>NC_136058.1:437335845-437953999 GCF_964261635.1 Lissotriton helveticus
TTACCGCTCCTAATTCTTTTAGTGTCCTAATGCCTAACAAATTTTCTGGACATGATTTTGTGAGTAACAAATCAGTAGTTCGGGACAATGGACCAACTTCTAGAGTAACTGGTTTCGAAATGTCATTAACAATCGGCTTTCCTGAAAATCCAAGGGAAACATTTTTAGAGCCTGAGAGCGGAGCCCCTGGAACCTCGTCATGACTGATAGTAGTCCTACTTGCCCCTGTATCAATCAAAAACTTTCTGTCTTTCCCTAATACTTGACTGTGTACATAGGGACCCTCTTGATCTACAGGTATCTCGATGAGAGGCAAGCCTACCTCCCTCTCTAGGCTGTTTCATGGATAAGGCTGATAATCTGAATACTCTGTCTGAGCATACTGGTACATTTGCTGTGTAACATGCTGTGTTGCAGCAATAGGCTGCGGTGCTGGAACTGTCTGTTGTGCATTCTGTGGTGGCTGAGAAGTCTGTGAAACTTGTTCATGTCTAGGCGGACGTGGTCTTTCTTTAGTCTTACCAGTAGCTATGTTGTGTTTCAGAACTGCACACTCGTTTATAAAATGACCTGGCTGTTTACAATAATTGCATGTCCCTTTAACGGGAGCTGCAGGATGACTGGCTTGATTCGGACCCCTCTTCTGACTGTTTTGTGGAACAGATTGTGCAACTAATACTTTCATTTTTGTGTCTTTCATACGTCTCCTTTCGTGTTCTTGCTCTTCCCTGATTCTATTCTGGTGATACTGGAGCATCTGTAACATTTGTGACGGAGTATTAGCTTGCCAACTACTTTCGACTTTCAATACTCGATTTTTAACTTGTGGACTTGAATTCTCGACTAGTTTGGTAACAAAAAGATGAGGGTACGATTCACTACTTGTTTTTAGACCACTGTTAATAATAAAACATTTTTCAAATCTAGAATAAAAATCACTAGTGTCTTCATCCTGTTTCTGTTTACAAGCTGAGATTGCATCCCAATCTTCCTTTTTCGTGGCTAGTAACCTTGGCAAAACCTGTATCAATGTATGCAAGAAAGGAAAGGGGTACCCCCGACTAGAGTTCCTAATTTCGGGATATGTGGCCGTGTGTCAATACAATAATTAGGAACAAGGTAAAAGGGTGGATAATTACTGACAAGAAAGGAGGAACACTAAATCATCAGAAGAGTGCACGGTACAGATAAGGTTTGTGTATTTTTATTGAACAATCATATATCAAAAAAGGGGGAGAGGAGGGAGGGAAAAACCAATATCTTTTATACATTCATTATGTTTTGGTCTCCGTCATATTTGTCTATTCTACAACAGCATGAAATTATGCATATTTGTTTCTCTAAGCAGATTGTTTGAGATTTACATTTGTAATGCTGTCTAGAAGATTACATTAAAAAACATGGCTAAAGATTTGAGTGTTACACTCAAATCTTTAGCCATGTTTTTTAATGTAATCTTCTAGACAGCATTACAAATGTAAATCTCAAACAATCTGCTTAGAGAAACAAATATGCATAATTTCATGCTGTTGTAGAATAGACAAATATGACGGAGACCAAAACATAATGAATGTATAAAAGATATTGGTTTTTCCCTCCCTCCTCTCCCCCTTTTTTGATATATGATTGTTCAATAAAAATACACAAACCTTATCTGTACCGTGCACTCTTCTGATGATTTAGTGTTCCTCCTTTCTTGTCAGTAATTATCCACCCTTTTACCTTGTTCCTAAAACCTGTATCAATAACTCGGGCAATTCTTTAACTTTACCCCCAAGAAAGGTACCTGGTACTCGTGATTTATCTTCAGCTTCTAAAGCTGTCCAATCTATCTTTTTCTCTCCCACCTCCCATTCTTTTTCCTTGAGTTTTTCATATACCCCTGCGGGCAACAGGACCTTTAACATTTTAATGATATCAGGATAAGTGTATTCTCCCATACGGAGCATGTCTTTTAATTCTCGATGGAACCCTGCTGGATCTTTGTCGTGACAGGGAATTAACTTTTTCATCTCTAAGAGTTCCATCTTTGTGATAGGGGTGTAGACAAATACTCGTTCTAGTTCACCACCCGCTGTCCTAACTGGGTGTACTTCTCGTAACGGATGCTGTCTATCTATGTAAAATGATTTACTTTCTGGAGGTGAGACATGAACAAAATGCGGATTCAAAAACGTTCGATATATGTGGCGTTGTTCTAGAATGATACTAATTAAATCGGTACCTAGACCTCTCCATCTATACTGGAGTAACTCGTTCAGAACATCATGTAACGGACCTGGATCAGAATGCTGTCCCTCATACAGTGTAATGAGGTGCTGGATCATATACATACCCACCAGTCGCTGCTCGGCTGGGGGCAGTTTCAGAAACATTTGTGCCACTATTTCGTCTGGAAAAGTGGTAGAATCAGTAGTCCATCGGACTGCTGATCGGGCTAGTTCTTGTTCATGCATGGTACTAAGTTCACTATAACCGATTCGCGATTTCAGAATATGATCGGTAGCTTGAAATACTTGTTCAAGAGAACCTTGTTCTGGTGCTGGAGGAGGGAAACTTTCTTGTGATCTAGGCATGAATGTCGGTCGGGAAGTCTAGTTCTACCTACATACGCTATTCTGGAGGGATTCTCGTCGTCTACCTCTTCAGTAGAAGAGTTGTCTTCTTTCTCGGTTACTTGTGCTGCTTCTCGTTTCTCGTGTATCTTTATTATTTCCTTACGGATTTTCTTGTACATACTCTCTATACAGTTCTGTGTCTTGTGTCTTCCCTCGGCTATATGGTCACTCCACCTGGTCAGGACTTTCATTTCTTCCGGATCTTTATCCGGATAATCTTGTTCCCTTATTAAACAATTAATTAGAAACTTTAAAAGCATGAGTTGAATCTCGACTTTCCTTTGAACCATGGCATCGCCAATACTTCCTGGATCTACTCCTGTACGGATGAAACAATATATTCTGTCTAGATAACCTTTCATATTCGGTAGGGTGTCCAAATATTCGGTCACCCGTCTTACACGTAATGAATACAGGACCATATCATCATCGCCTGGGACCGGATCATAACGGCATTCGGTAAGTGCTCGCTTGATATCTGCGACTGACTGAAGTTTGGGCGAACGCTGTAACGCTCGTGCATGTAGCTCGAGTAATGTTACACGTCTGTGTTGAGGCGGGGTTCCAGGAGGACTTCCCCCCGTGGCCCCTAGACTAGAATCGTCGACGGGTATTGTACGTGCTGGGAGAGTGACTGATGTAGCGGGTACATGTACTGTAGGCTGGACCGGGGGTACCGTAACAGGTGCTGTAACGGGTGCCCCGTTGGCTGGAAGAACAGGAATTACATTATTTACGGGAGCTGGCGGAACAGGATTTGCATATGCTGGGACTGTGTCATCCAAATAGGACGAGAGAAAAATATCAGCTGCGGTCGGTTTGTGACGTAACTTAATCGGAACTAATGGCGGCGGAAAATTACATGGTGCTTCCGGGGTTGCTCTCGGCAAGCCCTCGGCCAGAAGAGGATACATACCCTTAATAAGGGCATTTCTCTGTCTGTCTGACTGTTCGGCTTTAACTCGTTCACCTACTTCGATTAATTCCCTTTCTTGGGCTCTTTCCGAGGATTCTCTACTTAATTCTGTTTTTCTGATTTCTTTTTCAGTTCTTCTATGAGATTCTTTGCGCCATAACTCGATGGCATCTTTCTGGGACTGTCTGGATTTCTTTTTCCATAATGCTTCTTCTATTCGCATGATGCACTCGGCATCCCATGTACCTGATACGGGCCATCTATATTTCTCCTCTAATTCCTTGGTGTACTCCACCCATAAGTCTAGATATAATATGGCACTTAAGCCATGCTTATGATACATAAAATGACCTGGACTGTCCCTAGGCGGGACAGGCACTGCTTCCTCTAATAACCCTTTTCTGGTTTTTAACTGACGTAACTTCGAGAATAGAGGCATAGTTTAGGCTGGAGTCTGGACACAATACAATACACGATAAACACAATAATAACTGGGAAAACAAATCACTCATACCACGACATTGAAAACACATGGAATAACATTTAAAATAACAGTTCGGACAGAATATTACCTGATCTACTGAGAACAGAACACATGAATTTCTCGAGAACAGAACTTACTAGAATTACTAGATGCACTGCTAAAACAGCACGAAACTTACCGGTCCCATAAAGAGACACGTCAGGACCCGCGTCCACCTAGGTGAACACTTCGTGTTGGATCTGTGTACCCAAACCCACGGACCAGAGACAAATTAATTGACCCTGTCTAGATACTACCCCAGCAACGGTACTCACCGGGCAGCAAGAACGGAAGGCCTCGGACTGGACTGGACTGCTACGACGACGGACTACGAACTTCGGACTTCAGTTACAGGTGGGCCTCCGGATACCTCGGACCTTGGACTCTCGGCTTGGGCTCTGGTCGGGACTCGCCGCGTTCCTCACCGCCTCGTCTGGATGCTGGACCGCAACCTCCGTCTCCTCCGTGGGCCTGAGGGATACTTGAAGCAGAAATATCTGCACGTGCACGGTATGGTTCCGTCACGGCTGCAGAGGATCAGGGGGCCTGCGTGGCTTCGCCGGCGCGTGGGGAAAGGGCAAGTCCCTATTCGGGCGCCATTATGTGGTAAATAAATAATTAATTACCGGTACTATTTTTCATATAATCAATAAAACAGGTAGCTCAATAAATAAGAGTCAGGATTCGAGGTATCTTGAGTCGACAGGCTTTAATCAGGCATAAGGACAGGAACAGGACAGCCTGCAATAGTACGGGATGGCAGCTGCCAGGGAAGGGACAAGGGAAACTGGGTAACTTTTTGTAACAGTTCATAGTATATATATCAAAACAATTTCATTACATTCAATACAGTAGGCGTAGCAGTAGGCGTGACTCGTAGCAGTCGCGAAAGATAAGGGCAAAATGATGTAACAAGAAGGCGTGTACAGGGCGTATACATAGACATGTGATGTAAACGTAACAGAAGTGTCATAAACGGGGGGGAAACATGGAGGGGGCTACCCGAGCAGCTGGGACCTCTAACCTAGTGGTGCGTGAAAACGGGCAATGACGTGTTACCAGAGAGAACTGGGGGCTATGACTTCTGTGCTAGAAGAGGAGACTAAAGTCTGGAGTGTCAGAGCGACATGTACCCAAGGCATATCTGGTATCTGGTGTTTAGAGTACATGTTGATAGAATCCAAAAGTTATCAGGGCAAAAGCTAATAGACTCTAAGACTGGTGCATGCATAATTCTACATGTATTGCGTGTGCGAGGAATATTCTATGAATATTAATACAGTATTTCTCTTACATGGAGACAGTAAGGCTAGACCATGACGGAAACTATTGATGCGATTCAGTAGCTTAGGAATGCAGAGAAGGAGGGCCGGACTGATAACTAGAATCATAACATACTCTTGGCAGACTGGGAGGCAGAGCCAGGCCGGGCCGGGCACTGCGAGGCATGAAAGTAAGCTAGGGGTCAGGGATGCAGGTGGGGGCTGTATCGCTCCTCGGAGAGGGTTCAGGAGACAGGAGCTGAATCTGAGTCTGGGCCCTTTTGAGGCCTAGAAACGGGGACAATTCAATGAATTAACGTGCACACTGTAAAATGTGGCAACGTAGGTTTACATAGGCTTAATATTCGTTGCTTTCACAAGGACTGGAAACTGGCATACTAGAGATGGACACAACTTGTAATTGCGTCTTTAATCGATCAGAGGGGAATACATGCATATCGATCATGCACATATAGCATAAGATGGGGAACACGTAGGCACATACAACATGGCAAAATTTACTTTTCCACATTCCCTCCTTGTGCCCTACGTTTCCATCAGGAAACATCAATATTCATGATACCATCTATCATTTCATATAGCATCATTTGCTTGTCTCGAAATGTCTTGGAACGGGACTTAGGACTAGGAATACAAGAGGTAGCGCACATGCCGCAAATCGCAGGGCCACATTGTATACAGAGGCAGCAACTGAATATGATCATTACTGCAATACCCAGGAATGACAGTACTTTCCATCCCCAGGCAGATACAATACTCCAGAGCCAACCGGACCATGTCCAGGAGCCTGGATTCTGGTGCAACTGATGGGCAATTCTATGAAGTCTGGTTATAGCTGAATAAACAGACGGCGCGTTATTAGGAATGAAAATGCAGCAACTAGATCCGATGACTCTACATGCTCCTCCTCTATCGGCCAGTATGACGTCAAGAACGAGACGATTTTGGAGCACGACAAAACGCATAGCAGATTGCTCTTCGGTTAAGTTACCTAGAGCAGAAGTAGTCTCATTCACTACTGCTTCTAGGGTTCTGGTTAACCTACGTATTAACTTACTATTCTGGATAGGTCCTATAAAAAAGAAGAAACCTTTATTAAAGTCTTGATACTGTTCTAGAGTAGTTTCAGTTTGATCGACAATCGGGGACTCGATCTCCCTTCTATGTCTAATGTGTACTAGATGTGTGTTTCTGTGATAATCAGATGGGGCTAGAAAAACTGGTGGCAGTAGGAAGGCAATGTAACATGTTCCACCCCAATCGAGGGGCAGACGAACATATGCGCTCTGACCACAAACAAAATAAGAATGACGTGAGGCTTTGAAAATAGATTTCCCACTGTCACTATACTCGACAGTAGTAGTACAATCACTATGTCCTACATGTGCGGAACCATTCTTTCTGACACATAATTCGCCTTTGACTGGTAGTACTGAAATAGCAGGTAAATCTGGAGTAGTATCTGACTGAACATTCAGGACCATGAAATTCGAAGAATAATTACCTAAATCATATACTTCATTTTCTAGATCTAACCCTGTTCTATGGGAGAGACCTTGCTTGTCTGGAAAACATGTTCTATTCAGAAGGGACATATCAGTTGAGGATGACGTTAAAGTGGACCATGCTCCACACGAACCATTATGTGAAAACGGATAGGGAAAGAGTGGCAGAACTCCCTTCGGTGTCTGGAAAGGGGGGAGTCGACCACACACCCAACAATTAGTGGCATTGCTGGTCTGGTGTGAATAGTGCAACATTCGGATGAATGTATTATTTCGCATAGCAAGACGATAGGATAGCTCGTGAGGAGGCAGATCACTAAATGTGTGCTCTACTGTATCATTAGAAAACATATGTACATGTGAAACTGGAAAACATAAATGTAAAGCATAACTTGTGCAGGTAACCATAAGACTTAAAAATAATAGAAAACTTAGAACAATAATACATATTTTAGAGTTTTGACTAACTCTCTCACTGTGGGGGTCTATCTCATACATGTCAGGAACCTGTCTAACCGTTTCACCCGAGAGGGACTTAGACAATTAAACTGGCTGACTTATTTTACTAGACCGGAGCTTCTGTTTATACTCCTGTTGCGGAGTTTTCTCTAACAGGGGAACTTTGAGTTCAGAGTCAAGTTCAGAGTCTGTTTTTAGGCAGTCTGTCGGAATAAGGCAGTCCTTAGCAAAAGTCTGTTTACGTATTCCATGGAACTTCTTTATGTGGCTCAGGTGGACCCACCCCTTCCTGCCCTCGAGCTTTACGGCGGTCCTTGTTGTTAGTAAGATCATCCGAGGCTCCTTCCAGCGGGGCTCCAGCGGACTTGAACGATCAAAATTTCGGACGAATACGAAGTCACCGGGGACGACTTCATGCGGTTTCACCTCGGTGTTGTCTGGAAATGCGGCGGCAACCTGTGAACGACAAGAGTGTAGGGCAGACATCAAGGAAGCTAGGTAATCTGTCAGCATATTACTGGAAACATCTGTAATACTGCGGGGTCTAGGTGTACCCCACATGTTTGGGGGGCGGCCGAATACGACCTCATACGGGGACAGACCTGATCTGGAATGTGCAACCATCCTCATATAGAATAAAGCAACTGGCAGAGCTACTAGCCAGTCTACACCTTTCTCTTTACATACTTTTGCAATGCGTATTTTCAGAGTCTGATTATGTCTCTCTACGAGACCGGCTGCTTCAGGATGGCGTACACAATGGAACTTCCACTGGTACCCTAACAGAAGGGAAACATGTTTCATAAGCTCAGATGAGAATGGCTGGCCGTTATCTGAATACACGACCCTAGGGAGTCCATAGCGGGGAAAGAATTCACGAACCAACTGCCTGGCAGTGGTCGCGGCTGTGTAATCTGGAACTGGATATGCTTCTGTCCACCTGGACAAGGCGCATACAACTACGAGGACATACTTGAAACCTCAACATCGCTCCATCTGAATATAATCCATCTGGAGGACTTCAAAAGGGTGGTCAGGAGGTTGGAATCCACCTTGTTCCACCGGGACACCTTTACCTGGATTGAACTGACAACATATCATACAGGTACGGACTTTCTGCTTGGCTGCAGCTCGTAAATGTTTGTTGAACCAAAGGTTCTGAATACTGTCTAACATAGCTTTTTCTCCTAGATGTGCTGGACTATGTGCGGTATTAATAATAACTTGAACCATAGAGTCGGGGAGAAACCATGTGGCCTTTCCCTTCGTCAACCATCCTTGATCTGTCTGGACCCCTCCTTGTTCGGACCATTTCTTGATTTCTTCGGGAGTAGCATGTAACTGTATGTCTATGACATCTTGTGTAGGGTCCTTAATTGTCATACAAGTAGTCTGATCTTGAGTGAGTGTCTGTGTCGTGTTAACTGGAACGTCTGGAGTCTGAGCTGTAAGCTTGGCTGTTCGATCTGCTAGATCGTTACCTTGGGAAATGATGTCAGTAACTTTCGTATGTGCCTTGCACTTCATGATAGCGATAGCTGTCGGTAAATGTATTGCATCTAACAGAGCTTGAATGAGGAGACCATGCTGAATCTTGGTTCCATGAGAAGTCATGAAACCTCGCTCCTGCCAGAGCACTCCAAAGTCGTGTACGACTCCGAATGCGTAACGTGAATCTGTATATATGTTTACTTTCAGGTCCTTGGCACGTATGCAGGCTTGGGTCAGAGCTACTAGCTCTGCTGCTTGAGCAGACAAGGTGTCAATACGATGTGTTTCTATAACTTCGGTTTCAGTAGTCACTGCATACGCGGCTACTAGTTCTCCTGTACTTGTTCTCATACATGAACCATCCACATAAAGTGTCAGGTCAGGATTAGGTAATGCAATGTCTGTCAGGTCTTGTCTTGGTTTTGTCATAGTGTTAACAACTTCCACACAGTCATGTGTGGCAGTATTTGAAGTAACTGACGGTAACAGTGTAGCTGGATTTAGAATATTGCAGCGTCTGATTTCTATGTGTGGCTGGATCAGTGTCAGTTCATAACCTGTTAAACGTGCAATTGTCAAGTGCTGAGTCTGTGTTCGGTTTAAAAGAACTTCCACGGAGTGTGGAACTTGTACTGTCAGGGAGTGTCCTAACACTATGGAATCACTTTGTCTGATAGCTAGAGCTGTGGCTGCAACTGACTTGAGGCACGCAGGCAGAGCCTGGGCTACTGGATCTAATGTGCTCGAAAAATAAGCACAGGGCTTGTACTGTCCTGCTTGATCTTGTGTGAGAACAGATAATGCAGTACCATCACGTTCTGTGACAAAAAGTGTAAAAGGCTTACTGTAGTTGGGTGTTGCTAGAACAGGTGCTTGACATAAGGCTTTCTTTAATTCATTGAATACAAGTGTATGTTCCTGGGTCCAAGGGAGGACAGTCGATACGGCTGCCTCCTGTGTCGTTAACTGTATCAGTGGCTTGGCTAGAAATGCATACTGTGGAATCCATTGTCTGTAGTAAGAAGTGAGGCCAATAAAAGCTCGTACCTCCTTCTGTGTCTTGGGCTGTGGAAGACTCGCTATTAACTGGATACGGTCTGGTGTCAACTGCCTACCCCACTTGGACAGTAAGTGTCCTAAGTATACCACTTGCTGGACACAGAATTGTAATTTGGAAGGGGACACCTTGTGCCCCTGCTCGGCCAGAAAATACAGAACTGTAAGTGACGCACGCTCGCAGTCACGTTCAGAACGGGCTGTGATCAGTAGATCATCGACATACTGGAGCAGGGCAGTGTCAGTTGGCATGTGAATATTGTCTAGTTGTCTCTTAAGTGCTTGACTGTAAATACTAGGACTTTCTGTGAAACCTTGAGGTACTGGCTGTCTGGATGAATGGGGACACTGAAAAATGCGTTCTTGAGATCGATAACTGTGAAAAATGTAGCTTCAGAATCAATGGCTGTTAATAGGGAAGAAATATCTGGGACTACTGGATACTGAGGAATGATACATTTATTAAGCTCTCGAAGGTCAATCACTAATCGATATACTGGGGTGCATTTGGATCAGTACGTTTCAAGACTGGAATGATAAGAGAATTACATACATTGGAGTCAGTTTCTACAACCACTCCTTGAGCAATAAGCTCGTCAATAATTTTGGATAAGGCTGGTACAGCCTCAGGTGGCAATCTGTACTGTCTGATTCGTGGCAAAACTACACCTTGTTTGAGAGTCACACGATGGGGTGTGATATGCATACAACCTACATCAGTTGGACCTTGCGCCCATAAATGCTGTGGTACATTCAATAATCTTGGATCAAAATCACGTAATACATAGTGACCTTTAAAGTCTCTCAGGAACAATCGGACCCCTTCTGGGGAGCAGCAAATTACCGCTCCTAATTCTTTTAGTGTCCTAATGCCTAACAAATTTTCTGGACATGATTTCGTGAGTAACAAATCAGTAGTTCGGGACAATGGACCAACTTCTAGAGTAACTGGTTTCGAAATTTCATTAACAATCGGCTTTCCTGAAAATCCAAGGGAAACATTTTTAGAGCCTGAGAGCGGAGCCCCTGGAACCTCGTCATGACTGATAGTAGTCCTACTTGCCCCTGTATCAATCAAAAACTTTCTGTCTTTCCCTAATACTTGACTGTGTACATAGGGACCCTCTTGATCTACAGGTATCTCGATGAGAGGCAAGCCTACCTCCCTCTCTAGGCTGTTTCATGGATAAGGCTGATAATCTGAATACTCTGTCTGAGCATACTGGTACATTTGCTGTGTAACATGCTGTGTTGCAGCAATAGGCTGCGGTGCTGGAACTGTCTGTTGTGCATTCTGTGGTGGCTGAGAAGTCTGTGAAACTTGTTCATGTCTAGGCGGACGTGGTCTTTCTTTAGTCTTACCAGTAGCTATGTTGTGTTTCAGAACTGCACACTCGTTTATAAAATGACCTGGCTGTTTACAATAATTGCATGCCCCTTTAACGGGAGCTGCAGGATGACTGGCTTGATTCGGACCCCTCTTCTGACTGTTTTGTGGAACAGATTGTGCAACTAATACTTTCATTTTTGTGTCTTTCATACGTCTCCTTTCGTGTTCTTGCTCTTCCCTGATTCTATTCTGGTGATACTGGAGCATCTGTAACATTTGTGACGGAGTATTAGCTTGCCAACTACTTTCGACTTTCAATACTCGATTTTTAACTTGTGGACTTGAATTCTCGACTAGTTTGGTAACAAAAAGATGAGGGTACGATTCACTACTTGTTTTTAGACCACTGTTAATAATAAAACATTTTTCAAATCTAGAATAAAAATCACTAGTGTCTTCATCCTGTTTCTGTTTACAAGCTGAGATTGCATCCCAATCTTCCTTTTTCGTGGCTAGTAACCTTGGCAAAACCTGTATCAATAACTCGGGCAATTCTTTAACTTTACCCCCAAGACCGGTACCTGGTACTCGTGATTTATCTTCAGCTTCTAAAGCTGTCCAATCTATCTTTTTCTCTCCCACCTCCCATTCTTTTTCCTTGAGTTTTTCATATACCCCTGCGGGCAACAGGACCTTTAACATTTTAATGATATCAGGATAAGTGTATTCTCCCATACGGAGCATGTCTTTTAATTCTCGATGGAACCCTGCTGGATCTTTGTCGTGACAGGGAATTAACTTTTTCATCTCTAAGAGTTCCATCTTTGTGATAGGGGTGTAGACAAATACTCGTTCTAGTTCACCACCCGCTGTCCTAACTGGGTGTACTTCTCGTAACGGATGCTGTCTATCTATGTAAAATGATTTACTTTCTGGAGGTGAGACATGAACAAAATGCGGATTCAAAAACGTTCGATATTTGTGGCGTTGTTCTAGAATGATACTAATTAAATCGGTACCTAGACCTCTCCATCTATACTGGAGTAACTCGTTCAGAACATCATGTAACGGACCTGGATCAGAATGCTGTCCCTCATACAGTGTAATGAGGTGCTGGATCATATACATACCCACCAGTCGCTGCTCGGCTGGGGGCAGTTTCAGAAACATTTGTGCCACTATTTCGTCTGGAAAAGTGGTAGAATCAGTAGTCCATCGGACTGCTGATCGGGCTAGTTCTTGTTTATGCATGGTACTAAGTTCACTATAACCGATTCGCGATTTCAGAATATGATCGGTAGCTTGAAATACTTGTTCAAGAGAACCTTGTTCTGGTGCTGGAGGAGGGAAAACTTTCTTGTGATCTAGGCATGAATGTCGGTCGGGAAGTCTAGTTCTACCTACATACGCTATTCTGGAGGGATTCTCGTCGTCTACCTCTTCAGTAGAAGAGTTGTCTTCTTTCTCGGTTACTTGTGCTGCTTCTCGTTTCTCGTGTATCTTTATTATTTCCTTACGGATTTTCTTGTACATACTCTCTATACAGTTCTGTGTCTTGTGTCTTCCCTCGGCTATATGGTCACTCCACCTGGTCAGGACTTTCATTTCTTCCGGATCTTTATCCGGATAATCTTGTTCCCTTATTAAACAATTAATTAGAAACTTTAAAAGCATGAGTTGAATCTCGACTTTCCTTTGAACCATGGCATCGCCAATACTTCCTGGATCTACTCCTGTACGGATGAAACAATATATTCTGTCTAGATAACCTTTCATATTCGGTAGGGTGTCCAAATATTCGGTCACCCGTCTTACATGTAATGAATACAGGACCATATCATCATCGCCTGGGACCGGATCATAACGGCATTCGGTAAGTGCTCGCTTGATATCTGCGACTGACTGAAGTTTGGGCGAACGCTGTAACGCTCGTGCATGTAGCTTGAGTAATGTTACACGTCTGTGTTGAGGCGGGGTTCCAGGAGGACTTCCCCCCTGGCCCCTAGACTAGAATCGTCGACAGGTATTGTACGTGCTGGGAGAGTGACTGATGTAGCGGGTACATGTACTGTAGGCTGGACCGGGGGTACCGTAACAGGTGCTGTAACGGGTGCCCCGTTGGCTGGAGGAACAGGAATTACATTATTTACGGGAGCTGGCGGAACAGGATTTGCATATGCTGGGACTGTGTCGTCCAAATAGGACGAGAGAAAAATATCAGCTGCGGTCGGTTTGTGACGTAACTTAATCGGAACTAATGGCGGCGGAAAATTACATGGTGCTTCCGGGGTTGCTCTCGGCAAGCCCTCGGCCAGAAGAGGATACATACCCTTAATAAGGGCATTTCTCTGTCTGTCTGACTGTTCGGCTTTAACTCGTTCACCTACTTCGATTAATTCCCTTTCTTGGGCTCTTTCCGAGGATTCTCTACTTAATTCTGTTTTTCTGATTTCTTTTTCGGTTCTTCTATGAGATTCTTTGCGCCATAACTCGATGGCATCTTTCTGGGACTGTCTGGATTTCTTTTTCCATAATGCTTCTTCTATTCGCATGATGCACTCGGCATCCCATGTACCTGATACGGGCCATCTATATTTCTCCTCTAATTCCTTGGTGTACTCCACCCATAAGTCTAGATATAATATGGCACTTAAGCCATGCTTATGATACATAAAATGACCTGGACTGTCCCTAGGCGGGACAGGAACTGCTTCCTCTAATAACCCTTTTCTGGTTTTTAACTGACGTAACTTCGAGAATAGAGGCATAGTTTAGGCTGGAGTCTGGACACAATACAATACACGATAAACACAATAATAACTGGGAAAACAAATCACTCATACCACGACATTGAAAACACATGGAATAACATTTAAAATAACAGTTCGGACAGAATATTACCTGATCTACTGAGAACAGAACACATGAATTTCTCGAGAACAGAACTTACTAGAATTACTAGATGCACTGCTAAATCAGCACGAAACTTACCGGTCCCATAAAGAGACACGTCAGGACCCGCGTCCACCTAGGTGAACACTTCGTGTTGAATCTGTGTACCCAAACCCACGGACCAGAGACAAATTAATTGACCCTGTCTAGATACTACCCCAGCAACGGTACTCACCGGGCAGCAAGAACGGAAGGCCTCGGACTGGACTGGACTGCTACGACGACGGACTCCGAACTTCGGACTTCAGTTACAGGTGGGCCTCCGGATACCTCGGACCTTGGACTCTCGGCTTGGGCTCTGGTCGGGACTCGCCGCGTTCCTCACCGCCTCGTCTGGATGCTGGACCGCAACCTCCGTCTCCTCCGTGGGCCTGAGGGATACTTGAAGCAGAAATATCTGCACGTGCACGGTATGGTTCCGTCACTGCTGCAGAGGATCAGGGGGCCTGCGTGGCTTCGCCGGCGCGTGGGGAAAGGGCAAGTCCCTATTCGGGCGCCATTATGTGGTAAATAAATAATTAATTACCGGTACTATTTTTCATATAATCAATAAAACAGGTAGCTCAATAAATAAGAGTCAGGATTCGAGGTATCTTGAGTCGACAGGCTTTAATCAGGCATAAGGACAGGAACAGGACAGCCTGCAATAGTACGGGATGGCAGCTGCCAGGGAAGGGACAAGGGAAACTGGGTAACTTTTTGTAACAGTTCATAGTATATATATCAAAACAATTTCATTACATTCAATACAGTAGGCGTAGCAGTAGGCGTGACTCGTAGCAGTCGCGAAAGATAAGGGCAAAATGATGTAACAAGAAGGCGTGTACAGGGCGTATACATAGACATGTGATGTAAACGTAACAGAAGTGTCATAAACGGGGGGAAACATGGAGGGGGCTACCCGAGCAGCTGGGACCTCTAACCTAGTGGTGCGTGAAAACGGGCAATGACGTGTTACCAGAGAGAACTGGGGGCTATGACTTCTGTGCTAGAAGAGGAGACTAAAGTCTGGAGTGTCAGAGCGACATGTACCCAAGGCATATCTGGTATCTGGTGTTTAGAGTACATGTTGATAGAATCCAAAAGTTATCAGGGCAAAAGCTAATAGACTCTAAGACTGGTGCATGCATAATTCTACATGTATTGCGTGTGCGAGGAATATTCTATGAATATTAATACAGTATTTCTCTTACATGGAGACAGTAAGGCTAGACCATGACGGAAACTATTGATGCGATTCAGTAGCTTAGGAATGCAGAGAAGGAGGGCCGGACTGATAACTAGAATCATAACATACTCTTGGCAGACTGGGAGGCAGAGCCAGGCCGGGCCGGGCACTGCGAGGCATGAAAGTAAGCTAGGGGTCAGGGATGCAGGTGGGGGCTGTATCGCTCCTCGGAGAGGGTTCAGGAGACAGGAGCTGAATCTGAGTCTGGGCCCTTTTGAGGCCTAGAAACGGGGACAATTCAATGAATTAACGTGCACACTGTAAAATGTGGCAACGTAGGTTTACATAGGCTTAATATTCGTTGCTTTCACAAGGACTGGAAACTGGCATACTAGAGATGGACACAACTTGTAATTGCGTCTTTAATCGATCAGAGGGGAATACATGCATATCGATCATGCACATATAGCATAAGATGGGTAACACGTAGGCACATACAACATGGCAAAATTTACTTTTCCACACCTTCCCTTATGCTCCGCCCTGAGTGTGGCTACACCAGGGCGTTTTGTAAGCAGACCCGATGATGAAGCATGTCACACACTTTTGTGTGTGGGTGAGGGCAGTTTTCAAAACAGATTTCTTTTTTCTGTCTCGTGTTGTTACACGTGTACTCTAATCTCTCCACCCCTTCTTGTGTGTATACTTTGACTTAGGGGGTTCGGGGTGGTGGAGTTGTATAATTTCTTTGACCCTCTCCCCTGTGAATAGTGAGTTTTAAAACATATGCCTTTTGCAGCAGGCCCCCTTCCAGTAACATTCATCTTAGAAAGGGGCTGTAGGTTATTAAGTTTGCAATTCAGGGGCTATGTAGAAGCTTGAACGTCTGTACAAAGCTTATTACTGTTTTAAAGGGCGTAGTAATTTCTGATATTTCGCTTTTTCCATGGACTTATGTGTTTGGTTTTATTTCAGGGGGAAAATGTCTCTGTCATTGAGAGCTGCAGTCATGCTGCTGTCTCCGGTTAGTGCCCTCCTTCCATTTCTGCTGATTTGCTGCAGTTTTAAGACCTTGTTAGAGTTTCTTGTTGCTGAAATGGGGGTATTTTCTGATATTTATCTGTTTCCCTAATCTTCATTACTTGATTTTGCCCACCGCAAGTCAGTGTCACTCATAGTCATTAAAATGTCACTCATAATTTCACTGAAATGATGAAAATGTTACCCACAGCAATCTGAAGCCTTGGCAGCTATGATTAAGTTTGGGGATTCACGGCCCTGTCAAATATAAAAAATCACCCCAAGGAACAGGAACATTAGAAACGCTGCTCAGCCTCATTGCAGCAGCTGTGTCTACATTGCACACATTGAAGGAAATACAAGTCGTCATTTAAATTCACTCATGAATGTCATGTCTGTTCCTTTGCAGGCACCAATGCTTGTTTCCAATACAATACCCTGTCATGGACTGTGAGTGTCCACACCTCCGTGACATTTAAAAACCCAGGTCTTTACAGTCACCAATGCTTGTTTCCCTGCTGGAGCCTGGAGGCGGTGGTTCCGTCAGCGGCCACCAGAGGGCGATCCTCGCCTGCTGATGAAACCCACTGAGCTGCACATTGTATGGAAGGGAGAAGGGTTTCCTCTTCCGGGTCAGCGGCGGCAGAGACAGCACCAGCAGCGGTGATGACATCACTTCCAGTCTCTCCTGGTGTGTGCAGCCTGCTGCAGAGGAGGAAGGAGACCTGTCTGTCTGTGCAGCGACCTTCATCTGCAGACCCTCACAGACCCCAGATCTGCCCCCCACCACCCTCTCAGACCCCAGATCTGCCCCCCACGGCCCCCCAGGAGGAGGAGAGAGCCTGGACAGGTTTCTGCTCAGGTAGGAGAGCTGCTAACTTACTTGGCTGCAATTTATTAATACATGGATCTTCCTCCTGCTGAGCCTGAGTGGGGAGCAGAGGAGCTGAGGCCTGTCCAGAGGAGTGCAGAGGAGGCGAGGCCTGTCCAGGGGTGCAGAGGAGGAGAGGCCTGTCCAGGGGTACAGAGGAGGTGAGGCTTGTCCAAGGGGTGCAGAGGAGGTGAGGCCTGTCCAGGGGTGCAGAGGAGGAAAGTCCTGTCCAGGTGGGCAGAGGAGGAGAGGCCTATCCAGGGGTGCAGAGGAGGAGAGGCCTGTCCAGGGGTGCAGAGGAGGAGAGGCCTGTCCAGGGGTGCAGAGGAGGAGAGGCCTGTCCAGGGTGCAGAGGAGGAGAGGCCTGTCCAGAGGAGTGCAGAGGAGGCGAGGCCTGTCCAGGGGTGCAGAGGAGGAGAGGCCTGTCCAGGGTGCAGAGGAAGTGAGGCCTGTCCAGCGGTGCAGAGGAGGAGAGGCCTGTCCAGGGGGTCAGAGGAGGAAAGGCCTGTCCAGGAGGCAGAGGAGGAAAGGCCTGTCCAGGTGGGCAGAGGAGGAGAGGCCTATCCAGAGGTGCAGAGGAGGTGAGGCCTGTCCAGGTGGGCAGAGGAGGAGAGGCCTGTCCAGGAGGCAGAGGAGGAAAGGCCTGTCCAGGTGGGCAGAGGAGGAGAGGCCTGTCCAGGGGTAAAGAGGAGGTGAGGCCTGTCCAGGGGTAAAGAGGAGGTGAGGCCTGTCCAGGGGAGCAGAGGAAGTGAGGCATGTCCAGGGGTGCAGAGGAGTAGAGGCCTGTCCAGGTGGGCAGAGGAGGAGAGGCCTATCCAGGGGTGCAGAGGAGGTGAGGCCTGTCCAGGTGGGCAGAGGAGGAGAGGCCTATCCAGGGGTAAAGAGGAGGTGAGGCATGTCCAGGGGAGCAGAGGAAGTGAGGCATGTCCAGGGGTGCAGAGGAGGAGAGGCCTATCCAGGGGTGCAGAGGAGGTGAGGCCTGTCCAGGGGAGCAGAGGAGGAAAGCCTGTCCAAGGGAGAAGAGGAGGTGAGGCCTGTTCAGGGGTGCAGAGGAGGTGAGGTCTGTCCAGGGGTGCAGAGGAGTAGAGGCCTGTCCAGGGGGTCAGAGGAGGAGAGGCCTGTCCAGGGGTGCAAAGGACGAGAGGCCTGTCCAGGGTGCAGAGGAGGAGAGGCCTGTCTCGAGGAGGGGCAGAGGAGGTGAGGCCTGTTCAGGGGTGCAGAGGAGGTGAGGTCTGTCCAGGGGTGCAGAGGAGTAGAGGCCTGTCCAGGGGGTCAGAGGAGGAAAGGCCTGTCCAGGAGGCAGAGGAGGAAAGGCCTGTCCAGGTGGGCAGAGGAGGAGAGGCCTATCCAGGGGTGCAGAGGAGGTGAGGCCTGTCCAGGTGGGCAGAGGAGGAGAGGCCTGTCCAGGAGGCAGAGGAGGAAAGGCCTGTCCAGGTGGGCAGAGGAGGAGAGGCCTATCCAGGGGTAAAGAGGAGGTGAGGCCTGTCCAGGGGAGCAGAGGAAGTGAGGCATGTCCAGGGGTGCAGAGGAGTAGAGGCCTGTCTAGGGGGGCAGAGGAGGAAAGGCCTGTCCAGGAGGCAGAGGAGGAAAGGCCTGTCCAGGTGGGCAGAGGAGGAGAGGCCTATCCAGGGGTGCAGAGGAGGTGAGGCCTGTCCAGGTGGGCAGAGGAGGAGAGGCCTATCCAGGGGTAAAGAGGAGGTGAGGCCTGTCCAGGGGAGCAGAGGAAGTGAGGCATGTCCAGGGGTGCAGAGGAGGAGAGGCCTATCCAGGGGTGCAGAGGAGGTGAGGCCTGTCCAGGGGAGCAGAGGAGGAAAGGCCTGTCCAAGGGAGAAGAGGAGGTGAGGCCTGTCCAGAGGGGTGCAGAGGAGGAGAGGCCTGTCCAGGGGAGCAGAGGAGGAGAGGCCTGTCCAGGGTAGAAGAGGAGGTGAGGCCTGTCCAGGGGTGCAGAGGAGGAGAGGCCTGTCCAGGGATGTAGAGGAGGCGAGGCCTGTCCAGGGGTGCAGAGGAGGCGAGGCCTGTCCAGGGGCAGAGGAGGTGAGGCCTGTCCAGAGGCGTGAGGAGGAGGTGAGGCCTGTCCAGGGGTGCAGAGGAGGCGAGGCCTGTCCAGAGCCGTGAGGAGGAGATGAGACCTGTCCACGGGTGCAGAGGAGGAGAGGCCTGTCCAGGGGTGCAGAGGAGGTGAGGCCTGTCCAGGGGTGGAGGGGAGGCGAGGCCTGTCCAGGGGTGCAGAGGACGAGAGGCCTGTCCAGAGGAGTGCAGAGGAGGCAAGGCCTGTCCAGGGGTGCAGCAGAGGTGAGGCCTGTCCAGGGGTGCTGACGAGGAGAGGCCTGTCCAGAGGAGTGCAGAGGAGGCGAGGCCTGTCCAGGGGTGCAAAGGAGGAAAGGCCTGTCCAGGGGGGCAGTGTCTCTCTTCGGAGCCTGTGCATAGCGCCCCGAGGCTCAGGGCGGAGTCAGAGGCGCTGTATGGGGTGGAATGAACTCTAGGTTCCACTGTCCTTAATGAAAATCCTTCACCGAGAGGCCTGTCCAGGGGTGCTGTAGAGGTGAGGCCTGTCCAGGGGTGCAGAGGAGGAGAGGCCTGTCCAGGGGTGTAGAGGAGGTGAGGCCTGTCCAGGGGTGCAGAGGAGGAGAGCCCTGTCCAGGGGTGCAGAGGAGGAGAGGCCTGTTCAGGGGTGCAGAGGAGGAGAGGCCTGTCCAGGGGTGCAGAGGAGGTGAGACCTGTCCAGGGGGCAGAGGAGGAGAGGCCTATCCAGGGGTGCAGAGGAGGTGAGGCCTGTCCAGGGGAGCAGAGGAGGAAAGGCCTGTCCAAAGGGTTCAGAGGAGGTGAGGCCTGTCCAGGGGTGCAGAGGGGGAGAGGCCTGTCCAGGGGAGAAGAGGAGGTGAGGCCAATCCAGAGGGGTGCAGAGGAGGAGAGGCCTGTCCAGGGGAGCAGAGGAGGAGAGGCCTGTCCAGGGTAGAAGAGGAGGTGAGGCCTGTCCAGGGGTGCAGAGGAGGTGAGGCCTGTCCAGGGGTGCGGAGGAGGTGAGGCCTGTCCAGGGGAGCAGAGGAGGAGAAGCCTGTCCAGGGGTATAGAGGAGGAGAGGCCTGTCCAGGGGTGCAGAGGAGGTGAGGCCTGTCCAGGGGTGCAGAGGAGGTGAGGCCTGTCCAGAGGTTGCAGAGGAGGTGAGGCCTGTCCAGGGGTGCAGAGGAGGTGAGGACAGTCCGGGGTACAGAGGAGGTGAGGCCTGTCCAGGGGAGCAGAGGAGGTGAGGCCTGTCCAGGGGTGCAGAGGAGGTGAGGCCTGTCCAGAGGTTGCAGAGGAGGTGAGGCCTGTCCAGGGGTGCAGAGGAGGTGAGGACAGTCCAGGGGTGCAGAGGAGGTGAGGCCTGTCCAGGGGTGCAGAGGAGGAGAGGCCTGTCCAGGGGTGCAGAGGAGGAGAGGCCTGTCCAGGGTGCAGAGGAGGAGAGGCCTGTCCAGGGTGCAGAGGAGGAGAGGCCTGTCTCGAGGAGGGGCAGAGGAGGTGAGGTCTGTCCAGGGGTGCAGAGGAGGTGAGGTCTGTCCAGGGGTGCAGAGGAGTAGAGGCCTGTCCAGGGGTGCAGAGGAGGTGAGGCCTGTCCAGGGGAGCAGAGGAGGAAAGGCCTGTCCAGGTGGGCAGAGGAGGAGAGGCCTATCCAGGGGTGCAGAGGAGGTGAGGCCTGTCCAGGTGGGCAGAGGAGGAGAGGCCTATCCAGGGGTAAAGAGGAGGTGAGGCCTGTCCAGTGGAGCAGAGGAGGTGAGGCATGTCCAGGGGTGCAGAGGAGGAGAGGCCTATCCAGGGGTGCAGAGGAGGTGAGGCCTGTCCAGGGGAGCAGAGGAGGAAAGGCCTGTCCAAAGGGTTCAGAGGAGGTGAGGCCTGTCCAGGGGTGCAGAGGAGGAGAGGCCTGTCCAAGGGAGAAGAGGAGGTGAGGCCTGTCCAGAGGGGTGCAGAGGAGGAGAGGCCTGTCCAGGGGTGCAGAGGAGGTGAGACCTGTCCAGGGGGCAGAGGAGGAGAGGCCTATCCAGGGGTGCAGAGGAGGTGAGGCCTGTCCAGGGGAGCAGAGGAGGAAAGGCCTGTCCAAAGGGTTCAGAGGAGGTGAGGCCTGTCCAGGGGTGCAGAGGGGGAGAGGCCTGTCCAGGGGAGAAGAGGAGGTGAGGCCAATCCAGAGGGGTGCAGAGGAGGAGAGACCTGTCCAGGGGAGCAGAGGAGGAGAGGCCTGTCCAGGGTAGAAGAGGAGGTGAGGCCTGTCCAGGGGTGCAGAGGAGGTGAGGCCTGTCCAGGGGTGCAGAGGAGGTGAGGCCTGTCCAGGGGAGCAGAGGAGGAGAAGCCTGTCCAGGGGTATAGAGGAGGAGAGGCCTGTCCAGGGGAGCAGAGGAGGTGAGGCCTGTCCAGGGGTGCAGAGGAGGTGAGGCCTGTCCAGAGGTTGCAGAGGAGGTGAGGCCTGTCCAGGGGTGCAGAGGAGGTGAGGACAGTCCGGGGGTACAGAGGAGGTGAGGCCTGTCCAGGGGAGCAGAGGAGGTGAGGCCTGTCCAGGGGTGCAGAGGAGGTGAGGCCTGTCCAGAGGTTGCAGAGGAGGTGAGGCCTGTCCAGGGGTGCAGAGGAGGTGAGGACAGTCCAGGAGTGCAGAGGAGGTGAGGCCTGTCCAGGGGTGCAGAGGAGGAGAGGCCTGTCCAGGGATGTAGAGGAGGCAAGGCCTGTCCAGGGGTGCAGAGGAGGCGAGGCCTGTCCAGGGGCAGAGGAGGTGAGACCTGTCCAGAGGCGTGAGGAGGAGGTGAGGCCTGTCCAGGGGTGCAGAGGAGGCGAGGCCTGTCCAGAGCCGTGAGGAGGAGATGAGACCTGTCCACGGGTGCGGAGGAGGAGAGGCCTGTCCATGGGTGCAGAGGAGGTGAGGCGTGTCCAGGGGTGGGGGGGAGGAGAGTCCTGTCCAGGGGTGTAGAGGAGGTGAGGCCTGTCTAGGGGTGCAGAGGAGAAGAGCCCTGTCCAAGGGTGCAGAGGAGGAGAGGCCTGTCCAGGGGTGCAGAGGAGGAGAGGCCTGTCCAGGGGTGCAGATGAGGTGAGACCTGTCCAGGGGGCAGAGGAGGTGAGGCCTGTCCAGAGGCGTGAGGAGGAGATGAGGCCTGTCCAGGGGTGCAGAGGAGCTGAGGCATGTCCAGTGAGTGCAGAAGAGGTAAGATCTGTCCAGAGGAGCAGAGGAGGTGAGGCCTGTCCAGGGATGCGTGCAGAGAAGGAGAGGCCTGTCCAGGGGTGCCGAGGAGGAGAGGCTTGTCCAGGGGTGCAGAGGATGCGTGGCCTGTCCAGGGGTGCAGAGGAGACGAGGCCTGTCCAGGGGTGCAGAGGAGGAAAGGCATGTCCAGGGGAGTGCAGAGGAGGTGAGGCCATTCCAGGGGTGCAGAGGAGGTGAGGCCTGCCCAGGGGTTCAGAGGACGTGAGGCCTGTCTAGCGGTGCAGAGGAGGTGAGGCCTGTCCAGGGGTGCAGAGGAGGCGATGCCTGTCCAGGGGTGCTGAGGAGGAGAGGCCTGTCCAGGGGTGCAGAGGAGGTAAGGCCTGTCCAGGGGGTACAGAGGAGGAGAGGCCTGTCCAGAGGAGTGCAGAGGAGGCGAGGCCAGTCCAGGGGTGTAGTGGAGGAGAGGCCTGTCCAGGGGTGCAGAGGAGGTGAGGCCTCTCCAGGGGTGCAGAGGAGGTGAGGCCTCTCCAGGGGGTGCAGAGGAGGCGAGGCCTGTCCAAGGGGTGCAGAGGAGAAGAGCCCTGTCCAGAGGAGTGCAGAGGAGGCGAGGCCAGTCCTGGGGTGCAGAGGAGATGAGGCCTGTCCTGGGGGCAGAGGATAAGAGGCCTGTCCAGGGGTGCAGAGGAGGCGAGGCTTTTCCAGGGGGAGGAGAGAAGGTGAGGCCTGTCCAGGGGTGCAGAGGAGGTGAGGCCTGTCCAGGGGTGCAGAGGAGGTGAGGCCTGTCCAGGGGTGCAGAGGAGATGAGGTCTGTCCAGGGATGCAGAGGTGGTGAGGTCTGTCCAGGGGTGCAGAGGAGGTGAGGCCTGTCCAGGGGTGCAGAGGAGGTGAGGTCTGTCCAGGGGTGCAGAGGAGGTGAGGACACTCCAGGGGTGCAGAGGAGGTGACGCCTGTCCAGGGGTGCAGAGGAGAGGCCTGTCCAGGGGTGCAGAGGAGGTGAGGCCTATCCAGGAGTGCAGAGGAGCTGAGGCCGGTCCAGGGGTGCAGAAGAGGCGAGGCTTGTCCCGGGGGAGGAGAGGAGGTGACGCCTGTCCAGTGAAGCAGAGGAGGGGAGGCCTGTCCAGGGGTGCAGAGAAGGTGAGGTCTGTCCAGGGGTGTAGGCATAGAGGCCTGTCCTGGCTTGTCATCTGGGTTCTGTGTGTTTAGACAACATAGACTATAGGATTGGTGTCAGACTGATTCTGGACACCTCTATCTGGTATGTTGGCCTGTATTCCAGCTAGCTCACAGTGCCAATGGAAACTCCTCTTACCAAGGAGGGAAGAGTTTCTGGCAACTATCAAACTTGACAACTCTGATCCTCTTAGATAGATACACAGAATAAACGGTTGGGATGTTTTCAATATGTATTTTATGAACAGTCGTTATTCTAGTGTAAAATAGATGTGCTGAGACAATCAATAGACAGTAGAGGATATACATAACTAGAAGCACTAGAAATGTAAAAGGAGTGGGATAGGGGAAACATTTATTAAGGCAATCCGTATGTTATATGTTAAACCGGAAACAACAGTTATGATAAATGGTGTGGCATCGGATAATTTTAAAGTGACCAGAGGGAAAAGGCAGGGTTGTCCCTTTTCTCCCCTATTATTTGCCCTATTCATAGATCCGTTTATTCGGAAACTGGAGCAAAATCAAGCTATAAGACCAATGGTGACCCCCAATGGAGCAACTAAAACATTAGCCTATGCTGATGATATTGCTATAACAACAACTAATCCAGAGGAAGCCATTAAATTAATTGAACAAGAGGCCGGGAATTTTGGGGTAGTTCGGGTTATAAACTGAACTCAAATAAAACTCAAATTGTAATTAATAACAACTTAATTATTGTGATAATAGGGTAGTAACTAATGCAGTTTATCTTGGAGTTAATATTACCTCAAATCTTGATAACCTGGTTAAAATTAATCTTAATCCACTGCTGAAACAAACGGATCAAGCTTTGAAGAAACTGCACAACTTACAGCTAACCAGTATTGGAAGATGTAATCTTAATAAAATGGTATTTTTTCCAAAATTCCTATACTTTTTTAGATCTATATGCCTAATGTTTGATCAACAAATCTTTAAACAAATTGATGGAATATTTTCTCGTTTCATTTGGGGATATAGTAAATCTCGTAGAGCCACTAAATTCATCAATCTCCCCAAAGATAGGGGAGGACTTGCCCTTCCAAATTTTAAACTTTATTGGTGGTTGACTATTCTTAATTTTAGCAGAGCACTCTTAACCCCAAGCTCGCTATCAGAAGAATTGAGTGGGGTCCCAACTCTACAGGAACTTATTCTAGGTGTAGAGACGCGAAATCATCTTTGGCGTTTGATATATGATTGCCACTTTAAAAAGGTTCGGTTTAAAACCCTAAAGGGTGTCTATATTGCATGGGGTAATATACGTAAAATTCTCGGGATTGGTAGATTTTCGCATTTTACAACCATGTATCGAAATCATAACCTCCCTGAGATTTTTTCTGATGCATGCATGAAACGGTGGGTCAGGCTTGGTATCACGACACTTGGTTCATTTTACAACTCTATCGGGTTTTGTACATTTGATCTGTTAAAAAAGAGATTTGGTCTGGATCATCGTGATTTTTTTAAATACCTACAAATTAGAGATTTTATTTTAAAAAAGGGTGGTGGTAACTCCGCATTTCGAAAAATACAATTAATGGAAAAGATTATACAAAATAATACAATTAAAATTGGAGAAATGTATACTAATCTGATTACCATGCTGCCTGATGATTTGGATAAACATATCCAAATTTGGCAGGATCAATTAGAGATTCCCGAATCCGCTATTCAGATGGGTTTCGATCAGTGTCAATCAATCTTAGTCTCAACAAAACTACAGGCACAATACTACAAGACTTTTTTTCAACTTTATTATACGCCTAAAAAAATAGCTAAGTGGAGTACAGGCAAGGGGACTCAATGTCCGCGATGCTCATCACCAGAAGCGGATTTAATACACATGTTAGCAACTTGCAGGGAACTTTTTATTATAAAACAGGAGATATCCACTTTTCTTTCTAAAATCTTTCAAGATAAGATAGAGATAACCACCGCCGACATTGTAATTGGGGCAAGTGTTGACACACGGCCACCGCATGTAAGGGGCTTGATATATGTGGCAATGGCTGTATTTAGAATTTGTCTTGCATCAGCTTGGCTTGCTGCATATCCGCCTACATTCCAACAGTGGCAAACACGCTTACTGGCGACTTATAGCTTGGAAACTGCAATATATAAACGTAAGGGTCGAAACAAGAAGAAGTTAGGATTTGAAATTTGGAACCACTTAGCACAATGGATTGAATATACGGGTTAAATAAGTATGTATAGGATGTAACTACTTCTTAGAAATTTGTGTTCTCACTCTGACCTATGCTTATAATTATGTTTATGTTTATATATTTATTTAATTGTCATGCCTGTGCTAGGGAGGGGTGGGGGTTGGGGGATGGTTTGATGGATTAATGTAAAGCATCAATAAAGACTGTTTAAAAAAAAAACATCACAGATAACACTGCTACGTTAAAGAAAATTCTTTAATTTTAAAATTTTGAATGCAAGAATAGGAAATCTACAAGCAGGTGGCTGAATATCTTTTTTTCTTTTTGTGGCCTGTGCTTGCAATAAAACAAATAAGAATAATTAATCATCACACCAATTTGCCAAGACAAGATCCGTTGTCTTTACCAGTGCTTGCACAACATGTGTCATGATAATTTTCTGTGAAGATTATTAATAAAGGTTTAACTTTTGTTGTGATAAAAAAAAGAAATGTAAAAGGATGATAGATGTCTACCATTCTGCTAAAATACTGAATGCATACCAGCATATAAAATACATTACAGTAAAATGCGTACTCCTACGATGTAATCCTAGCTAGATGTACCTAAGTGTACCAAGCATGTTTGTAGGTGTTAAGCCAAGAATCCTCCTAGGATAAGTGGAACTCCATTACCTGAATTGAGAGAGTGTGGGACCCCCGTTCTGGTCTCGAACTGGACAACCCGCAAGGGAGGTTCAGACCACTGCGAGCTGGAGTGTCTGAATGCAGGAACCTCAGCGTCTCGCGACAGTGTGTCGGCATGGAAGTCCTGATCTCCTCGCTCTTAACTCAGTAAGATGTGCTGTATTTATAAAAAAATTATCTAGTGTTTCTTTGTCCCTTGTCCCTTGTACTAGCCATTTTTGGATTTGAGCATGACGTAGGGGATGAACCTTGTACATAGATATTATGCAGGTGGTGTAGCTTCTACCTGGTTTCCAAGAACCCTCATGAATATTCATACATATGGTATGAGTCCATTGATGAAGGTATAGGAGGCTATTGTTCAGGGAAAAACCCTCCTGCTGCACCCAGGACTTGAACTAGGTAAAGGTTCAATCCCAAAAGGTAAAAGTGTATGATATTACCCGGACCTATATATGAGTACCTATATGGAACATAACAGGTCCTCACCAGGCCATGGTTCATACGGTTTGCTCATTTCTCCCCTGAGGCGGAAGCCAGGGGATCTACAATTCTATCCCTGTACTTTGGTAAAGATCATTTTAAAATTTGTATATATTTTAACAGTCCGTTTTAAATTGCCATACTAACGGGACACTCGAGTGCAAGAATTGCGTTGCACCGAGGCTTGCTGCACACGCCTTCCATCCATCCCCGGCGCAGCCGATTAGGGCGCTGACGACGCGGGGTAAAGGCTGTGGGCGCCATCTTGCTGGGAGGAAGGGTTGGCGGTCCAGTTGCAGGACGCCTCCCGCCCTCCCTGATACTTAAGGGGTGGTGTTTACTTGGCACAGGACTTTGCTCATTTCTCCCCTGAGGCGGAAGCCGGGGGATCTACAATTCTATCCCTGTACTTTGGTAAAGATCATTTAAAAATGTGTATATATTTTAACAGTCCGTTTTAAATTGCCATACTAACGGGACACTCGAGTGCAAGAATCGCGTTGCACCGAGGCTTGCTGCACACGCCTTCCATCCATCCCCGGCGCAGCCGATTAGGGCGCTGACGATGCGGGGTAAAGGCTGTGGGCGCCATCTTGCTGGGAGGAAGGGTTGGTGGTCCAGTTGCAGGACGCCACCCGCCCTCCCTGATACTTAAGGGGTGGTGTTTACTTGGCACAGGACTTTGCTAATTTCTCCCCTGAGGCGGAAGCCGGGGGATCTACAATTCTATCCCTGTACTTTGGTAAAGATCATTTTAAAATTTGTATATATTTTAACAGTCCGTTTTAAATTGCCATACTAACGGGACACTCGAGTGCAAGAATCGCGTTGCACCGAGGCTTGCTCCACACGCCTTCCATCCATCCCCGGCGCAGCTGATTAGGGCGCTGACGACGCGGGGTAAAGGCTGTGGGCGCCATCTTGCTGGGAGGAAGGGTTGGCGGTCCAGTTGCAGGACGCCACCCGCCCTCCCTGATACTTAAGGGGTGGTGTTTACTTGGCACAGGACTTTGCTCATTTCTCCCCTGAGGCGGAAGCCGGGGGATCTACAATTCTATCCCTGTACTTTGGTAAAGATCATTTTAAAATTTGTATATATTTTAACAGTCTGTTTTAAATTGCCATACTAACGAGACACTCGAGTGCAAGAATCGCGTTGCACCGAGGCTTGCTGCACACGCCTTCCATCCATCCCTGGCGCAGCCGATTAGGGCGCTGACGACGCGGGGTAAAGGCTGTGGGCGCCATCTTGCTGGGAGGAAGGGTTGGCGGTCCAGTTGCAGGACGCCTCCCGCCCTCCCTGATACTTAAGGGGTGGTGTTTACTTGGCACAGGACTTTGCTCATTTCTCCCCTGAGGCGGAAGCCGGGGGATCTACAATTCTATCCCTGTACTTTGGTAAAGATCATTTTAAAATTTGTATATATTTTAACAGTCCATTTTAAATTGCCATACTAACGGGACACTCGAGTGCAAGAATCGCGTTGCACCGAGGCTTGCTGCACACGCCTTCCATCCATCCCCGGCGCAGCCGATTAGGGCGCTGACGACGCGGGGTAAAGGCTGTGGGCGCCATCTTGCTGGGAGGAAGGGTTGGCGGTCCAGTTGCAGGACGCCTCCCGCCCTCCCTGATACTTAAGGGGTGGTGTTTACTTGGCACAGGACTTTGCTCATTTCTCCCCTGAGGCGGAAGCCGGGGGATCTACAATTCTATCCCTGTACTTTGGTAAAGATCATTTTAAAATTTGTATATATTTTAACAGTCCGTTTTAAATTGCCATACTAACGGGACACTCGAGTGCAAGAATCGCGTTGCACCGAGGCTTGCTGCACACGCCTTCCATCCATCCCCGGCGCAGCCGATTAGGGCGCTGACGACGCGGGGTAAAGGCTGTGGGCGCCATCTTGCTGGGAGGAAGGGTTGGCGGTCCAGTTACAGGACGCCTCCCACCCTCCTCTATACAGTATAAAAAAAAATGCCCTTCCGTCCGCGCAGCGGGCGCGCTGGCTGCGCGCCAAAGGCAAGCCCGTCTGCGCCCGTCCGCGCCGGGACCGGGCCAAGGGCCACAGCCCCTGGACCTCATGGCATAGCTCGCCACCTTCCCTATTCACCTCTAATGTTGACTGACCTTCGTCCATCCCCCACAGATAAATGCACCAAGTATAACCTAGGGTCTACCTCAGATATTCCCGCTCTGGAATGCATGCATTGTAAGGCCACCATACCTTTAATGAATAACACAATTCACCGTATTAAACAGAAACATCCTAAAAGGATGATAATAGCGCTTACTAATGTTCGTTCATTAGGAAAGCATAGACAAGAAATATCAGATTTAGTCACAGATAGGAATATTGACATTTTGTTTATGACTGAGACATGAATGGACAAGTCACCCGATCCAGACCTCGTGATTGCGGTCCCAAGTGGATTTAGAGTCCATAGATATGATAGACAGGGCAAAAGAGGAGGTGGGATAGCTATAATAGCTCGAGATACGTATAATATTCGGACCTCACCGATACCCTCGCTTACTTGCGAAGCAATGCAATTTGATATCCATCTATCCCCCACGTACAATTTTAGGGGACTGCTGCTATATAGACGGCCAGGAGTACGCTCCGGATTCCTCTCTGAACTCGGCACTATTTTGGAATTGCTGGCAATTGAGGAGTCAAACAGTACTCGGGGACTTCAATTTCCATTTAGATAAAATTGATGATAATGACACACTTTCTCTTTTGTCTGAAATGGAAATCTTGGGGCTTACTCAATTGGTAAACCGGCCCACTCATGATGCAGGGCATACGTTGGACGGTATCTTCTCCAACCTAGAAGATATCCAGATAACCAATATCCTCCTGATACCCTGGTCTGACCATCATGTAGTCCTAGGTTCAATTATAACTAATGAGACTCCCATTACTAGGACACTTCCTCTTAGTCGTGAACCATTTAAGGCTTGGAAAGATATTAACAACCCAAGCCTTAAACTTCTACTTGACAGTACTAAACCGACTCTGCTAAGGATCCTGATATCGCTACTAAGCAATACCATGACTGGTTAGGTCAGGCTACTAACGAACTGGTTCCGCTCAAATCGATAACCAGAAACAGGAAGGCCCCCTCAGCCCCATGGTTTTCTGAGGAATTAAGGAAGCAGAAACAACTCTGCAGAAATAGGGAAAGGCATTGGAGAAAAAATTATGATGAAGAAAGTAAAAATCATTATAAAGAGATGTTAGTTCAGTACAAATCCATGATTACAGATGCCAAAAAGAAATATTTTAGTGAGCAAATAGAGAGTGCAATAAACTCAAATAAGAAGTTATACGACATCACTAAGCAGTTAGTAGGAAACGCCCCCGACCTTAATCCCCCCGCTTCACAACTCTTTTGTGATGCATTAGCATTATTCTTTTTCACAAAGGTGAATGACATTTACTCAGCCTTTTCCTCCAATGCTAGTCACAGTACAAACATTGAACACCTTTTTTCCCCTAGCAGTGCATTTACTCAGTTTGCTGATATCACAGAGACCCAAACCATTAAATCTGGATCAGCTTTGGATCCATGTCCATTGAAAACCCTTTCCCCGATCATGGATTCTTTGATTCCGGCTATCACACAAATCTGTAACTCCATGTTCAGCACAGGAATCTATCCTAGCTTGTTAAAAAAAACCCTCCTGAAGCCCCTTTTAAAAAAACCATGCCTAGACAAAACAGAGTTGAAAAACTACAGTCCTATTTTGCAAATATATATATATTTGCCTATATATGCCAATCTTCCATTTCTGGCAAAGGTTGCAGAAAAGGCAATGAATACCCAGTTAGCAGCTTTTATTGAGGAATATCACCAACTTGACGAGACCCAATTTGGGTTCCGCAAGTTCCATGGAACAGAAACCGCTCTGATTAAGGCTGCCGATGACGTTAGAGTCATCCGAGACCAAGGAGGCTCAGCACTACTGGTGTTACTGGACCTCTCTGCAGCTTTCGACACGGTTGACCATCAGATCTTGGTCGACCGTGTCGAAAAAAATGGGTATTTAAGGGACAGCCAAGAACCTACTGGCCTCTTTTCTGATCGATAGATCTCAGGCGGTGACACTGGGACCGTACCAATCGGCTAATTTGTCCCTGCCATGTGGGATACCTCAAGGTTCATCCCTCAGTCCAACACTATTTAACATCTATGTGTCCGACCTAGCTAAAACCATCAAAGCACACGGAATGGACCTTACCTCATACGCAGACGACACACAGCTGGTTCTGGCTATCAAAAATGATGGAGAAAAAGTGGCAGAGGGTTTCAAAACAGGCATGTTGGCAATTGGACAGTGGATGTCCGTAAACTGTTTAAAACTTAACTCCGAAAAAATGGAGGTGGTAACCTTTGGACATCTATCTCCTAGTTGGTCCCCCGTCTGGTGGCCATCGTCTTTTGGAACTTTGCCGAAACCAGCTTCCAAGGTAAGGAACCTGGGGGTTGTCTTTGATAACGACCTTAATTTTGTTGCCCATGCCAATCAGACTGCTGCAAAAACTTTGGTAAGTTTCTTAGTCTTATCTTTGTTAGATTACTGCAATGGCTTATTCGCCAATGCCCAGATTAGGGTCATTAAGAAAATGCAGACTGTACAGAATGCGGCGGCCAGACTTCTCTCGGGAACCCCCAGGTATAAACCCATAGCCGATACAATCAGAAGTTATCACTGGCCCACATTGGAAACCGTATTAAATTCAAGACACTATGCATAGTCTACAAATCACTGCACCAACAAGCACCTCAGTTTCTAAGAGATCAGTTAATACCATACTGCCCCTCAAGACCACTTCGCTCCTCCACTCTTAACGAACTGGTGGTGCCACGTACCAAGTCGGTCACTTGGGGAGATTGCCGCTTTTTGGTTGCGGCCCCAAAACTATGGAATACACTCCCCCAGTTCATCAGGACCAGCCCCTCTCTTATGTCATTTCGAAAAAAACTGAAAACGTGGTTGTTTAATAAGTAATTGCCAGAAGCCCAGCAGTGGAGTAGTTTGCAGTAGTAATAGCGCCAAGACGCCCACGGGCAATTGTTCGCGCTTTATTAAATATTATTAATAAATAATAAATAAATCCTGGTCCTCACAAGGCCCTGGTCCACCAGGCCCCAGTCATATCCTGGTCCACCAGGCCCGGCTCACGACCTGGTCCACCAGGCCTGGCTCACGTCCTGGTCCTTGCAAGGCCCCAGCTCACGTCCTGGTCCACCAGGTTCCGGCTCACATCCTGGTCCTCACAAGGCCCTGGCTCATGTCTAGGTCCACACAAGGCCCCAGCTCACGTCCTGGTCTTCACAAGGCCCCGGCTCATGTTCTGGTCCACACAAGGCCCTGGCTCACGTCTTCATCTTCACAAGGCCCCCGGCTCACGTCCTGGTCCCCAGTAGGCCCTGGCTCACGTCCTGGTCCTCACAAGGCCCGGGCTCACGTCCTCCTCTTCACAAGGCCCCAGCTCATGTCCTGGTCTTCACAAGGCCCAACTCACGTCCTGGTCCTCACAAGGCCCAGCTCATGTCCTGGTCCTCACAAGGCCCCAACTCACGTCCTGGTCCTCACAAGGCCCCGGCTCATGTCCTGGTCCTCACAAGGCCCAGCTCATGTCCTGGTCCTCACAAGGCCCCAGCTCACGTCCTGGTCCTCACAAGGCCCTGGCATATATCCTGAGCTTCACAAGCCCCTGACTCACGCCCTGGTCCTCACCAGGCACTTATCACATCCTCATCCTCACTAGACTCTGGCTCACGTCCAGGTCCTCCCCAGGCCAAGCAGAAGAGGGAGATCAATTGGTTGTACGCCCACAATGCCACCTCAAACAGGAAGCACCATATGCAAATCAGCTTTAGACTCCTTCCAATAGAAGCAGTCCAGCCTGAAGAGCCAATGCAGATCTTTTCTGAACCGGAACTCAACCAACCCAAGACCGGTTTCAGCCTATCTGGGCCTTGACTGTATGGTGCGGCTTCATTCCAGTGGTGCAGCGAGCACAGGACCCACATCTGGGTCCTGACTGTAGGGTGCGGCTTGATTCCAGCGGTGCAGTGAGCACTGAACCCACATCTGGGTCCTGACTGTAGGGTGCGGCTTCATTCCAGTGGTGCACCGAGCACGGGACCCACATCTGGGTCCTGACTGTAGGGTGCAGCTTGATTCCAGCATTGCAGCGAGCACGGGACCCACATCTGGGCTCTGACTGTAGAGTGCGGCTTCATTCCAGCGATGCAGCGAGCTCGGGACCCACATCTGGGTCCTGACTGTAGGGTGCGGCTTGATTCCAGCGGTGCAGCGAGCACAGAACCCACATATGGGCACACCCGGCATATTTATGAATACGAAAAATGATGGGTGGAACGTTTGAGTTCATCTCTGCCACTGGTAATTACTCTGGGACACATCCAAGCCCAACCTTCTTGTTCTTGCACCTCAGCATGCAGCCGATTTAAGATCCACAAAGGCAGCATAAAGGCTACCCTTGTTCAAGACCACAGTCTTCTAGTAGAGCATAATAAAACGAAATACCTGATAAATGGTACTAGTATACACCATAAAGCCTGCCTGTAGAGGAGATAAGCTGTCTGTCTCTCCCACCCAATCCTGCAGTTTGTTCAAAACTAGATGCAGAATTATCTTTTGGAGTGAGTCTATCAGGCTGATAAGCCCGTAGTTGCCTGGCAGGGATTTATCCCCCTTTTTAAAAACAGGGGTAATCTCCGCCCCTTTCCACGAATCAGTAACTGGGGCACCCTGCGCAATTGCGTTAGCCACCATCGCGTTGTAGTGGCACCAATTAGATTTTTCATACAGAAATATGTCCGGCAGAATGCCATCTGGGCCCGGTGCTTTACCTCCTGCTACTGCCCCCAGGGCCAGACTAACTTCAGCTTCTTCAAAGACTGTGCCTGTTTAGTGCCGGCACGGGGGCTTCTCTTCCGTCCTTCCCCTGAGCTACGTTAATTTTGAGGCTTAAAGTGAGTGACCCAATGATCCTGTGAAACGTGGTTTTGCGGCTGGGTTGGCAGACTTCCCCTGTCCCACTTAGCTATGTTCCAAAACTGTTTGGGATTTTTGTTTACGCAGGCTAATTTGAGTTCCTACCATCTAGCCTCATCCCAGGATTTTTGTGCTCTTCGGTAATTATACCTTAGTTGCCGTATAGCACTGGGATTTCACTCTTTAATTGCAGATCCTAGTTGTCTACGCACCTCTTTACATTCCATATTGAACCACTGTGGGCCTTTCCTAGGATAGACTCCCTTAGCCTTATGGCATCTAATGAAATAAGTGCGTAGCTTGGCAAAAAAGCTAACATGGGTACCGATCACCGGGTCAAGAGCAACTGAGTTTATTATGCATACTTCCAACTCTGAAATCGCCCCTTCAACATCTAGGGATATTGAAGCTAAAGCTTCGGGGTGCTTGAGTATATTTGCCCATTTTAGGCGTCTCATGTCGTTTGATGGAACCACATCCTTGTGAGCCAATTACTCTCTGATCGCGTGTGTTCCTGTTGTGGTAACAAACCAAGAGTTGCACACAGGGGGTTGTGGTCACTCTCTGGCCGCTCTCTTACTACCATATCCCTTAAGGGATGCCACAGTCGCAGATTGATTAATAAGTAGTCTATGCGACTGGCACAATTGCCATTGTTGAAAGTATTTGCTCCATGCCTATCGGATGTGGATCTGACATTTGCCGCCCGTGGTCCCTTCTCTAGATGAGTGGCATTGATTTGGATTGCCACGTCAGACCATTTTTTAATTGGTGGCAGTTCTAACTTTAAGATCCCCCATTGCTCATCAGCATCTGCAATAAAATCACAATATTGTATTGTATTGTATTGTAATTGCATTTGTATAGCGCTTACTACCACTGACAAGGCGTCAAAGCGATTTTTCGGCGAGTAGCAAGCTACTCCGGGACCTATTGAGGATTAGTGTTGAATTAGTATAGTAAAACATGCAAGTAACTTTTAAGTGGTGGATATGCTAGTCAGTTATTTGGATTCGGAAGGATAGCAGAAGGATAGAAGAGGAAAGAAGGTTTGTATTTATATAGCGCTTCTAACCCCTGATGGGGGTGTTGAAGCGCTTTTTTGGGCGGGTAGCATGCTACTCTGGAAACCTATAAAGGATTAGTGGTGAATTAATATGGTGAAACATGAAAGTAATTTGAGTGGTGGATATTAGTCAGTTATTTGGAGTGTGAAGGATAGCGGTGGGATAGAAGGGAAAGAAAGGGTTGCATTCATATAGTGCCTGTTACCCCTGATGGGGTGTTAAAGCGCTTTTCTGGCGAGTAGCAGGCTACTCAGGAACCCATAAAGGATTAGTGTTGAAAATTAGTATAGTGAAATATGAAGTAATTTGAGTGGTGGATATGTTAGTCAGTTATTTGGATTGAGAAGGGTTGGGGAGAGGTAAAAAAGGAAAAAAGGTTTGCATTTATATAGCGCTTGTAAGCCTGATGAGGTGTTGAAACGCTTTGATGGCCAGTAGCACGCTACTCTGGAACCCATAAAGGATTAGTGGTGAATTAATATGGTGGAATATGGAATTAGAGAAGTGAACATGTTAGTCTGTTATTTTGATTGAAAAGGATTGTGGAGGGATAGAAGAGTGAAGGATTTCTTTTTTTAGGTCATAGCAGTAGGAGGAGGCTTTTGGAAGAGTAAAAAGTGTTTTTGGAGGGGAAGAGTCAGAGGGGAGAGTTTAGAAAGGTTTATTTTGGGGGATCGGTATAGTAAAAGAGGTGTCTGTTGATGCAAGGTGGGATAGAGTAGGAGAGAGGATTATTTTGTGAAACATAGTACTGGTATGGGGTGTGGGATAACAGGGAATGGGTGTAGAGGATATATTGACATATGTATAGGGTGAGACATAGGGTAGTGAATTGGAAAGAGTAGTAGAAAGAAGTTTGAAATGAGTCAGAAAGTTGGGCTAGAAGATATATTGAGAGAAGTATAGGCTGAGAAATAGGGTAGTGAATTGGATATGCTAAATTAGAAGAACGTGATAAATATATAGATGCATAAAGGAGGTAAGTATATGCAGATTAAAGATATTGATAGAGGTACAGGTTGAGAAATAGGGTAGTGCATTGGATATGCTTTTTAAGGAGAAAAGTAACAGACACATAGATCCAAGTACGTGGAGGTACATAGATGCACAATGGAAGCAAGTACATGTAGACCAAAGATGATTTTTGTCTTTTTTGTTGTTTTATAACATAAGTATTGTACATGTTTATACAAAGCAATACACAAAAGTAGGCACATATCTATAGTGAAAATAAATGTATATATACAGAGTGACAAATACGTAGGGTGGGTATTAATGAATGGCCAGCATTCCTGGCACTGGTCCCGGCCAGTCTCTAACAGGTTTAAACAGGCACTCACCCATGTCCTCTCCACCCATAGCTCCGACTCCCAAGCGGCGATGCCCTAAGCCTTGGTTGTTTATGACCCTAGTAGTCAGGTGACCCCTTCAGCCATTGGGAACCCTAGCCCAAACACTATCCAATCACAACACTAACCCTAAACTCTAGAACCAATTGGAGACCAGGACCTTACAGCAAATCATGACCCTAGTCCAAGCACCCAATCAGTTTAGAAAACCCTGATCTCTACGTCCAATAGAGGCCCTAGCCCTACTAGTAGTCTCAACCCTAGTCCAAGCAACAAATGGCACAGGAAGCCCTAGTTCCTAGTTTCAATAGAAAGCCTAACCCTACTCTTAGTCCCACACCTAGTCCAGGAACCAATCACACCAGAAGCTCTAATCGCTACTTCCAATTAAAGGCCTAACCCTAGCCCCGCCCTAGTCCCAACAACCAATAACACAGGAAGCCCTAGTCCCTACTTCCAATAGAATTCCTAACCCTAGCCCCAACCCTACATTGATTGAATCACAGACCCAGAAACCAATCAGAACCCTCAAATACCCAACCAATGAAGACACTAACCCTAATCCAATAGAAACATCAGAGACAACCACCAATCAGTGTACACATGTACCAAACATTATCAGACTATATTAGGTCCCAGATACCTCAGACAAGGTAAATGTAAATGTGGGTATACTTGTAAAGCGCACTGTGACTCCAAGGAGTATCCTGGCGCTGAAGACCGCTGGGGAACCCGTCCTGGTTTTCCCTGTGAGATGGTCCCTTTCTGGGTATCTCCAAGGTGAAACCAGGCATCCCCGGCGTCTGTGGGGGGCCGTTGTAGAGATGAGGCAAGCTTAATGCCCAGAGTTGCCGAGTGTGATCCCTGATTAGAGTAGGCACCGAGGCGAGAATTATCGAGTCCGTTTTGACCCTGGTCCACAACCCTGCCGCGTCGGGAATTGAACCCTGGTCCCGGACTATTCTCTGCTTACAGGTCAGCCGCCTCTAACCAGTGAGCCACACCACTCCACAAGGTTTGCTGGCCAGGGAGTTAGAAGCTGCTCCTCTATTCAGAAATCTCCTAGGAGACAGACAGGCTCAATCCACTCTTTGTACTTCTGCAGGTAAGGCCCTAACAAACTTGTCCTCTAACAACACTATTTGTATAAAACTTTACTCCCTCTCCTGGCCAAAAAACTAATTGCACAGTCCCTATTAAACACAGTTTAAACATCTTACGGCAGATTACTGCTGTCTCATGGGGGAAGGAGGGCTGGTTTCACTTACTTGTTATCACAAAATGGTCACTGGGGGTGCACTGCTTAACATGCTGGTCTTAGCACAGAGCAAAGGAGACATTTGGAGGGAAAAACTGATAGTCGCGGAGAATAAGAGGGAAAAACTACAGAGTTTGGACTGCAAATCCCACACTTGAACAGTTAAATACTTCCAGTCACAGGCAGGAAAAACCACAAGCATTGAGGGACACCTGGTTTACAAGCACCCTCACAGACATGCTGGATCTGCCTATGTCGAGCGGATCGGTCACAAGATACTAAAGAACACTACAAGATGACACGCCAAAAATTATTTTGACGGTGAGGGGGAAATGAGGAAGGGACTATAGTTGTAATTCACAGATACAAGTGGGACACTGCCCTCAAACATATTATGATTTCACTGCATTAATGGCACATTCAAAATGATACACATGACTGACCCGGGAAAGACAAACATGTGGCAAAAACATGCTTTGGCATGGGCTATGTTCTTCTATACAGTATGGTCATGTCCACGGATAATGAAGTACTGGGAGAACGCATCTGACAGCTAAATAAAACAGACCTGTTGATTTCATAACGTAGCTTCCAAACAAAACGAAATCCTGCCTTTTTTATTCGGGAACTTGTATTTTGTGCCCTAATATAAGAGGGTATAACTTTTATGTGATAAATATACTTTGTTTTGGGGTATCGGAAACGCAAAATCTGTTGATTACTCATCTGAAGCAAAACACAAGCCGTTGAATGAATTACATTATTTATTTAACTTGACTCCCCAAGCCAAGAGACAAATACACTGTGTAGAAAAAGGGTTAGGCAGATCAGGTCGATTACCCCTTTTCAAGGTTTGCCCGGCGTTAGCCGCCTCTCACCCAACTCACGGTTACCAAATAAAGAGGCAGGCGCTGGAGACTGGAAGGCAGGAAACAGGAGTTTATTCCGACGGAGCAGAACACGTCAAATCAGACAACAGGGTATCTTCTCGAGGTGCTCTAGACGCATCCTTGAGGCCTGGCCTCTTATACACAGGTTTATTGCTTTATTACATGAAACACATTCTTGTCAATACTTTGATGTACGGAAAGACATCCTCGGAATCCTCACTTTGGGCCTGTTCCCACACATTTACAGTAGAAGTCCCCACCCCGGTCACAGTAGGTGATGACTATCCCACACCAGGCCATTCCGTCGATTCACGGAATGTGTGTCTGATCGGATCTCATGGGGTGGAGGGGGCTTTGATCAGACAGAGATCCTTTGAATCGGGGCAGCTGCTTACTGTAAGGGGGCCAATAAATGGTATCCGCAGGGCCAGGTGGCGCCCTGGGAACGGGCAGGAAGATTGGGCACAGAGGAAGGGGGTTCATCAAAGGATGGGGAGGTGTTGTCCGGGAGCAGAATGCATATCCGAAGCAGAGTAGCGCTGGAGGGGAGTTTTATGGTTCAGGTATGAGAGAGCGGGGGCTCTCAGCGCGCGGGGGATGCTTGCGAGGTCAGAGGGAGAGACGTGCTAGCTAGCGGCGCTGGGCAGGGAAACCATGGTTTTCAAAATGGCTGCCACTGACGCGCACGAAGGTGCCTAAAAAGGGGCAAGATGGTGTGGCCATTGTTTCATGATTTTTACTTTACGCTCAACAGTGGCCATGGTGAACAGAAATGAACGCCGCTTATGTATACCGATTTTAGTCATTTTCCACAGTCCCCAGTTTTTATCATAAGTTAGTCAATTTCTGTTCATGTCTGAGGTAAGGGCGTACAAGCTGACATTTAGTTATACTAATAAGGGAAGTATGTGGCTGGGCTGTCTATTGAGGTCTTTGGTAGCCCATATGCATTACGGGTAGATGGAAATAATCCTACTATCAATGCTGACAGAATCGTACATAACCATATGTAGTCAAATGCGATAGGCGAGGAAGCAGTGCATACAAAATTACATTAGCTGTGTCATACGCTAGACATTGGAGACGGGGACATTATTTAGACGATGTAGGAAATTCGTTCGAATACAAACATGATGTCATACAAGAAAATGTTCTGGCAGAATAAGGGCTATTATCACTTGAGGTCTGGGCTCCATGGAGATCAAAACTAGACAGTATGTTCATGTGCATAACTGGTGTTCCACAATCATCAAGATACAGAGTTAACGTCTTCTTAGTTATCCATGTACAGTTGGAAGTGACCGATGTAATTTTTTGAAAGCTCAATTGGGTGATAATCAGTACAAGTGGTTGGGGGAGAAATTCAAATTAATACAAGTGTCAGTCAAGGGGTGGCAATGTTCAAAAAGGGTTCGTCCTTCCAGTGTCTTATTACAGCAAACCATCACTGGTAGGCTCTCATCGTTCTTCTTCTTTCGTTGGCACTGTTGAGCACCGGCGGTGGAGCTATGCGTCCAGCTCTAATTCGGGTTTCGCGTTGCAGGGTGTGGCCACTCTTTGCTCTCGGACCACAGACCTGGCTGTCCTGTTCCCTAACTAATCTATCATAGGTACCTTAGGTGGGGTACCCGCATTCCGTTCTTCTTTCGTGACAAACCCTACTCTATCTTTGTGCTGTGCTTCTTCTTCAAGTCAAGTTAAAAAAAACTCCGTATGGAAAAAAGGGGCGATGGGGGGCGTGCTTTGGGAGGCCGAGGGAAGAGAGGGTGGAGTGGGATCAGATCTGAAACGGACCAAGGAGGGCAGAAATTTCAAGCAAGTGGGCCCACCAATCCGGCACAATGGGCTGGGACTTCCGGCACGAGCTCATCAACATGCAGGGGCTTTCTGGACAGCCCTTCTTTCCTTCACTTTCCACGTTGAGAATGGTGCCTCGTCCCGCAACTCTTTGCTCTGTGGCTCCACCTTGGTCGAGGTCATAGATATTCCCCGATCTGCAGCCAGGCTGTGCGTCACGTCCGGCCCCTCTCCTCCGACGACTGCACGTTATGGTGAGGCCTTCCAACATCTAGCAAATGATGATCCAAGCTGAGGTAAAGGAGGGGTGTCAGTCGGACGTGTAATGATACAATTCTGATTTTCCTACGAGGATGGAAGAAGAAGGGGTAAATCTAAAACATAACAATATCCATAATTTCTGGGCTGAGGGGGATTTGGGATGAACCCCAACCCGGGGTACTCTTGACTTCTCTTATTTAGTCAGCACGTAAATTGACTCACTGGTGCGCATTATTTTGGGTGTACATTTGGGATATCGGTTCGGGTCCGAGGTACTACGATAACCCTTCAAGTTTCTGGTGTAGGCCACTCTCCCATTCACTAGCTCCAGAGAGGGAGAGAGTCGTTCCTAGGTAAGGTAAGTGCTATATTCTTTGTCGTCCTTCACATGCAGGTACCATGTTCGGGCTTATTTTTCTTATTCCATTAACCGTTCGATCAACACCTCCGTCATACAAAAAGCATTCTTTTATCGACCCAGATGTGCACCACACATACGCATTCATACCGTAAAAATTAGGGCCCATACGCACATTCATACCATACAATTTTCATGCTCTCAGAGATAGCTCCTGTATATAATGTACCATCTGACAGAGCTGACCTATTTTCCTCGCGTGGAGCATGGTGCGTGTTAGGTCCTCTCCATACTTCAGCTGAATTTCCGATGTAACCTGCAGAAAAAGAAAAGAGGGGGAGGGGGCAGCGTTCAAGGCACATCAGCGCGCATAAACATAAAAATGTTTTTACCTACCACGTACCTGACTTATCTCTGTGGGATGCAGTCCCTTTTATCTCGGCATTGAAACCCCGAGGAACTGGTAGTGCGGAAAAGATAACCAATGACAGGCTGTTCATTACATAGGTCGCCCGAGGGCGGTAGTACAGACCGCGTGTAGGGAGGGGTCAAAAGCCAGGGGCCTTCGGTATAAGGTGGGGGGGGTGACGGACTCACGTTTTCATTAGAGGAAAAGAAATGGCCTACGGTGGTATAGGGTCGTTCCTATTCGCAGAGCGTGGTATTTAAAAAAACCTTAACAATCAAAGTGACTGTTACGATGCTAGTTTCATATATTTTAAAAACCGTTATTGTGGAATGTCAGCATTCAAATAAGGGCCTCCAGCCATATAGGTCGTTACGGAACAGACTGGAAACGCATGAGGTAAGGAGAAATTACACTGTAGTATAGAGGCAAGTGAGTCATTTAATTGAAAAGAACCAAACGTGACAAACGGTTGCAGGATCAGTGAACGTTGATTTTATGAAGGTATGACAGGATCGGTTACAATAAAATCGTTCATACGCACACCATGGGCGAGTATCATGAGTAACATTACTTCGAAGCTATAATAATACAATAATCAAACAGTGAATAAAAACCAATATCAGTAGGGTTGTCCGCATGCCCGGTCAGTACCCTTCCCCGCCCGCCACGTGCTCAAGGACCGCCTACATATCCCATAGCATCAAGGCTACGTAACTTAAAACGTCATAAGGAGTTGCAAGTCCCGCTTATACTGGCGCCATTTTGGGGGCAAGGCCGGGTGGGTCCAGAGTATAGTCCAAATGCCTCCAACAACTAGCGGCCGGACCAGAATCCCTTTCGGTAGTTCAAAAAAGTTTGTTAGCGCCAACAGAAAGAACAGGCTGCATGAACCATGACTCAAAAGGGGGAGGAAGGCAAAAATCTTCCCTACCGGGTCACGCTGAGGTCCCACCGGAGCTGATCGAGTGTCTCTTGGTAATTCAGACAAAAGTTGGCGTCATCATGAGAGCACCATCCTCTAGCGGCAATGTTGCGGCCACTCCGGAGAGCGGGACAGCAGGCGTATCCCTCCACCGATGCGCTGAATCAGCCTCTCTCACGGCACCATATGGGGATAAGGCGGTGGTCACCCGGGGCAGTGGCATATCCATGGGGGATAGTCGAGCAACAGTGGCGGTTGCCCCCACCGGAAGCCCGCGGGAGTCGAGGGCCAACGACTCTCGTAGAATCTTTAAAGCTTGGACAATGTCTTCAAGAGTGTGGCTCATGCCCGAGCAGGCAAGCATTCGAGTTCCAGAGTAGTCCAGAGCCGTTCTAGTGGACCAGGCCCAAATCCAGGGAGCTGGCCGCCATTTTGAGCGTTCCGCAGCAGCAGCCGCTCTTCACCCGGCCACCGGAGCGGGTCCTCCGGCCATCCAACCGAGTGGAACGCCAATGGCAGTCCTGGTGCAGCCGTCCGGTCGCCCCGCTGCAGCTGACTGGCGAGTGAACCGCTAAGGGTCGCCCTGCTGCAGCTGGTCGGCGAGTGAACGCTAAGGGTCGCCCTACAGCAGCTGGTCGGCGAGTGAAACACTAAGGGTCGCCCTACTGCAGCTGGTGAACCTCCCCCTGGGGAGGTGGGGGAGGCCCGTTCGCGTCGCCTCCCCCCCCCAGGGCACCCCACGCCGTCTCTCGGCGCAGCATTATCCGCACAACGACTTCCTTGGCCAGTTTCCTCCCTCCATCCCAGGCCTTCACCGATGCTACCTCGCCGGCTGATGGTTTTTGTAGACTTTCTAAAGCCCAAATCCTACTAAAAAGTAGCCCAAAGTAGCCCAAAGTAGCCCAACATTGCTACAGCGTCAAGCAGGCGGCAAATGCAGTTGAGTTTGTTGTTTCAGCCGTTTGCCATGTAAATAGTTGTTTAATAAATAGTTGTATAATAAAACGTTTTAACATGTTACTTTGCTCGAGTGTTGTATTTATTTATAATAATTGCATAGGGTTTGTCGTTATTTGGGCGGGGTGGGCGGTAGAGCCGAGCTGTCTTGCAGCCATCATGACGTCGAGTTCAGTTCTTCTTACTAGTTTCATATTTCTCATGAGGGGTTGTTCCTAACGTTTCTATTTTAGCGAGGTCAAAAAGAGATCCCATCAGTGGCCTACTGATTTTGCTCGATTCCTTTTGTTTTTCCTAATGATTTTTACGTTATTGTTTGCTAGCACGATACAGTGGCTAATCCGCATTTTTTATATTTATGTCCTTTTTATTAGGGGCGGCCTCCGGTGGAGCCGGATGATCTACCTCTAATAAACGGTCCGGGCTGAACCAACTACCAACAAACAGGGCAAAGATAGGCATGACGAGTTACAAAGGGGACAAAAGTCTGCACTACCTATCCTTCACTATCCGCAAAGACTAAACAGAGTATTGCGACTCTGTTCTTATTTGTTTATAGAGAATAACCCAAAGAGAACCAATTCCGAACGATCAATGTTCGGTCAAACAATCAATCAAATGAGGGATTAAAATAGGCACGACGGATTACAACGGGGCAAAAGCCTGCGTTACCTATCCTTCACTATTCACAAGGACTAAACAGAGTATTGCGACTCTGTGCTTTTTTGTAAATAGAGAATGATCCAAAGAGAACCAATTCCAAAACAGTAAATGCTTGGATAACAATCAATCAAATGGAGAGGGAAGTAGGCACGACGGATTACAACGGGGGCAAAGGCCTGCGTTACCTACCCTTCACTATCTGCAAAGACTAAACAGAGTATGGCGACTCTGTGCTTGTTTGCAAATAGAGAATCTCTCAGAAACAATCAAATGAGTAATACTAGTATTTTCAAACAATTAAACAATCAATTTGCAATTCGTCGTGTTACACGACCTTACCCGGACCGCATGGACAGTTTCTCGCCTTCCGCTTCCAGCACCTGATCGTCCTCTATTCTCCGTAATTGCTGTGGCACTCCTGATGGTTCCCAGTCAGGACCGTAGATCACTCGAGAGAGGTCTGCTCGGAACCAGTGAAGTTCGGATGATCGGCTGCCAGACGAGGGTCTATCGGGCAGGTGCACTTCCCGATCGTTGCAGTCGTTCACTCGGTCGTTGGGACCTCTCCCACTGGATCCACGTGTCACTGATGGGCCCAACGTTGGGCGCCAATTGTAGAAAAAGGGTTAGGCAGATCAGGTCGATTACCCCTTTTCAAGGTTTGCCCGGCGTTGGCCGCCTCTCACCCAACTCACGGTTACCAAATAAAGAGGCAGGCGCTGGAGACTGGAAGGCAGGAAACAGGAGTTTATTCCGATGGAGCAGAACACGTCAAATCAGACAACAGGGTATCTTCTTGAGGTGCTCTAGACGCATCCTTGAGGCCTGGCCTCTTATACACAGGTTTATTGCTTTATTACATGAAACACATTTTTGTCAATACTTTGATGTACGGAAAGACATCCTCGGAATCCTCACTTTGGGCCTGTTCCCACACATTTACAGTAGAAGTCCCCACCCCGGTCACAGTAGGTGATGACTATCGCACACCAGGCCATTCCGTCGATTCCCGGAATGTGTGTCTGATCGGATCTCATGGGGTGGAGGGGGCTTTGATCAGTCAGAGATCCTTTGAATCGGGGCAGCTGCTTACTGTAAGGGGGCCAATAAATGGTATCCGCAGGGCCAGGTGGCGCCCTGGGAACGGGCAGGAAGATTGGGCACAGAGGAAGGGGGTTCATCAAAGGATGGGGAGGTGTTGTCCGGGAGCGGAATGCATATCCGAAGCAGAGTAGCGCTGGAGGGGAGTTTTATGGTTCAGGTATGAGAGAGCGGGGGCTATCAGCACGCGGGGGATGCTTGCGAGGTCAGAGGGAGAGACACGCTAGCTAGCGGCGCTGGGCAGGGAAACCATGGTTTTCAAAATGGCTGCCACTTACGCGCACGAAGGTGCCTAAAAAGGGGCAAGATGGTGTGGCCAATGTTTCATGATTTTTACTTTACGCTCAACAGTGGCCATGGTGAACCGAAATGAACGCCGCTTATCTATACCGATTTTAGTCATTTTCCACAACTGCACTCCCAATTCCAATTGAAAAGAAATCCCATTCAGTATTATTATGAAATAAAGAAAGGGAAACACCTAAACACATGTGCATTATGTGTTGTTTTAATTATCAAATGAATGGAAGGTGCCTGTTAGAGGAGGCTGTTTGCAGGGTGGGTGTTTTTGTTGTTGTTATTAATAATCAGTCTCGGTTGGTTTAAAATCATATGCAGACCCTGTGCTCTATTGTTCGCCCCCCTTTCAGAGACCATGCCTCGTCCATTGTCTGGCCTAGGGTTGTTTTCTAAACACAAATATCCATGGGTCTGATAAGCAAGATAAATGTAAGAAACTAGCAACAGGACTAATCTGGTTTCTACAAATCAGTGAAGGACAATTCTATTAAAAGGACGGATTCCCATAACTCACTAGTGGTGACATGCTTCATCATCTGGGTCTCCTCCTAATGCCACACGAGTGGCACTACGGGCTGCAACCCTTGCTTCAGGAAAGGGGAGCTCGTAGATGTTTTGACCTATTTCGATAAAACACGCTGTATTTGGACCTCTAGATGCGAGTACTCGATTATGTGGGAATCGTGAATGCAGTGCAGTAGTGTGTATGTGATGTGAGTTAAAATTACCAATGGGAAGCAAAATTATTTATTCGTGCTTCTCAGAGATCAAGACATAAAAACAGTGCAAAACGACAGTCTTAAACAAGTAACTGTCTAGATGTGAAGGGTCAACATGTTTCAGTACTTAATGGATAACTTGTCCTATGCCTTCGTTGGGACCTTAAGTATTGCTACTGCAAGTGAGTGTTATACATACACAATATATAATGTGTGTAAAGAGTTAGAACTGATACAACCTCTTTACCTGCAAATAAGGATAACAGTTTCTCTGTAAATGACGATTTCCCGTCTTTTGAGAGGATAAGACCTCTCCTCACCTGGCCACTGATCAGGACATAGGAGGCACCGCTCTCTCCGTCGGTACCTCTGGCGGTTCCAAAAGCCCCAGATGGCTTTTAGAACCGCCAGAGGTACTGACGGAGAGCAGTAGTAATACTTAAGGTCCTGATGAAGCCATGGGATAAGTTATCCATTAATTGGGCAATGGTGCCTGCTTGTTTGCATTTGCAGCGGGCCCTGCACGCTCCCACTGCAAGAACAGCCCCCGCCCCACACAGAACTTGCAGGACACGCATTCTGTGTGGGGCGGCAGCTGCTCCCATAGTGAAATCCTGCATGGCGCTGCAAATACAAACAAGCGGCGTCCCACGAGTGCTGTGTGGGCTGCATTTCAAATAAGCGACAGGCGTTATTAAAGTGGAAGGGCTCATGGCACGCTGCTGCAAATACAAAGAAGAAGGGCGCCAATGCTGTGCACTTTGTCGTGCCTGCTTTAGCAAGACTTGAATTAATATGTGAGAAGTTGGCCTGGCATATGCTGTCCACTATTCTAGTGGGCACCTTGCACCAGTCCAAACGACCCTTATTGATGATAGGTTACATGCAACCTTTATTGAAAGCTATCCTTGTGGTAACTATGGAGCAGCCTTCAGGCTATGTATTGGAGGAATGTGAAGCAGCTTGTTTTACCAGTCTATAATCTCGTGAATGACCAAATGAAAGGAGAACCACTCAAGGAATATATATAAAATATATGTATTTATTCTAAACACATCTCTCTAGTCCCTTTATGAGGCTAGAGGCAAAAGTACATACAGAAAACTTAATAGCACACAGTAAATTAACACAATATATGTTGAGCCCTAGGGGCGTACCAAACCATATATCAATAAAGTCGTATAAGAACCACGACTTTGATAGACACAAGGACTAGAGCCTGTAGAAGTGCTGGGGCCACCAGGAACCACCCAAGGTAGTGATGCAGGGGACCCACAGGGGGCACGCTTTCAGTGTCTGAACACAGCCGCGGATCACCGTTAAATTTCAAATGGGAATGTCGCGGTTGGAAATTTAAAGAAAATGGACACTTAGAGGAGGACTTTGAGCAAACCCCTTTAGACTTAAGGAGTTCTAGAGCCAACACCCACAGGAGCAATATAGTACTCGAGTTACCTCACCCAGGGAAGCCGGGTGCATAGGTGTCTTTTGGTGTTGGGAATCTTCGCTGTTTCCAATGGCGATCTGCTGCAAAGTGCTACTGCTGTCAGAGTGGAAAGTGTCCACAGTGATCCAAGTCTGGATCGAAGATGAGAAGAACCTGAAAGAAGAGGGGACAGAGTCTGGGTCACTTGCCAGTGACCAGGGACACGATAGGCAGATGCCCACCGATGTCGGGTGATTTCAGGTGAAGGAGGTGAAGATTGACTCTTCAGCCACAAGGACCAGGAGGCGTCGACGACAACCAGGAGCTAGATACGAGCTGACCCACGAAGTATGTAGAGTGCTGCAGTATCTGTGCCCGGATTGGACCCAACAAGCCTTGGCAACAGCAACCCATGCAGAAAAGAGAAAGATGCTTCCGTGTGGGCCAGCAAGGTCCGAGGGACTCACCACTTGGCGGGGAGTCAGGGCACATCTAAAGCAAGAGGTGTCGAGAAGTCAATGCACTTGCAAATGTTCAGGGTGTCCAGGAGTTCCAGTTCCACGTCACTCACGAGGGCTGTGGGTCTCAGCTTTGCTGGGGACTCGGGTCAGCCTCTGAGAAGTCTGTAAATCCTCTTCCTGGGCTGCAGATACTTCAGAGTCCGTCGGGAGCTTTGGAAATGCAGACCGGCAAATGCTTTGTTGGTGCCTGCCAAGCAGAGGAGTTACTCCTTGACCCCAAGGGAGATTTCTTTAGTCCTCTAGTCTTGAGTAGAGCGTCAAAGTTCCAGGATTCAGTTGCAGAGTTTCCTCCAGGGATTTCTAAAGTCCTGTTGCCAGGGATTCCTTACTTATAACTAAGAAAGGGGTTGGACTAACTCTGGGGACCCACCTATGGGAGGGTTTGGAAAGAGGGATGGCTACACCCATTTCCTTTGTCCAGTTTCGTGCCAGAGCAGGGGCTGGCAGCCCCTGCAACTGGTTTGAGCTGGACTATGCACAGGGACACCAAATGTGCCCCCAGTGCAGACTTCAAAGCACTCCTGGAGTGTAACCACCCAGCCCTAATCCACCAAGGCCTGTCTGGGAGGTGGTTACGCCTCCCTGTGACAGGAAACCAATTGTCCAGGCCTCCCCTGCCGGAGTTTTGGTCAGCATCAGGAGGCCAGACTTGTGTCTGCAGCATCCATTTTGTGATGCCAGAGCTCTTTAAACTGATTACCAGGTAGACCGGTGTGTAAATGTCTCTCCCTCGAGAAGGGTGGAATTCTACCCCCGCCGCCAGGACTGGCGGGGGGTAGGATTCCAAAGTGTTTGACACCAAACACAACATGTTTCCGTGCAGCCATCCCAAAGTTAGCATTTACCACGAGGATATAATGCAGAGTATATGGTCAGGCTGCATCACAGAACAGCCCCGGGGAAGGGTTCTGAAAGCTGCAGAGGGGCTCTGCTCATGCATGGGCACCCTCTCACATGAAACCAAGCACCCTGCTTTCAAGATTGATAAGGCCTGCCATAGGGGTGACTGATAGGTCTCTATGTGTAGTGATTTAAGGTAGATATAGGTAACCTATATCTCAGTAAGGGGTGCATGTCATTTTGGAAGGCTTCCCAGGGGTGGCATAATACATGCTGCTGCCCCTGGTAGGCCTCTGGGGTACCTATGCCCTTAGTACCTATTGTACCATATACTAGGGACTCACAAGGGTACCCCAGTAACCAAACTGGAGTGTACCTATTGTACATGGAATCCATTTTAGGGAGAAAGCAGATAGGCTGGGGTCCTGAATAGCAGGATCCCAGCCAAACTAAGTCGAAAACCTGCAAAACACCAGGAAAAAAGTGGGGGCAACCATGCAGTCAGATGACACCTTCCTACAACAATGTTCAAGAGTGAGGGGCTCAAAAGTCACATTAAAATCCCCCGCGATCAGAATGTTTGAACCACAGGAGTGTAGATCTAATAAGTCCTCCAAAACCGCTATAACGTCCGACTTCTTCCCCTTTGAGCCCCTGGCATAAACGTTAGAAACGTCCACAACCCCTTGTTGGCCCCACTTCAACCTGATCGCACCAATATCATTACTCTGTGTTTCAAGGACCTCCATATTAAAACCGCCAGCTTGGCGCACCCATATTCCCAATCCCCCTGAGGGTCGACTCTTACCCCCACATGTTGCAGGGGTATAGACATTTAAGTAACCTAAGCAGTATAGGGGGTCTATTGCCCAGGTTTCTTGAAAACAACAGACATCAAACTGATCAATAAAAGCAAACCAATCAGGGAAGATGGTCTTCGTCTTCAATCTTGCTACATTCCAGGATAACATGGATGTCCCATGGGCAGCAGCTGAATGTAGCCGCTTGTAACATCAATAAGTACATCATTTGGGCCCGATACTCCTAAGTTAAGAAAGGATACATTGTAAGGGAGTATTTGGTTGATACGGATTTTAATTTATTAGTGGTTTTTATAGCGTACTAAATAAATAGCTGAACCTTTTGGAATATAATTCACTAAAAGGGCAACCTGAGCCAGAGTTTCGTAAGAAAACAAACACAATAGGACAGTGTCTGAAGTGCTGATGTGGAAGAGGCTATCCCAGCCTTCTGTGAATGGAAATGGGGCAGGACAGTGAGTCGGCGTTCATCCTCTGGTGGCCAATCATTCTTTTACTAATTTGCCCTTACCTACATGGGGATTATCACTTTGGCTGGTGGAGAGTGATTTTTGCTTGCCCCTTCCTTCTGTCCTGCTTGCTGGATTGACAAACTTGGAAGTGATTGTCCGGGCATCATTAGGCCATCAAGTATTTCGGACCTTCTTCCTCTGATGTTGCCCATAAGCCTAGAGCATGGAATGAGATCAGGCCCTGGTGGCAGCCAATGTGCTTCATTCCTTTCTCTTTTTAGCTAAAATTCTGGTGCCAGTCACATCCTTTGTTTTCTTCCTAGAGTTTGACTTACGGTGTTTCTTATTCACTATTTTCAAAGTCAGTAGAGTGTGACAGAAAAAGTAGCTTCAAGCACGCCTTCACCGCTTGTTTGATCATCAGAGTAATATGCACCATTATGTTCAGGGATATCTCATGTTGTTTCCTACTTAAATTAAAGTATCAAACAGTGATGGGCAAAGGGTAATAAATGTAGGAGTTATCTTACTGGATCACTCCCGGTTTTGGGACTGACGCTGTAGGTTTTTAAACTATCCACTGGTACCCTGTCAACCATTAACCAGTGGATGTGCGTTGACCTTTGAAACCATGTGCGCATGCGCTGCTCTAGGAAAACGACCTCTTGGAATCGCTCTGGAAGCGTGTGAAAAGGCCTACGGCTTGCGGTTACGAGCAGCGGCGCGCAGTGTGCCATCTGTTTTGTGTCAGATTTCACACGAGCGCGCGCACCACTCGCGGGACGCTGCAGCTTCTAAAAGTTCTGAGTTTGCTCCTGAAACTGATGCTCAAGGGGCAATCTTTCTTACCCTGGTTTCACCCTTTCTTCCACCCAGTTCCTTAAACCTGCTCTTCTGTGTTCCTTATAATGTTCTATTATCTCTTCCCATCTCTTGTCCTTTATTCGAACTAAGCCCCCCCTCTCTCTAGTTCTCACGTTTACTAATTAGACGCATTTGGTTTTAATTCACTGTAAATCGAGTCAAATGATTCGATTCAGTCACTGCGCCGCAGAAGGAGTCACACACCAGAGTTAGTATTCTGTAAGAACACAGTCAGTTCAGTAAATGAAATAAACCAACAACACAGAGAATTGGTCACCCCATCCAACAGACGAGAGGCTGCGCACACTGCTCGCACAAGTGAAATGCACTCATTGTCTGACATATTTAGCACTGAACCTCCCTGATTGGCTTTGGTTCAATATTTATGTACATATGTGGTATCTGTAGAGCGCAAACCTACCCTAAAGGCAGCTGAGCACTATACACGGGCAAAGGTAAAGGAAAGTCCATGAGTGATCGGAGGGGTGTCTGGGTTCAGGGAACAGAAGTTTATTGTTACTGCATTGTGATATAGTGTTATTTTTTAAGGTGACTTGTGTTCTGCACTATGCTAAACTCGAGCAGAATTAAGGGTGTTGTCCCCAGATCCTGGGTGCATGCATAGATGGAGTCCGCTTTGGGGTGTCACGATAATTACCACATAATTATATGCTACATAATTACACTGCACTAAATGCAACATACACTCCAAATAATAGCACTTAGTGCCACATGATTACATGCCACATAATTACACGCCACACAATTACACTCTACTGATTAAAACATACACTCCACACAATACCACTCAGTGCCACATAATTATATGCTACATCATTTCACTGCACTCAATGCAACAAGCACTCCAAATAGCACTCAGTGCCACATAATTACACACCACATAATCACACTCTACTGAATGCAACATACACTCCACACAATACCACTCAGTGCCACATATTTATATGCTAATGTGAGAAGTTGGCCTGGTAGGGGATGTTTCCAATTCTGGAACCACCTACTACCTGACCAAACAATCCCCTTATGGTGTCTGGTTGTAAGTCAACCTTATTAGACAAGCTATCCTAGGGGTAGCATGGACTAAGCAGCCTAAAGGCTTAACTTAAGAGGTCGTGTTAAGCGAGCTGTTTTACCACATACAATCCTGTAATACCAAATGAAAGGACACCACACAAGTATATATTATAAAAATATATGTGTTTATTACTAAAAACAATCCCCAGTATTCTTTATGAATAAAGGGGCACAAGCGTTAAATCAAAAGCACTGTTTAAACATACAAGTTGCACAATTATGGATGAGGGCGGGTGGCCACTCAAACCATATACTAAACAAGTGGTATAAGAGATGCCACTCGAGCAGTGGTTAGGCCTAGGGCCTAGGGAATCGCTGGGAGCAGTCAGGACAAGCAATGCTGAAGTCGGGAATGGCCCTCGGGATTCGGGAGATGTGCGGAAAGCGCACGCATGCACCAATGTTAACCAATGGTGCGTAAAAGTCAAAGAGTTAAAGTTTAAGGACACTTCCGCTGAACCTAGAGGAACAAAACTTAACACACAGACCCTAGAGGTGTGCACCAGTGTGGGAACACCGGCGGAGCAAAGTTACCTCACCCACAGGAAGTGGGTGCACAGGGTCGAAGTGGCGTCGGGTTTTGACACGCAGGCTCTTGGTGCTTGGAGCTGAAAGGGCTGCAGGCGGGTTAAAGATGAAGTGTCCGGTGGAGTCCAAGGGTGGACTCAAGTTGTAGAGTACCTGAAAGCAGAGGGGACAGAGTCTGGGTCACTCAGCAGTGACCAGGGTGGAACCAGGACGGAACCAGGCAATGTCGGGCGCAATCAGGTGGTCGTCGAGGAGCTTCTCTCCGCTGTCACGTGGGCTCTGGGGCATCTGCGACGTCCAGGAGCAGGTCACGATCTGTCCCACGCAGGCTCTCACCGTCGGTGCAGTCGGCTTCAAGTTTGGAGCAAACAAGCCTTGGTAAGAGCAATCCACGCAGGATCGGAAGATTGCTTCTCACTCGGACCAGGAAGGTCAGAGTCGGGGCTCCTTTTCAGGGGAGCTGGTGTGGATCTGGAGCAACCAGAATCACAAGTCTTCTTAGGTAGTTCGTCGGCACAGGGACCACAAGCCAGCTGGCAAGTGACCGGGCCAACGCGTTGAGCCAAATCGTGCCAAAGGGCCCCACGCAGCACTCGTCGAGTGTGGAGGGCTGAACTTCGGCTCAGGAGTAGCTCAGGGTGGGGGCTTCTCAAACCCCGGTGCACAGCTTCGAGGGTCACTCGTGGGCTGCACGGTCAGCGTCTCGTGGTCACTTCAAGATGGCGTGCCCCACGCTTCCGGTCGCCTCCACGGGTCTCAGCTTTGCAGGGACTGTGGATCGGGCTGTTAGAAGCTGGGCAGGCTTGATCTCGTCGATCTCAGTCGCTCGAGTTCCGGCGGGAACTGCAACTAAGTAGACGTCGAGGGCTGGATGGTGCCTGCTGCTGCAGGGTGGTCACTCCTTGACCACAAGGGAGATTCTTCGGGCTTCCACGTCGAGATGGAGGGCGAAGGGTCCAGAATATCGTTTCAAATGTTTCTTCCAGGAAATCTGATGTGCATTGGCACTGCTCCCTCTCTTATTCGAATCTGGTGGGCGTGATTACCTGCTAGGTCCCCTCCTATGGGTGGGACCCAGGAAGTGGGTGGATACACCCCCTTCCTTTGATCCAGGCCGCCCTGGCACGAGGGCTGGAGGGCCCCAGAACCGGTTTGGCCGGATTATGCAAGGGGCAGCCTTGTGCGCCCCAGGCAGTGTCTGGTTTCTTTCAAACCTCCCTGCTACAATACACTATCTCCTGTCTGGAGGGCGGTGACACCCTCCTGTGACAGGAAACCCTTTGTCCAGGACCCCCTTGACTGAGTTTCGGTCAGCTCCAGGGGTCCAGACATTTGTCTGTGGCAGAGGCATCCATTTTGTGGATCTTAAGGCCTTTGGAGAAATCAACCGCATTAAAGTGAAGTAACATGTCTTACCCCTCTAGAGGGGTGGAATGCCATCCCCGTCGCCAGAACTGGCGAGGGGATGGTATTCCAAAGCGTATGACACCTTACATGACATGTTTTGATAAAGCCAAACCAAAGTTGCTAAATAACCGCGAGGATTATAAGGCACTTAATAGTATATGGTATGGCATTATCCTGAAACAGCTTAGGGATTTGTTCCCGACGGCTGCAGACAGGCTCAGCTCATGCTAGAGCTCCATCTCACATAAAACCATGCACCCAGCCTCCAGGATTGGTGAGGCCTGACTATAGGAGTGGCTCACAGGTTTACATGTGTCCAGATATAGGTTTAGACATAGGTATACTATATCTAAGCAAGGGGTGTGTACACCACCTTACCCCAGCTGAGTGATCAGCCAGTTGTGTCAATTTAAGAACCAGCCAGGGGTGGCAAAAGATATGCTGCAGCCCCTGGTAGGCCTTAGTGGCTCCTGTGCCCTGTGCACCTATAGTGCATTCTACAGGGGCTGACAAGGAGTCCATTTCCAATTGTGGTATGTACCTAGGGTACATGGAATCCATTTTACAGAGAGAGCAGATGGCCTGGGGCCCTGATTAGCAGGGAACCAGGTCAACTAAGTCAAAAAACCAGCTAAACACAGGCAAAAAATCTGGGGTAACCATAGTCAGGTAGCCACCTTCCTACATAACCCCCCCCCAAACGAAAGGAGATAAGGCTATCCTTGGCCAGGTAAGCCTATATTGCCTGAGTGGCCATATAAGGAAGTACCTGCACTAGCATGGGTACCCCCTGTCTCATGGTCCACTAAGCAGTCCCTCACCCTTTGGGTATTAGAGGGTCTCCACCATAGGGAATTACTACCTTGGGTGTGTTTATGCAAAGTTAAAGGCTGGTTTGGATATGGAGTATTGAAGTGAGGCTCCACTAAGTTAGGGCTTGGCTTCCTCCAATTATCTTCCACCATGTGTGCCTTTCTTTCTTTAACTGAGTTGCACTGTGCTCTCAGGGTCAACCTCTGGCTACCTAAAGCTGGAGGCTGGGTCCCTCTGTTTGGCTTGCTGGAGGGACAGTTCAGGTTTGGGCCCTTGGGGTCCCAGGTTTGGCTGTGCCCAACAGAATCCATCTGTGGGAGGTCCCTAACTGTTTTTAAGGGGGGTCCCTCAGGAGTTTTTAAAGTTTTCACCTCACTAGGGCTACTAGTTTTGGTGCACCTAATCTTTTGATGGGGGTGCTTTATTTGACAGGGGGCCCTCTGGGTCTCACTGCCCTTCTTGTCCTCTGCAGCCCTGGGCTGGCTAAGGCAAGGTAGAGAGGGGCAGGTTACCTGCTCCAGACTGGGTCCCACCTGAGAAGGGTCCACTGACATCAGAGGTTCTGTCAGGCTAGGCCCAACCACCTCTGGGGCAGCTCCTTCATCAGGGGTAAGATCAGTTCCCTGAGGAGGCTGATCCTTTCCTAAAGTCTGGTGAGGGGGAGATTTCTCTTCCTCCTCCATGCTCTCAGTTTGTGTGGAGTTATCCATCATTTCAGGTTTCACAACACACATATCAGTTTGAGTTTGGGCTGTGGCCATCACAGCCCCACCAACCTTTTCAGGAGGAGACTCAGTTTGGGTTTCTGCTGTTATCATAACAGCTTTGCTATTCTGTTCAGGAAGAGCTTTTGCTAAAGATGGGGCAGAGAGTTTCTCAGCCCTACCAACCTTTTCAGGAAAGACATCTTGAATTGGGGCGGTAGCCATTACAGCCCCACTAACCTTTCCACTGGAATTCACCATTCTAGAATGAGTTTCCTGTTCAACCTCAGCCCAGGCTGAGATCTCCAAATCATTACCAAGTAGGCAGTCTACAGGCAAGTTTGGTGACACTGCCACTCTCTTTGGGCCAATGACACCTCCCCAGCTGAGACTTACTACTGCCATGGGATGATTTGTTTGGATTCCATCAATGTTTGTAACCTGGTATGTGGCACCAGGTAAAAGTTGCTTAGAGGGGACTATGCCATCAGCCACCATGGTGATGCTAGCCCCTGTGTCTCTAAAAGCTTCAACTTTCAAACCATTGATGATGGGTTCTTGTCTATACTTGCTCAAAGTATTTGGGCAAGCAGAGAAGTTGGCAAACCCCATGCCAGTCTCATAAACAAGATCATTGGGTGATGGGGACCTGGATAGGCCAGGGTCCACCTGAGCTCCAACAGTAAACCCACCCAGATTCCTGGGTGTGCTTCCACTTCCTGGGGGATTACTGCTGACAGTAACAGGAGGTGTTGAAGCTGGCTTTGGAGGTATATTTTCTTTATTGTTATTCTTGGGACAACAGTTGTCTGTTTTGTAATGCCCCACCTGTTTACAGGCATAACAATAAGGCTTTTTCTCAGTTGAAGAAGTGTCTTGGGACCCACCCCCATCCTTGGAGTTTTGGGGCCCTGGGGAAGTCTTTTCTTTATTTTTATCCCCACCCTTATCTTGAGGCTTGGTAGACTCCTTCTTCTGGTTACTGTCCTGATTCTTAGGCCTAATCCTGGTTCTGACCCATTTGTCTGCCTTCTTTCCCAATTCTTGGGGAGAGGTCAGATCAGAGTCCACCAGGTGCTGGTGTAAGAGCTGGTTCTGACAATTACTTAGGATCTGCTCCCTCATAATCAAATTATACAATCCTGTAAAGTCATGTACTTTGCTGCCATGTAGCCAACCCTCCAGAGCCTTAGTTGCACAATCAACAAAATCAGTCCAGTCCTGAGTCTGTGTCTTCTGGGTGTCTCTGAACTTCAACCTGTACTGTTCAGTGGTTAAGCCAAACCCATCTATCAGAACACTCTTCAGGACTTTGTAATTGTTTGCATCCTCATGTCTAACAGTGAGGAGCTTATCTCTCCCTTTCTCTGAAAATGAGTACCATAAGATTGCTGCCCACTGTTCCTCAGGAACCTGCTGTACCATGCAGGCTCTCTCAAGAGCAGTTATCCACTTGTGGATGTCATCCCCTTCCTTGTAGGGGGGCACAATCTTTGTCAGGTTTCTACTATCATAGGACCTGGGTTTCTCTTTAGGAATATTGCTGCCACCAGTGGCATCTAAGCCACACAATTTTTGCTCTCTTGCCAAGGCAAGTTTAGCTTGAGCCAAGGCTACCTCCTCCCTCTCTATCTGGAGTTTGACAGCCCTCATTCTGGCCCTATGCTCTAGCTTTTGAGAAGCACCCCTGCTTCTCTGTGATTCTCTGGAGGCACTAGAAATATGAGAGTCCCCTGAGGGAGATCTCACTCTTCTGTTGCCTGGGAGAATAACATGTTGGGTTCTGGGGAGGTGCTGGCCCTCTCCATTCCCCAGTAGGTCCAAGTTGGCCTGGCTAAGCCTACCAACTGGAACCTGGCTACCCTGATCCTGTACTTCTAAGTCCTCAACATCTGAGTCCTCATCCAAGTCATCATCATCCTCCTCTTCAGGGGGATCAACTGCAGGGGGGTTCCCTCCAGTTCCTGTATCTAGGGAAGCTGCTTTTGCCTTCTCTAAGTCATCCTGTTCTAGGATTTCTACCAGGATTAGGCAGGTGGGGCTTCTGCCCCTTTTTAACCCTCTTGCTTTGCACAAGGCAATCAAGTCTCTGCGGGTTAGTTTGTCATATCCAAAAGTTGCCTGGGTAGGGTCAACTGTCACAGGACTAGACCCTGAGGCCTTTCCTGTGTCAGACATGGTTACTAGTGAGGTGTAAGTGGTGCACTTACCTACACTAAGTGTTTTCCTACTGGACCTTGCTAGTGAGTTGTAGTCAGGGGTGTGCTACTCCCTTCAACCTACAACTACTAAGTTCAGTAGAACTTAATATGCTAAGCTTTTGATTTTATATGTACCTAGAGGTACTTGATGTGATCTTTCAATTTGATATAAAGATTGCAATGGTAAAACAACAGCAAGCTCAAATCCGCACCGCTGCTCACCAATGTGAGAAGTTGGCCTGGTAGGGGATGTTTCCAATTCTGGAACCACCTACTACCTGACCAAACAATCCCCTTATGGTGTCTGGTTGTAAGTCAACCTTATTAGACAAGCTATCCTAGGGGTAGCATGGACTAAGCAGCCTAAAGGCTTAACTTAAGAGGTCGTGTTAAGCGAGCTGTTTTACCACATACAATCCTGTAATACCAAATGAAAGGACACCACACAAGTATATATTATAAAAATATATGTGTTTATTACTAAAAACAATCCCCAGTATTCTTTATGAATAAAGGGGCACAAGCGTTAAATCAAAAGCACTGTTTAAACATACAAGTTGCACAATTATGGATGAGGGCGGGTGGCCACTCAAACCATATACTAAACAAGTGGTATAAGAGATGCCACTCGAGCAGTGGTTAGGCCTAGGGCCTAGGGAATCGCTGGGAGCAGTCAGGACAAGCAATGCTGAAGTCGGGAATGGCCCTCGGGATTCGGGAGATGTGCGGAAAGCGCACGCATGCACCAATGTTAACCAATGGTGCGTAAAAGTCAAAGAGTTAAAGTTTAAGGACACTTCCGCTGAACCTAGAGGAACAAAACTTAACACACAGACCCTAGAGGTGTGCACCAGTGTGGGAACACCGGCGGAGCAAAGTTACCTCACCCACAGGAAGTGGGTGCACAGGGTCGAAGTGGCGTCGGGTTTTGACACGCAGGCTCTTGGTGCTTGGAGCTGAAAGGGCTGCAGGCGGGTTAAAGATGAAGTGTCCGGTGGAGTCCAAGGGTGGACTCAAGTTGTAGAGTACCTGAAAGCAGAGGGGACAGAGTCTGGGTCACTCAGCAGTGACCAGGGTGGAACCAGGACGGAACCAGGCAATGTCGGGCGCAATCAGGTGGTCGTCGAGGAGCTTCTCTCCGCTGTCACGTGGGCTCTGGGGCATCTGCGACGTCCAGGAGCAGGTCACGATCTGTCCCACGCAGGCTCTCACCGTCGGTGCAGTCGGCTTCAAGTTTGGAGCAAACAAGCCTTGGTAAGAGCAATCCACGCAGGATCGGAAGATTGCTTCTCACTCGGACCAGGAAGGTCAGAGTCGGGGCTCCTTTTCAGGGGAGCTGGTGTGGATCTGGAGCAACCAGAATCACAAGTCTTCTTAGGTAGTTCGTCGGCACAGGGACCACAAGCCAGCTGGCAAGTGACCGGGCCAATGCGTTGAGCCAAATCGTGCCAAAGGGCCCCACGCAGCACTCGTCGAGTGTGGAGGGCTGAACTTCGGCTCAGGAGTAGCTCAGGGTGGGGGCTTCTCAAACCCCGGTGCACAGCTTCGAGGGTCACTCGTGGGCTGCACGGTCAGCGTCTCGTGGTCACTTCAAGATGGCGTGCCCCACGCTTCCGGTCGCCTCCACGGGTCTCAGCTTTGCAGGAACTGTGGATCGGGCTGTTAGAAGCTGGGCAGGCTTGATCTCGTCGATCTCAGTCGCTCGAGTTCCGGCGGGAACTGCAACTAAGTAGACGTCGAGGGCTGGATGGTGCCTGCTGCTGCAGGGTGGTCACTCCTTGACCACAAGGGAGATTCTTCGGGCTTCCACGTCGAGATGGAGGGCGAAGGGTCCAGAATATCGTTTCAAATGTTTCTTCCAGGAAATCTGATGTGCATTGGCACTGCTCCCACTCTTATTCGAATCTGGTGGGCGTGATTACCTGCTAGGTCCCCTCCTATGGGTGGGACCCAGGAAGTGGGTGGATACACCCCCTTCCTTTGATCCAGGCCGCCCTGGCACGAGGGCTGGAGGGCCCCAGAACCGGTTTGGCCGGATTATGCAAGGGGCAGCCTTGTGCGCCCCAGGCAGTGTCTGGTTTCTTTCAAACCTCCCTGCTACAATACACTATCTCCTGTCTGGAGGGCGGTGACACCCTCCTGTGACAGGAAACCCTTTGTCCAGGACCCCCTTGACTGAGTTTCGGTCAGCTCCAGGGGTCCAGACATTTGTCTGTGGCAGAGGCATCCATTTTGTGGATCTTAAGGCCTTTGGAGAAATCAACCGCATTAAAGTGAAGTAACATGTCTTACCCCTCTAGAGGGGTGGAATGCCATCCCCGTCACCAGAACTGGCGAGGGGATGGTATTCCAAAGCGTATGACACCTTACACGACATGTTTTGATAAAGCCAAACCAAAGTTGCTAAATAACCGCAAGGATTATAAGGCACTTAATAGTATATGGTATGGCATTATCCTGAAACAGCTTAGGGATTTGTTCCCGACGGCTGCAGACAGGCTCAGCTCATGCTAGAGCTCCATCTCACATAAAACCATGCACCCAGCCTCCAGGATTGGTGAGGCCTGACTATAGGAGTGGCTCACAGGTTTACATGTGTCCAGATATAGGTTTAGACATAGGTATACTATATCTAAGCAAGGGGTGTGTACACCACCTTACCCCAGCTGAGTGATCAGCCAGTTGTGTCAATTTAAGAACCAGCCAGGGGTGGCAAAAGATATGCTGCAGCCCCTGGTAGGCCTTAGTGGCTCCTGTGCCCTGTGCACCTATAGTGCATTCTACAGGGGCTGACAAGGAGTCCATTTCCAATTGTGGTATGTACCTAGGGTACATGGAATCCATTTTACAGAGAGAGCAGATGGCCTGGGGCCCTGATTAGCAGGGAACCAGGTCAACTAAGTCAAAAAACCAGCTAAACACAGGCAAAAAATCTGGGGTAACCATAGTCAGGTAGCCACCTTCCTACAGCTACATAATAACACTTCACTCAATGCAACATGCACTCCAAATAATACCACTCAGTGACACTTAATTACACACAACATACTTACACTCCACTCAATGCAACATAAATACACTCCACATAATACCACTCAGTGCCACATTATTATATGCTACATAATTACACTCCACTCAATGCAGCATACATTCCAAATACCACTCAGTGCCACATAATTCCACACCACATAATTACACTCTACTAAATACAACATACACTCCAAATAATACCACTCAGTGCCACATAATTACACACCACATAATTACACTCTACTAAATGCAACATACACCCCACACAATACCACTCAGTGCCACATAACGATTTGCTACATAATTAAACTGTACTCAATGCAACACACACTCCAAATAATACCACTCAGTGCCACATAATTATACTCTACTGAATGCAACATACACTCCACACAATACCACTCAGTGCCACATAATTATATGCTACATAATTACAGTGCACTTAATGCAACATACACTCCAAATATTACCGCTCAATGCCACATAATTACACGCCACATATTTACTCTACTGAATACAATATACACTCCCCATAATACCACTCACTGCCACATAATTACACGCCACATAATACCACTCACTGCCACATAATTACACTCCACATAATACCACATAGTGCCACATAATTATTTGATACATAATTACACTGCACTCAATGCAACATACACTCCAAATACCACTCAGTGCCACATAATTACACGCCACCTCAGTCAGTCAGTCAAATATCTTTTATTAGGTTTCCAAAATTTTTTAGGAACCATAAAAAGTACATTGCAATGAACAGTATATAAAAGTGGGACGGCAAAACGAGTTATACCAAAAGACAGAATTTACATAAACAAGATACATTTTTAAGTTAAAAACAGACAGAGTTATTAGACAGAATGTTAATAAAGTGCATGTGCATTTAAAAGTCAAGTTAATCATAGTTACACTGATATTTTGTACAAGATTTAAGAAAACCAGCTACACGTTTAGCAACAAATTCAGAATCTAAAAGTTGCAAAGCATGAAAAGCGGGACGACAAGATCTCAAACGCATTGATAACAATAGGGGAATAATCCAACGCTTTCGAGGTAAATCATAAAATCTGCAAAAAAGGGTAACATGGATTGTGGATTGTTCCGAAGTATCGTCACATGGGCACTTGGTGATGGATTTTGACCAGTCTTGTTTTATCGGAAAAGAAACAATACGAAAAAATGTATTAAAGCGAAACCGGGTCAGGAGATATTTTTCGTGAGCGATCAAATGATATTTCAGGTAGGGTTGGACGCCTAAGGGAGATTGAACACTTAAGATCTGGATATTAGAGATCTTAGTGATTTCCTGAGATATGCGAAGTTCCCTCAGATGTGATATGCATAGGATTTTTAGATTGTTCCTTGACAAACTTAATAGGGATGACGGCTCTAAAAAATACGCCACCTAATTACACTTTACTGAATGCAACATACACTTCACACAATACCACTCAGTGTCACATAAGTATTTGCTACATAATTACACTGCACTCAATGCAACATACACTCCAAATAATACCACTCGGTGCCACATAATTACACGCCACATAATTACACTCTACTGAATAAAACATACACTCCCCATAATACCACTCAGTGCCACATAATTACAAGCCACATAATTACACTCTACTCAATGCAACATTAATACACTCCACATAATACCACACAGTGCCACATACTTATATGCTACAAAATTTAATTGCACACAATGCAACTTATGCTTCAAATAATACCACTCAGTGCCACATAATTACACACCACATAATTACACTAGTGAATGCAACATGCACTCCAAACAATACCACTCAGTGCCACATAATTATATGCTACATAATTACACCGCACTCAATGTAACATACACTCCAATTAATGCCACAAAATTACACTCCACTGAATACAACATACACTCCCCATAATACCACTCAGTGCCACATAATTACAGGCCCATAATTACACTACTCAATGCAACATAAATACACTCCACATACCACTCAGTACCAAATAATTACAAGCCACATAATTGCACTCTACTCAATGCAACATAAATACACTCCACATATTTCCACTCCGTGCCACATAATTACACGCCACATAATAACACTCTACTCAATGCAACATAAATACACTCCATATAATACCACTCAGTGCCACATAATTACACGACATAATAACACTCTACTCAATGCAACATAAATACACTCCATATAATACCACTCAATGCCAGATAATTACACGCCATATAATTGCACTGTACTCAATGCATCATAAATACACTACACATAAATGCACTCTATACCACATACCACCAATCAACATAAATGCACTCCACACCATGATACAATTTTCCTAAGCATAATTTCACTCAACACCACAGTTCCAGGCCACACATTTCAACTCCACATTTCCAAAACACACTGCTTAATTACACACCAAACAACATGTTTCAACTCCACAATCCACAACGTACCTCCAATCCACACCATATATTGTCACCACCTGAGCACTAATCATCATTCACCACCACCATTTTGTATCAGCGCATCACCTAATCATTCCGTCAGTCTGCCCTTGGAATCTGGCATCTGTTGATTGTCCCCTAGTGACCGTCTGCTGCTTGTGTTCTAATTAAATTACTGTTTTCCAACCTACACTCCCCCGTTATTTATGTCCCGCTTTCCCATAACAAAGAAAATTATAACAAACAAGCATGAGAACAGGCAGGAAAAAGTTGCCAGCAGTGCAAGTACAAAAAAAGTAGAAGACATTTTTTATGTTAAAATCTTTTTTATCAGGTTTTTCAGTTGTATATAATGTTGTCTTCGTTTGTATAAACTTAACAAAAATGCTTAACACTTTTTATTTTAACTTGTCAACAAAATTCACAGCAGCCACAATGCTGTACAACATAGCCAAAAGTTCTGCCTAAACACATAAGGTCCCAAAGGCGAGACCCATTGGCTATGACAACGCTTGTTTTAGTGGGTTATGAAACATAGCTGGAATAGCTAATTGGCGGGCCGTAGTAGGGTTGTTTAAACTAGCTGGTTGGGTAGAGCGTTGTGGGGATTTAGTATTTGCTACATGGGTGGTTGTATCTGTCACTAATATGTCCTCGCACTCGCTAATGCGGGTGTCTATCCTATCCAGTACACAATTACTCCCTACATGTTTCTGTATCTTCCTAGCCTTTTTCCCTTTACTATCCCTCCCGCCCCTCCCCCACTGCCCTCCATAGTTTTCCCTTTCCCCATGCTACCGCAAGTTAAGTCTAAAGCAACCTGTCTACACAATCAGCAATGAACAGGCCTCTTGGCCCCGTGGACAATGAGAACCCTCAGGCCACCCTTATACCGGCCCCACAAACCCCTCAGGAGAGAGAGCGTAATTATTTAGAATCAAAGAGAGTAGTTTGGGCAATGCTGGGAGATAACCGCGTTAACAGTACCTTGACTAGTCCACGACAGTTCTTGAATGTCCAGCGAATCTGAGTAGGCAAGATGCCTAATGCCAGTGGAAAGGGGTGTAGCCTTGCCCTGCCTCTTCCTGGCAATGAGGGCAAGGACGGGACAGCCCTTGGCCCGGGCTTCGCCCGCGCGCGTCCTGCGTTGCGGGGGGAGAGGCAGCGGTATAAGCGCGGTGACATCAAGGGATGCTGGGGCAGGCAGTCCTCACACTGAGGTTGAGCGCCTGGATAGGCTGATGGCACTAGCGGCGTTTCCGACGTGGACCCTGGAACTCCTGTGCCACCAGGGTGCTGCGCAGAGCTTGTGGTGTCCCTTGCTGGTGATAAGATAGCTTGCTCCCCTAGTGCCTGGCCTGTGCTATTGCATTGTTTGCATGAGATTCACCTAGTGCCTGGCTTGTGTTATTACATTGTTTGCCTCGGATTCTCCTAATGCCTGGCCTGTGATATTGCATTGTTTGCGTTCCGTTTTCCTAGTGCCTGGCCTGTGTTATTATATTGTTTGCCTCGGATTCACCCAGTGCCTGGCTTGTGTTATTGCATTGTTTGCATCAGAATCTCCTAGTGCCCAGCCTGTGTTATTATATTGTTTGCATCAGATTCTCCTTGTGCCTGGCCTGTGTTATTGCATTGTTTGCGTCGAATTCACCCAGTGCCTGGCTTGTGTTATTGCATTGTTTGCATCAGAATCTCCTAGTGCCCAGCCTGTGTTATTATATTGTTTGCATCAGATTCTCCTTGTGCCTGGCCTGTGTTATTACATTGTTTGCCTCGGATTCTCCTAATGCCTGGCCTGTGATATTGCATTGTTTGCGTTCCGTTTTCCTAGTGCCTGGCCTGTGTTATTATATTGTTTGCCTCGGATTCACCCAGTGCCTGGCTTGTGTTATTGCATTGTTTGCATCAGAATCTCCTAGTGCCCAGCCTGTGTTATTATATTGTTTGCATCAGATTCTCCTTGTGCCTGGCCTGTGTTATTGCATTGTTTGCGTCGGATTCACCCAGTGCCTGGCTTGTGTTATTGCATTGTTTGCATCAGAATCTCCTAGTGCCCAGCCTGTGTTATTATATTGTTTGCATCAGATTCTCCTTGTGCCTGGCCTGTGTTATTGCATTGTTTGCGTCGGATTCTCCTAATGCCTGGCCTGTGATATCGCATTGTTTGAGTCCCGTTTTCCTAGTACCTGGCCTGTGTTATTGCACTGATTGTGTCATATTCTTCCAATGCCTGGCCTGTGTTATTGCATTGTTTGCATCACGTTTTTCTAGTACCTGGTCTGTGTTATTGCACTGTATCTGCGGCTTTTGGTATGTTATTATTCCAATAGTTGCAGCTTTTCTAACAAACATGGTACCTTTTATCCCAATCAAGTGCATCTGACTGCAAGGACACAATTTACTTCCTATTTATGTGGCAACAGACAGCACAACATGTCTGCCAGAGATGTTGTAAGGTCAGAAACAGTACATAGGTAAGTAGGTATGATGGAAAACAAACTATTGCGTAAGATTTTAAACGAAGAAGCTGCTGTGATAGACGGCAAAAAATTCATGTCAAAACATCAGCATTAGGACAATGGTACATGGAACAATAATGGTAGATATATTTACACTTCTATGCAGTGTGTGTCCCTTAATGTTCTTGTTGGACCCGGCCTCGTGGCGTGGTTCGCGCCTGTCCCGCCACACCCTGCGAGCGTAGGCCTGCACCCTGAGCCCCCTGCGCAGCATCCCCGTATGAGTAGCCTGCACCCTGAAGCCTGGTCGTCTCACCCCCGATAAGCCCGAGCCCCCGTAACCCACGACCAGGCCCGCCTGTCCCCGTCCCGCTTCCGGCTCCGAGCGCCTAACCTTGCATGCCCCACAAGGCCCGGCAGCCATTTTCCCTCCCCGAGATCCCTGTCTCCCTGGGCCTAGCGTGACCCCAGCCCCAGCGAAACCCAGACTCCAAAGGCGCGCCAGACCCGGCTGGGGGGTAAAGGGCTCCCCGAGTGTGATAAGCCAGGCAGTTTCGATGGCACCTCCGGCCTCCCCTGAGAGACTGGTATCTGTCACACCTTTGGCCCTCCCCTGTGGAACAGTTTCGATCGCACCTTTGGCCTCCCTGAGTGCTGGCTCCAGACCTGCTGGGCTTCTGGGAATTCCCTGACCCATTTCTCAAAGGATCAAAGAGCCAACCGCCGGACCTCGCCAACGACCAGCCCCCAGGGCTTGAGACCTCCGCCTGCGAGGGTCCGGACATCAAAGAGCCCCTGGACTATATCTGGGCCCGCCCGACAACTAGCGGGCAGTTGTATCTTGGACCTGAAGCCTGCTGATCTGATCGCGGCTGACCCTAAGAAGAACTCATCTGGAACATCGGAGCCCTGCAGACGCTGTCATGGCTCAAGCTGAACTGTAACCATCGGAGCCCTGCTGACGCTGTCGCGGCTCAAGCTGAACTGTAACCATCGGAGCCCTGCTGACGCTGTCGCGGCTCAAGCTGAACTGTAACCATCGTAGCCCTGCTGACGCTGTCGCGGCTCGAGCTGAACTCGTAACCATCGGAGCCCTGCTGACGCTGTCGCGGCTCGTCCTCTGTAAGACCTCAAGAGCCCTGCTGACGCTGTCGCGGCTCAAGCTTGAACCTGCCATCATCCGAGCCCTGCTGACGCTGTCGCGGCTCCTCACGAACTTCTCCAGATCGAGCCCTGCTGACCTTGTCGCGGCTTGAGGAGTACTCTGGTCCGGCTGGACCATCGAGATCAACATCACGACCGAACCGACTCGACGGAGGTGAAGCAGCCAGTACGACCATCATCCCGTATCCCCCCGGCTCGAGGATTGAGAGCTGTGCGTAGGGTACGCCTCGTACTGTCCCAGAGACTAAAAGACTGTCCCGCTTCCCCCTTCCCGAACCCTCCAAGACTTTGTGGTCCTTCGATCACCGTGTACATAAGAGTGCTTCCTTCTTTTATTGCTTATATAAAGAACTTGTTACTAGAATCCAACGGCGTGGTGTCTGTTCGTAGGTGTGGTGTGAGCTCAGTGTGTACGATCCTAGACTCAAAGTCCTCCCCGGTGAGGACCTCACAATAAGACTCGGCAAGTTCTGTGGAAGAGGTGGGTCTTGGGGTGACCGGGTGAGCATAACCTGGCCCTCGGAGATTGCCCCTTCTAACATTGGTGGCAGCGTCGCGATAAGAACCTACGTCTAGGGATCGTACAGTACTGACACACTACCCGAACAAAGAAAAACAACCATGAGCATTACGGAAGACGAGACTACCTTCCGGGTGGAGCTCCTGAAGGACTATACGCACCGACAAATGAAGCAATTCTGCAAAGGTCTCCACATACCGACAACGGGATTAAACACCAAAGAAGACTTTCATCAAGCCCTGACCGCCTGGGTGGAGGCCGGAGCACAACCTCCAGCACCGACAGAAGCCGATGGAGAGGGAGCATCCCTGACCGAGACCCACGCCCCAGAGCAAGAAAGAGCAGAGTCCCCGACGCGGACTCACAGCATGGAGAGAGGTCTGTCTCGAGAGGAGATGACCGACCGAGAACGCAACCGAAACCACGAGCTGGAACTAGCCCATCTGAAAATGGAAGGAGAACTCAAACTGGCCGAGAAAAAGCTAGCCATCGAGCAGCTGCGGCTGCAGGGAGAACTGGAGGAGAAGAAGCTCCAGAGGGAACTGGAGGAGAAGAAACTCCAGAGAGAACACGAAGGGAAGAGGCTCCAGCTGGAGCACGAGCGCAGCATGAAGGAGATCGAACTAAAGGCCCGGACCGAAGACAACAGAACATCGGCAACCCAAGAGTCCGTTCCCCCGGTGGAACCCAAGGTCCACATTCCCAAGGATGTGGTCAAAGAATATTATAAGAACGATGATATCCAGCAATGGTTCAAGGCCTACGAGGTCGCCATGACCTCCCACCGAGTTCCGCAGAAAGATTGGGGAGCCGGGCTGTGGGGACGATTCCTGAGTGAGGGGAGAGACACCCTACTCGACCTACCGTCTGCCGAACAGACCTCCTACAGCCACATGAAAGAAGCCCTCCTCACAAGGTACGGTCTCACCCCTGAAATGTACCGCCAACGCTTCAGAGAATGCAAGAAGATCCCCGGCACCACATGGGTAGAATATGTCAACTTCTACAGCCGGGCCCTGGAAGGGTGGATCAAGGGCAGCAAGGTTTCCACCTTCGAGGGGCTCATTGACCTTATTGCCTACGAACATTTGTCTCTGAACTGCTTTGTGGAACTCTGACAGCACCTCCTGGACAGCAAGTTGGCTGACCCCCGGAAGCTGGCCGTCGAGGCCGATCGCTGGGTGAGCACCAGAGTACCCCGGGGGCCCGGGGGAGACTCTGGCCGAAACGGACAAGGACCATCCCGCCCGAGGGGAGGGGGGTCAGAATAGACAGAGGGGATCCCAGATAGGGTCCCCGCGCAGTCCCCCCAGAAACCAGCCTGGCACCTCACCTCCCACAGCGCGCGCAGGGTTCCCCCCAGCCAAGCCAGGGCCCCGAGTCAGCCAAGCCTGCTTCCATTGCCAGCAACCAGGGCACTATGCCAATGACCCCCGCTGCCCTTTATTTAAGAAGCCTGCCTCTGCAGGGCCCCCAGTGCGCCACATCACCTCAGTAGCCCTAGAAGAGGAGGGAGAAGAGGAGTTCGAGGGAGCTGACCCCGCAGCTATGATGTTAGTCTCCCTGGGTGATATGAGATGGTCCCAGGAGCCCCCCTACCCGACAACACCGAGAAATACCGACAGCAGGTGACTGTCAATGGCCACCACATAGGGGCGCTCCGGGACACCGGGGCCAGGATCACCGCAGTCAAACGCCACCTAGTCACCGAAGCCCAGATTGTTCCCCACATCTCCTGCAGGGTGATCGCAGCTGATAACTCTGTCCGCACCTGCCGGATAGCTCAAGTCCCGTTCGAATGGGGGGGCGTCTCCGGAGAGTTACGAGTGGCGGTCCGCTCAGACATGCCCGTGGACTGCCTGCTCGGCAACGACCTAGAGAGCTCCCCATGGCAGCGGGTTGAGAAAAGGACCCACTTGGAGATGGTGGTCCTGCCCGAATGGGCCTGTGTGAACACCCGGTCGATGACCGCCCGAGGGGCAACTCCAGAGGCAGCACCGGCTACCCCCGAGGACCCCGAGGTCCCTGAATCCTCTGAGACCCCTGAGCTGTTCCCTGGGGAGATCTTCCCCCCGACGCAGGTCCCCTCGGTCCTGGCGTCGAACCGACCCCGAGCTTGGACGACCTTCCTGAGCTGGCCCAGTGGCGCCAGGAAGGAGGACCGTCCCGAGAAGAATTCTGCCTAGAACAGACCTCCTGTCCGTCCTTGGTCGGGCCGCGGCAGCAGGCCGCCGCCCAGGCCGCCGGTGACCAGTCCGGCTTCCACTTTGTCTATTGGGAAAACGGCCTCTTGTACAGCGAACAAAAGTCTGCCGAGCTAGGGTCGGCCCGAATGCTGGTGGTACCCCTACGCTTCCGCGGCTTCCTCCTGAACCTGGCCCATGATGTGCCCCTGGCGGGACACTTGGGTCAAGACAAAATGTATCACCGCCTAGTCACACACTTCTACTGACCGGGCTTGCGCTCCGATGTGGAGGCCCACTGCAAGTCCTGCCCCACGTGTCAGTCTAGTGGAAAGAGCGGCGGGAGGCGCAAGGCCCCCCTCCAACGCTTCCCCGTGGTAGTACCCCCTTTGAAAGGGTAGGAATCGACATCGTGGGCCCCCCCGACCCCCGGACCTCCTTGGGCCACCGCTTTATCCTTGTCCTGGTGGACCATGCCACCCGCTACCCCGAAGCCATTCCCCTCCGAACGGTGACGGCCCCTGTAGTGGGGCGGGCCCTCATGGGGATCTTCTCTCGGGTGGGATTCCCCCGAGAAGTCGTCAGCGACCGAGGGACCAACTTCGTCTCGAAATACATGAAGTCCCTCTGGCAACAATGTGGGGTGACGTACAAATTCACCACCCCATATCACCCCCAGGGTAAAGGGTCTGGTGGAACGATTCAACCGGACCCTCAAGGGAATGATCATGGGTCTCGAAGAGCCCCTGAGGCGTAAGTGGGACATCCTCCTTCCCTGTCTCCTCTTCGCATACCGCGAAGTCCCCCAGAAGTCCCTGGGGTTCAGCCCCTTCGAGCTCCTCTACGGGCACCCCGTCAGGGGACCCCTCAGCCTGGTCAAGGAAGGTTGGTAGACGGCGGCCCCAGAGCCCCCTCCGGATGTGTTTCGATACATCCTGGCCCTCCGGAACCAGACTAGTAAGTTCCGAGAACTGGCCGAGGCCAACCTCGAGGCCAGTCAGGAAGAGATGAAACGGTGGTACGACCAGAATGCCACTCTGGTCGAGTTTCAACCCGGACAGCAGGTCTGGGTGATGGCCCCCGTGGATCCCTGTGCCCTGCAAGACAAGTGGACAGGGCCCTTCAAGGTGGTAGAGCGCAAGAGTCAGGTGACCTACCTCATCGATGTAGAGTCCCCCAGGAACCCCTTGCGGGTCCTTCACGTGAACCGCCTCAAGCCCCACTTCGCCCAGTCCGAGTTCAGCTTGCTCCTCGCCACAGACGACGGGGAAGAAGAAGAAACGGAGCCTCTCCCCGATCTCCTGTGCACCAGAGAGAAAGACGGCTCCGTAGAGGGAGTGAGTCTCTCCTCCTCCCTCTCTCCCGAGCAGCGCGAGGACTGTCGCCAGTTACTGGGATAGTTCTCGGACCTCTTCTCCCTCACCCCCAGCGTCACCAGCTGGTGCGTCCACGACGTGGACAGTCCCCTGGTACGGCACAGAGCCTACCGCGTCCCCGACCGAGTCCGGGCCTGCATCAAGGCCGAGGTATCAAAGATGCTAGCTCTCGGTGTGGTAAATAAATAAATAATACCCTATTTTTGAATGAATAAATGAATAACAGATAGCTCAATAAATAAGAGTCAAGATTCGAGGTAGTAGGAGTTTTGCAGGTTTAATACAGCATAAGGACAGGAACAGGATGACCTGCACGGGAATAGGATGGCAGCTGCCGGGGACAGGATCGGGAATGACGACATCTAACTTTTAATAACAATACATGAGCATATATATATAATGCAAACACATAGCATTACATTGCAATAGGCGTAGCAGTGGGTGGAGCAATAGGCGTGACGCGTAGCAGTCGCGAAAGATAAGGGTGAAAAGAGGTGTAACAGGGCGTATACATAGACATGTGATGCAAACGTAACAGAATATGTCATAAATGGGGCGGAAACCATGGAGGGGGGCTACCTGAGGAGCCGGGACCTCTAACCTGATGGTGCGCGCAAACTGGCAATGACGTATCACTAGGAGAAGCTGGGGGCTATGAACTCTGTGCTAGGAGCAGAGACTGAAGTCTGGAGAGTCAGGGCGACATGTACCTAAACAGTATCTAGTATCTGATGTTTAGAGAACATGTTGATATAAACTAGAAGTCAGGAGGGGAAAGGCTAACAGACACTAAGACTGGACCATGCATTATTCTACATGTAGTGCGTGATGAAGAATATTAAATGACCATTAATACAGTATTTCTCTAACATGGGGCCGTAAAGGCTAGACAATGACGGAAACTATTGATGCAGTTCAGTAGCTTTAGGAATGCAGAGAAGGAGGACTGAACTGATAACTGGAATCATAACATATTCTTGGCAGACTCAGAGGCAGGGCCAGGGTGAACCGGGCACTGCGAGGCAGGAAGTAAGTGAAGGGTCGAGGATACAGGTGGGGGCTGTATCGCTCCTCAGCGAGGGCTTCAGGAGACAGGAGCTGAATCTGGTGTCCAGGCCCTTTTGAGGCCTAGAAACGGGGACTTTACAATGAAATAACGTGCACACTGAGAAACGTGGCAACGTAGCTTTACATAGGCCTGATATTCGTAGTATTCACGAGAACTGGAAACTGGCATACTAGAGGTGGACACAACTGTAATTGCGTCATTAATCGAACATAGGGAATGCATATGCATATTTAATCATGCACATATAACATATGATGGAGGACGCGTAGGGACACAGAACATGGCAAAATTTACTTTTCCACATTCCCTCCTTGTCACTACGTTTCCTTCAGGAAACATCAATATTCATGATACCATCTATCATTTCATACAGTATCATTTGCTCGTCTCGAATTTTCTTGGAACGGGATTTAGAACGGGGCTTGGGACTAGGAATACAAGAGGTAGCACAAATGCCGCAAATCGCAGGGCCACATTGTATACAGAGGCAGCAGCTGAATATGATCGCTACTGCAATACCTAGAAAGGACAAGACTTTCCATCCCCAGGCGGAAATTATATTCCAGAACCAACCGGACCATGTCCAGGTGCCTGGATCTTGGTGTAACAGATGGGCAATCTTATGGAGTCTGGTTATAGCTGAATAAAGAGACGGCGCGTTATTTGGAATGAAAATGCAGCAACTAGATCCGATGACTCTACAGGCCCCGCCCCTATCGGCCAGTATGACGTCAAGGACGAGACGATTTTGCAAAACTACAAATCTCATAGCAGATTGCTCTTCGGTTAAGTTACCTAGAGCAGAGGCAGTCTCATTTACTACAGCTTCAAGGGTTCTGGTTAACCTACGGATTAGCTTACTATTCTGGATAGGTCCTATAAAGAAAAAGAAACCTCTATTGAAATCTGTATACTGTTCTAGAGCAGTTTCAGTATAATCGACAATTGGGGACTCCCTTCTATGTCTAATGTGTACTAGATGTGTGTTTCTATGATAATCAGATGGGGCTAGGAAAACTGGTGGCAGTAGGAAGGCAATGTAACAGGTTCCCTCCCAATCGAGGGGCAGACGAACATATGCAGTTTGACCACAAATAAAATAAGAATGACGTGAAGCTTTGAAAATAGATTTCCCACTGTCACTATACTTGACAATAGTAGTACAATCACTATGTCCTACATGTACGGAACCATTATTTCGGACACATAATTCGCCTTTGACTGGTAGTACTGAAATAGCAGGTAAATCTGGAGTGGAATCAGACTGAACATTCAGGACCATGAAATTCGAAGAATAATTACCTAAATTGTAAACTTCATTTTCTAGATCTAACCCGATTCTATGGGGGAGACCTTGCTTGTCTGGAAAACATGTGCTGTTAAGAAAAGACATATCTGTTGAGGATGACGTTAACGTGGACCATGCTCCACACGAACCATTATGTGAAAACGGATAAGGAAAGAGTGGCAGAACTCCCTTCGGTGTCTGGAAAGGGGGGAGTCGACCACACACCCAACAATTAGTGGCATTGCTGGTTTGGTGTGAATAATGTAACATGCGGATAAAAGAATTATTTCGCATAGCGAGGCGGTAAGAGAGTTCATGAGGAGGCAGATCACTAAACGTGTGCTCTACTGTAACATTAGAAGACGTATTTACATGAGAAACTGGGAAACACAGGTAAAATGCATAACTGGTGCAGGAAATCATAATGCTGAGAAATAATATGAAACATAGAAAAACGATACATCGGATTGAGTTTTGACTAACTCTCTCACTATGGGGGTCTATTTTATACATGTCAGAAACAGTCTAACCGTTTCACCTAGGGGAGGACTTAGACAATCAAACTGGCTGACTTATTTTACTAGACCGGAGTTTCAACTTATACTCCTGCTGCGGAGTTTTCTCTAACAGGGGAGGGTTTGTAGCAATGTCTTTTGCGGGACAGTCCTTGAGAACAATATTTTGGCAATCCTTCAAATCCTGGGAAATGTTCTTTGAGACGGGTTTCAGTCCGTAAAACTTCTTCACGTGCGAAAGGTGCACCCAGCCTTTGCGACCTTCCAACTTCACGGCTGTACGGGTGGCGAGGAGGACCTGTCGGGGCTCCTTCCAGCGTGGCTCCAGCGGACTTGAGCGGTCAAAATTGCGGACAAGGACCATGGATCCTGGAACGATTTCATGCGGTGCCACCTCGGTATTGTCTGGAAATGCGGCGGCAACCTGTGAACGACAAGAGTTGAGGGCAGACATCAAGGAAGCTAGGTAATCTGTCAGCATATTACTTGAAACATCGGTAATACTTCGGGGTCTAGGAGTACCCCACATGTTAGGGGGGCGGCCGAAAACGACCTCATACGGGGACAGACCTGATCTGGAATGTGCGACCATGCGCATATAGAACAAGGCAACTGGCAGAGCTACTAGCCAGTCCACACCTTTCTCTTTACACACTTTAGCGATGCGGATTTTCAGGGTCTGGTTATGTCTCTCTACGAGACCGGCTGCTTCAGGATGGCGTACACAATGGTACTTCCACTGGTACCCTAACAATAGGGAAACGTGTTTCATTAACTCTGATGAGAATGGCTGGCCGTTATCAGAATATACGACCCTAGGGAGTCCATAACGGGGGAAGAACTCACGAACCAACTGCTTAGCAGTGGTCGCGGCTGTGTAATCTGGGACTGGATATGCTTCTGTCCACCTGGACAGAGCGCATACAACTACAAGGACATACTTGAAACCTCGACATCGCTCCATCTGAATATAATCCATCTGGAGGACTTCAAAAGGGTGGTCAGGGGGCTGGAATCCACCTTGTTCCACCGGGACACTTTTACCTGGATTAAACTGACAACATATCATACAGGTACGGACTTTCTGCTTGGCTGCAGCTCGTAAATGCTTGTTGAACCAAATGTTCTGGATACTGTCTAACATAGCTTTTTCTCCTAAATGTGCTGGACTATGTGCGGTATTGATAATGACTTGAACCATAGAGTCGGGGAGAAACCATGTGGCTCTACCCTTCGTTAACCATCCTTGATCTGTCTGGACCCCTCCTTGTTCGGACCATTTCTTGATTTCATCGGGAGTAGCGTGTAACTGGATATCTATGACATCTTGTGTAGGGTCCTTAACTGTCATGCATGTAGTCGGATCTGGAGTGTGTGTCATGTTAACTGGAATGTCTGGAGTCTGTGCTGTAAGCTTGGCTGTGCGATCTGCTAGATCGTTACCCTGGGAAATAATGTCAGTAACTTTCGTATGTGCTTTGCACTTCATGATAGCAATGGATGTCGGTAAATGTATGGCATCTAACAGAGCTTGAATAAGGAGACCATGCTGAATCTTGGTACCATGAGAAGTCATGAAACCTCTCTCCTGCCAGAGCACTCCAAAGTCGTGTACGACTCCGAATGCGTAGCGTGAATCTGTGTAAACATTAACTTTCCGGTTCTTAGCGTGTATGCAGGCTTGTGTCAGAGCAACTAGCTCTGCTGCTTGAGCGGACAGGGTGTCAATACGGTGTGTTTCAATAACTTCAGTGTCAGTAGTCACTGCATACGCGGCGACTAGTTCTCCTGTACTTGTTCTCATACATGAACCATCCACATAAAGTGTCAGGTCGGGGTCTGGTAACGGAGTATCTGTCAGATCTTGTCTTGGCTTTGTCGTAATGTTAACTACTTCCACACAGTCGTGTGTGGCAGAATTCGAAGTAACTGATGGTAACAATGTAGCCGGATTTAAAACGTTGCAGCGTCTGATTTCTATGTGTGGCTGGAACAGTGTCAATTCATAACCTGTTAAACGTGCAATTGTCAAGTGCTGAGTCTGTGTTCGGTTTAAAAGAACTTCCACGGAGTGTGGAACTTGTACTGTCAAAGAATGTCCTAATACTATGGAATCACTTTGCCTGATAGCTAGTGCTGTGGCTGCAACTGACTTGAGGCACGCAGGCAGAGCCTGGGCTACAGGATCTAATGTGCTCGAAAAATAAGCACATGGCTTGTATTGTCCTGCTTGATCTTGTGTGAGAACAGATAATGCTGTACCTTCGCGTTCTGTGACGAAAAGTGTAAAAGGCTTACTGTAGTTTGGTGTAGCTAGAACTGGAGCTTGACATAGGGCTTTCTTTAACTCATTGAAACTGAGTGTATGTTCAGATGTCCAAGGGAGGACAGTCGATACGGCTGCCTCCTGTGTCGTTAACTGTATCAGTGGCTTGGCTAGGAATGCATACTGAGGAATCCATTGTCGGCAATAAGAAGTGAGGCTGATAAAAGCACGTACCTCCTTCTGGGTCTTGGGCTGAGGAAGACTCGCTATTAACTGGATACGGTCTGGTGTCAACTGCCTACCCCTCTTGGACAGTAAGTGTCCTAAGTAGACCACTTGCTGGACACAGAATTGAAGCTTAGAAGGGGACACCTTGTGCCCCATCTCGGCTAGGAAATACAAGACTGCAAGGGATGCTCGCTCGCAAGCACGTTCAGAACGGGCTGTGATCAGTAGATCATCGACATACTGGAGCAGGGCAGTGTCAGTTGGCATGTGAATGTTGTCTAGTTGTCTCTTGAGTGCTTGACTGTAGATACTTGGACTTTCTGTGAAACCTTGAGGAGCTCGTGTGAACATATAGCTCCTTCCATTTAAACAAAATCCGAAAAGGAACTGGCTGTCTGGATGAATAGGGACACTGAAAAACGCGTTCTTGAGGTCTATGACAGTGAAAAATGAAGCTTCGGAATCAATGGCTGTTAATAGGGAAGAGATATCTGGGACAACTGGGTACTGAGGAATGATACATTTATTAAGTTCCCGTAGGTCAATCACTAATCGATATACTGGGGGTGCATTTGGATCAGTACGTTTCATGACTGGAATGATCGGAGAATTGCATACATTGGAGTCAGTTTCTACAACCACTCCTTGAGCCATGAGCTCGTCAATAATTTTGGATAAGGCTGCTACAGCCTCAGGTGGCAATCTGTACTGTCTGATTCGTGGTAACACCACACCTGGCTTGAGAGTCACACGATAGGGTGTGATTTGCATATAACCAACATCAGTTGGACCTTGCGCCCATAGATGCTGCGGAACATCAGACAATCTGGGATCAAAATCTCGTAATACATAGTGACCCTTAAAGTCACGTAGGAACAGACGTATTCCCTCTGGGGAACAGCATATAACTGCACCTAACTCTTTCAGTGTTTTAATGCCTAATAGGTTTTCTGGACATGACTTAATAAGTAACAGATCAGTAGTGTGGGACAATGGACCTACTTCTAGAGTAACTGGCTTTGATATTTCATTTACAATGGGTTTTCCTGAAAATCCAAGGGAAACATTTCTTGAGCCTGAGAGCGGAGCCCCTGGAACTTCGGCGTGACTAATTGTGGTCCTACTTGCCCCTGTATCAATCAAAAACTTTCTGTCTTTCCCTAATACTTGACTATGAACATAGGGACCTTCTTGATCTACAGGTATCTCGATGAGAGGCAAGCCTACCTCCCTCTCTAGGCTGTTTCATGAATACTGTTGGTACTCTGGATACTCAGACTGTGCATACTGGTACATCTGCTGTGTAACATGCTGTGTTGCAGCGATAGGCTGCGGTACTGTAACTGTCTGTGGTGTATTCTGTGGCTGAGGAGTCTGTGAAACTTGTTCTTGTCTAGGCGGACGTGGTCTTTCTTTAGTCTTACCGGTAGCTATGTTATGTTTCAGAACTGCACACTCGTATATAAAATGACCTGGCTGTTTACAATAATTGCAGTTCCCTTTAACGGGAGCTGCAGGATGACTGGCTTGATTTGGACCCCTCTTCTGACTGTCTTGAGGAACAGATTGTGCAACTAGTACTTTCATTTTCGTGTCTTTCATACGTTTTCTCTCGTGTTCTTGCTCTTCCCTGATTCTATTCTGGTGGTATTGGAGCATCTGCAACATCTGGGACGGGGTATTAGCTTGCCAGGTACTTTCAACTTTCAAAACTCGATTTTTAATTGGTGGACTTGAATTCTCGACTAATTTAGTAACAAAAAGATGAGGGTATGACTCACTACTTGTCTTGAGACCACTGTTGATGCTAAAACATTTCTCAAATCTAGAATAAAAATCACTAATATCTTCATCTTGTTTCTGTTTACAGGCTGAGATTGCATCCCAGTCTTCTTTTCTAGTTGTCAATAATCTGGGTAAAACTTGTATTAATAATTCTGGTAATTCTTTACATTTCGCTCCAAGACCGGTACCTGGTACTCGTGCCTTATCTTCAGCTTCTAGAACTGCCCAATCGATCTTTTTCTCTCCCACCTCCCATTCTTTTTCCTTGAGCTTTTCATACACCCCTGCGGGCAGCAGAACCTTTAACATTTTAATTATATCTGGATACGTGTATTCTCCCATACGGAGCATGTCTTTTAATTCTCTATGGAACCCTGCTGGATCTTTGTCATGACAGGGAATTAATTTCTTCATCTCGAGGAGTTCCATCTTTGTAATCGGAGTGTAAACAAACACTCGTTCTAGTTCGCCACCCGTTCCTCTAACTGGGTGGACTTCTCGTAACGGATTCTGTCTCTCCATGTAAAATGGTTTACTTTCTGGGGGTGAGACTTGAACAAAATGCGGGTTCAAAAACGTTCTATATTTGTGACGCTGTTCTAGAATGACACTAATTAAATCGGTACCTAGACCTTTCCATCTATACTGGAGTAACTCGTTCAGGATATCATGTAACGGGCCTGGATCAGAGTGCTGACCCTCATACAATGTAATGAGGTGCTGAATCATATACATACCCGCCAGTCGTTGCTCGGCTGGGGGCATTTTCAGAAACATTTGTGCCACTATTTCGTCTGGAAAAGTGGTAGAATCAGTAATCCATCGGACTGCTGATCGGACTAGTTCTTGTTCATGCATGGTACTCAACTCACTGTAACCGATTCGTGATTTCAGAATGTGATCGGTAGCTTGAAACACTTGTTCTAGAGAACCTTGTTCTGGTGCTGGATGATGAAAAATAGACTTGTGTTCTAGGCGTAAATGACGATCTGGAAATCTAGATTTTCCTACATACGCTATTCTGTCAGGATTCTCATCCTCTACCTCTTCAGGATCAGAGTTACTTTCTTTCTCGCTTACTTGTGCTGCTTTACGTTGATCGTGTAACCTTATTATTTCTTTACGAATTTTCTTGTACATACTGTCCATAGCACTGATAGTCTTGTGCTTACCCTCGGCTATACTATTACTCCACTTTGTCAGGGTTTTCATTTCAGCTTGATTTTTGGACGGGTAATCTTGTTCTCTTATTAGACAATTGATCAGAAACTTTAATATCATGAGCTGGGTCTCAGCTTTCCTTTGAGACATGACATCACTAATACTTTCTGGATCTTCCCCTGTACGGATGAAACGATATATTCTGTCTAGATCTTCTTTCATATTCGGTAGGGTGACTAGATACTCGGCCACATTTCTTACGCGTAATGAATATAAAACCATATCATCCTCGCCTGGGACTGGGTCATAGCAGCATTCGGCAAGGGATTTTCTTATTTCTGCAACAGACTGATGTCTGGGCGTACGTTGTGACGCCTGCATATGTAATTCGGCTGTCGTTAAACGCTTGTGTGGCGGCGGGGTCTGAGGAGGACCTCCTCCTGCGGCCCCTAAACTAGAATCATCAACTGATGCTTTTCGTCTTTGCACGGCAGGAAGTTGAAATGCGGGCTGAACTTGTATGGCGGGCTGGACCGGGGGTACCGTAACAGGTACTCCGGTGTATGGAGGAGCGGGAAGTGCCTGATTTACAGGGACTGGCGGAGCGCGAACAGGATTTGCATATTCTGGGACTGTGTCGTCCAAATAGGACGAAATAAAAATATCAGCTGCGGTCTGTTTGTGACGTAACTTGGTCGGAACTAATAGTGGCGGGAAATTACTGGATGCCTCCGGGGTCGCTTTTGGCAAGCCCTCGGCAAGAAGAGGGTACATACCCTAATAAGGGCATGCCTCTGTCTGTCTGACTGTTCAGTTCTAATTCGTTCACCTATCTCGATTAACTCTTTTTCTTGTGCTCGTTCCAAGGATTCTCTACTTAATTCTGACTTTCTGATTTCTTTTTCGGTTCTTTTATGAGATTCTTTGCGCCATAACTCGATGGCATCTTTCTGTGACTGTCTGGCTTTCTTTTTCCATAATGCTTCTTCTATTCGCATGATGCACTCGGCATCCCATGTGCCCGATACGGGCCATCTATACTTTTCTTCTAACTGTTTGGTATACTCTACCCATAAATCTAGATACAATATGGCGCTTATGCCATGCTTCTGATACATAAAATGACCTGGACTGTCCCTAGGCGGAACGGGAACTGCTGCTTCCAGCAGACCCTTTCTAGTTTTTAACTGACGTAACTTGGAAAACAGGGGCATGACTGAACTGTAATCTAGACACAATACAATACACAATGAACACGATACTTATTCCCCATTCATACCACGACATTAAAATACATGAAGAACATTTAAAATAACAGTTCGAACAGAATACTACCTGGAATACTGAGAACAGAACACATGAATTTTCTCGAGAACAGAACTGACTAGAACAGAGACTAGATGCACTGCTGAAACAGTACGAAACTTACCGGTCTCATAAAGAGACACGTTCAGGACCCGCATCCACCGAAGTGGACACTTCGTTTGTGGGTCTGTGTACCACCAACCCATGGACCAGAGTCAATTAAATTGACCCTGTCTAGATACTACCCCAGTAATGGTACTCACCGGGCAGCAAGAACGGAAGGCCTCAGACTGGACTGGACTGCTTCGATGACGGACGACGAACTTCGGACTTCAGTTACGGGTGGACCTCCGGATACCTCGGACCTTGGACTCTCGGCTTGGGCTCTGGTCGGGACTCGCCGCGTTCCTCCACCGTCTCGTCTGGATGCTGGACCGCCTCCTCCGTCTCCTCCGTGGGCCTGAGGGATACTTGAAGCAGAAATATCTGCCGGTGCGCAGAAGAGTTCCGTCACGACTGCAGAGGGTCAGGGGGTCGGCGTGGCTTCACCGACGCGTGGGGAAAGGGCAAGTCCCTATTCGGGCGCCATTATGTGGTAAATAAATAAATAATACCCTATTTTTGAATGAATAAATGAATAACAGATAGCTCAATAAATAAGAGTCAAGATTCGAGGTAGTAGGAGTTTTGCAGGTTTAATACAGCATAAGGACAGGAACAGGATGACCTGCACGGGAATAGGATGGCAGCTGCCGGGGACAGGATCGGGAATGACGACGTCTAACTTTTAATAACAATACATGAGCATATATACATAACGCAAACACATAGCATTACATTGCAATAGGCGTAGCAGTGGGTGGAGCAATAGGCGTGACGCGTAGCAGTCGCGAAAGATAAGGGTGAAAAGAGGTGTAACAGGGCGTATAGATAGACATGTGATGCAAACGTAACAGAATATGTCATAAATGGGGCGGAAACCATGGAGGGGGGCTACCTGAGGAGCCGGGACCTCTAACCTGATGGTGCGCGCAAACTGGCAATGACGTATCACTAGGAGAAGCTGGGGGCTATGAACTCTGTGCTAGGAGCAGAGACTGAAGTCTGGAGAGTCAGGGCGACATGTACCTAAACAGTATCTAGTATCTGATGTTTAGAGAACATGTTGATATAAACTAGAAGTCAGGAGGGGAAAGGCTAACAGACACTAAGACTGGACCATGCATTATTCTACATGTAGTGCGTGATGAAGAATATTAAATGACCATTAATACAGTATTTCTCTAACATGGGGCCGTAAAGGCTAGACAATGACGGAAACTATTGATGCAGTTCAGTAGCTTTAGGAATGCAGAGAAGGAGGACTGAACTGATAACTGGAATCATAACATATTCTTGGCAGACTCAGAGGCAGGGCCAGGGTGAACCGGGCACTGCGAGGCAGGAAGTAAGTGAAGGGTCGAGGATACAGGTGGGGGCTGTATCGCTCCTCAGCGAGGGCTTCAGGAGACAGGAGCTGAATCTGGTGTCCAGGCCCTTTTGAGGCCTAGAAACGGGGACTTTACAATGAAATAACGTGCACACTGAGAAACGTGGCAACGTAGCTTTACATAGGCCTGATATTCGTAGTATTCACGAGAACTGGAAACTGGCATACTAGAGGTGGACACAACTGTAATTGCGTCATTAATCGAACATAGGGAATGCATATGCATATTTAATCATGCACATATAACATATGATGGAGGACGCGTAGGGACACAGAACATGGCAAAATTTACTTTTCCACATCGGGGTGGTCGAAGCCTCTGACAGCCCATGGGCTAGCCCCGTGGTCCTGGTTCCGAAGGCAGCCGCCCCCGGTGCTGTTCCCGAGCTGAGGTTCTGCATCGACTACCGCGGGCTCAACGCAGTCACCAGAACCGATGCTCATCCCATCCCCCGAGCAGACTAACTTATTGATCGCCTCGGGGCTGCTCGCTTCCTCAGTACCTTCGACCCGACCAGCGGATACTGGCAGATCGCCCTCACCGAAGGGGCCCGAGAGAGGTCCGCCTTTTCCACCCCGGATGGTCACTACCATTTCCGAGTGATGCCCTTCGGAATGAAGAACGCCCCGCCACCTTCCAGAGGCTGGTGAACCAGGTACTGGCTGGGTTGGAAGAGTTCAGCGCTGCATATCTGGACGATATCGCAGTCTACATTTCCCACTGGCCCGAGCACCTCCAGCACCTCTGGGCGGTGCTGACCGCCCTGAGAAGGGCTGGTCTCACCATTAAGGCAAGCAAGTGCCAGATCGGACAAGGGTCCGTAATCTACCTCGGGCACCAGGTCGGAAGCGGCCTCGTAGCCCCCCTCCAGCCCAAGATCGATGCAATGGTGGCCTGGGAGGCCCCCACGACCCAGACGGAAGTGCGGGCGTTCCTGGGACTCACGGGGTACTACCGGAGATTTATCAAGGGGTACGGCAGCATTGTGACCCCCCTCACGGAGTTAGCCTCCAAAAACCAGACGAAAAAGGTCAGCTGGACCCCCGCCTGCCAAGAGGCGTTCGAAACCTTGAAAGATGCCATGTGTACGGCCCCAGTCCTACAAGCCCCCGACTACTCCCGAGAGTTTGTAGTCCAGACGGACGCGTCCGAGCATGGCATCGGAGCAGTTCTGTCCCAGGTGAACGAGAACGGCCTGGATCAGCCAGTGGCGTTCATTAGCCGGAGGCTACTCCCTCGAGAACAAAGGTGGAGCACCATCGAGCGGGAAGCCTTCGCCGTGGTTTGGGCCCTGAAGAAGCTGAGGCCCTACCTGTTCGGTACTCACTTCCGGGTTCAAACCGACCACCGACCTCTCCGGTGGCTAATGCAGATGAGAGGGGAGAATCCCAAATTGCTGCGCTGGTCCACCTCCCTCCAGGGGATGGACTTTACTGTTGAGCACCGGCCTGGTGTTGACCACGCCAACGCAGACGGCCTGTCCCGATTCTTCCGCCTCAGCGAAGAGAACCCCCAAGAGGATGGGTAGTTCTCCCCGCCTTCAGCTGGGGGGGACGCGTGTTGGACCCGGCCTCGTGGCATGGTTCGCGCCTGTCCCGCCACACCCTGCGAGCGTAGGCCTGCACCCTGAGCCCCCTGCGCAGCATCCCCGTAAGAGTAGCCTGCACCCTGAAGCCTGGTCGTCTCACCCCCGATGAGCCCGAGCCCCCGTAACCCACGACCAGGCCCGCCTGTCCCCGTCCCGCTCCCGGCTCCGAGCGCCTAACCTTGCATGCCCCAGAAGGCCCAGCAGCCATTTTCCCTCCCCGAGATCCCTGTCTCCCTGGGCCTAGCGTGACCCCGGCCCCAGCGAAACCCAGACTCCAAAGGCGCGCCAGTCCCGGCTGGGGGGTAAAGGGCTCCCCGAGTGTGATAAGCCAAGCAGTTTCAATAGCACCTCCGGCCTCCCCTGAGAGACTGGTATCTGTCACACCTTTTGCCCTCCCCTGTGGGCCAGTTTCGATCGCACCTTTGGTCTCCCTGAGTGCTGGCTCCAGACCTGCTGGGCGTCTGGGAATTCCCGGACCCATTTCTCAAAGGATCAAAGAGCCAACCGCCGGACCTCGCCAACGACCAGCCCCCAGGGCTTGAGACCTCCGCCTGCGAGGGTCCGGACATCAAAGAGCCCCTGGACTATATCTGGGCCCGCCCGACAACTAGCGGGCAGTTGTATCTTGGACCTGAAGCCTGCTGATCTGATCGCGGCTGACCCTAAGAAGAACTCATCTGGAACATCGGAGCCCTGCTGACGCTGTCGCGGCTCAAGCTGAACTGTAACCATCGGAGCCCTGCTGACGCTGTCGTGGCTCAAGCTGAACTGTAACCATCGGAGCCCTGCTGACGCTGTCGCGGCTCAAGCTGAACTGTAACCATCGGAGCCCTGCTGACGCTGTCGCGGCTCGAGCTGAACTCGTAACCATCGGAGCCCTGCTGACGCTGTCGCGGCTCGTCCTCTGTAAGACCTCAAGAGCCCTGCTGACGCTGTCGCGGCTCAAGCTTGAACCTGCCATCATCCGTCGCGGCTCCTCACGAACTTCTCCAGATCTAGCCCTGCTGACCTCGTCGCGGCTTGAGGAGTACTCTGGTCCGGCTGGACCATCGAGATCAACATCACGACCGAACCGACTCGACGGAGGTGAAGCAGCCAGTACGACCATCATCCCGTATCCCCCCGGCTCGAGGATTGAGAGCTGTGTGTAGGGTACGCCTCGTACTGTCCCAGAGACTAAAAGACTGTCCCGCTTCCCCATTCCCGAACCCTCCAAGACTTTGTGGTCCTTCGATCACTGTGTACATAAGAGTGCTTCCTTCTTTTATTGCTTATATAAAGAACTTGTTACTAGAATCCAACGGCGTGGTGTCTGTTCGTAGGTGTGGTGTGAGCTCAGTGTGTACGATCCTAGACTCGAAGTCCTCCCCAGTGAGGACCTCACAATAAGACTCGGCAAGTTCTGTGGAAGAGGTGGGTCTTGGGGTGACCGGGTGAGCATAACCTGGCCCTCGGAGATTGCCCCTTCTAACAGTTCTTTTCTTCCACTCTCATGAGATGGTTTTACAAGGCAAATCTGAGCTCACTGAGTGTGGAGCTTCCACGGATCTCAGAGATGGGTCGTTCCAAAGACTGTAACAGAGAAGGTTAAAAGATCTGAGTCTTGATCCTGGCAGATGGACGCGTGATCCCTGAGGGGGTGTAGTTAGTCTGTGTGTTGCCACGGCTGTCCAGGGGGTGTAAGAAAATGTCAGTAATTTGTGGAGGGCCCTCTTTTGCGTGAGAACCACCCAGCTTCATGCAATACAGACTTGAGGGTTTGTGTCTGCGCAGGATGAGCTTCTGATAGTAAAATGGAGGACCTTGTCCAAAGGCGATAGATGTTACCAAGAATTAACATCTTCAGTTACGACAGATAGAGAAAGTCCATGTACCTCGAGGAGCTTGAAAAGCTTTCTGCACTCTGCTGGTGCAGGCAGGATGTTTATTCTCTAGTTGGCATTTGCCAGGGGATGTTCAGATACAGTGGGTTAATTAATCCTTGCAGCAGCACTTGTAGCGTGGACTCTTGGAGTCTTGTAGTATGTGTTAGATGCGGAAGAACTGTCTTAATGATCTACGGAGCTTAGAAAATACAGACTTTCCGGGCCAGAACCGGGTGCTGTAAGCTGCACTAGTTTCAGGGAGATGGACAGATGTTATGGCGATAGGAAACCCTGACAAACCACAATAATGTTCCACTCTTCCAGGTTAGACGAAACCAAAAATGCTTGAACCAAGGGAGCTGTTGAAAGTGTCAAAGGTGACCTATGAACAGCAAGGTAAAGACAGGAGTTGGTATTTGAGATAATCTTAAGTGAATAGGAAAGAAATGAGAAGTGTGTGAATGGAGTTACTTTCGTTGTATACTTCGTAAAGAGTTACTGGAAATTTTGCAACCCCGCCTGGTCCATCTCTTTTTCTAAACTCTATTGTTGTTTGAATGAAATCTTGACCGTATGCATCTATCTTAAGCAAAACTTTAAGCACTTGGGTGCTCTGAGCACCCTTACTTTGCTAAGTTACTCTGTGAACACTGTTAAATCACCTCGTTTTCAGACATAAATAAGATGTCACCTGATCACCAGAACTTTTAGTTAAATATGTGTGTATAATGAAAAATTCCCTACCAAGTTTCAAAGGCGGTCAAGAAGAAGGGGACGATTTACTAAGATTTTGCTTCACAAAAGTGGCACAAAACAGTACAAAATCTTTTTTTCCTAATTTTTTTTCCAGCAAATACCGTAAAAGTAATGTGAAGCATTGCATTGCACTGCTTCGCGTTACTTTGCACCATGGGGCCTGCCACTGGTGGGGCATGGGCGTTCCCGTGCAACCACCCATTATTTCTCACGCTAAACCCAATTTACTAAATACAGTAGATTGGGTTTAGCGTGAGAAAACTGCGCCCTTTTAAACTAGGCGGTTGGAAGGAGAAATGCTTTCATTTCTCCTTCCTTTTCTGACTTTGCATGCATGCTGCACTGTGCAACAATCATACAAAGTTGGAAAAGGTTTCCCTCATGTCTAGGCATCGTATTTTGTACAGGAAAGGTCTCCTTCCTGTACAAAAACTATGCTCGACTCACAGAGCCACACACCCTAGGGCTCTGGTGCTAAGGTGTGTGCATGGCGCAGGGCTGCTGTAATCAGTGCCAGCGCAAGGGAAAGGGGAGGAGAGAGCCATATCTTTGAAAATATGGTGCTCTCCTGCTCCCTCCCTGTCGCGCAACGCAGTGCAGCCTCGCAGGGGGAGGCCTGCGCTGCATTGCGTGGAGATTTGGTAAATCTCCCCAGAAATGTCTTTTACAACCAGTTAAACATTGTGAATTCTCATTCCATTTTGTTTCAATTTAGTAATTTTAAATATCTTTACATCCAACAGAAAACAAGCCTTGAATGTATGAATTGACCATCAATAATGAAGCGAATGCTGTAAATCTTCAATATTTGCAGAAATATTGAGCTACAGTATTCAGGAAAACCTCAGCGCAGTCGGCGACAGAGGAACCTGCACACAAACTGACAGATCCCGGATCAAGCATCAAGGGCAGTTCAGTGATTGTAAGAGGCTGAGCTGTGCACCTCAACGCCACAAGACGAAGAAATGACCTTATGAAAATTAAGGCAACAACAATAACAAACCGCCTCCTGTATAAACAAGTGTCCAACACCAGCTTTGATCCTGGGATCGGTATGATGTGATTACCTCAGTGCTCTATTTTATAAAATGATGACAAGCCATCATTCCGTGCTCTAGGAGAATTGTAAACTCTTTCTGGCCAAACCACAGTAACCAGAGAAGAGCACAACAGAGCGGAGCCAGACAACTGTCGGGTAAAGGAAAGAGGAGTTCTTATATCTACAATACAACAGACTGTCTCGATTTGCACCGCCCAGAAGGAAGATACATCTTTACCCGCACTCGTGCATAGCCATAATCCAATCTAAAGGCACAATCGCCTACAAAGAAACATTCTACGTATTAGGAGTGTGGCAAATATTTGGTGGCTATTGTATTTTATTGTTAAAACAGAAATCAAACATGCAAAATACTGTGCACATATAAAGTGTGTGAGAAAAACACAAGTGCTTTATTAGCCATGTCGGCCCATCAGGAAATGCAGTCAAGGGATGTAGACAAATATATACCCGACCCACAAACACTAACCAAGAAAGAAGAATCATACACATGCAGCAAGAGCTTTAGTTTGACATCACTACGCACGGTTCATCAGCACACGTACACAGGACAAAAACCATTCAAGTGCAGTGAATGTGTCAAGAGCTTTAGTAGGTTATCAAAACTACATAGACACCAGCGAACACACACAGGGGAAAAGCCATACCTTTGCATTGAATGTGGGAAGAGCTTTAGTCAGTTATCAAGCCTTCAAAGTCATCAGAGAACACACACAGGGGAAAAACCATTCAAGTGCAGTGAATGTGCAAAGTGCTTTAGTGAGTTATCAAGCCTTCAAAGTCATCAGCGAACACACACAGGGGAAAAACCATTCAAGTGCAGTGAATGTGCAAAGTGCTTTAGTGAGTTATCAAGCCTTCAAAGTCATCAGCGAACACACACAGGGGAAAAACCATTCAAGTGCTGTGAATGTGCAAAGTGCTTTAGTGAGTTATCAAGCCTTCAAAGTCATCAGCGAACACACACAGGGGAAAAACCATTCAAGTGCAGTGAATGTGCAAAGTGCTTTAGTGAGTTATCAAGCCTTCAAAGACATCAGCGAACACACACAGGGGAAAAACCATTCAAGTGCAGTGAATGTGCAAAGTGCTTTAGTCAGTTATCAACCCTTCAAAGACATCAGCGAACACACACAGGGGAAAAACCATTCAAGTGCAGTGAATGTGTGAAGAGCTTTAGTCGATTATCATACCTTCAAAGTCATCAACGAACACACACGGGGGAAAAACCATTCAAGTGCAGTGAATGTGCAAAGTGCTTTAGTCAGTTATCAGACCTAAACAGTCATCAGCGAACACACACTGGGGAAAAACCCTATCATTGTAGTGAATGTGACAGTAGTTTTCGCTTCTCTTCAGCATTAAGGTATCATCTGCGAACTCACACAGGAAAAAAACCATTCAAGTGCAATGAATGTCTAAAGAGCTTTAGTCAATTATCAGTGCTACAAAGTCATCAGCGAACACACACAGGGGAAAAACCATTGAAGTGCAGTGAATGTGCAAAGTGCTTCAGTAAGTCATCACACCTACAAAATCATCAGCGAACACACACAGGAGAAAAGCCATTTAAATGCTGTGAATGTGGGAAGAGCTTTAGTAAATTAGAAAATCTAGAAACACATCATCGAACTGACACAGGGGAAAAACGATATATTTGCAATGAATGTGAAAGCATTTTTTGTCGTTACTCAACATTAAGGATTCATCAGCGAACACACATAGGGGAATAGCCATTCAAGTGCAATGAATGTGCAAAGTGCTTTAGTCACTTATCAAACCTCTAAACACATCAGCGAATGCACACTGGCGAAAAACCCTATAATTGAAGTGAATGTGACAGTAGTTTTCACTTCTCGTCAGCATTAAGGTATCATCAACAAACTCACACAGGGGAAAAATAATTCAAGTTCTATGAATGTGGGAAGAGTTTTAGTCGATTATCAGAGCTACAAAGCCATCAGCGAACACACACGGGGGAAAACAGAAGGGCACTGAAAGTGAGAAGGGCTTTTATCAATGTTCGATCCCACACAACCCTCTGTGAATACACTGCTTCATTTAACTCAATGGAAATAATCCTATCGATGCAGAGACCCCGAAAAGATTTTAAGAACATCAAAAATAATATTGACCCATCGGAGGACATAGACAAGAGCTGAACAGTGCAGTTATTATGAGAGGAATGAATTACAGAAAAAGATTAAATTCAAATTATGTGGGACATTGAAATACCAGATTATAGAAGACTGGACTAGCAGTAAAGAAGAAAAGCAGATAACAGTATTTGCAGAATTAAAAAAGTGTTTGTATTCGTGATTGTTCACTTCTGTACACATAGCAAAGCATTATGATGTATCAGGACACACAATGGGAGACGAGCACATTGTGGACTAAAAGGAAAGGAACATTCTTGATTTCTATTTGGTGAAGAAGAGATACAAAGAAAAACATTCAATTGCATCTGATCACACTACCTGTAAAAGCAACACTGAAATATACTGGGACTAACAGCGGTACTTTCAGCTAACTTGTAAACCCACCGCATCCAGAGTGGACATGTTGTCAGGGCTCTGGAGATGGAAGCTTCATTGGTAAAATGTATGTATTACTATTAACAAATGCCGCAGCAGTAGATGTGATGAACTAAAGCGAAGCAACGGTGTTCAAGAAATAACCTATTTTTAGATATAAAAGAGAATATACCTTGTTTTTAAGTAATGTTTGCTGCACCTTTTACACACTGTTATCGGTTGATGGATCAGCTTGTGCCTCAGGCCTTATAACACAGTGTGACGCGTGGCTCCTCTCAAGCTTGGCTTTCTCTATTCATTTGGTGACTTGCCATACTCTACTTTTTACCAGAATTGAGCCACTGTAAGCAGCAGACTCTGAATAATTTGGTGAAATAGTGAAATCTCACATCAAAAGCATATATGTCTCAGGACAATCAGTTGCACTCCCAGCAACTCGTCTTCCACACTGATTGTCCCTTGGTCTCAAATGTTCTGAAGGATTTGTTTTATGAATGCCAGAAGTGAAAGTGACATTCATGAAGCTAAAGCTAACAGGAGTGTGTGGGAGATAGAGAGGGGGAGAGATAAAGAGAGCGAGAGAAACAAAGAAAGGGGGATAAAAAGAGAGAAATGGAAGGGGGGAACAGCAAGTGATCTTTATTCACCTAAAAATAGAAGAAGCAGCCGAATACATGTCAATGTGTGACATCACCAGAAAAAACGGGAAGAATACCTGTGAATTTGTATATTTATTTTTAATAGCTATAGACCCATGTCATGCCAATAAACAGGGCACAAGGAAGGAAAATAGTGAAGGAGCCCATTATCATATGCAAATCACAATGACGTCACATGTGGTGCGTCACAAGAAGTGATGTCAGGCCCTTATAACAATTTTCACATGAAAAGTCGACGACCTGATTTAAAAACAAGAAACATAAAATAATGTAAAAAGATTTTGGTATCCGTTTTTATACATCATGTGTTTTTCCCACTATCAGTTTGTAACTAAACTCGGAAATGACTAAGGGCCAGATGTAGATAAATATATTTTACCGACTCATAAATACCGAATGTTACAGATTCGGTATTTATGAATCGGTAAAATATAAGGAGGGAGATGTAGGTAAATCCAGATGTGGATTTACCGAATCTGTAAAAGTCGGTATTTACCGATTCGGTAAATACCGACCGGTAATGCCCATTCATTCCTATGGGCTTTGAAGCCCATAGGAATGAATGGGCATTACCGAATCGTTATTTACCGAATCGGTAAATACCGAATTTCACAAGGGTGCAGGGGGTGTCACTTTGACACCCTCTAGCACCCCCAAAACAGGTTCGGGTGCCATCTGGCAGGCATACCTGCCCTAAGGGCAGGTCTGCCTGTCATATGGCACAGGTGTGCATGCACACATGTGCATGCACACCGGAATCGGTATTTTACCATCAAATTGAATTTGATGGTAAAATACCGATTTGGTAAGGCTTGTGGGACTCAGAAGAGTCCCACCTACATATCAAATTTACCGAATCGGTAATAATACCGATTCGGTATTTTACAGAATCGTTAATTTACCGATCGGTAAATTTACCGATTCTGTTAAAATATGCCCCCTACATCTCAAATTCCATTTACCGGTCAGTAACGGCCGAATTCGGCCGTTACCGACCGGTAAATGCCTACCTACATCTGGCCCTGAAAGTGTAAATATTTTTAAACCGATATGTGGAACTTGGAAATTACATTTTTAAACAGATTTTAGTGAATAAATAAAATGTGCTTTAAATTTGCGTTTGTTTCCTGATGTTGTTCTTTATCCAGCCCCTAAGCCCCAAAGTGTTTCATATTTACGGTGTATTAAGCAATAGAAAGGCTAATTTTGTCTAGATCTCTATTCCTCTCTTGCATCACTCACACAAAAAATAAAAGGGACTAATGGGCTCTGTTCCGGTCTGGCATGCTCAAACCGGCATGCCGGACCAGAACAGAGCCCATTAGTAGGAGTTTTGCCGACGTCTGTCCGTGGTAATAAACACAGTGGAGCTGGTAAAGTTTTTTACGGATAGAACCTTGGCGAAAGGATGCACAACATATACAGCCATTTGAGTCTACTCCTATTTGTGCAAAAGAAATTACACAAAAAGGCCTGTTATAGAACAATAATTCGCTTCCCTGCACAGACAGTACACTGTTCCAATATTTGGAGGCATTGCTAAAGGCTGCACGAAGGCTGTTCGAATTGTCATACTTGAAATTATTTCTCCACTGGCTTGGTAGCTACAGATTAACCCATTTTGGTTTGTTGTTTGAGATTCATTTTATAACAAGGATTGGTCCTGAAGAAGGTGGTGTTGCCACTGAAACGTGCATAGACCAACACATCACCCATGAGGAACGGCCCCTGAGAGGCAGTGACATCACAAACAACTGATGTTTAAGACCTTCCAGTAGTGAACTGTTTGCTCTTTAGGCATTTGTGGGACCCGTCATAGGGTTGAAACTCTTCTTCTTTTAGCTATGAATGAGAGTGTATGAGTGTCTGCACTGCCACACAGGTATTGACTAACTCCTCACTTCAACGTTAGTACTCTCACACGTATGGTGTAGGGACACATATGTTCGCGACTATCATTTTACAAGGCTGGACTTCTGTCAGTTGCATCTATGGCAGTCTTCCCCTTCTGGGCTCATGTGCTTTAATTCCCTTTTAGAGCTATTGTGTATGACTTGTCTCTTCCCTATAAATTGTGGTTCCCATTACATCTGTTCCCCTACTCAGCTTGTCATTGATTATGTGTAATGTTCAAGAGTCTCTCCTCTCATTTTCTCCATTGTACTACATATAGAATTTTGCAATTAGTGTGTTTGTGTTAAGAATTAACATGTAATTTTGCTCAAGTATATTTATTTACATTGCATTTCATGTTCCCACCTTTTGATGTCACCCCAACACCAATATTCACCACTTGTTAGTATTGTTTCTCATTATCATTCCACAATGGTTCTTTTGCTCTCTCCCTTGTGCAGTCACGATTTTTACGCCACGGGGCCTGTCTCCATACTAAGTCACATTTACATTTGTCTGTCCACTTTTCTTCCTAGGGTTTCCACGTGCTATTGGTGGTCTCGATATACATTTCCCCATTGTTGTGTTTATCTTGGTTTTTGCAACAACTAATTCTATGATTTTCTATTATTTTACTATATGTTTGGTATCTTCCCCAGCCCTGAAGAAGTCACGGGTTACTTCCCTTATGTGACAAAACACCTGTTGGCTGGTTGTTTTTCTTTGTTGTATTATTAAATACATTTGCATATTATACTGGTGTCGACCACAGATATTCGTACAATACGAGACATTTCAACCATTGTTATAACCTTATTACGTGTGCCCAGGACTGTGCTTTCAGTATGTGCATATACTCTGAGCAAACGAGATATGCAGTCAATTTTATTCTAGCTAAGAGCGGTGGTGCTTGCACAATAATAGGAGAGCAGTGTGTGGTCGGTATCACGAATAAGGAAAGGAATATCACTCAGCATATTTTAGACATTTTGTAAAATGTTCGAGGAATGGAGAGCGGTTATTTGAGTTGGTCTTTATTTGGTGGTTGGGGTTGGATTCTAGAAAAGGTGATATATTTAATTGTTCTTTTAATTTGTTGCTGTGTCTTGATTCACTGTCTTCCCTTATGCTGTTCATACTGTGCTACATATTTCTCTCCCAAAAGGATTTCAGTTCATGATATTAATTCAACTATAATGCTTCAAAAGGAGCTTGATACTATTATGCAAATAGATGAGTGTTTTTGGTTCAACTACTTCTCTTGCAGGTTCTGTTCCTCATGTTACTCGTACTACTGATGTTTAGTGTCATTTTCTTCCACTCGTTTGCTATGCATATATACATATATTTGTACTTGACATGTTATCGCCTGTATTCATCTATTGTCTCTACTTCTAGAATTGTAACAACCTTTACCTGATAGCAAGAATAAAGATGTCCGTGTTAGCTAATAAATGCTAAAAGGAGGGTCTGTTAGAGTTGAAATGTATTACTCCCATATTACTCGTATTTTACCTGATATTATGGTAGCATTTAAGTAGCTATTTCGTAATATATTCTTGCTGTATGCATATGCAATTAATAAGTAGAGATGTTACGTTAGGTAGGTTGACATCTGTTCCACCATTTTAGCTTTCGAAGACGCCATTTTGTATTATAATCCAAACTTTTACTTGAAACCTTTACCAGAAATGGTCCTTGGTAAGTTTTGTTTCTCAAAGGTTGAATCTTGCTTGTTAATGCATGCTTTTTCTGTTACATAGAGGCCTTCTCCCACCTGTCTAGTGGGGAGGATAAGATAGATGACCTTGGGCAGTAGATAACTTGTGCCAGGCTGTGGAATCGAAATGTATGTTCTGTACCCCCATTGTATTATGACGGCTACCAGTGTTTTTCCATAATAGGCGGGTCTTTGTGGGCTCCGCAACATACATAATGTAACTTTATGACTATAAGGGTCAGTCCCTCGTCAGCCATCATAGGAGGATGGTCAGATTGATTTCCAGTGCAGGGTACTTTGTGAATAAACTAGTTTGCTTCCATTCTCTACTGTGTCATTAAAGTTTAGGCCGAGAGTGACCCGATGGCCCTAGTTGGGTCACTTCCTTCACAACATTTGCTCTTTTCTTTTTACTGGTCTCCACCTCCGTCCATGGCATTCATTCTTCAAAGTGCAGAGCCAGGTTTCTGATTGGCAGTGCTTTAAAGGGAACTACAGAACTGCGGGTACTCACTCTCCAGAGTACCTGCTTGCTACTCAGAAGTGCCGTACTCTCCCATTACAGGTATCCTACCGATACTGGGCAGTGCAGGTGCTCTCCCTTGTGAATGGAAGAGGTGCAGGTGCTGTCCCTTGTGAATGAAGAAGTGCAGGTGTCTACCATGTAAATGAAGGAATTGCAGGTTCTGTCCCTTGTGAATGAAAGAAGTACAGGTGCTGTCCCCTGTGAATGAAAGAAGTACAGGTGTGGTCCCTTGTGAAAGAAGTTCAGGTGTGGTCCCTTGTGAATGAAAGAAGTGCAGGTGCTGTCCCATGTGAATGAAAGAAGTGCAGGTGCTGTCCCCTGTGAATGAAAGAAGTACAGGTGCTGCACCCTAGGAATGAAAGAAGTGCAGAAGCTGTCCCCTGTGTATGAAAGAAGTGCAGGTGCTCTCCCTCGTGAATGAAAGAAGTGCAGGTGCTGTCCCCTGTGAATGAAAGAAGTGCAGGTGCTGTCCCCTGTGAATGAAAGAAGTGCAGGTGCTGCCCCTTGTGAATGAAAGAAGTTCAGGTGCTGCCCCTTGTGAATGAAAGAAGTTCAGGTGCTTTCCCTTGTGAATGTAAGAAGTGCAGGTGTGTCCCTTGTGAGTGCAGTGGTAAGTAGTGCCCAAATAAAAATTAGCTAAAAGTCACAACACCAGCATTCAGCCTGAACAAGATTTAAAACAACGAACCTCTTCACCTCCCGGCTTTCCGCCTCAAGAAAGAAGATTCCAAGCAGTGAGAAATCATTTATGGCACCTTATATCCACATATTTATCTTACATTGCCTCACATAGCACTCTTTCAGTTCAATTCTCTAATGAAGTTCGAAAACCTCTGTGATTTACTAGTTGTTGTTGTTTATTTAAACACATACTGTTTTTATTCCCTTAGATATTTACCCTTACTGTAACTTGATATTTATATTTCTTACCATTGTTTTTTATGCATATAGAATTGTTTTCTATGTGTAATTCTTTTTACTTAAAGCTATTATAGAGTTCAGATTATAGTAGTATGGATATTCTTCCTTTCCTTACCCCCTTCCTCTCCCCTTTTTAGGTTTTCTTTACCTTCCCTTTCCTCCCCTTTCTCTTTTTTTATATTTCTCATATATATCTGATTGCTTGTATATAACGTTCTTTGAATGTAACAAATACTTCGTTTTTATATATATTGCATAATTTTGAACTTTGCTAATAAACTCATATATTAAACTTAAAAAAAAAACAAGGGCCCGTCCTTTACATGCTATCATATAAAATGTGTTAATGGGTAAAATTCAATCTTGTTCAAATTAAGGGATCGAGGATGTTGGTAGGACCCGTTACGGAAGTGGCAGGTGCTGCCAGGGCACAAGTCCTATGAAAAGAAGTGGGGGGACTCACCAAGTTAGACACTATGCAAGTGACATCATGACGCACATGACGTCTCTACGTAGGGCTATAAAACAAATAAAATAGTGCTATTTGAATTATTTGTGTAAATACTGGGACAGACCACCCCATATGAGTTTTACAGTGTCTGCACTTCTACACAGGAACAGAACAAAGGCAAAAACAATCCTCTCTGAAGTACCTGTGAAGAGATAGCAAGCTGTGTGCCTGTGTTTCCCTTCAGTGGTATTTACATATGTGTGACGTTCCAGGCCGCCTCCAGTCAAGAGATTCAAACAAAAGGACGCCTGATGGCCCCTTAACTTCGGCATGGCTGGAGGTAAAAAAAAGCAAGGATTGGCATAGCCAATAGGTCGCCTTTGGGACCTTATAAGTGTTTAGCCACGCAACAGTTGATGTTGTTGCTCCAAGGATATTGTGCTGCATAACTGAATACTTGTAAGGTCCTAAAAGCGAGACCTATTGGCTATGCCAATGCTTCTTAAAGAGTTAACTACTCTTTCGTATAGCTGACAACCATATTTTTATTAGTTCCTACTTTACTTTACTTTTGTTAGTTTGCTGTAGTAGTTTCATAACTACCCGCCCTCGACGAGTACACTCTTCTTGTGTACCAACTGTAAGCATTCCACAATTTATTCCTGGATTATGCCATCCACATAGGAACAACTCCCTTCTAAGAGTGGCCCATTGTGGACTCATGCAGGGAAGCAAGATGGCGGTCGGCTGAGGCAACCGCTTGCAGCTACTCACACCTAGACCAGTTGGGTCCCCCCTGTCATTAGCCCCCCGCAGCATGTGAATAATGTTATCGGACATATTGGAGAACTTGCTGAGGCTTTTAAATAAAAAGACAGGCAATTCTGTCCCTGCATGTAAGATCGCGACAGGACAGCAGGAGCTACTACTGGCATGCACAAAGCTGTACAGCGCTCTGACTTACCCCAATTGCTGCCGTCTGGGGGTGCACTCATCAACTAGGATGAAGCTAAAAAACTCAGCGGTGACCGAGGAAGAGCGACCCAGCACATGAACAGCCCTACAGCAGATGGGATAGCCGCACGTGTCGTGGTGGAGATGGGAGCTGGAGCGGAGACAACGACTTGGCAACATGGATGTCGAGGCCAGACAACAGCCTGGAAGGAAGATGCTCTATACGCAAATGATGCCATAATAATGGATTTAACCCCAATTGGACTGCAAAGACGACTTGGTGAGCTAATTAGGTACACAGAGGATTATTATCTAAAAATACATATTTTAAAAAGCAAAGTTATGATTTTTTGTGATAAAGGATGTGAGGTCAGAAAAAATTAGAATTGGTTCCTGGAAAAGAGAAATTGGAAGTAGTAAAATTGTATCCATATTTAGGAAAAATATATATTTGCTCTAGAGAGGAATTGGAAGGGAGGAGCTGCGCCCCAGCAGGGCCTCACCGGTCCCATGATTGCTTATCTGTTCAGAGGCCCTGTATTGCGGCCTGGACTAGGTCCTGGGACTGGGACCGTGCAGATGCAGGAGCCCCAAGACGAGAACAGAACTAGTGGACACCGGGAGAAGCATGATGAGAAGCAGGATGAGAGGGGTGAGCCTTCCCAAATAGACTCTACAGCTAGGAGCAGGGGGAGCAAAAGAGAGCATGAATGAGCAGAATAGGGGTATATGTAACTACCTCAGCAGCAAAGATCTTGGCGATACTGCCCAAAGTGAAAATATAGTAAACAATGCTGCAGAAGGTTGGTTTCGAAGATCCCTTTAAAAACTCTCTGCAAAGCTGGAAAACCCCAGCACGGGAAGCCTGTATTGCAGACCTTGTTGCCACCGCACTTCCCTGGGCCACAGGACTACAGTGCCCAGCATCCCTTGGGGCCAACGACGGCAGCAGAGCGTGCAAGAAGGTTCCTAAATTTGCAGCAGGGCTCCTGCAGGGCAGGAAGCCCATTTTGCAGACCTTGTTGTCACCACACTTCCTTGGGCCACAGGACTACAGTGCCCAGCATCTCTTGGGGCAGACGATGGGAGCAGAGCGCACCAGGCAGGGCTCCCACAGCACCTGAAGCCCATTTGACAGACCTTGCTGCCACCGCACTTCCCTAGGCCACAGGACTACAGTGCCCAGCATCCCTTGGCGCCGACGACAGCAGCAGAGCGCGTCAGGAGGCGTTTACATTTGAGGCAGGGTTCCAGAAGTGTGGGAAGCCCATTTTGCAGCCCTTGTTATGTTATGTTATGTTATTTTTTTTTTGTATAGCGCAACGGTTACTCAAAAAGAGTGTCCCGGCGCTTTAGGTAAGGAGAACTGATTCGCAATAACATAACACAGTAAAAAGAGAGTACAAAACAAACAGGTAAAAAAGGAACTGCTGGGAGGCCTACTGGGTAAACAACCAGGTTTTAAGACCTCTCCTAAAGTCAAGAAGACTAGTAGCCCCCCGAAGTGGGAGCGGAAGCGAGTTCCACATCTGTGGAGCCAGCAAATGTATAGGCATAAGCTGAAAGAACGGCCGCCCAGGCGCGCTCTCTTAACTCGAGGGACAACCGCCAGGAGTAGAGATTCTGACCTCAGAGAGCGAGCCGGATGGTAAAAGGCCAGTTTCTTTTGGAGATGCTTTGCTCCCACAGCGTGGAGAGCCTTGTAGGCCAAAGTCATAGCCTTAAAGGCGATCCGTTTGCGAATGGGTAGCCAGTGCAGCGTCAGCAATAGACCCGAGACGCTGGCACGTCTGTTTAGACCAAAAATGGCCCTGGCCGCCGCATTCTGCGCAACTTGAAGCCGCTGCAACAGGTACTCTGGTAGGCCCAGGTAAAGAATGTTGGCATAATCCAACCTGGAGCCTACCAGAGCCTGCACAGTCAGCTTCCTGTGCTCCTCCGACAAAAGAGGCAAGAACCTCCGCAGCATCTTTAATAGACCGAAACAAGTGCCGGTCACCCCAAGGATCTGGGCTTTCATCGTCAGCCCCTTGTCCATCTTAACCCCCAAGTTCTTAGCCATAGGGGAAGAACAGGACGGAGGGAACATATCGATGGGCCACCAGGCCTGCCAGCTGGGCTCCGAGTCGCACCCAAAAAAGAGTACCTCGGACTTATCGGAATTGCACTTGAGGCTGTTCAGTTGGAACCATGTGAACACAGCCCCAAGGCAATTCCGGATACTCTCCCCGTCAAAGTCTGCCCCTCTCTCGCAAGAAAAGAGGAGCTGGGTGTCGTCGGCATACGACACGATCCGGGCACCAAACGACTCCGCCACCGCCGCCAAAGGGGTCATGAAGATGTTAAAGAGGGTCGGGCTCAATATAGAGCCCTGAGGGACTCCGACTCCCAAAGGCGGCATCACGGCGGTGTCAGGCGATGTCCAGACCGTTTGCCGGCGGCCAGCTAGAAAGGACGAAAACCAGCTAAGCACCGTCCCCCGAAGGCCAATCTCATAGAGTCTTGCGAGAAGGCCATCATGGGGGACGGTGTCAAAAGCCGCCGACAAGTCCAACAACACCAAAATGACTTTGCGCCCGGTATCCAACACCCCTTTGATGGTTTCAGAAACCTCAAGGAGCGCGGTCTCGGTGCTACGGTTTGAGCGGAAGCCGGACTGGGTGTCATGTAAGATCTCGTGGGTCTTCCGATGTAATGGTCCGAGGAGAAATAAATTCTCTGACTATGGTAAAAATCTCCTTGCAGGAGTTAGAGGCCGCTTCAATTCTCCCCGCAAGATAGGCTTTTTTTTCAAGGCGGATATCCCGGTGGTAAGCCTTAACCACATCCTTGTAGGCCAACCTGTCCATGCTATCATAGTGTGCCCGCCAGGCCCTTTCGGCTACCTTACACTGCTGCCGCTTAGCCCACAGTGCAGTGGTGAACCAAGGGGCCGAAACCCGCTTTGATGTCAAGCGGGGGGGCAACACCGGGGCCAGGTCATTAAGCCTATCGGAAAGCCATGCTTGCAGGGACTCCAAATCTCTCTCCAGCTCACCGGAGAGAAGACAGGGATGATCCAAAGCAGCCTGAGCTAGCATCTCAGGGGTCACTCTGTTGAATGCTCTGAACGCTCGTCCCCGTTGCTGTGGGACAGGAATGGACGACCTGGCAGTGCCACTGATTGCAAATTTGGCAAGCCAATGATCAGACCACAGAACCGGGAGAGTCTCTTTCACCACCAAAGGAGATGTAGAAAAGACCTGGTCAAGCGTATGCCCCTTAACGTGAGTCGGCCCCTGCAAATAAGGAATAAGACCCAGCGGGATCATGGCCTCGGAAAGCTTTATAGCAGCGGGGTCAGACGGATCGTCCATCCGAAAGTTAAAGTCCCCTGCTACTATACAGTGTTCTGCTCTCAGGGCCAGTCCCAGCAACACCGAGTCGAGGTCTGCAAAGAACGTTCCGGGCGGACCAGGGGGTCGATAGACCAGAAGTCCCTTCACTGATTGGTGCGGCGCTAGCGTGATTGAAAAGGCAAGCGATTCCGAGCCGCGGATGTCCTCCGTAGGCAAGACGGTACACATCGTGCCCTTCTTCACCACCAGTGCGACCCCTCCGCCCCTTCCCTTGGCTCTATCCTTCCTGAAGATGTTATAATCAGGCGGAATTGCCATCGCCACGTCAGGGTTAGAGGACTCTCCCCACCAAGTCTCGGTCAACATTAAACAGAGCGGCTTCTCTGTATCGAGAAGCTCGAAGATGTCTTGCGCATGACTGCACGCCGATCTGGTGTTTAGCAGCATGCAGGAATACTCTGCGCCAGCTATGTTACTAATGGGGGCAGATGACAGCGCCCGGTTGGGACGCCAGCCACAACAAGGGCAACGAGACTTACCTCTGTGGCGGACAGGGAAGACAGAGCAGCAGCGGCTCTCCCGATGATTTAGAGAGCACAGCTCCTCGAACGTATAGCGCACAATAGGTGCATCAGCTTTGCACATGCTGGAATAGCAAAGCCCCACCCGCCGACCGAAACGCCTCCGGGACGCTGACGGGCGCAGACGGGCAGGACTCTGGCTTCACTCAGGCGCGAGTCAGGCGCCTCCGCTGCGCGTCACCGCTGCGCGAGGGGGCGAGCTTTAAGTGCAGCCTCCTCGTTCTCCACACGGAGAACTAGAGCGCTGAGTCAGGTGGCGCGCTGCAAGGCGGCAGCCCCAATATGGCGGCCCAAACTTCCTGACCACAATAATGATGCCGGTGATAGCGCTCCGCTTCTGCAAGCGGTGGGGGGCACAATTATAGTGCAAGAATGTGGGCGCTACCGCGCTGTTTAAAAACCAGGTGAGAAATCACTTTTTAACACACATACAAAAACGAGTAATTATTAGCATTTAAAAGCGCTGCGCGCCTACTGCAGCCTAGAGAAGAAGGCGCCAAAGCGAATAGAGGTGTCTCCTTACCGAAAGGTCGAGCAGCTCCCACCAGCTCGCCTTAAGTGCAGCCTCCTCGTTCTCCACATGGAGAACTAGAGCGCTGAGTCAGGTGGCGCGCTGCAAGGCAGCAGCCCCAATATGGCGGCCCAAACTTCCTGACCACAATAATGATGCCGGTGATAGCGCTCCACTTCTGCAAGCGGTGGGGGGCACAATTATAGTGCAAGAATGTGGGCGCTACCGCGCTGTTTAAAAACCAGGTGAGAAATCACTTTTTAACACACATACAAAAACGAGTAATTATTAGCATTTAAAAGCGCTGCGCGCCTACTGCAGCCTAGAGAAGAAGGCGCCAAAGCGAATAGAGGTGTCTCCTTACCTTGTTGCCACTGCACTTCTCTGGGCCACAAGACTGCAGTGCCCAGCATCCCTTGGGGTTGACGACGGCAGCAGAGTGCACCAGGAGGTGTTTAAATTTGTGGCAGGGCTCCCGCAGCGCGTGAAGCCCATTTTGCAGACCTTGTTGGAAACGCACTTCCCTAGGCCACAGGACTACAGTGCCCAGCATCCCTTGTGACCCACAATGGCAGCAGAAAGCGCCAGGAGGCGCTGAAATTCGCTCCAGGGCTCCCGCAGGGCGGGAAGTCCATTTTGCAGACCTCGTTGCAACTACACTACCCTGGGCCAAAGGACTACAGTGCCCAGTATCCCTTGGGGCCGATGACGGCAGCAGAGTGAGCCAGGAGGCGCTTAAATTTGCGGCAGGGCTCCCGCAGCGCAGGACATGCATGGATGGGCCCGTCTGCGCCCATCAGAGGCTGGGCTTGCCCACACCCCTGAAACCTGCAACTGAAGGCTTACCCCACACGCTAAGGGTACTGTGACTGACTTTGACTTCCACCAAGCTATAAAACAGATCCCCTAATAGTGGTCAGCTAGTTATTCTTGGTCTTTTTCTCTCATCTTCTTGCGCTCCTGCTTAACTATGGGGAAAAGGAAAGTAATTGAGGGGGGGCTGGGAGGCGCACTAAAGAAAAAGACTAGGAAACAGACTCTGAATCCTAGCCCTGGGCTTGAGAGGGACTGGGAACGTTGGGGGAATGTGGTGGACCGAATAGAATCCATACTATCTGATTGTGAGAACTTGCTTACGACATCAATACCATCTACTATTACATCTGCTCCCTTCCCGAGGGCCCCCCAAACCTCCACCTCCTCTACAGCTGCATCTGTTACTCCAGGCTTGGCAGTATACCAAGCCTATTCAAAAAGGTAGTTAGCAAGAAACGGCTGGCGAAAGTCACTGAAGATATGAGGCACAGGGTCAGACTGATTTGCATATGGCCATGTTTGAACTGGGGTGGTGGAGTGAGCTAAAGAATGATGATGGATTAAACTCAGATCAGTTGCCTGGTGGTGAGTGTTTGATTTGCTCCAACGCTCCGCGCATCGTCCCCTTTGGTATCACACTGAAGATATCGAGGCGTTCCCTACCGACTCCCCGGGCATTCATAGCGAAGCCCAAGGTGGGATTTTAGTAAACCTACCTTGAGCAATAGAATTGCATCCCTCGAAGAACAACCAGTTACGTCAGACACACCCATTCACAAGGAGAGCTCGCGACCTATGGGCATAGCCCCTGGTGGGATGGATACGACTCTTCACCTCGGTGGTTGCAGGGTGACGAATACTGAAACAATACCAACTAACCTAGAACTTCAGAGGGAAATTCTAGCCCTAAAAGAAACAATAGGGGCTTGCACCACCCACATTTCCAAATTACATCTCATTAGAGAAGATCGCAGTAGCCCAGAGACATTACTATCCACTTACCTTGACTCACTTTCGCTATCCAAGAAAAGGGCTCCTTTTCTCAAGTTCAGGCTAGGCACGCTATCGGGAAATTCCTAGCTCCAATCCTGGCCAAAGGGTTACGGCCAGAGAGATGGGACGTGGGACTATTCTCTAGATGGCCAAGAAACTTTAAAGGATTTTATGTTTCTCTCTGTCAAGTCTTTAGCCCCCCGAAGGTGCTACCTCAGCCCCAGTTCTTAAAATACTGTATGAGGAGCTGTAAGGATACCCTTCCACTGTGGTATAGAACTGATCAGTCAGAGATCTATCAGGCTGTAGCTTCTTATATATATATATATATATATATATATATATATATATATATATATATATATTACGTTTCACCACACGCTAACAAGCGTGAAAATGCACTCGAAATCCAGTAAATGTTCACCATCCAATTATACCATCCAACAAAGTTCGTGGGTATATATCATTTTATTCCAGCATGGAACACAGTTCATGGAACTAAACCCCCAACGCGTTTCAGCGACAACTCGCCTTGGTCACGGGTGAGTAGTGTTAGCAAATTAAACATTTAAATAAAGTTTTCAAACCTTCGTGTATAAACATAAACAAAGGACAATGTGCATGAAGTAAAACACAGCGGCCATCTTGGCATGGTCAAGTACTAATGATAATGTGCCAAAGTAAAAGACATAGCCATTCGACTGTCTAACTCTTGCAATGATATATGCTGTCACCTCTAGCAAAATATCAACAATATAGAATAGTGTGTCAAATACCCACACCATAACAGATCGGAATATTACTTGTCCCAAGTGGGGAAAGAAACCTTTCTAATTGTGCAAAAATCATGAAAAAATCCTGAAAGAATCCATGCTGCCATGTTCATACAATCACATTCAAGGCAGCACGAAGCACATATAATAGACAAGTGCATATTGGTGACAATGAGAAATCGGGCTGTGAGGGCCCCCATACCCCAGTGGGGGAGGGTCTACCTACTAGGTCCCAAGGGAATCATGGAAACAGATTAGGTCACACAGTTTCTAAGGTCAATCATAGTCAAGAAATAGTCAAAATTATATATAAAACCAAAATCATGATGATGTGTCCTTAAGTCCCAAGTGGGAAATTATGAACATGACCCCATGGGTTGATCACATCTTCTGCCCGGTCTATTCTCCACAGATATGTGTCACCTATAGAGAAACAAGAACGGCACATCAGGACTGCTAATGCCATGTACAAGCGGCCTTCAAAAAAATGTGTAAAAAGAAACAAATACAATATGAAGTGATTTAAAAACAGTAGAATCATTGCTAGGAGTTTGAGAAAACAACTGACGTGATATATACATATGTACATCATTATAGGCAGACCATTGTATAGTTTACTCTCCCAAATACCATTTAAGTTCTTCTTCAGAATTTAGCCCTCCTGGGATGCGTGTATCGAGGTCAAGAATATATTTGCTCTCCAATTGACGCAACCTGCGTATTCTGTCGCCACCCCTCCTCATGTTTGGAATTCTATCAATCACAAAGAATTTCAATAGGTTGCGGTTGCCCTTGTGTTTTTCTTCAAAGTGACGGGCGACCGGCGAGCTTTGGTCCCTATTGTCGATCGCCCTCATGTGCTCAAGAATACGTTTTTTCGCAGGGAACATAGTGCTCCCTAAATACTTTTTGGCACATGGACATACCAGCACATATATCACATGATCAGAGAGGCAGTTAAGGTGTTGTGTAATCGGTTTTTCCCTGTCTTCTATAGGATAATAGACTGATTTGACGTTGCTGCTGAACTTACAAGCTTTACACTTCATACAAGTGAAAAAGCCCTTTATCTCATGAGTCTTCCTAGATGTAATATTAACCTCATTTCTGCTCAGCTTGTCCTTAAGAGAATCAGCCTTCAGATAGGTAATGCTTGGGTTACTACCTAAAACCTCGGTAAGTGTCTGTTCAGTGAGTAACACATTCCAGTTTTTTTTTAAGCTTTTCTGTATCTGCCACGAACTGGCATGGTAAGTAGAGATAAATCTGATAACCTCCTGTTCTTCAGGTTTATCGGTCTTAGGTACCAGTAGCGACTCATGGCTGATGGTGCTAGCCTTCACAAAAGCCGCTTCAATCACCTGTGGATTATAACCACGTTCCCTGAAACGTTCTTTCATTATGTCTCCTTCTCTTAAAAAATCCTCATCTCTGCAAATCACTTAATCTCCCTATGCCTAACAAAAATGAATGTGTCCTTGTGTAACGAAACTGGTGCTATGTAAAGTGCTCTGATACCTGATATCTTTGGGCCAAGTTTGCGCTATATAAAACTCTAAAAAATAAAAAAAATTGTTCGACTGGGTTAAGCTAACTTCTTAAGTACTTTTGAGTTAACATCAGGGTACTGGTAGATTGAACTCACCCAAGGAGGAATATCGAAGTCAGCATTTTCAACACCTGAGGACCGTTTTCAATTTAAGATAATGACCTTTGGTTTGTAAAATGGCCTGCCACTTTCCAAGGGTTGATGAATCGAGTTCTTTCAGGACTGGACAACTGTAGTGCAGCATATATGGATGATATTGCTGTATTTAGTTTCATCCCGGAAGGATCACCTGGTCCACCTAAGGGAAGTTTCAAAAGGCCAGTAAGTTACAGATAGGGCCGATTTCTGTAGTCTACGTGGGCCACCTTGTAGGTGGAGGCCAAGTGCAACCTCTAAACCCAAGATCCAGATCATTGCGGAGTGGGAGGCTTTCAAGACCCAGACACAAGTCAGGTTTTTTCCTGGCTTTTCTGGGTACTATAGGAGGTTTGTGAAGGGGTATGAGACCATTGTGGCACCACTCACTGTAGTTACCTCCAAAAAGCAGACTAAGAAGGTCATCTGGAACACAGGATGCCAAAAGTCTTTTGACACCCTAAAGGAGGTTATGTGCTCCGAACCTGTCTCCTGAAGGCACCGGAGTATGGAAAGGAGTTTATTGTCCAAAACAGCATTTATGAACATTGGATTGGGGCAGTGTTGCCACAAACAAATGATGACGGCCATGATCAAGCAGTTGCCAATATTAGAAGGTGACTCCTCACTAGAAAGCAGAGTTGGAGTACAATTAAAGGGGAAGCCTTTGCAGTAGTTTGGTCCATGAAGAAGCTGAGACCCTACCTGTTGGGGACGCACTTCAAGGTTCACACCTACCACAGGCCTCTTCGAGGGCTGATGCAGATGAGAGGAGAGGCCCCCACATTTCTGAGGTGGTTCTTTTCCCTAAAAGGGTATGGACTTCACAGTGGTATACAGACCAGACGGCCTTTCCATGTCCTTACATGGGAATAGATTAGTTGCTCATCACCTTATGGCTGGGGATGCGGGGGTCATGTAAGAAAGTGCCCTTTTCCTGTGGTCACCCCCACACGTTTTGCTCCAATGCTGAAAGTTATGACTCTGAAAGTGCACTGGAGCTTGCCGCCCAGGCCCCAGGGCCAGGGCTTTCTCCCTAAACATGATGAAGCACATTGGTACTCCCAACTGCAAGGACATTAACCCCCCTACAAGTCCCTAGTAAAGTGGTACCAAGAGTACCCAGGGCATAGGTATTAAAGGGGTCACCAGGGCCTGAAGCGCTATTTCTGTCCTCCTGAGTGACCAGAGTAAATAGTTGACCGCAGGCCTGCCATTACAGACTGCAGAAACTGTGCAAACTGATCCAACTCAACCTTGCCCTCACAATGAGTCACATAGTCAAAGCACGATCTTGAATATATGTCAGTACCCCCTAGGGTAGGCCTCCTCAGCCCAGGAGGTAGGGTGCAGTATATTAAAGGGGTGGACATATAAATGTAAGTTTATATGTCCCAATAGTAGCCCTTTCCATTAAGGACTACTACAAGTGATCAGCAGTCCATAGAATAAAATGGGCTGGCACCAGGGCACACTCAAGGTTGCCAGCTCCATTCAGGTACCACTGAATATGATCATGTTTGGTATCAAACGAAGTGCCTGCTCGGGTTTGATGTGGAATGCACCTTAGTGTTTGCCCACCTGGTAGCCCCAGCATTTCCTGTGCTCTGACTGGCAGCGTGCAGCTGCTACAGCCAAGACAGGAATCTGACCTCCTGCCAGGCAGTGTGAACACTCTCAAGAGCCAGAAATAAAGGCTGAGCTGGGAAGGAGGTGACACATCCCACCCTGACAGGATGGCTAGTGAAGTGCCACATCAAGATGATGAGCTTCAAAGCATGCACCATCACTGATATGCATGCAGGCTAACTTCCAAAGGGGAAAGCCACCCCGCCACCCGAGGCACATTTGCACCCAGCCATTTGGGAAATGTAATTGGTCAAGAGGCATACACCCCTGAAGTTTAGCAACACCCCTAGTGTGGGCTACCTAGTCTGTACAGCCAAGGAACGTTCCTGCCATTTTTAGAAGTGGAAGGATACAGGGTTCTGGGTAGAAAAGGGGACACCCCCAGATGTGGTCTCCTGAGGGGCAGATCTGCTGGAGTAAGTAGCCAATTGACCGCTTGCACCTTCATTTAGCATCTATAGGACACCTCTGACACCAGAACCTCAGATCAGTTAAGAATGCAAAGAAGGTCAAACAAAAGAACAGAGTTTGAGACAAAAGAAGCTGCACAAACCAAAGGCAGGATACTCTGCACCTGTGACAACGCTCACAAAACTGCACAAATATGACTCATCCTGGACTAAAGCCTTGCTCCCCAGTCAGGAGGACCCCTTTGAGAGCCAAAAACACCTACAGCCTGCCTTGGACTAGTGGTACTAGTCCCCGGCAACCACAGGTACAATTAACATCCCAGAAGCAAAGAATCTTTGGCTATTGGGTCCTCTGAGGGATTGCCCAAAAGTAAATGGTCCAGGGCATTGTGGGAAACGTAGTCCTGACCTCCCACAAGTTTTAGGCAGCTACCATTTCCCTGCGGTCCTTCAGACGTCAAAGCATCATCTTTCTAACCTTACCAGTACCAAGGAATGTTGGTGACCAGTCTGGTTCCACCATTTTTACTCGATGCTGCAGCAAGAGGGAACCATGTAGCACCTTCAACGGACCACAGCAGTTAGTCCTGGCCCCTTGATATACCTCTGTAAAATAATTGTTGTCCAGAGATATTCATTTTTGATTTGTGTTTTTGTATCATTAAAGAAGTAATTTAACTAGACATTGCTAATCCGGGCTGAATTTTTCTGGACATTTTAAAAAATGGCGGACGTGTTGCAGTGATGCTCTAATATTTCAGGAATCTTGATACCTATATACTTAATTTTGTTGTCAAACATAGGTTTTGGGGACAAGTAGTCTTATAGAGACAGAAAATAACTCCTGGAGCAACTGTGATGTGATTTTCTTAAACATATGTATGCATTTATTGGGGAATTTTGGGAAATGAAAAATATAAATTGAATTGAGTTGAATATTCCTTGTATGGTCTTTTTTTATTTCATTCGGCCACAACAACATTACGTTATTCAATATTGTACACTATCTTGTACATAATTTGCTAGTGGACCATATTGTTGCATGCGCCATACGTTACACAGGTCCTGTTGCCTACCTTGGGTTACTCCATTAGTTTATAATGGCTTAGGCTGTCTAAAGCCTACCCTGGGATCACATATTTACACACTATAGCTCTAGTGACTTGGAGTGGACACCTCATTAAAATTTGTAAAGTACTTACAAATGTGCTTATTGTCACCTGTAACAACCTACGGTACGAACCTGTTCATTACTTCCTGTGGCTCTTTACTTGTTTATCATTATTCACAATGCAAAACATCACACCACCTCCATTCTATATCAACATGCCAGGGGAACCCCCAATATTATGGAGTAAATGGAAAACTCTGTTTGATAATTATCTCACTGTGTGTGGTCCAAATGTGAATATTGACAGGAAAATAGCATTATTGACACGCTGCCTCGGAGCGGAGGGGCAGGAGGTTCTAGCAATGCCTATCAGAACTGAGCATGAGGCAGTAGTTTAACATGCTTATGAAATATGTGTTAAAAATTGGAAAACATTGTTTGCCAAGAATAAGCACCGTCCTGGATAGATATCGTTTTGGTAAAAGAAGTCAGAAAGAGGGTGAGAGTATAGAAGAATTTGTTTCTGATCTAAGAAGACTCGCAGTGATGTGTACGTTTTGGTGTTTCATTAGATGAACTCATCTGTGACCAGTTTCTGTTCAATTGTATTATAGCTAGGATACATGAAGAGTTACGGCTCAAGGATGACCCCCCCCCCCTTTTAATAAAGTGTTAAAGGTTTCAAAGCAAGTGGAATACATGTTGCCCAGTGTAAAAGCAAAATCTGAGAACAAAAGCAGTTCACTTGAAAATAAGAGGGAGGTAAATGTTGTGAAAGAGAAGAAGGAAATAATTAAAATCAATGCCCAGAGCTTCAAAGAGCAGTGCTTCAGGTGTGGTATAACAGGCCATTTGGCTAACTGGAGAGAATGCCCAGAATGAAAGGCTGTGTCTAAGGGTTGTGGCAAAAGGGGCATTATGTTGCATTTTGAAGGTACAAAATGAGAAAAGATATAAAAGTCCCATAGTATCTGAAATATGTGATGAAATAGTCTTGCAAATGAATGAGTCAGGTGAAGGTAGTCCCAAGGATATTGTAGATGCAATGTTTAATTCTTGCTCCAGACTAACCATTATTTCTGACCAGTATTCAGATACAAGTTCAAAGATAGAGCCCGGTTCAATAACATGGACATACAACCTGGTGGGTGTGGGGGCCAACACACCATGAAAGGCTACTTTTTGGAAAATATTCGGGACTGTGGAAAGAAAACCCTAAGCAAAGTGTACTTGTCTAAGTAAGGTGAAAACATTTTAGGATGGCAGTCCAGAAAATCTTAGGTGTAGCTCTTGACCCTAATGCCTCACTACAAATCCAAGTTCAAGCGATCAAAGAAAACTGTTTTGTATATGTGTCCAGAAGTATTTAGCAGAAAATTAGGATGCCTCAAATCATGCATCCACAAAATTAAGTTAAAACCTAATGCAACCCCTGTTGTATCCAAGGTATGTAGACTACCAGTGAAAGTAAAAAGATTTGGTGAGAACTTTAACTTGAGAAATTATGTGAACAGAATGTCATTGAGCCAGTCGAAGCCACAGAGTTGTTAGCTCCCATTGTGGGAGCACGAAAGCTGACAGCAAGGTGAGATTGTGCGTATATTTAAAAGCACTGAACAAGGAAATAGTGTTTGAAAGATTTCGCCTACCCACGATTTATGAAATGTTCACAGCCTTAATGGGAGCAAACGGTTTTCAACCCTCGATTTGGCATCACCCTATTACCAAATAAGGTTGCATCCTGAGTCACAAGACCTCACTGACTTAATCACACCCATAGGCGCTTCCAGGTTCAAACGTATGCCTTTTGGGCTGGTATCTGCAGCATCAGTGTCCCAGAGAGCAATTTCATCAATGCTCAAAGACATTACAGGAGTATCTATTACGAGGAAGATGTATAAGTATGTGGGGCAACCAAAACAGAACACGATGAGAGGACTGTGAAAATACTAGAGAAATGTGAAAGTTTTGGAATCACAGTAAAAGCAGCCAAGTTCAAATTTGCATGTGAATAAATAACTTATGTGGGGCACAAGATCTCCAGGAAAGGCGCTGAACCAAAGGATGACCTGGATAAACTCTAGCATAAACCTAGCCGTTCGAACCAACAAAGATAAACTACGGTCATTCCTTGGCATGGTAGAGTTTTACAATAAATTCCTAAGAAATTTCACAAACAGAACATTCCAAATGAGGTAGCTAATTAAATTACCTCACCTTGCCCAACAATAACCAAATCCACTCTGTCTCTCATGTTTACAGTGTTTCTTTATTATGGATTTCAGTAGCGTTTCTCAGGGTTTTCCAAAACTATGTTTTTCCAGTGTTTACAAAACATGTTTTTGAAGTGATTGCTATAAAGTACATATCTGATTTAAAGGAGATGTAGAGTCTTTCCATTTTGCTGTGTATTCAATGGATCTATGTAAGACCCTTAAGGATAGAAAGTCTGTGTATTGCACGGTTACTCACAGGCACATCTCATTACCCCTCACACGCACTCAGGGCCTGATTACGATCTTGGCAGATGGGTTACTCCATCACAAACAAGAAGGATATCCTGTTCGCCAAATTACAATTCTATTATATCCCATGGAATTGTAATTTGGCGGACTGGATATCTGTCACGGTTGTGACAGAGTAACCTTGTCTGCCAATTTAGTAATACGGCCCTCAGTCTGGTTTATAGGACTGGTTGTGGATTAATAAAGAAAGAGTGCTATATTCAAATGTTTTGATAAAGAACTTCATGGACGCAGTTAAGGGGCCACTCACCTAATCCTTACTATTATGACACTTCAGGAGTGGAACGTTGGCAGAGAACTGCACGGTACCACCTGCAGGCACGCAGGGGTACTGCTGAAGATTTTCCAGATCTACTCTGATGCTAGGGAATATGCAAATGGTCAGAAACCTGCAGCTAAAAGTGTCAGAATTTCAACCTTTGAGGGTTCACTAATAGATTCTCAGAAATTTCAACCTTCAGGAGCGTGGCCAAGATGGTGGTGGAGTAGGAAGTGCTTTCCTGTCCCTCCGGCACCGCCTGACAAATAGCCTTGATTATCACCCTCCCTGGTGCTCATCCACATCGGCCGCGGAGCACTGCTGTACCTGTGTGCTGTCCTGAATCCAGCGGTGCCTCTATTTTTGGGCTGCAAGGTGGGGGGTTGCTGTTTTGGGTGGTCCGGCCCTGACACTGCCTGCATCCATCGTGGCAGAGGGAGTGGGAACCGGCTTACTGCGGTGCGGTGCGATGCCCTGCCTGCTAAGTGTGGCCGCTCCCATATAGGTGTTGCTCTGCCCGGCGCCGTGCTCGGTGCAACGGAGGAGGCGGATGGACGACACTGAGCCCAGTGGCATGGCGGCCATTGTACCAGGCTGCGGCCTGCCCACGAGTGCCGGGCCTGTGGAGGAGCTCGGACCGGGACGGTGAAGAGCTGCTCGGGTGCCCGCCTTGCCGCGGCGGTAGCGGTCGAGACCCCCGCTGGGTGGATGTGTGCTCCCGTGCCGAGGTGGAGCAGTGAGGTATTGCCTGGGCCCAGCTGGCTGCAGAGGAGCGAGGTGAGGAGTGGAGGGGCGGCTGACATTGGGCCCGAAACTCGGTCCGCGAGCTGGCGGACGGTGGGAAGCCCCCGCGGGTGGCCTCGGCGGTGGGTCTCTGCTGTTCATCTGCCCGCAGGTGTGGCGCTCCTGCAGGGGGGCATGGGTGTCCTTCTGGTAGCAGCCTCATTGAACAGTGTGGCTGCGGACCTTGCTGGCTGGCTTCGGCCCGCTGCTTTTGAAGTCTTTGAGGAGCTTTATATCGGCCCATATATCGGCGGGCGGCACTTTGGTGGTCTGCTTCTCCCCCGCTATATTGGGTGCTCCCTGGGGCCAGTGACTAGGAGAGCGCTGCATGCTTGAGACCTTGTGCACTTTGGGACATAGCGGCCCTTACATCGGCCCGCATATCGGCGGACGACACCTTGGAGATCAGCTTTCCCCCACTTTATTGGGAGCTCCCTGAGGCCTGTGATTGTGCGTCGCTGGTGTTGTGGGTACGACGGAGGGGGGAGAGTACGGGAAGGCCCTCGGCGTGGCCTGAGAGGAGGTCTGTGGCTGTGGAGGAGGAGAGTCCTGGCATATCCCTGCCTTGGTATTTGTAGTTGCCCGACTGTGCTGCAGCCTCTGTGGGGTCCGTGGGACCGGGGGTCGGCCTGAGACCCTGAGTGAAGTGCTCCCCCGCCTCAATTGACTGATTGCTGCAGCGAGGTGCTCATAGGTGCCTTGAGCGGAGTGTTGGAACTGACGGCTAGGAGGAGGGGTCGTGGGCAGAGGGTGGACTGTGCTAGCCCTTGCGCTGAGGCGGCCTTGTGGGGTCTATGGTCCTTGGGGCCTCCTGGTGCTGCTCCTCAGCGATGCTGCTGTGGTTAGTGGATTCTGGGACGGTGGGAGGGGCACCATCTGCGTGAATACGTTGGTGCGCTGTTCCAGCAGATTCTTGATGAAGGGGATGAGCAGGACATTCAGCTGGATCGGGTCCATTGCGTTGGCTAGCCGAGGGGTGCCAAGGCCCCACCACCAGACATCCTGGTGTGTGTGCATGACTTTCAGATGAAAGAACGAATTCTTCCCAAAGCTCGAGATCTTAATCCTGTGCAGTTTCGGGGCCATCAACCTGCACTCTTTCAAGACCTGGCATCCTATACTCTTGTCAAGCGCAGAAGCTTCAAGCCTATCACTGCTTATCTGCGGGAGCAGGGCATCACCTATTCGTGGGGACACCCATTTCGAATTATTTTTAAATGCAAGGGCAAACTTCTGCAGATCCGCTTGCTAGATGCAGCCTTCAAGGCTCTGGGACTGGAGCGGCCCGCACCTCGGGCCGAGTCCGCTGGATCACCTCCTCGGCAGTGCAGACGCCCCACCGAATGGCAGCGAGTTGGGAGATTGCCTCCGCCGGTGAAGCTCGACCTGTCTGCGAGCCTCTTGGCGAGGGAAGCAGCTGTTTCTTCTGTGTCGCTGGTGACTGATAACAGGGGGGTTCCTTGAGGGACGCAAGCCTGGTGTGTAGTAGAGAGTGTGTAGCAGAGAGTGGTAGAGTGAGTAGGAGAGAGTCAGTAGTACAGTAGTAGAGAGTGTGTAGTAGAGAGTGTGTAGTAGAGAGTGAGTAGTAGAGAGTGTGTAGTAGAGAGTGTGTAGTTGAGAGTGTGTAGTAGAGAGTGGTAGAGTGAGTAGTAGAGAGTGAGTAGGAGAGTAGTAGAGAGTGTGTAGTGGAGAGTGTTTAGTAGAGAGTGGTAGAGTGAGTAGTAGAGAGTACGTAGTAGAGAGTGTGTAGTAGAGAGTGAGTAGTAAAAAGTGGTAGAGTGAATAGTAGAGAGTCAGTATTACAGTAGTAGAGAGTGTGTAGTAGTGTGTAGTAGAGAGTGTGTAGTAGAGAGTGTGTAGTAGAGAGTGTGTAGTAGAGATTGGTAGAGTGAGTAGTAGACAGTGAGTAGTAGAGTAGTAGAGAGTGTGTAGTAGAGAGTGTGTAGTAGAGTGTGAGTAGTAGAGTAGTAGAGAGTGTGTAGTAGAGAGTGAGTAGTAGAGTAGTAGAGAGTGTGTAGTAGAGAGTGAGTAAGAGAGTAGTAGAGAGTGTGTAGTAGAGAGTGAGTAGTAGAGAGTGCGTAGTAGAGAGTGAGTAGTAGAGAGTGAGTAGTAGAGAGTGAGTAGGAGAGTAGTAGAGAGTGTGTAGTAGAGAGTGAGTAGTAGAGAGTGCATAGTAGAGAGTGAGTAGTAGAGAGTGAGTAGTAGAGAGTGAGTAGTAGAGTAGTAGAGAGTGTGTAGTAGAGAGTGAGTAGGGAGGAGACCCTTCACCTGCTGTGAAGGAGGTACACCTTAACCTCTGTTGCGGGAGGACGTCACTTTCAAAGTGGCCACTGGAAAGAACGGAGGTGCTCTGCTAAAGTGTTATGATGGCTAGCACTGGCCACATGATAGCGCTTTGTTTTTATTATTGTTAGCCATCTCTAAAAACAATTAAGAAAGCCACACAGCTCGCGCAGAGCTATTCGGCTCTGTTAATGTGTTTTTTTAAGATGCTGCACAGCAGCACGGGCTGCTATGCAGCATGGCTTCAAGTAAATAAAGATAAAGCGATACGGCGTGGTCAACGCTGGCTGCGCAATAGCGCTTTGTTTTTATTTACTTTGAGCCATGTTGCGCAGCAGCCAGCGCTGCTGTGCAACATCTTTAAAACATAGATAACGCCAATATGTCTCAAATAGGCGAAACCGAGTGGCTTTGCCTTTGCCAGTAAGTATTTCGATTTCTGTAGCACTTCACACCTCCGACGTGGCATCGACATGCATGAGCGGATGGATAGCACGCGTCACACCTCCGACGTGGCATCGACATGCATGAGCGGACGGATGGCACGCTTCACACCTCCGATGTGGCATCGCCATGCATGAGCGGATGGATAGCACGCTTTACTCCTCCGATGTGGCATCGCCATGCATGAGCGGATGGATAGCACGCTTCACACCTCCGATGTGGCATCGCCATGCATGAGCGGATGGATAGCACGCTTCACACCTCCGATGTGGCATCGACATGCATGAGCGGATGGATAGCACACTTCACACCTCCGATGTGGCATCGACATGCATGAGCGGATGGATAGCACGCTTCACACCTCCGATGTGGCATCGACATGCGTGGAGCGGACGGATAGCACGCTTCACACCTCCGACGTGGCATCGACATGCATGAGAGGACGGATAGCACGCTTGCCCGACCTACTGGAATACGACCTTGTGGGCATTGAAGACCCTTAATGCTCTTGGTGAGCCAAGTGCCTGCTATATAAAACTGCAAATAAAAAAAATAGTACTTCACAGATATTTTAAAAGCTCATTTCAAGGGTATTTTCAAGAAAGGACCCATTGATATTGAAGTGAGAAACCGTGCGCCTCTCTCTAACAAACAGCCACAATTCTATTGCAGGACCGGAGGCTTCAGATTATGCTTCTCAATCTTTACTAGAAGCTCACAGCAGCCAATGAAAATGCTTGCTTTTCATTATCAATAACGTTAAACACTACATATCCCATCATGACTAGTCTGTAGCCACGCCCCCCTAGTCCATAAGAGGCCTCTGCCTGCCGCCATCTTCCTCTTTCTTTGCTGCTCACAGCTGAGCTAAGTGCACTTTGGTTTACTCCCTCTGCTGTTAGCATTTTGTTCCGCTTTATGGCATAGATAATTACGATGGTGTATTGATTTTTATGTCCTAGCTTTCAGGACGAGGCGTATTGCATTGTGATATGTAAATACCGGTCTTTGGGAGTTTTGTTGCACTGGCGGGAGCCTCGGCGCTCCGCTTTCCTCGTTTCCTTTCCTCAGTGGCTGAGAGACGCGCTCAAAGGCGCGAAGGTAGCTGCGGTCTCTGACCGGGGACAGACGGGCTCCGGTTTTCATTGGAGCCGCATTGGGTGTCCCGGTGAATCCCTCGTGTAGCGGCGCGTATCGCGCAGACGCATTCAGCATTCCCTTGTAGCTGATGACGCAGGTAGTGGCCGGGTGGCTCTCGGCCGCGGCGGGCGTCCAAACGCGCTGATTTTGGGCTATTTTTTAGTAGGAATTCAGTCGCATTTGGGCTGCACGTCGCGGCGCGAACCTCAACTGACAGTTTATAGCGTTTGGGACTTCCTTACCTGCCGGTAGTCCCTCTGTCCCTCGTATCGCCTGGGAAGGTTGTATAAATATTAATAGGGCCTTATTGAGTGTGCACACGCTCGTGGTACTTCGTGTTGGCCTGGGTCACTGACCCTCTTGTTTACAGCTTTGCTGAGGGGGTTGAAGATTTTAGTGAGTGAGTGTGCTGAGAGGGCTGACCTCCCCCTAGACCCTCATTGTGGCTGAGCCTCCTGATTAAGGTGTAGTGTAGTTCCTATTATCCCAATAGGCTCTGCGCATTGGAATAATACCTTCAATAGTAAAGGCCTAGACCAGACGTTAACTAGGTCTACTACTGACGATATTAGACTTAAAGTTTTGGGTTTGCCAGCTAGCTCAGAGTTCACTAGAAACTTTCTCGAATGTTCAGGTAGGAATTAACTTCCCTGATTAGACAAGAAGGGATTTAGTTTCTGACAACCATAGAACATGACAACTTTGCTCTCCCCTAATCAAGAGTGTATCTCGAGAGTCGTGTGAACAAAAGGCAATTTATTTTACTCAGTCAGTACGTGCATTCTTAGTCTCATCAAAATGTAGAGAAAAGGAAGAGACGGGCGTGTTCAATAAAAAGGTGTTATTTATTGATCAGTCTCTTTTCTCATACAAGAGAAATGGATCGATATTATTGCAATACTTATAGTTAAGTAAAGTGCATACATTAGAAGCAGAAGTATAAAATAATACTGTAAAAACATTGATATGGTTTCTAAGCCATATGAAGGTTTAAAATGAATAAAATATATTACATACACATATACATTTGACTAAACATACTCAACTGGTGTTTCTAAATACGCCTACCCCGTGTACCTGACCTAAGTCTAATACGTGGGCGGGAATAGAAAGTTACAGTTTAAGTTAAGTTTGTTTTTGCCAAGTGAATAACTAAAGAATTCTCTGCGAGGGGTTATTCAGTTCTGTACCTGGAATTAAGGATGAATGAGGGATGGTATCTCTCTCTCTGGTCTCGATATTCCAGGCTGCCTGCGAGGGCTACCCGGAAGCGCCGGTGCTGGATCTCTCGGCAGGAGAAATCAGCGCGTCTCGTTCTCAGCGCGTCAGGAAGGCGGGGCTGTGCCAGCGGGGTCTGCTCTGCTCTGGGCTTCGGCAAGTATGGCTGCTCCGTCTCGTCACCACCGCGTGTGTTTGCATAGGGCAATATCGGTAATATTTATACCTTTAAGGTGCCGAGATTGACGTAAGGATGGACATAGATACGTCAATAAGGATGTCATACGACTTGCTCGTTAGCACATTCTTTTGCTGAAGTTCTCGGTGAAATCAAAACAATGGCCTCAGGGTTTTTGCCCAGGTTGTCATAGGTTTGATTTGTTATGAGAACTCCGTATGCCTTATCAGGGGCTGGAGGAATATCGCTTGTCTAATTAGATCGCAAGCGTTATGACCTAATCAGATAACACGTTCCTGTGCCGTAGTGTGACTGCGTCAGATAACGGTATCTGCATCATGGGGGTTTTTTCTACCTCATGGGCTGACTGCTAGTTAACTTGTTGGTTTGTTTAACCAGAATAGGGTCAGGAATAGGGGGATCGATTCAGAACCTATAGGAATACATCACACCCACTCCACGCTAACTATGGACATATTTACTAATCTATGCATAGTAAAACATACTATAGAGTATAGTGTATACCTTACCACCCCAAAATACATAAATGCATTTTGAAATTTTCCAAATATACGGAAGAATTGCAATCATATGTATTGTATGCACTCAAGCTGTAGAATAATGCCAAAGTAATCATGCATTTGTATACATTATTGCTATTTGGCATATGATAATTTACACATGAAACGGCTCTTAATACAGAAAAAAGGTTCGAGACCATTCCATCACACAATAAAATATTTATGAACATACCAGCGGGCAGCTAATGTCTATAAGCTGTCTAAAATTTAGAAACCTTAGTTCTCTAAGAATAGTTCGTACTTTAAGCAGAAGATAGTGTCCCGAAAAATATGCAAAAATATTTTGGGGCTGCTGAAAAATTGCTGTCCGTGAACTGGAGGTAAAATTGTTCATGTGACTTTATTTTTAAAGTTGAAGGCCGAATTCAGGGAATGCCGTGTGCGAGCTTGCTCAAAAGTCTTTATTTCTGCTCTGGTGAGAACATCATATCATTTAGGCTTTCGAAAAAGCTGTCAACAGCTTCCTGGGAAAGTTCCACTAACTCGGAAAAAGGTGTAACCATGCATTCGTGCGCATGATTGTTTCCATTGACGTTCTGATTCGCATTGCTGACAGAAGGTCGTACCTGTTCGATGCTGCTTTCATCTTGAACTTCACTACCCCTTAATCGTAGTGGTGAAGCTTCCACGAATGCCGTCATCAGGATTGGTAGCCTTTGAGGGCAGCACAAAGCGTGAACCTTGATCGGGCTCAACAATGTTTCTGCATCCATTGGCGCATCCGATTGTAGCGTCAGACAGGTGTCTAACACGCATTCTTCTCCGCATAGCAGACACCTTAATACAGGTAAAACACATCTTTGCCACATTGGTCGAAATGATAGAAACCAAGTCATGTTCAGGTCTCTAAGCCGGGAGAGTCCCAGGATTTTTGATATCCGGTCCCGGTATCCAATGGCTAGGATTGTTTCTTCCCTTGTCGCAAGAGTTTGGTCTGTGACATGGGTTGCCATAACAAAAAATAAGGACCAAGAATAGTATTCCTGCAATTAGTCCCAAGATCAGGGGAAGTCCGCCAAAAATCGAATGGACGAAATCTGGAAAAATACCCAGTATGGCTTTGAATGGTGTTAATGCCATCGAAAATACTGTCTTAAATACCTTTGAGACCCCATTGGTATCAGAAATATTTAAGATTTCATTCAGGATTTCCGCGAAATGTAAGGGGAATTAGTCGATAACAATGAATGTATCTCTGCAGTCGTCCTTGCGACTTGTAGATCATACGTTTCTTTTGATGACGTGAGCCTTGTAGGCGTCTGAAGAAGCACTGTTTTCATTCTGCTTAAAGTATCTATTCGAATAGAAGTAATTTTCAAGTTGGGCCATGCCCTTGCCTCCCTGTCTGGAAAGGAGCTGGGGAACAATGAGCGTCCACAGCACTTGACCTTCGCAGTCGTAGTTACGAGATAAGGAGTCCCGGGCATAAGACTACAACATCTGCGATCTACAATTAGAATGTAACTCCCATTGTAGAGTCTTTGAAAGAATGGTTCTATCTCTGTTGCAGGTGCGCCTTGCTGGTGACATGAAAGGTTGTATGAATTCCCTTCACAGGCTCCATGCAAACTAATTCCGTTACACAGAAGCGTGCCGCTTAGTGACATCGCACAATTATTGCCACTAAGAAACACTTTCTGTCCTTTATTACTGACACATGCATGTGAATAGGGCAGGTTCCATGTTGTTTTAATGTACCCCTTTCCCAATTTCTCGTACATGCCAGCCTGTATATATTTTTGGCAGTATTGAAATCTGAAGGTTGAGATTGGAATATTTATTATCCCATGTATTATCCATTCACTGACAGGTCGTTCTGACATTGTCACTGGTAATCTTTCGAGTTTTTCAATGCTCAAGATTGTATAATCAGCACCCTTTTGTGCCATACTGATTTGTCTATCAGTAAGGTTAAAGATTTGGAATAGTGACGTTGTGTTGATTAAACGCCAAGGCACATAGCCTGAACGCATATTTTGTAACGTCCAGCCAAGCTGTACAATAGAACGCAATTGAGACTGACCGTGTTGTAATAACAGTAAGTCTTGCGATAATATGTCGATTGCTGAAGACACAATGCTGTCCAAAGAAAAAATTCTGGAGGACAGAGTCATTAACCCATTGTCCACTACAGAAAGTGATTTTTCCAAATTAATACGGTCAATTTCCCGTATTCTCTCTGCTGTTTCAATTTGAGTAACCTTCCAGGCCTCATTGTATGCTGCATATACAGAGGCTGCTATGAAACGTTTTTGACGCTGTTTGCGCGGTCCCATAATGAAATCACGCAAGTCAGCACCATCAGTAAGTAAAGTTAGGTGTTGCTTAATTTCTGTCAGTGTGGAAGTTTGTAGCCATTGAAGGCATAATTTGCCCACACTGTAGGTGGTTATTATCCCTGGGTGATGTCTTTGAGGATATCTAGGGTCTGGCCTGGTCATTTTGAACCCCTGTGTTTTGTTCAGGAATCTGTCTTGACAGTTATTAGTATCTGTGGGCCAGATCAACCACTGTTTCCAATCAGGATGTGTTCTGTATTGTACTGTACTGTATTGGTTTAATACATAATTTACGTCTATCTCCTCATCTGTAGAGGTATTGCTGTACATTGTTGGTTTTAGAATAGACGGTTTATTTAAGTCTTTTATTTTGGCTAGGCCAAGACAGGTAGTTTGTTGAACAGTGTCGTTTAAAAATATCATTTGTTCTGGGATCATGCAGGCTCTAAACAAAGATTCTATACCCTGTACTTGCCATTCTTTTGTGCCCCAAACACTTTTCAATTCAACATTTTTGTCCCAATAATCAAAACCAAAAGTATTCATTTGTTCAAAAAATGAGTCCGAATATATCAATTTTGTGTTTGTTATCATGGTCTTAGTTCCTGTCTTGTTTGACAATTTGAAATAAAATGCTTCAGCATTACTTGTGTTAAAACCTGAAAAGTATGAATATTTGTCATAGAAGGTTCTTGAGCTTCCTTTTGGAGGGGTTGCACAATGTTCCCATTGATTATAATTTAAAACATTTCTAGGTTGTGCAGATCTATGTAAAAAATGGTTACCATAGTGGTTATAACAGTACATACTATCATAATTTGTAGAACCCTGCAAATAATCATGTTTGGTAAATTTAGCAGACATTACTAAGTCAGACATCATATTATTAATGCTTTCGAAGTCCCAATCATCAGCAAATGAGCTTGGTTTTACAAAGTCACTCAATGAGATCTTAATTTGGTGTGGATATTTCAGGATTTCGACCGGACCATAAATTTCATAGTCAGTGTTGTCCCAGGCTACCCCACCCGGTATCGGATTGGCTGTGAAGTTGACTGAAGAAAGTTCTCTTTTCTCGACGTGTGACGATGTGTGTGGTTTGAGGATCAAGTTGATTTTCTGACTTGCTGTGTCCATTTTAGCATATTTTCCCTCAATGAAGCGTCCCAAAGTAAGTACCATGATGAGCCAAAGTATGAGGATAAATGCACCAAAACCCACCCAAAATTCGATCCATGGAGAAATCAGATATGTTTCTTTCAGTTGTTTCAAAAGTTCTTTAGCTTTATCTTGAAAGGTCTTTGATGATGGCTGTGTCTTTGATTCACTGAAGCCTTCAGAGGAATCATCGAAGTTTATGAAGTAGCCGGATGCAGTTCTGTCAATTGTTCCAATTGCTTCAGGATTACTGTTTCTTGCATTTTCGCTTGGTACTTTATTATAGATTGGTGTGTCTCTGCTAAATGTTTTTATTTGGGTTTTCAGAGGTCTGAGTTCTATTGCATTGTTGCATAGTCCTTGTCTCTTCGTTAGGACCTCTGTACTGGTAGCAAACCTTGGTGTTCGGCTACTTATTGGGAGTCCACTTGGCCTACTGTTTGTTATCGGCCACATGATTGTGGTTTTACCAGGTCGATGGATACAACTCGGTTCTCCTTTTTACCAGCAAGTGGCGGTAGTACAACAGATCTTGTCCCGTTGATAGACAAGACAGGAACTGCTTTTCTGTAAGAAGGCCCAAATTCCTTCTTTACCGCAATCTTTTCCCTGACTAGATCCCCGACTTTTGGAATCCAGACAGGTCTTGCTGGGACAGGTGGTGGTTCTTCAGTGGCTGTTGGCTGTTGTTTCAACTTTATGTTGCTCAGGTCTTTTCTTGTTTTGTTTAAGTCCTGCAAAATAGCCAAACGGTCTTTGATATCAAAGCTTTTTTCTTTCACCACTGAAGTCTGACTATCAATGTCAGAGATCAACATCCTAGTTCCAAATAATAATTCGTACGCACTGAATCCCTTCAGAGAATTTCTTGGCAAGTTATTTAGACTACGTTGGACACTTATTAGATGTTTGACCCACCCAGCTCCCGAACCTAATATCCTTTCCGTTATAGATTGCTTTATGCCTTGGTTTTTTCTTTACACCATCCCGTATCCCTCAGGAAGGAAGTGAGAAGATTCCCGCTGTGCTATGCTCATTTGGCCATGTTCCCCATCAGGCTGGAGGGCTAGAGTGAAAACAATGGTCAAACGTAGCATGCTCTTAGCGTATATGGCATTTAGACTCGCAAATCTTTGTATAACAGTCCAGACGTCAGCCGAGTGCTGGTGGCCTACATTATAAGTGGAAACTAGCCTGTATATGTTAATCGCAAGCCTTCCTTTTTACCCTTGATTTTTCCTGGAGTAAAATGACGAGGTATTAAACTGTTTCTCTCCCCACTGCGATCTCTGTTGCAGTTTGGGCAGTTTTTTACAAACATGGTGTGACGCAGGCTCATGCCTGGCCACCAGTACCGTGATTGTAATTCTTCCAGAGAATCTTTTAGTTTGAGGTGTCTGAGACCCTCGCCCATATGTGCGTCTGCGATTAACAAGTTTCTCCTGTCCATGTTTGGAATCACTCTATCCCCCACTCCAGGGATTCGAGCAAAAGGGACGGAGTTTGCATCGATTATGTATGTATAATTGAGTGGATAGTTGATCGGTAGCGCTGAGCAGTCGCCTTTTGATGACGTTTTCACCGCCAGCACTGTTTCACCGTCAATGTATTTTAATGTACGCTTTTTTCGAACTACGGGAGCCGATTTAGTGGCTGCCGCTGTGGCTGTCTCAGCCAATGAATTCCCTGCAACGTGAACGCCATCACGCTGATGACTCAGTGAGTGTGTCACGTGAGTCTTTGGTAGTTCTTTTTGTAAAAGAGCTATTTGTTCCCAGAGCAGTTTCTGCTTTATTGGTGCATCTGTGTCATCTTTGTAACCGTTTTGAATCCATGTCTGCAAATCCTTGTTATATGATTTGACGCAGTAATATGAATCTGACACTATAAGTGTCGGGAATTCGCGATCCGCATTATCTAGCGCCATTTTCAATGCTAGTATTTCAGTTTGTTGTTCTGAATTAGTTTCTACTGAGTGTGTTTTTGTTAATAGAGGTTTTAGTTTACCTCCGCGCCACACTTCTTTTGTAATCCCACATGTGGTGTTGTATGCCTGTTCTCCCCAAACGGGGGGTTGAGCATGTCCGTCTGTATAAATTACACAGGCGTAATGTCGTAAAGGCAGAGGGAATGTTCTTTCATATTCTAGATTTTTTAATTCTTCTAGTTGCTTGGAGTACGGCACATTTTTCTAGAAAATTGTCAGCCAGGCTTTTGCCTTCACTTGATAATTCATATCCTAAGAACAGGACTGTCAGATGGGCAATTCTGGATTTTTTAAAGTTGAATTTGTAACCCTCTGCTGCGAACCCAAGTATTTTGGTGTTCACTCTCTTCAAGTGAGTCTCCAAGTCATCATCTGTTAAGTAAATGTCGTCGACATAAGATAATGCTTCATCATCATATATTTGTAGTAATTCTGTTACTCTCGCTGAGAATACTCCCGGGCTGTTCTTGTACCCCTGGGCTAACCGACAGAATTGTTTTTGAGTGCCATTTATTGAGAACGCAGACAAATATCTGCTCTCTGGTGCTATGTTTTGACAAAAGAATCCATTAGAGATGTCTAATGTTGTTTTGTATTTTTTGCGCACTATGTTATTCATTAGTGCAGCACTATGCGAATTTTGCACTGCAAAAGTTTTGCAACATGTGTTAAGGTGTCGGTAATCCAAAACTAGACGATATGAATTGTCTGGTTTGGAGACCGGAAACAAAGGGTTGTTCATTTGTGAGGTGCAAGTTTCAATCACCCCCTGGTATTCTAGCTGATCTAGTATTTCTTTTACCTGTTTTTTAGCTTCTTGCTTAATTGGGTACTGCCTTTGTGCAGTAGGTTGTGACTTTAACTGGATTTTGTGAGGAGGAGAGTCCTCATCCCATCCCACGTGATTTTTATATAAAGCAGGGGCTAGAGCCACTGCCCACTTTCTAGCAAGTGTGTATTTTTTATGAATTGGGATATGATTTGAGAAGGCAGGCATAATTACTTCTTCGCCATGAGGGCAATCCCTGACAAACTCTGGTGGCCAGTCTTTTTCAGCTAGAAGGATATCATAGCCCTTGGAGAGATTATCCCAAAATAGTCCCCTTATTTTTCTAGTCTTATCCCCCTCTATACGCAATGTTATTTCGTATATTTTGTGAGGTTTGCTAACTCTGGTGTCTGCAGTTTCCACTTGAAGATATTCATTCGTGTCCACTGTCTCCAGATGATTCATAAGGACTTTGCGAGCTATGCTCACTTCTGCTGCGCTGTCTAGCATTGTCTGAGCCCATTCCCCGTTTTTCAGTTGTGTCCTCAGAATTCTCGGCATTGTTAACTATTTTAATGCTGGCTACCTTCTTCTTTGGAAATTGTAATTTCTTTTTTAGCTGAGCAGGTTCCTTATCTTTGGACTTGGTGTGCTCTTCTCTTTGTTCTGATCGTCCTCTTCTTTCCGATTTCTGCGAGGAAGTCTGAAAAGATTGAGAGGGACGTGTATCAATGTCTTGATATCTATCAGGCTTTTTTATATTATCCCTGTTTCTAAGGTTATATCTTTTCCCAGAGGGGTCACTCTGGGGTGACCTGTGTCTTTGGTTCGGAGATTTCTCTCTTCGCCTAGGAGACCTTCCTCTGGACTGGAATTTCTTTTCTTTGGGATTGGATTGTTTGTTTCCATCCCAGCTCTTTTTCTGTGATGTTGAATTATTATTAAAAAATATTTTTTCAGGACTTTCAATCAGTTGTGGTTTTACTGGTATTCCACCTAAACTATCTCTACCTAGTTCCTCATAGGATTTTTCTATGATTCTGGCAATTTCAGCTGGTTGGTCTGCTATATCTGTCTCCTTTAACCTCTGGCGGATCGCCACGTTTGCTGCTTCTCCCTTTATGTTGGCTAACAATATAGCCGAGACCTGCTTGAAGTCTTTTAGTAATTTCATACCAAGAGTTAAAGCGGGTTCTGGACCATATTCATCTTGAATTTGTTTTAGCACATCTGGTATTACCGAAATGGATGGAACACCGTGTGTTTTTGTGTAGATGGAAGCAAAGACTGTACCCCAAGTGTCACAGTCCTCAATGTGTGGTGCGATTCCCATTGGAAGACAGATAGTCAGAATCCTGTGCTTTTCTAGCGGGGTGGTGTCTGGAAACACCGCCTCTATTTGGGTGATTTTCTGGGCTAGCCAGAATGGTATTTGTTCCCGTTTAGCCGGTACTTTACCTAGGCAGGACTGGATGTTCTGTGGTGTAATTTTATTTGTGTTCCCCTGGTGAGGGGTCAGCTGCGGGAGTTTAATCGCTGGCTGAATTGTTGAAGTCCGCATCACATACTGGACTAATTGTCTATGTATTTTTATTAATTGTTTTAGCTGTGTTAATAGGTTAGCTGCAGACATCCCGTCGATGTCTGGATGTGGTGTGTATCCGGCTAGGACCGGCCACGTTGCTCCTGGTCTACCTAAAGGACCGAGCCTGGTGATGTGATTATTATGTTTTAGGGCGCCATCAAATAAGAGCAAATGCTCTTGAAATTTGAGTGGTACTTCCACCTCCTCGAAAGGAGTGTACGTTTCAGGAGGTTCCTCTATTTTGTAATAGTGGAAGTACTTTGTTACAGGATTTGCTGCTGGAAAATTTATCCATGAATAGTATACCTCTGTCTGCCGATATTCGTGTGCCTCAATTACGAATATGACTGTACCACCTCTAGGTGTCAGTCCATTTTCTATAAGTTTTATGGTTATAGATTTCCTTTTGATGACCGGGATGAGTATTATATCCGGGTCTGCGTCTTGCATGGTAGCATCAGCTGCTGCGAGTTCAGTTGCTAATCTAACTGCCTCTCTTTCTCCTTCACTGTCTGACATTATACAGTCCAGAAGGTTATTTTGTTTGTTTGCAGATCAGGTTTCTTTATGGAAACAAAGATTAGATGCACAATATTTTGGAACAGTGTATCCTTCAACGTTGACTATACCAAGAACCATACATAGGAGTTCCCTCCTGCGAGGTCTGGCGGATATGACCTTTTACCCACTCCAGACGTCTTTGGAGTATTATGGGAGAAAGGGGTCTGAGTGAGAGAGCACGACTGAGTTACTTTAAATGTCTTACGTTAGTTTTATCGCCCTTTCCAAACGCGTTGGGCGCCATGTAGTGTAGTTCCTATTATCCCAATAGGCTCTGCGCATTGGAATAATACCTTCAATAGTAAAGGCCTAGACCAGACGTTAACTAGGTCTACTACTGACGATAATAGACTTAAAGTTTTGGGTTTGCCAGCTAGCTCAGAGTTCACTAGAAACTTTCTCGAATGTTCAGGTAGGAATTAACTTCCCTGATTAGACAAGAAGGGATTTAGTTTCTGACAACCATAGAACATGACAACTTTGCTCTCCCCTAATCAAGAGTGTATCTCGAGAGTCGTGTGAACAAAAGGCAATTTATTTTACTCAGTCAGTACGTGCATTCTTAGTCTCATCAGAATGTAGAGAAAAGGAAGAGACGGGCGTGTTCAATAAAAAGGTGTTATTTATTGATCAGTCTCTTTTCTCATACAAGAGAAATGGATCGATATTATTGCAATACTTATAGTTAAGTAAAGTGCATACATTAGAAGCAGAAGTATAAAATAATACTGTAAAAACATTGATATGGTTTCTAAGCCATATGAAGGTTTAAAATGAATAAAATATATTACATACACATATACATTTGACTAAACGTACTCAACTGGTGTTTCTAAATACGCCTACCCCGTGTACCTGACCTAAGTCTAATACGTGGGCGGGAATAGAAAGTTACAGTTTAAGTTAAGTTTGTTTTTGCCAAGTGAATAACTAAAGAATTCTCTGCGAGGGGTTATTCAGTTCTGTACCTGGAATTAAGGATGAATGAGGGATGGTATCTTTCTCTCTGGTCTCGATATTCCAGGCTGCCTGCGAGGGCTACCCGGAAGCGCCGGTGCTGGATCTCTCGGCAGGAGAAATCAGCGCGTCTCGTTCTCAGCGCGTCAGGAAGGCGGGGCTGTGCCAGCGGGGTCTGCTCTGCTCTGGGCTTCGGCAAGTATGGCTGCTCCGTCTCGTCACCACCGCGTGTGTTTGCATAGGGCAATATCGGTAATATTTATACCTTTAAGGTGCCGAGATTGACGTAAGGATGGACATAGATACGTCAATAAGGATGTCATACGACTTGCTCGTTAGCACATTCTTTTGCTGAAGTTCTCGGTGAAATCAAAACAATGGCCGCAGGGTTTTGCCCAGGTTGTCATAGGTTTGATTTGTTATGAGAACTCCGTATGCCTTATCAGGGGCTGGAGGAATATCGCTTGTCTAATTAGATCGCAAGCGTTATGACCTAATCAGATAACACGTTCCTGTGCCGTAGGGTGACTGCGTCAGATAACGGTATCTGCATCATGGGGGTTTTTTCTACCTCATGGGCTGACTGCTAGTTAACTTGTTGGTTTGTTTAACCAGAATAGGGTCAGGAATAGGGGGATCGATTCAGAACCTATAAGAATACATCACAAAGGACTCTCTTGTGGGTTCATTTCTTTAAGCCACCCCATAATGTCGGAATGGGAGCATTATAATGAGGAATATGCAGAGGAGGAGACGTTTGATGCAAGGCAGTCGAATGCCTTGGAGGACAATCTAGTAAGTGCATTGGATGCTTCAGTCCAGTCCTCGGTCAATAGGGCTATGGAGACTACGGTCCCACAGACAGTGCAGCAAGCCCTTGCTTCAGCCCTTCGCCCTATAAGAAGACAGCTTGAGGGCTTCGCCAAGAGGCATGGCTTCGACAAGCCACAGAAGAAGAAAACCGAGGCTTCCACCTCGGGTCAACCTGCGGGTGACTCTGCCACATGGCCTCACGCACAGGCCTTAGCTACCTTGCCAGACATGGCTGACCATTCATATTCAAGCGGTAAGGCCAAAGCAAAGTGTAGGGTCCACGATACGGACACAGACACTAACACTGATACTAACACCGACACGGATACGGATACATCAGAAGAGCATCCCCCTCCTAAGAAGGCTAAGAAGGCGCAAGCAGAAGGCCTTACACCGGTTAATACCCCATTTACCTTTGACCCTTCGGAAATAATGCACCCCAGGTCGCAGGACTGGGTTCCGCCTACGACAGTGGCGGCATATATTCACGACAACCTCCGAAAGAGCTTCCCGAGGGAAGTGCGGAACCGTCTAAAATCAGAATGCCCCAGACCTGACATCCCGAATAAGGTGGCGGAAACGCCAGAGATAGACGCAAGTATTCTAACTTTTTTGAAGAAGTTTACGAAGGACCCCAAACGAGGTTTGGACAGGGCTTGGACAGGGTGCCAAGACAAGATGTTGGATGCTATAGGCCCTTTGGCCAAGATTTTAGAGATGGCCTTGGCGGCCAAAGAAGCTTCTACTCCCATAGACCCAGATGTGTTGGCCGGATGGACCCAAAGAGCCATCTGCTTGTTAGGCAACGCAAATTGTGCCATCTCTTCGGAGAGGAGGAAGTCTTTGCTTATGAAAATGGATACCAACTTGACGGAACTAGCTGATGCGGAGCTAGGGCCCTTGGCTGAGGGACAGTTATTTGGGGACAAATTTGTCAAGGATGTCTCCAAATATGTTGGAACTTTCACAGCGCTAGACAAGGCCCAATCGGGCATCAAAAGAGCGCTAAACCAAAGGGTTTTTACCAGGGCCGGACGAGGCGGGGGTCGCTCGTCAGGCCGAGGAGGTCCTCCAGGCTCCCATAGAGGCGACTTCGGCAGAGGCAGGAATGACTATGATTCCACCCGTGGTGGAACCTTCTACCCTTCCCGTGGGAGGTTCGGCAGGAACCGGTTCCAATCCAATAATAACAGGGGGAACTTCAAGCACCAGCAGAACTCAGGTGAGAATAGCAGATGTTTCTCTTCTTCCTTTGGGGGGACGGACACAGCACTGCCTGGGGCAGTGGAGGGAGCTTACACAAGACGCTTGGGTCTTGCAGACAGTTCAAGGTTTTCACTTGGAGTTTTACTCTCGTCCTGTTCAATCAGGTATGCCGGCAGGTCTCCATTTTTCCCAACTAGATCTCAGTTTTATAGACGAGGAGATCTCAGGCTTGCTGCAGAAACACGCAATAGCACCAAGTCAGCAAGGTCCTCACGGGTTCTGCAGCAATATCTTTATTATACAGAAAAAAGGGGGAGGAAACAGACTGGTGTTGAATCTCAGGGAATTCAACCAGTTTCTCACATACAATCACTTCAAGATGGAAGGCATCCATCTTTTGACAGATTTACTACAGGTAGGGGACTGGATGGTCCGGTTGGACCTGAAGGACGCTTATCTCTCTATTCCAATATTTCCCCCGCATCGCAGATTTCTGCAATTCAAGTGGAGAGACCAATGGTACGAATATTTGGTTCTGCCTTTCGGTCTCTCCTCGGCTCCTTGGTGTTTCACCAAGGCAATGAAGCCGGTGGTGGCATACCTCAGAGAGCGGGGTATACGCCTCATCATATATCTGGACGATATCCTGATAGTGGATCAGTGCCAGCAGACACTCTTGCGGCACCTCACATTGACCACAACATTACTGCAGGATCTAGGCTTTGTGATAAACAACAAAAAATCGGTCATGGTTCCCACTCAAGTGATAGACTTCCTGGGTTTCACAGTGGACTCCAGGACTGCGCAGCTATGCCTCCCGAAGGACAAGCTAAAGGATCTAAAGAAGGAGATCAGGAAACTGCTGAACAGTCAGACAGTCTCCCTCAGGGAACTCGCCAGAATGGTGGGAATATTGGCGTCATCAGTCCAAGCGATATTCCCGGGCCCTCTACATTACAGGGCTCTGCAGCAGCTGAAGATCAGGCATCTTCAGCGGGGTCTCTTGTACTCGGACAGCATCCCTCTCACGCAAGAAGTGAGGACGGAGTTGCAATGGTGGCTGGGGCATGTCGATGCCTGGAACGGCCGAGCTATCTTCGGCTCCCTCCCGGAAATCACGATAGAATCAGATGCCAGCCGCTCGGGCTGGGGCGCACGTTGTGGAGACATCTCCACGGGCGGAAGATGGAATCCGGAAGCTTTCTCTTCATATAAATTGTCTAGAGCTACTCGCGGGGTCGTTCGCGGTGCGGACGTTGTCCCCGAAGCGAACATCCTGTTGTATCCTTCTGCGCTTGGACAATGTGTCAGCAGTGAGGTACATCAACAAGTTGGGCGGCACGAGGTCGTCCATGCTTGTGCAGATAGCCAAGGACTTTTGGCACTACTGCCTTCAAAATCAGATTTTGATAATCGCGGAATATCTACCGGGTCACTCCAACCAGGTGGCGGACTGGAACTCGAGATTCCTCAGGGACTACAGCGACTGGAAGTTGCTCCCGAGGGTATTCCAGTGGCTGGAGATGATTTGGGGTCCGTTCAGGATGGATTTATTTGCGTCCAGACTAACTTACCAGATTCCACGGTTCTTCAGTTGGAGACCGGATCCGTTGGCGCAAGCAACGGACGCATTTCTCCAGGACTGGTCGGAGGGGGTACAGTATGCCTTTTTCCCACTTTTTACTGATCCCCAGAGCAATGTCTCAAGTGATCAAACAACAAGCGGAGGTAGTCATGGTGACTCCTTGGTGGACGTCTCAATCATGGTTCCCCAAGCTGATGCAGTGGAGCTGCGACCTACCCAGACTCCTCCCGGAGTCGATGGCGCTATTGCTGGGCCCTCATCAGGAGAGGCACCCTCTGATAACGGAGGGCAGACTTCTGCTGATGGCCTAGAGGCTTTCAGGGAGCAGTGGCAAGTGCCAGGGGTTTCGAGCAGGGCTTCCGATTTCATCAAGCAAGCCTGGGCACCATCCACGAGGAAAAGATACTCCTCTGCCTGGAAAGGTTGGGTGGGTTGGTGCATGGAGCGACACCTGGATCCCGTGGGGGCAGAGCTACCCCATGTGCTGAATTTCCTATCGGATAAAGCATCCGAGGGTTTGGCTTATAGATCAGTCAACAACTTCAGGTCAGCCATTTCAGCGGGCCATGTCCAGCTGGATGGGAAACCAATAGGTATGCACCCGATTGTGTGCAAATTACTTAAAGGCATTAGGGTGGCAAACCCCCCAAAACCAAAATACTACGGTTTGTGGGACGTATCTTTGGTGTTGGATCTCTTTACCAGATGGCCGGAAAATTCTCTTTTATCCAGGAAGCAGTTATCAGCTAAACTAGCCATGTTACTCTGCCTTTCGGCATGTAGAAGATCGTCAGATGTACGCGCGCTGGATTTAACAGGTAGAGTATTTACTCCGGAAGGTGTTTCTTTTACCATAGTTAGACGCACTAAGACATTATCTAGTCATGTTTCATATAATGCATTTCAGGAAAACGAAAAGTTATGTGTTGTTAAATGTTTGAAAACTTATGAGGAATGTACAGCGGCTATTAGGCCTCAGGGCTGTTCGCAGCTTTTGATTGCCTTACAAAAGCCTTTCAAAGCAGTGGCTGCTGCCACCATTGCCAGATGGCTTCGTTATGTTATGAAAGAAGCTGGCATTGACATCACCATTTTTGGTGCGCATTCTGTTAGAGGAGCCATGGCGTCAAAGTCATTCAGGTTGGGTTCCAGCATTCAGGATATCATGCGTAGTGCAGACTGGTCGTCAGAATCGACCTTCAAAACATATTATTATAAGCCGGTGGGGGATATTACCTCTGTAGTTTTTAATAAGCATTAAACAAGCATAATCTGAAGACTTCGGTACTGCAATAGATTCACAAATTTGCTAGCATTCGCGCCAAGAATTTGCAATTCTATTAAGGACACGGAGGCGAGGATTATCCCACCCGGCATGTTATGTATAAATGCTTGCCCACCCAGTGATTATGGTGGTTACGGTTTCATATCCTTTATTCCAGGTTCTGATAAGAAGAACGACTGAAGGTTAGAGAATGCCAGGATATTACGCCTGAAGATGTTTGGTTCTTCCACGTTGGAGGATTTGCAAGGTTACCCAAGTTGTTGTTGGAGCTGTTCGCCTTAAAGAAAGAGGAAGATGGCGGCAGGCAGAGGCCTCTTATGGACTAGGGGGGCGTGGCTACCGACTAGTCATGATGGTATATGTAGTGTTTAACGTTATTGATAATGAAAAGCAAGCATTTTCATTGGCTGCTGTGAGCTTCTAGTAAAGATTGAGAAGCATAATCCTCGCCTCCGTGTCCTTAATAGAATTGCAAATTCTTGTCGTGAATGCTAGCAAATTTGTGATTCTACAAAAAATGCAAGTGAATCTGCCTTTTTTTCTGTCAATTACATTATCCCGTACCCCAATCCCACCCCCTTTCCAGCAGTAAAAGTAGAAGGCTAGCTACCTGCCAGTTCAGAATCCGTGTGACGAGCATGGCCACGCCCTCTCATTACACTGACAGCTGAATTTTGTAAGTGCTTCATCCAAGCCGGGCCCAATTATACTTTCTTGTTTCTGCCTTCCTCTATTGATGCTACAATATGTTTACAATTTGTAAAGTGTTTTAGCTACCGATCACAGCTACATCTAAGCCCCATAAAACTCATAAATACACCAATAAAAAAACGAGGGGGTGGGGAGGAGATTGGGCCAATCAAATGCCCCTACGCATTTGTCATGTTATGTAAAATATATGTATATCAAAGTGGTAAAAACGCCTCTTTTTTGCCCAGAACCTGCCCCCAAAAAAAGAGGACTGTGCTGTTCATCCATGAAAATAGGGTTGCGACGTGGCTCAATGTCAGCAACATGTGCAGATATGTGACCGGAAGACTACATGTCCCAGAATGCATCAGTTTAAAAACAAACGCCAATGATGGCTGCATGGTTCCACCAGGTACATGACAACTACAATGAGAAGACAGTATGGCACTCAAACAAAGATCGGGTAGACATTTAAATACAGAAATGAAAAAAAGGTGGGTTGAAAAAAACAGCTTTTCTTTTCAACATATATTTGCATTTAAAGTATAGAAAATGGATATAATAGGCTAGGCATATACCTATGGACGACCGACCAAAGGCTGCTACCCATCCACCATATGAAGGATGTGCACCTCGAGAGCGGACGCCGCCCACAATATGGCTCCTCCCTCTGACCCCTACCACAGCATCTCAGAGTGCAGCCTGGCAGCATGAAGGTTATGCAAACACCATGCAAATCTTACCTTACCTTCGTTTATACAGCCCACAATCACAGAGGGCTCTCAGCGCTGAGCGAACAATCACAGCATGAAACAATGCCAAGGTTTCGATTTCTTTCAGAAACTCGATTCGCCTGGATAGCCAGTCCGCACTTAGACAGCGGCCACTGAGGAGGCCTGATGCCTATTCTCGCCAAGCAGACTTTTAAAAAATATATATTTTTATTAAAAGAACAGGCTCCACAAACAATGACATACTATAAAGCATCAGATAGTATGGGGGCGTACAGAAGGCACGGTCATACATAATACAGTTTTGAACGTTTCGATCTGCTTACCAATACAAAGATACAGACACATCATGAGCAAGTTTTGGAGACAGACTGGGTGTCCATTAATTCCCCCCTGTACATTCTCCATGCTGCCCATATTTTCTCCCACTTCTTGGGACACTCTCTACTTTTATAAATCACTTTCTCAGCCCTCTTGCACCAATCTAGGTCATTTTCCCAGTCTTCCACTGTTGGTACCACATTACTACCCCATAGCCTTTCTTTATCCTCTTGGCCACCATGCTCGCTAACGCCAGCCAGATCTTGAATGAATGAATGAAATGTTATTTATCTCCGCGCAACTATGCCCAATGGGCGTCAAGGCGCCTAACTCCAAAACTAGCTGACGGCAAACAGAAACCAGGAGCTCACTGGTAGGCTTTAATGAAGCACCAAGTTTTCAATGCCTTCCTGAAGAGATCCAGTGAAGGCTGTGATTTTATCTCTAAGGGGAGAGCATTCCACAGTTGTGGTGCAAGAATGGAGAAGGCTTTGCTCCCCCATCTCGCCATCCTGGCGCGCGGGACTACCAGTTGGTTAAGCTCGAGAGAGCGGAGGCATCTATTTGGGACATACCTAGTTAACAAAGACCCCAAAGCATCATTCGGGCCTGCCCTCAGGGCGCTGTAGGTAAGGCAAAGAAGCTTAAACGACACTCTGGAAGGGATGGGCAACCAGTGGAGACTCTTCCTTGCCAAGGTTGCAGAGGTCCGCCATGGGAGGGCCAAAACAAAACGTGCCGCGGCGTTTTGAATCACCTGCAGGCGTTGTAGAATACCCTTGTTGGCCCCGGCATAGAGAGAGTTGCAATAATCAAGCCTTGAGCCAACAAGGGCAACCACAACCTGTTTGCGTGCCTGTGGGGACAGATAGTGAGCAATTCTTTTCAGAATTCCAATGACCCCCCAACAGGTGGCCACTGTCCTATTGACCTGAAGCTCCATGGAGAGCCGAGTGTCAAAAATGACGCCTAGGTTCCTAGCAGATTCGGTGGGTGTGGGGCAGATGCCTAACGATGAGGGCCACCACTCACCTGACCACATACCCTGGTCTTTGCCGAAGACCAGGACCTCCGTTTTGTCACCGTTCAACTTTAGTGAGTTGAAGACCATCCATTCTGCAACAAGTTGCATACAGGCTTTAAAGCTGGACGAGGTGACGTTTACGGAGTGGGTCAGGGACACCATAATCTGCGTGTCGTCGGCATACGACACTACCTCCATCCCCTGAGATCTTACTAGCCTTGCAAGGGGGGCCACATAGATATTGAACAGGGTCGGACTCAACGCCGACCCCTGTGGCACCCCACATTGCAAAGACTTAACAGGGGAGAGGTAGTCCCCAAGCATCACTCGCTGCTCTCTCTGATGTAAAAAGGAGTTCAGGAGACTCAGAGCCGGACCTGCTACCCCTGCCTCCCTTAACCTAGATGTTAACGTGGAGGGAGACAGGGTATCAAAAGCCGCTGTAAGATCCAGCAGGACTAGCACAGTGGTCTGCCCAAGGTCGACTTTCCGACGGATGTTATCTGCGACCTTAGTCAGGGCCGACTCCGTGCTGTGCAGCTTTCTGAACCCATGTTGGGACCCATCCAAAAACCCTGAGGCGTCCAAAAAGTTGGACAGATGACAGTTCAGATGAGCCTCCAACATTTTGGCAGGCGCCGGCAGCAGGGAGATGGGCCTAAAGTTCTTCAATAGACCAGGGTCAAGGGTGGGCTTTTTAAGGAGGGGTTTTACAATAGCCCTCTTCCACGCCCCTGGGAAAACACCCTGCTCCAGAGCACCATTCATAATTTCCAACATTGGAGGAAGAATAGTAGCCCTACAGATCTTTAGTATTCTCAACGGGACCGGGTCCACAGGGGAAGCAGATTTTGTTTTATCTAATAGGCGATTAAGACCTTCCAGAGAAAGCATAGGAAATTGATTAAAGACTTGGGGAGTAGCCGCATCCCCAGATTCCAAAAGTTGGACTCTAGAAAAGTCCTCCTCCCCAAGTGAGTTCCTCTGAGATTGAAGAGCCACATAGATATCATCTATTTTTTTATAGAAGAAATCTGAGATGTTATTGCATAGCTCCTGTGAAGTGGCCACAGGGTCGGGCAGCTGGAGTGAGCATAAGGAGTCAACGATCTTGAAAAGCTCTTTGGATGACGTAAGAGAACAGGTTAAGTTGGTGAAGTAGTCCTGTTTCTCCTTGATTACTCTGTTCTTATAATCTCGTAGCAAGCCCTTGTAGACCTCACGGTCTTTGGGATCCCATGATTTACGCCAGCATCGTTCCTTCCTTCTACATTTTTGTCTGAAGGATCTAAGTTCTTCCGTAAACCATGGGGCTGTCGGCTTATGCCGGGCCACATGTTTGAGTGAGGGGGGGGGCAGCTCATCAGCTGCTTTAGTGATGGAGTCTGCGAGTTCTTGGGCCGATCTTCTCCCACTTAGGCCATGTAATGTCAGACGTAACACCTAGGATGTGCCATCGGGCCTCCAGTGGGACCTCAGAGCCAACCACTTCCGACATTATGCTCGCCAGTCTGGACCAATATGCCCGAATCTCAGTGCAGTCCCACAAGATATGGAAGAACCACATCCCTTCAGACAGAACTCTGAGTCAATATATCCTATTCGGTATTGTGTCGTGCACGGGGTGTAGGAGTGGTGTAAGATGCGCAGCTGAGCAAGCCAAAAGCAGGCACGGATTGCCACTTCCCGGGGACTCTGGAGGGCCTCCCTCCAATCGTCTTCCTCCAACAACCCAACCTCGGACTCCCATTTTTCACGCAGAGGCTCCAGTGGATCACTGATGTGATTGATTAGCTTTTTATACATAAGGGAGATGGCCTTATCTATCATGGGATCAAGCAACAACCTATCTTCTAGCGGTGTAGTTGTTCCCCGTGGTGCAGATGATAGTATATGGCATGTCAGAGCTGCTGGTAATGGAGGAACTCCCCCTTTCCCTTTTGGAATTCTGCCTGCAGGGCAGTGACCTCTAGCATGTCCCCTCTTTTCCAGATATCACCTAACACATCAATGCCAATAAGGCTCCATTTGGCAAAGGCCCTTCATTTTGGCTACCTCAGGAAGATAATTCCCAGCCCATAGTGGGGTTTATGCCGTTAGCTTCGCTTCCCACCCCAGCAGTTTATTCGCCCATTTCCACATCTCCACAACTGCGGCAGTTTATTTTGGCAAGGGCGGACTACGTCTACCTCTGCGTTAAAGAGCGGCCAAGTAGGTATCTCCCCCAAAGACCATGCGGTCCACCCTGTAAGCCAGCTCATCCAACGGCACGAACCCTCACCCATTGATGTTGACTAATTGTGCCTCCCAGTAGTAGAGCCTAATGTCTTAAACAGCGAGCCCCCCTCTCGTATGCCCCCCGCTGGAGTTTCTTCAGTGCAATTCTAGGGCACCCCCTTCCCCAAAGAAGTGTGCGCTGCCCGACTCAATTGCCCAGAAGATCCTCTCCGGAACTGGAAAGGGAGCACTTTGCAAAGCATAGAGCAAGCGGGGAAGGGCCATCATTTTGAACGGCACATCCTATCAGAGAGATCGAGAGGGTTCTCCAATGCTCAACGTCCCCTCTTAACCTCTCCAATTGCGCGTATATCTTCAGATGCAGAAACTCTGTCTCCGAGTTCGTGATCCAAATACCTAGATAGCGGAAAGTCTTCTTCCATACCAGCCCTCGACAGTCCTCTGATAAGTTAGGCGTAGGTCCTGCCATCAGATGACCCAGGGACTTTTCCCAATTAATGAGGTAGCCGGAGTACTCGCCAAACTTGCGCAGGATCTGCATGAGTCTGTGGATTGAGTCAGCCGGACTCTGTACGTAGAGTAGTACATCGTCAGCGTATAAGGATATAAGCTCTTCCCAGCCACCCCCTAGGTCGATACCCCGCACCGCAGGATCCGTTCGTACCCGTTCGTACCCAGGCCACCAATGGCTCCAGGGCCAAGGCGAACAACGTCGGGGAGAACGGACAGCCCTGCCTCGTGCTCCGCCCCAATTGAAACTCCCTAGAGAGGGCTCCGTTGACACGAACCCTTGCAAGCGGCGCGGTGTACAGCAACCTTACCCATGCTCGAAAGTTATCACCAAATGCCAGTCTGGCCAAGACCGCATATATATATTGCCATTCAATACTGTCAAAGGCTATATGGGCATCCAGTGACAATAGGGCCGCTGGGACGTTCGTGCGGTCGTACACCGCTTGGAGCACCCCAAACAAGCGACGTAAATCAAGCCTAATGTTTCTGTGCGGCATGAAGCCCGGATGGATTAGGGATTGAATGACCGCCCCCAGTCTAGTGGCTAGGATTTTGCCTAGGACCTTGGTTTCGTAATTAAGGAGTGAGATGGGTCTGTAAGAACTGCATAACTCCTGTGGCTTGCCGGGCTAATGTATCACCACAATCGTTGTAGATCTAAGATCCTTCGGGAGTAGCCCGTCCTGTTTGGCCTCATTAAACATTTTTAGCATGTGGGGTGCTACCCTCCCCACCACACAGCCGAACGCTTCAGCTGGAAACTCTTTGGGGCCCGGTGCTTTCCCTGCTTTCAAATCCCTCATAGCAGCCTCTACCTCCTCCACAGTAATGTCAGAATCTAGGGTATCCCTATCGTCAGGGTCCAGTGTGGGCAGTTGGATGTCCTGCAAGAATTTCTCACACTCCCTTTCCCGCCTCTCTGTGTGCCTCTGATAAATAGCCTCGTAGTATTGAGCAAATGCCTCCGCTATGCCTATCCCTGTATCTCGTGTAGCCCCGTCCAGTGTTCGTATCCCACACACCCAGGTCCGGTCCCTGTTGCGCTTTCGAGCCAGGCTATCATTTTATTAGCTTTGTCCCCCAAATCATAGACGCGCCTCTGCGTGGCAATAGCGCGAAACTTCGCTTGGTCGGTCATGACGTCCCTCAGTTCCTTTTCCTTAAGTCGCAGCTGATGACGTCTTCTGTTCCTGCTCTTGTGTCTCAGGCCTGGCGCTCTCTAAAGGGTGGAACTCTGTTTCCAAACTATCAATTTGCGCATGTTTTTCCTTCTGGCGTCTACCCATCTTCGCCTGCACAAAGTCCCTGACGAGCCCGTCCAAGTGGGCAGTCTCAAAAAGAGAAAAGTGTACGTCATAGAATGCTCTTTCCCAATGGCTGGCCACCGTTTAGTATGTGGTCAGGTGAGCAGTCCCCATTAGGGTAAAAGAGCTTCAACCCCCCAGGGAGGCTGTTTTAGCCAGGGATGCAGCAGCTTCCAAAAGTCAATGGCTCTGGCCCTAATGCCACATCCTCTCCCATCAGTTACGAGAGTGACACCTCAACTTAACTTACTGACTGGCCTTCTTCCAGTGAAGGATGGGCCCGCAGCCACACCGCCCATGAGGAAATGCCCTGCTTGAGGCAACAGCAGAACAATCTTAATTCCTCCCACCACTCCAATTCACCCATAACGGGAAACGCCGCCGGTTCTTGACAAACAGCAAGGGTCAGGGGATGAAAAGTAGCTACTGTAAAAGCGTTGATGGACATGAGCTCCTGTAAAAGCTTTAATCGCTTTGAGGCTTGGAGAGGAACACATGACTGAGGGAGGTCCACACATCTGTCTTCAAATTGGAGGGGTGCGCAATCATTAAGGCATGCTGGGGGTGCTGAAACACCCCCAATGGATACAGGTAATGTGTCTGGGATCAGACTTTTGGTTGCTATACAAATTACAGTCTATGTGATAATAAATGTCATGAAAATCTACAGAAAAAAAATGGCCCACCAGTCCATGAAACAGCCCCACAGGCAGCCAACACCATGGCTCTCATACTGACCTGCGGGACCAGTCCTGGCGCTGCCACACTGTCCTATAGGCCGGTCCATCCCTCGACTGGATGTGGGAACAGAGCATGTGCTCAGGGTCAGAGACACTTTGAACATTGTTTCCGGGCGTGTGCACCGGAAACAATGCCCATATATTGTACAATAAAATTAAACAAATACACGCTGGCTGCACTCAAAACCTCAATGAAAGCCCCTTGAGAAATGCTAAAAAGGTGAGACAAATGTACTTTAGTGCAGGAATGTGGTGAGATGCAGTACAATGCATACATGCCAATAGACCTGATTCAGATGAGAGACACCGATTTTTCAAGCCAAAAATGGCTTTATTTTAGCTGTCTCCCGCCTGAAATTGCATTTTCTACAGTAGAAGTCAATGGGGAATTTTCATTCTCCCGATTTTTTATTTTAAATCTCCCACGTCCCTGTCATGAAATTTTGGCATGTGTGACAATGTGTTACACTAACCCCTGATGCGTGGCACTTGGCACGGCTGATACTTGAAAATGCCTCCTCCCAGGTGGAACATCATGAAAACTCTTGCACCTAAATTCAAAACCAAAGTGAAAAATAGAATCAACAAAGAACAGCTTTCACCTAGTGTAAATACAGAAAGGCAGACTCCCTGATCCCTAGAAGATAAGTGGAAGAAGCCATCAGCACCCACTCCCTATAAATACAACAACATACAAAAGAAAGACCAGTAACATTAAATACAGAAGCTGTTTCCCTAAAGATTAAATAGAAGCACCTAAAAGTGATTGAATTCAGCAAACTCCTCCTTTACTCAAGCATGTCCCTAAATTGCAGATTTGTAAAGTGTGACTTATCACCCCTAAGGGTATCCAGGCGCTGGGGCCGTCAGGGAGATTACGTGAGCTGTTGCCCAGAGTCACATGATGCTGAGCTGCGGCCAATGCTGGGGCTTGAGCAGTGAGCCCTGTGCGCTGGGGTCAGCTGCTCTGGCCGCTGCACCACATCCTGGGCTCCTCTCCCTCCACCTTGGATGGATCTTGGTGGCCCGCAGCTCTCAGACTCCCCCCACATGCACAGACCAAGCATGAAACCTCAGCATCATCCTGGACTCCTCGCTTTCAATGAAGCACCAAATCAACGCTGTTTCATCCTCCTGCTTCCACACGCTCCGCCTCCTTCATAGGACCCCCACTGAGTCCAGGAAAATGGTCACCGATGCGCTCGTCAGCAGCAGACTAGTATACGCCAATGCATTCTACGCCAGCACCACCCAGAAACTCCCACCAAAACTGCAGACCTCCCAGAATGCCTCCCCCCAGACTAATCCTGAACATCCCATGATGCAACCACATCACCCCCATCACTGGCTACCTATCAATAAAAGAATCACCTTCAAGCTCACGCATACCTACAAAGCCCTCCACAACACCAGACCTGCATACCTCAACCAATGCTGCTCCTTCTACGCTCCCACTTGACATCTACGCTCTGCCCAAGTGGCCCTGGCAACCATCCCACGGATCCACAAGACCACGGCTGGAGGAAGATCCGTCTCCTACCTCGCTGCGAAGACCTGGAGCCCTCTGCCTCTGCACCTCAGGCAATCACCATCGCTGCCACAAATCAGGAATGTCCTCAAGACTTGGCTCTTCGACTGAACTGCAGACCGACCCCCACTTGTACACTCAGCGCCTTAAGTCCTTGACTTGTGAGTAGTCATGCTTTATAAGATTTCTGATTGATTGATTGATTGATATCATACCTGGGCAAAGCTGTGATAGAGAACAGCCAAACACAGGGGGAAGGTATGCTGTGCGATCCATCTCAAGAAACTCGATTCACAGGGTTTCTATGTACTGCTTGTGCTATGTTTTAGCATAGAGCTTGAAAGTAGATCTAGGGTGGTAGGATAAAAGAACTTCCCAACCATATTAGAAAAGTTTATATTATTTTTCCTGAGCATGTCATGCACTACTACATTTATTTTCGCCTTCTGTGTGGTTACCGTTCATAATTTATGCAATACACCTAGATTTTATTACTACATATTTTAAAGCATATCCCATGCTTCGTAAAGCAATTTCTAGTGTTATTCACTTATGAAAGAGGGTTCGGATTTTCACTTTGTGTCTGAATTACTTAGTGGGAATGATAACGACCAGAAAACACTTCCTGCACAGCACTGCACAGTGGGCGGTGTATGAACACAGTTCAATGTGGTTTCCCATTCGTATTGGTGCACTGAACTGAGTCCGTGCCCAGGAAGTTTGAAATTCAACCCTTACGGGTCATGGGAGGGTGGAGGCAAGACTGTGGCACTTTCATTCTTGGAAGTTTGAACGTTCAAAGCATCACTCGACTACGCTTTCCCACACACACTAAAGGGCACATTGATCTGTCCAGCCAATGAGGCATAAGTTAGAAAATACCCTCCGCTGTGCATTAAAAAGATATTTCAAGTCACCTCTGAGTTCCATAACCCTAACTCGGAGCTCTGATTGGGCTTAGATGCCGACTGGCCCATCTGACATCATCCTGACAGCTCCCTACACACATAAAAGGCACCGACAAACATCAGGGACCACGCTGAACTTGTGGAGGTGTAGCATGAGTGTCCACACTATTGAAAGACTCTCCAGTGTGCCGTGACCCACCCAGAGAGCCGCAGCCTGCGTGCATCTGTAGCCGTGGTCTCCCGTGGATTGCTCTGGCCACCTGAGGCCGGGTCCGGTCGGCAGTGGAAGAGGGGGAGATATCGCAGAGACGGGCCTAGAGGGCTGCTGGTCTAGATAACACTTGTCACCCCCAGAAGGAGATGCCCTCTAAGAGACGGGCATGGGCAAGAGGCGCAAGCCCTCTGGTCGATCTGCAGGCTGCAGGCCTGGGATACATGCCGAACAGCACCTCCCCAGCCACCACAACAGGGTGCACCATCCTCCCATCGCCCTCGGGGGCTACTATGCGAAACAGAGGACCCTGATCATTGGAACAGGCACGGAAGGCTGGGTATGATGCTTTCCCATAGCATATCTCGTGAACACAAATTGTTGCTGTCTTTCTCAGTGCAGACTAACACATTGGGATGCGCTGAGAACACCTTAAGTGAGTCTGATGCCCTGTCCCGGCGGGACCGAGAAGGATATGGAGCATTCAGACCGACGCGAAGGGTCCCACATGTGAGGACCTTCCCCAGTACTAGAAGCCAGGAGTAATCCAATCACCACCCCAGCACGGAACATTGGACTCCTTTATCGCATTGGTGAGCAACAGATGGGGAAGAGCGAGGCGTCAAAGCGGAGATTCCTTATGCCTACCTGGCAGCAGTGATTGGTGGGGCGGACGTGTCCTACTGATTAGAGGGTTGAAGAGCGGGCACCAGAGGGGAGATTCCTTACACCTACCTGGCAGGAGTGGCTGCTATGGCAGACGCGTCCTATGAAATAGAGGGTTGCACACTGGGCCCTCACCGTACTTCAGACTCGGACCACTCTCAACTCGCTCCTGCACAAAGATGGTCAAAAAAACGACAGCCCAAGGGGGACACGGATAGTGGGGGGAAGGAACCTTTCCATCTTCTAATTGAACAAGAGGCACTGCAGACCACTGCCCCACAGAGCTCACAAACCCAGGGAGAGCACTTTGACAAACATTTGCGGGCAATCAAAGATGTGAAGGCTACACTCAGACATAAACTGGGCACTCTAGGAATAGAGGTGGGGCTGTACAGGTCAACTTTACAGTCAGACTGGAGACGTATGATTGTGTCTTGGTAGGAATGTGCCCTACACTGACCGAGATGCAGTCACACTTCAAGGCCATGCAGGTGAAGGTTGCAAAGCTGTGAGATAGGGTTGAAGATGCAGAGAGTCTCGAAGAAACAACATAAGATTGGTGGGACTCCCAGAGGGGCCAGAGCGGCCTAACATGGAGCTCTTCTTAGAACAATGGCTCCATGACACAGTACTTGGCAGTAAGAGATCAACCTTCTGCTCAAAAGAAAGGGTGCCTAGGGTCCAAGGTAGAGCCTATTCCCCGGACTCCCTGCCGCGGCCAGTATTGGCATGACTCTTCAACTACCGGGATCGCAACCACATTCTACAAGTGGCAAGTACCAATTGCCCATGAAAATTTGAAAATCGCACAGGGACTATATATCCAGGCTATACGGCTGAAGCGGAATGCTTATGGGGTTCCGTCACGTCACGCAAGCAGAAGCTGATTCAACTGAAGCTAAAATACTCGCAAATTTTCCCAGACAAACTGCAAGTAGTGGATGCAGATGCCGCAATAATCTTCGAAACACCGTGGATGCCTGGGAATGGATGAAGACAAAAGGGGTGCCCCAGGTCCCAAGCTGTACTCTCCCACAACAAGACTGGCACAACCCCGGTTAGAAGAGAGGGCTGCGTAGGTCTTCCTATAGCAAGCCTACAAATGGGCAAGCTGCACGCAAACAAGCCAGGGTCATGCTGGAACTGTAATCTTGCAGCAGCTCCACCCCATCACCCACACTTCAGGGGGAGCCTTGCTGCACGGAGAGTTGGCCCTCGCCTTGGAGAACATTCCAGCAGAACTGTGAACGGGCCCTGCTCTTGCCCTGATGACAGAGGACAAGGTGATATGACCCCAGAAACAACACTAGGAACCTGCGTTGACAGCCTTAGACTGAACATAATGAAGGAAAGCAAAGGTGCTCTTGATGTGCAGAAGGGAGGGTGAGAAATGGAGTTACATGAGGTCTTGAACTTTGATTGAACTAACGCCCTACAAAGCCAGCGTCGGTGTTGTCGTCAAGGCTGCCGTCCACAAGAGATGAGAGGAGCTTGTGCTGAAAAACTGCTGTGTTGCAGCGGTTCCAATGGCGTCCTCTGCTGTTGGCTCAGCAGATCTGTGAGGTGTCTGCGAGGGAGAGGGAAGCTAATCGAAGCTGTCTGGTCGGTTATTGGAAGGTCAGGCGTATGCTGATGTATGCTGGCCCTTGGTTGTGCAAGGCCATGTAGGCATGAGTCATCATCTTGAACTGGCCTCTCTTCTGAATCGGGAGCCAGTGTAGTTTCTTGAGATGGGGTGTGACTTGTGTCATTCTGTCAGGGTGAGTATGAGTCTTGCCACTGAGTTCTGTATTGTCTGGAGTCTCATCTGGAGGCGTGCAGTGATTCTTACGCAGATTGTGTTTCCAGTGTTCAGTCTGCTAGTGATGAGGGCTTGCATGATGGTCCTTCTGGTGTTTGCCAGGAGCCATCTGAAGCTCTTGTGGAGCCTGCAAAGGGTGTGGGAGCAGGTTTATGAGATTGCGTTGACTTGTTTCTTCATGGATAGCTTGCTATCCACAATGATGTAGAGGTTGCAGGCATGGTATGTTGATGCGGGGGTATGCCGTGCTACATGGGATACCATGGCTCATTCCATGGTGAGCTGTTGTTCCCAAAAATGAGGACTTCCATCCTGTCTGTGTTGAGTTTGAGACAGGTGTACTTCATCCAAGCCCCTTGATACAAGCCCTGGCAATGCCGAGTATACGTGGTGGGGACTTTAATTCTGCCCATGACACCTCCCTAGATAGATCCTTCCCCCCACCACAAGCCGGGAAGGCAATCAGAATGACTCAGATGTGAAACATCTGGTGACAGATAAATCCTCGTACATGAGAATACTCGTTGCTCTCACCAGTACACTAGCTGCACACCAGAATCGTCTTGCTCCAATGCAATCCCTCTGTGGCTTCCTTGGTTTTGTGACCTGAATGTCTAGGCCACACACTTTCGGACCACAACCACCTCGAAATGATGATTCAGTGGGGCAGATGACATGCACCAGTACCTACTAGGAGGCTGTATGCCCCGGCCCTACAGGACAGAGTCTTCTGTGATACTGAAGGTACACATATCGCAATCTTTGAGGCGAAGGAAAGAACTGCCTCTACGACAGTGATAGAGTGGGATACCTTTAAGGGTTTCACATAAGGCCTGTGCATCAAGATGTAGCACGGTGTAAAACATGCCTTGCGAGACCAGAACCTCTCTCTTGAACAAACAATATGAACAACGGAAATATATCTGGGGTAGCTGCATGAAACTAGAACACCATCACCCCTCTCCGAAAGGAGTAAAGAGAGGAGATGGTCAGACTAGGAACACTACACTATCAGATACTAGCATGGCTCCTAAGGTCGTTGACCTCAAAGACCCCCAGAAAGGCCACCAGATCCCTAGTGGGAGTGATATTGAATGTACAAGCAGATATAAACCAGGCTTTCCTGTAGTACCAGACGTCTGTCTACCAGGCTGTGGTGGGAGTGCAAGCGCCCCAATTCGATGAGTATTTGAACAGACTGTTGATCTCCAGACTTAACCCCCTTCAGGGACATACACCAGATGAAACCCTGACCACTTAGGGAAATTGGCTTCATGATTGACTAGATCGCGTGCAATAAAACTTCTTGGATGGACGGGTTCCCGGTGGACTTTTACTTCACCTACAGAGCAACCCTCTCTCCAAAGCTACTCCAAATGTACCAACAGGCCCGGCAGGAGGGCACATTGCCGGGATCCCTATGGGAGGCTATGATATTGGTACTGCCTAAACCCAAGAGTGACCCTCCTGGAGCTACGGTCCTACTGGCCACTGTACACCAACCACAAGATTTGCAGGAAGGTCCTTGCAAACAGGTTGCTCCCCTGCCTCTCTACATTGGCACCAAGACCAGAATGATTTCGTACCTGGGAGAAAAATATGTCTTAACCTATGGCGCCTCTGCAGCTGATGGAAAGGAATCTTCAAGAATTTGCCTCCATACACAGCACTCTCACTAGATATAGAGAAGGCCTTCAACACCCTGGAAATAGTTTTACTTATCGAAAGTGCTGATGTGCATGAAACTAGGCCCAGAAATATTACACTGGATAAATCTCCTCTACACCAACCCGCTGTCACACATCCGGACAGGCAGAGACCTCAGTTTCTTTTGAAGCATGCAGCAAAGATGCCCGCTGTCGATTACTTTTGCCATAGCCATGGATCTGTTTGCTGCCCTGTTTCGTTCACAGGACCCAGCAATCAATATACCGAGTGAGTCAAATTGAGAGGACATATCACTGTATGCTGATGATGCATTTGTGTACCTCAGGAACGTGCATTCGTATCTACCACAGGTGATGGATGTCCTGGACGATTTTGGTAGGGCTTCTAGACTAAGGCTAAATTGGACCAAATCCAGCTTATATCCCATGCGCAGACTAACAACTTAGAACAGGAAGTGCTGCCCAATTAGCACCGGGGTGGCACCCTGACATCTTCAGGTATTAAGCGATGAACTTACCACACCGACAAAGAACGTATACAGGGCAACTTAGGTGATGTCCAAGTTTTGCAGTTCCCTGTCGTTTTGGGGCTCCCTGCAACTATCGACCCATGGGTAGAGTGGAAGTTGCAAAAATGCTGTTAATACATTTAATACTGCTTCTCAACCCCTCTAGTTTACCTGCCTCGGCGCTTCTTCAGGAAATTGGACTCTGTTTCTGTTCTTATGGACCTAATCTGGGGAGCGGGTTACAAGAGAGTCGTGCTTCGCAAACTATACTCTTCCTTGGAACGGGCTGGGGGATGTACATTTAAAAGACTAATAAAGAACTACAAACTACTGTGTGACTTGGAAGACGATTATTTCTCAATACAGCCCTTGTTTGTGATCTCATTACAGTTCTCACATTATCACCCACACAAGAAGAGATGGGAGCCTGGGGTGTCTGATCACAGAAACTCATTTACATACAAAGGGGGGTGAAAGCCTGTTCACAACGCACAGCACAAGTTGTTTATGTAGCAGGTTTAAGGGATTCAGGTAACAGTGTGTGTGTTGTATGACAGGAGCAGGTAGTCTTAGTTGCTGAGACATGAATCTCTGACGGGTGGATCTTTAGCTCTTTCAAATGTTTGAGAGCGGGTGGCAGACTCAAATTCTGGGGGCACAGATACCAACAGCTTCACTCATAATCTTTGCTTTTTGCATCTACAGGTGGTGCAGATGCCACCTAAGAGAGCAACGTTTCCAGCTAGGCAGTGTGTTTTCTGGAGTCAGCCTGCTTTGATTTTCCCAAACTTTGGTCAGCAAAGGTAAATGTCTCTCCTACTAAAGTGTTCTTAGCTCGCTTTTGGTACCGTGGCTTGAGCAGTATGGCCTAAGGCGCGCTCGAAGGTAAAGCAAAACAGTGGAAGTCACATATTTCAATACAGTTTATTAAAAATAGACTAGGAACTTAAGGATTCAAACCAAGTTTAGATCAAAAAGAATATTTAATATTTATTCAGAAGCAAAATCTAAAGGAGGGCTGTGATTTAAGGATTATTAATTACAAAAACAACTGTCAAAACCAAACAAAAAGGAAAATGAATTAAAAAAAAGCAGATCCACTGAATCAATCAGGAAGTCACCTACAAAATTGTAGCTGACTTCGATAGCTATGCTCGAGAGGACAAAGATACGTTTAGTCTCTGGTAATGATTAACACTGGAATTTGATGCAAGGTTTTTGGCTGAATCAGTCTCAGAAGGTGACGAGCAGCACAGAAGTGACTTGAAGTGCAAAATTCCCACAGAGTAGAGTTGGGTTATAAAGTTGAACTTGAATCCATGGTCATCAAAATGTGGGAAACTTCAAGCAGTTACAACAGCTGCGAAGTCTTCGGCGCTTCCAAGTTATGGATATGGTTCAAGGTTGATGATAAGAGCCAAAGCATGGAACCTGGCAGGCCTGAGGCATGGTTAAAGGGATAGCAGGTTCCATTTGAAACAAAAAGAAGATGGAAAGAGGCCACTCGTGTGGATCTTTGTAATACGAGGCCATGTCCCATTGGAACAGAAGTCATTAGGACTATTTAGGGTGGATCCAAGAGTGGCTTGCATATGGCTGGCCTTGTCTGTAGTTACACAAAGACTAGAGAACGATGTGGTGGGATGTTGCCGAGATTAACTACCAGTTCATCCATCACCTTTAGTTTTCCTCAATGATCAGCCCTACGTGGCACAAACATGAACAGATGTTGGTCCCATCGAGACCTACGACAAAGGGACTCCTGCTGCAGCCCCCTGGTGAGGCTCATTAAGGTTGGAAACAGTTCGAGGTTACATGCATTCCTGATCCTAGCAGCGTGGCCTCAAAGTTCAGGATCGCCTTGGCCTTTGTGGGTCAGAGCCATGGCTTATAAACACTCAGGGAGCAAAACACGCTGAATGGAATGAGGCCACAAATAGTTACAAAAGAATGAGGTTAATTCAAGCATTTCCATCCCACGCTGTGTGCTTCTTTCGGTAGACAGTTTGAAGGACAATCAATGGATCGATGTCTTTGTGGCGGCTTCATGTAAATGTTTTGTGAGGCTGAAAGCTCCATCCTCAGGGTTGACAGTGAGCACCTTTTATTCTCCCACATTGTCTCTCTTATGTGGAAAGGTTACATTCACAACTGAAGTTTTTGTTACATTGAGAGCACTGATCATTTTCTTTCTCGTTGTGGGTTCTCTCTTGTTGAATGATACTGAATCTCCAGCAGACGCTTCCCAGGCATTTAGAACAATGACAAGGTTTTTTTACAGGTAAGTTCTCGCAGGTTGAGTGAGACCAGATTTACGACTGAAATTTTCCAGCATTCAGAGAGCTAAGAAGGTTTTTCCCCAGTGTGAGTTCTCTCATGTCTAGTGAGAGTTGTTTTCAATCTGAAGCTTTTCTGGCATTCAGGGCACTGATACGGTTTATACCCAGTGTGGGTTCTTTCATGTACAGTAAGGTTGGATTTCTGACTGAAGCTTTTCCAGCATTCAGAGCACTGATAAGGTTTTTGTCCAGTGTGTGTTCTCTCATGTGTAGAGAGATTTATTTTCTTACTGAAGCTTTTCCAGCATTCAGAGCACTGATACGGTTTGAGCCCAGTATGGATTCTCTCATGTTGAGTTAAACCGGATTTGTCACAGAAACTTTTCTGGCATTCAGGGCACTGATAAGGCTTTTGTCCAGTGTGGGTTCTTTCATGATTAATTAAACCAGATCTATGTCTAAAGTTTTTTTGGCATTCAGAGCACTGATACGGTTTGAGCCCAGTATGGATTCTCTCATGTTGAGTTAAACTGGATTTGTCACAGAAAATTTTCTGGCATTCAGGGCACTGATAAGGTTTTTGTCCGGTGTGGGTTCTTTCATGATTAATTAAACCGGATCTATGTCTGAAGTTTTTTTGGCATTCAGAGCACTGATACGGTTTGAGCCCAGTGTGGGTCCTTTCATGTCTAGTAAGGTTGGATTTCTGATTGAAGCTTTTCTGGCATTCAGAGCACTGATAAGGTTTTTGTCTAGTGTGAGTTCTCTTGTGTTCAATTAAACTGCATCTCTGACTGAAAGCTTTCTGGCATTCAGAGCACTGATACGGTTTCTGCCCAGTGTGGGTCCTTTCATGTTTAGTAAGGCTGCCTTTCTGACTGAAGCTTTTCCAGCATTCAGAGCACTGATAAGGTTTTTGTCCAGTATGAGCTCTCTCGTGGTGCGAGAGAGCTGATTTACTACTGAAGCTTTTACAGCATTCAGAGCACTGGGACAGTTTATACCCAGTGTGGGTCCTATTATGTACAGAAAGGTTGGATTTACTACTGAAGCTTTTACAGCATTCAGAGCACTGATAAGGTTTTTGTCCAGTGTGAGTTACCTGATGTTGAATCAGACTGCCACTAAAACGGAAGCTTTTTTGGCACGTGGAGCACTGATACGGTTTATGCCCAGTGTGGGTTCTTTCATGTAAAGTGAGACTGGATTTCTGACTGAAGCTTTTCCAGCATTCAGAGCACTGATATGGTTTTTGCCCAGTGTGGGTTCTTTCATGCACAGTAAGGCTGGATTTGCGAGTGAAGCCTTTCCGGCATTCAGGACACTGATGGGGTTTTCGTCCAGTGCTAGTTTTCTCATGTTTAGTGAGGTGGGATTGATGGCTAAAGCTGTTCTCACAGTCATTGCTCTTATTCGAGTTGTTTGTTTCTCCAACTTGGGTCTGTTCCTGGATACATGCCATCTTAAGACTAAATCTGATTCCAGAGTCTGTACTTGTTTATGTTACACTCAACATTAACTTCTAAACTACACTGCAGGTGCTCTTCTTCACATTTGTATTTAACTAATTATAGTTTTTTTTCCTTGAGATCATTTTCCTACCTTTAAAGGCACCTATCTAACTTCTCTTATAAACTTTCATAGAGGAGCCCCTTGTGTTTACTAAGATGCTCCTCATGGATTCATTTTCTCCAAGTTATGCCCGGTGATTTTGTGACTCCAGTTTATCACATTTGATTTAGGAGTTTTAAAAGCACTGATAAGGTCTTTGGGCTTTAGTGTTTGCCTGTTAGGTATGTTTGTTCATACAACTAATGGCAGGTGATCAGGGCATGCCAGGGTGGTTTATGAATTATCAACAGCATATGCTTCCTATATTGGAAATGATAATCCAGCATCTTTGCTGTAACGACATCTGAAAAAGCGTATAAGGAGACGGAGACAAAAGCTTGCACTTTTAAACCAAGTATATTAGTCTTTTGATGGTTCTGTCACATCACAACACGTCTACGGATGCTGATCTGTTGGGGAGGGTTTGGGTCTCCAAAGCATTTCTCATAAACCATCAAACAGAATTTACTACACTGAGTATTCCCAAGTGCACTGCGTGGGGATCAATTATGGCCATTGTTCTCCTCAATTTCAGTTACTGACACTTGGTAAACATGTATGGCCATTTTACTATAGGGATTTGACAACTTTCACATTCACCAGTTTCTTCTTCACCAACATCCTCACCGTTCCTGACACATAGAATTTGTTTCTTCTCTAGAGCTCGAGAATGTTTTAACTTTCCTTGAAATAATCCTTTTAGTTGTTTTTCACTAAATTTAAACCTTCTGTTTTTCTTTCATGCTTCAATCACCTGTAGAAATGGAGTAAAAAATTGTAAATGAACACAAAGAAAAAATATTTGTGACCTTATACTTTGCACAAAGAAAGTATTGACCAAAAACAAGCCAGGAAATCAGTTGAGTATCATTTCTGATAGTGGTGAAACAGCTCGGGGACACTGTAGATCGGGAGCTTCGGATTACTGGAGCTCATGGATGTGAGAGAAAACGTATTTAATATTTAAGAAAGAAACACAAGTTGCGCATATATTGTGACACAGATTCTCAGAAGCACCCAACACTATCAATTTTCAATTTCTGTGGCAAAGGCTGGCATCAAATGAGATATTTGTAATACTTTTAAAGACTTTCAGATGTTATTTACTCCCCTGCCCACCTAGACTGTTAATCTATTCCTTTTTCCAGTGATCTAGGAAGGGACATTTTATTGAACGAAGGAATTCGCCTTGTTGTAATCACTGCTTTAAATGCCACAGTAGACTGACGCTGTGTCCAGTTAGCTGAGTGGAATTCACTATTTCAAATTGTGCGGATGATAAGGACTCACTTGATGGCCCAGAACTCATCAAACTCCTCCGTCAGGACCCAGCTACTGCAACACCTGAAAAGAGAAAAAAACAGCACAACAGTAAAGGAAACCAAAAAGGGTCAAGAAAAGAAAAACCCAAAACAGAGGAAAGAGAAAAACGGCTATCTTCCACTCTCACTACAGGGTCCAGCACAGGAAACTCTGAAGCCGATGCTTGTGAACCCATAAGTTACTTCTAAACACAGTGTCCCCAAGGTCAGCACCAGGTGCAGCTCCACTGGTCGCACCACCCTAAAGCAAGCCCTGTGTGCATGTGTGTCCACACACATGTACTGTGTCTTTTGCTTGTAGTAGAAAAGACAGAAACTGGCAGGATGGGAGGACGCAAAGAGATGGAAGCCAGATCCAGAGATGAAAAATGCCGAAAGAACGGACAGAGGGAGGAAGAGACAAATGTGCCAATAGTTAAGGAGCTGCTGGGCAAAACTGACCTAAAAAGGAACTGGACTTGCACTACACCCCCAACATTTCCAGGAGGAATGTGGCTACATCATATAATTATCAGAAGTTTGATAACAACAAGAATAGTGCACAGAGGGAGTCAAATGTTGAAGTTGAAGAGACAAAAAAAACAGATCAAGAAAGGGAAGAGAGAAAGAAGAAACAGGGGAAAAGGAAACTTAGAGTTATAGGAATCCTTACCTGACAATTATTTTATTTTTTTGTTCCTCCAAGGGTGGCAGCCACGCTGCACTGCCTGGTCATCACAGCATATCTTGAAAGGAAGTAAAGAAATTGTTTTGCGTCAGACGACTATCACACTTCATCACATTTTACAAATAACCGTCCTAAACTTCCAAAACAAAATAATTTCTTGATCTCTGGAGGCCATTGTGAAGCAACTATGGTTAATGAATAAATACTTTTTTGGTTCACCAAGAACCATGATCCCTTGCTGGAAAAGGTCTCTGTGAATATAGAGTGCACCCACAGTCTCAGAGAACAAACCCTAGCAACCCAGTCCATGTCTTCATAACCCCCATCTTTCCATTTACAGACCATGAAACTTTGGAATCAAAACAATCTGGTTTGCAAAGGTATGTTAAAGTCCTTGTATATAATTCTGCCCACCGTTCATAAATCACTCAACCAGACTCTTAGATTTATACAAACCATGCTCTCTGAGCAACTGCAATTCAAGCTCAAGCTGATGCAGAGTTTGAATGCTGAGCAATGTAAGCAACAAGGCATCAATGTGTTGGTGCTTTTGATTGATAAATTATTTAAAGGTGTGATGCGGAGGGTCAGTGTCTTGTGAGCCATATAGGATGGCGACCCAAGGACTAGAATTTGGAATTGAATCTTCACAAGACAAAGCTTATAACATTGAAATGTTGAGAACTCCATTGAAGACAATGGAGCAGCGGCAGCCTATGCAACCTGATCTAGGCCCGCTGCTCTCAACATTACAATGTCCTAATACACAGCCTCTGCCTCTCTGAAATATATGGATTGGGCAGTAGAAGGCAGAAGATAGAGCCTGCATCATGGCACACAAGAGCCTCCCGCAGCTTGCAGTGTCACTGGCGTCTCAGAGGGAAGAGGGGGGTTCTGCTTATCTCCTGCATCTCCCCGGCTCACCTGAATGATGAAAAGCAGTTTAGCCGAACCCAGGGAGAGCCAGGGGCTGACTTCAGCCTCCTTTACCACCTATTGCGGTGAATGCACAAATACAATATATCAAAGATGTAGATGTAATAAGTTGACACCCCTCAAGTTGTGAAAGGGAGGAGGGAGGGATAATGTCAGCCTCCGTGTCTTTAATGAAATCCAGATTCTCTGGTCATGTTAATAGGAGAATCGCAATTTCATTACAAGACCGGAGGCTACATTATGCATGTTCGTAGCCCCGAAGGACCACCTCAGACATATGCTCGATAGGCTTACAGTAATGACGAGCAAAGGTATTAGCATTTGACCAGTCAGCAGCTTTCAGAATATCATCCAACTTACCACCTGACCAGAAGGACTTACTGGCCATAGCTCCTCTGACAGAATGTGCTTGAAACTTAGAGAGGTCAACACCAGCGAGCTTCATGGTAGACTTAACCCATCTAGCAATGGAGGTGGAAGAAACAGGTTTGAAAGGTTTCACAAAGGAAACTAAGAGTTGATTTGCGTCATTGGGGCGCAGGAGAGACATCCTAGCGTCATATTCTTTCATGCAAGCAACCACACAAAGTTTAGGAAAGGTGTCAAAACGAGGATAGAAGATAAAATCTGACATCGTTTTGGTTCTTCTAAGTAATTCGAACTTGACACCAAACATATCATAACATCTATTTGAAATGTCTAAGCTTCTGATGTCAGAAACCCTCCTACAGGAAATTAAGCACAAGAGTGTAGCAAGCTTAAAGGAGAGAAACTTTCTATTAAGGGAAGAATTATCTGGCCAGGAACAAAAAAGGTCTGAAATGCACTTGACATCCCAAAGGGTCTGGTATTTAGGTCTAGGGGGTCTCCTTAGTCTTATACTCTTGAGGACCCTACAAATGAGAGGATTTTTACCTACTGATTTACCGTTGATAGGAGCGTGACCAGCGGAGATTGCGGATCTGAAGCAGTTAATAGAGCGATAGGAAAGGCCTCTGTCAAATTGTTCGACCAGAAAATTAACGATATTCACGACAGGAGTCTCCACGGGATCCAGACTCCTTTCCAGGCACCAATTAAACCATTTCTTCCAAATGCTGTTGTATCTAAGGTGTGTCCCAGGTGCCCAAGATTCTCCGAGAAGAGAGAGAGCTGTCGACGAAAGTCCAGACAGCTCGTTAGATTGCCTGACACTTTCCAGGCAAGAAGGTTCAAATTCCCCTCGAGAATAAGACGGTGATCTTCCCCGTCTGCGTTTGAGACCAGGCCTGGAGAGGCTGGGATCAGAAAGGGGATGTCGCATGCTAGTTCCAGGGCTGTCGGGAACCAGGCTTGGGACGGCCAAAAGGGAGTTATCAGGATCAGGGAGCATTGATCCGATCTGACCTTCTGAAGGACTCTCTGAATCCTGGCGAAAGGAGGAAAGGCATAACCCAGGAAGTGGGACCAGGGTTGGAGAAACGCGTTCACAGCAAGAGCGCCCGGGTCTGGCATCCAACTGAAGTAGTTGGGAAGTTGGAAGGTAAGCCTGCTGGCGAATAGATCCACGTCCATGGGACCCCAAAAGTGGGAGAGGGAATTGAAGACGTTCACATCGAGTTTCCAGTCCGAGAAGTCTATAAGGAATCTCGAATTCCAGTCTGCTGAAATGTTCGATTTCCCGGGGAGATATTCCGCCCTGAGGGAGATTTTGTATTCCAGACAGAACATCCAAAGTCTCCTTGCAAGATTTGAGAGATCCGCAGATCTCGTCCCTCCAAGGCGATTGATATAGGCCACAGCGGAAACGTTGTCCATCTTCAGAACAACGGACCTCCCTTGGATGGAGTGTTTGAAGCTCATAAGAGCGTATAAGCCAGCCGTTAATCCCAGAAAATTTATGTGTTGGGAGGATTCCGATAGGGTCCAAACCCCACCGGTGTCCTGGTCCCCCAAACGAGCACCCCAGCCATGAAGACTGGCGTCTGATTCTAGGACAAAATCCGGGGATGAGCCGAAGATAGCTTTGCCGTTCCAGGCGTCTAAGTTCTCCAGCCACCAAATGAGCTCTGTTCTGGCATCCGGATCCAGAGAGACAAGGTCCCCATACCACAGACCTGAATTGAGAGCATTCCTCTTTATTCTCTGAAGTGCACGGTAGTTCAGAGGGCCGGGAAAAATAGCCTGGATGGAAGAAGAAAGGAGCCCAAGAAGTCTGGCTAGTTCGCGGAGAGTTAAAGACTCTTGTTTCAGAACGGACCTGATCTCCTTCCGGATCTTGGCAATCTTCTTGGCCGGAAGAAGGAGGAGACATTTTGTGGTGTCTAGAGTGAAGCCGAGGAATTCTATAGTTCTGCAGGGAGAGAGCATGGATTTGTCTCTGTTGATGATGAACCCTAGGCTCTCTAACAGGTTCATGGAGGTTTCTAGATCTCTTAGGAGGTCTGAATGTGATTGGGACATGATAAGAATATCGTCCAAGTAAATGATGAGGCGGATACCTCTCTCTCTTAGAATTGTAACGACACACTTCATGATCTTGGTAAAGCACCAAGGGGCAGAAGAGAGGCCGAAGGGAAGAGCTTGGAACTGGTAGAGATGTTCCTTCCAAGCAAATTGAAGGAAGGGTTGATGTTCCTTGTACATGGGAATCGTGAAGTAAGCGTCCTTCAGGTCTAACTTGGCCATCCAGTCCCCTTCCAGAAGGAGATCCCTCAGGAGGTGGATACCCTCCATTTTGAAATGGCGATAAACTAGGAATTTGTTGACTTCTCGAAGGTTTATTACGGGTCTCCAACCCTTGTCCTTTTTCTGAACGAGAAACAGTGTGCTTATGAATCTTGCATCGGACCAGGGAACCTCCACTATTGCGTCCTTTTTGAGCATGGAAGCGATTTCTTCCTCCACGATCTTTTCTTGATCTTCTGAGAGGACAAAGGGGCGGGGTAAGTGTGACTGGACGGGAATCTGTAAGAAGTCTATCCTGAAACCCATGACGGTCTCTAAAACCCATGGGTCTTGGGTAATTGAATCCCAAACATGATAAAACTGTTTTAGCCTGCCCCCTACTATGGGAGGGATAGAAAAAGGAGTAGTACTGACTTGTAGAGTTGGAGGTGTTGGAAGTACCTCGACCTCTTGAGCCGCGGTTTCTCGGGCCTCTTCCTCTCTGGGGAAAGAAGGGTTGTCTAGGGGGGTAGAAGCCCCTGCCTGTTCCTCTGAAGGATGAATAGGGTCGTTGGTTGCCTCGGCCGGAAGAGCGACCCCTTCTACCGGCCTGGCCAAAAAGGTTGTTGTTGAACACCCGCCTCAGGTTACTTTGGGCTCTGTCGAGGGCGGTGAAGGTGGAAACGTATTTGCCAATTTCTTTGATAATGTCCTCTCCGAAGAGGAGGCCCCTGGGGTTCTGGGAGGGCTCTTTTTCAGCCATATCACCTAATTTAGGGTCAATCTTGTTCAAAATGGACCTTCTTCGTTCAATATTTAAGCTCGAGTTGGCATTACCAAGGAGGACGATGGCCCTCTGGCTCCATCCTCGGACAAGATCAGTATTTAAGGGTGTGGAGGAGAGGTGGGATTGCTCGGCCATATCGAGGATCCTAACAAGGGGTCCCAAGACGTCCAGGAGGCGGTCTTGGCAGCCTTTAAGGGCTCTTTCCAATCCTTTTCTGGGGTCTCGCCCTAATTTAAACAAGAATTTGATAAGACTAGGATCTAGGTTGGGGGTTTGACAAACCCTCTCATCGATGGTAGGTCTGGGGGATTCAGACCTCATAGTATTCCTGGTGTTTCTGTCTAAAAGGTTTCTCAACCAACGAGAAACGAATTTAGAAACATGATCCTGCGGGAACCATTTAGAACTGTTGGGGTGAGAGATGTTCAGGGGAGAGAACATCTCCTCTCCGACAGGATTGAGAATAATATTCTTAGAGGAGGGTTCCGGGTCAGGTTGGGAGTTAAAGTCATGGTGGACCTCATCCAGGTCGAAGACGAATTCGTCTGAAAGGTCTTTGGAGGCATTATCATCAAAGGAGGATGAGGAGGAGTCAAGACCAACATTCTTCCTTTTTTCGTTAGCACTATCCCAAAGTGTGTCGCGAGGGACACCATACACATTTGTGCCGCCATGGGCACCGATCAGGGTAGTGTCCCGAGGGACATCAGGTTCAAGTGGGGCGCGATGGCCACCCATCCAAAGCGAGGTGCTAAGACCTCCTGTACTGTGAGAGGCGCTAGGGCCCGCAGTGCTTTCGCAATGTTTGGTCTTTTTGGGTCTCTTACCGTGTAGGGGAGGATCCTGAGGATCACACGGTCTTTTGGAGAGCATAACTTCTTTAAGAGAAGACATCATACATGCTTTAATTTCCTGCTGAAGGAATTTTTTGAGGGAGTTGTCAAGGGGGGCCGGTGAACTAGCAGTGGCGTCATCGGAATCCATGTCAGACATGGTGTAGTAGGGTCAGAAGAGGGTATTAGCAGGTAGAGTAAGCAACTTCTCCTCTTTATTTCCTCCTTCCTCTATCACCTCCTCTTTTTTTTTTTTTTTAGGTATTATTATTGTTTTTTGATATATTTTTTTTTTTTTTTGGTTTGTAAGGGGTAAATCTATTTATGAGGGACGTGTAAATCTAATCAGGGAATATATCACAGGGTAAAGGGGGGGTTTAAGCATGAAAGGGCAGTTACAGCATGTAAGGGCAGTCAATCCGGTTTAAGTACTGTTAATCCGGCTTTAATATGGATTAAAAGAGCCTTGGGGGATGTTTATAGCGTTTGTAGCACTAACGCAATGCGTGGAAGTCTCTCCGGCGGCTGGAGCGGAGCAACTGGCAAAATTGCCGAGGAGTGCTCGAGCTCAGCCGCCGGGGAGAGGAAAGTCGCTTGGGAGGAAAGGCACGCAACGCGGGCGTTGCTAAGGTGCCTTCCTCCAAGCGGCGCTTGCTCCGGGAAACCGGAGAAAAGGAAGCAAAGCAGTCGGGAAGGCGAAAGCGCCGAGAAAGCAGTCGGAAAGGCGAAATCTCAGACGGGTGAGAGGCGGGCAGCGAAGGGGACGCTGCGGGGTCAGACAGGAGAAGGGTGTGAGGGAGAGCGAAGGACGACCATAAATTGGAAGTCCATGGAGGGGGGGGGGGTGGGGGAGGTAGAACCAGCGCCACCCGGGTGATAACAAGAACGTCCCTGGAAGGGGCAGGGCGCAATAGGATTAAAAACTACATAACAATTCAACAATTAAAATTAGCAAAACGACATTTACATAGCGGACCCTGAACACAATATGAAAAAGGCATTAGATAAAGATATAAGCCCAAAATAGCTTAAACAATACAAGGAAATTGCCATAAAATAGCGTATCAAGTAAAGATATGAGAGAGAAAGAAAGTAGTGACTTATCTGCTGGCGAGCCGCTTTTAAAAGAGGCAGATCATCTCCTAGATACATCCTTTGTTATGACTCTAGAACTTTATCCTTTGTGATGTAGTGCGGCTGTGTGAGTTGCTATTAAAGGATAAATGCATAATGTAGCCTCCGGTCTTGTAATGAAATTAACCACTGTGGTCCAGCATGCAGCTGTTAACTGTTGAACATTCATAGCAACAGCTGTGAAACAAAGGTTTCGGAGTACCGGAGGTGTTTCAACCCCCTAGGTCTCTGGGACACCTTTGTTTTATTAATTAACACATTCTGCCCTCATGGGGCAAACAGTGTAATGACCTTATAGTCAGCCATAGCAGGCAATACTACCCATTAAAGTACCGCTCCCTTGATAAAGGCCCTTGCCTTCTGAGCTACAACAAGCTTCAAAGCTATATTACAGGTTTCAAATAATTACTAAAGGCATAAACATGGGTACTCAGTCAGAGAAATAATTATCATAATATTGCAAGAGACTGAGAAAAGACAGACTCAGAAATAACTCTAGCTGTAAAGTCAATAGACAGACCACCATAACAAATGTGTGCTAAGAAATAAGATAATATTTTTCTATAATATCAAATAGCAAACTGATATAGAATCTGCTTAGTTAACAATCAAGGAATCGTTCTTAAGTTTTTAGACAGAGAAACACATTATTGACATGGTTCATGATGAGGTAAAAATGACAGCAATCAATGAATGTTCATGAAAACATGGCACAACAAAATGTAATTTAATAAACTACACCCACAAAATGAATAATTAATTGTGACTCTTCCCCATAAAGCCACAAGTCATTTTACAAGGTAATTCTCTAACATAATAACTGGATCTTAATCACAGTTTAAGTTTGTGGCCATTCATCATTGACCCAATTTGTACGGGAATATTTGCTGACAGCTTATTAGTTGTTTATTAGAAATGCCAATAACTTGGACTCCTTACCCAAGAGGGGTGGGTTGGGAGCTCCTGTAAGTCTGACTGTGGAACGGGTAGCTCTTTTATTGATTAAAAGTGATGCTGGATTCCCATCTACGTCTTCTTCTACAAAAGAGCCACTCTGGGTGACCTCTAGGACTGCACCAAGCATGCCATCCTTCTCCCGTCTCAGGCACCGTCATTGTGTCTGATTCAGTCCAGTAGAAACTCCTAGTGTAGATGCAAGTTGTGGAAAATCCTTATTAATCACTAATGGATTTTGTTGAAATCCTAAATTTGTTGAGAATTTGGCGTTCTATTCTGCATTGGGCTGTGGGACTATCTGGACTGAAGGCATGTTCCAATTTATCTGCCTTTGATTCTGCATGCTCGTCACAGAGGCCAGTTGGGTTGGGTCCATTGACTGAGACATCCCATTCGGTGCCATCTGATTCATGTTCAAGTTTCCCAGATTCCTGCAAACATCGCAAGGATCGTGTCTTATTCTGCACATTATTAGTGTTTGAGGTATTTAAATTGCCACGGTTAGTAAAACCTATACCCTGAGCAGGGCCGGACTGGCCGTAATGGGCTTCGGGTGTTTCCCCGGGAGGCTGGAACAGTGGGGACCAATTCTTCAGTGCTGGGAAACATATTGGTCACTGGGGCTGGTTTTTCTGTGGTGCTGCTATATCGCCCCCCAGCAACAAAAGAAGCAGGGAGCTGGTCCGTCATAATTGTCAGGCCTGGTTTGGGCTCCCAGTCCGGCCCTGACCCAGAGGAACAAAATTTCCTCCTTGCACATACTGAATATCATTACTCTGCACACCAACGCCGTGCATATCCAAATTCACACCAGCAACAAACCCAGAATCAAAACGAGAATACAATCCGTGAGAACCACTTTCGTCACCCGTTTGGTAAAATGTTGTCTGAGCCATCATTATTTTTATTTTGATCTTCTTCTGCTTAGAAATAAAATTGTCACTAGAGTACTTTGGTTACAACAAAGTCTCATCCAGAACGTTGGTCTGCAGCCCCTCACATTTTGCTGGATAGGTGCACTAACCTCTGGATGCAACGCTAAATGATGCGTCCTCTTTTACCCGGTCTTCGACTTTGCAATATTATCTTATAATACATAATAAAATATTTTGAGGCGCTTCACTCTGTGGCTCTTCAATTGGCCAGTTTACAAACAACTTACACTCATTCCACAAATCTCTTGGGACAACAATTAACAAACTTAACTCAGCTCTCGACCACCCTGCCTGGACGAACAGGTCTCATCTCCACTGCATCCCTCCTGGACAGGCCTCACCTCCTCTGCACCCCTGGACAGGCCTCACCTCCTCTGACCCCTGGACAGGCCTCGCCTCCTCTGCACCCCTTGACATGCCTCACCTCCTCTGCACCCCTGGACAGGCCTCTCCCCCTCTGACCCCTGGACAGTCCTCGCCTCCTCTGCACCCCTTGACAGGCCTCACCTCCTCTGCACCCCTAGACAGGCCTCACCTCCTCTGCACCCCTGGACAGGCCTCACCTCCTCTGCACCCCTGGACAGGGCTCACCTCCTCTGACCCCTGGACAGGCCTCGCCTCCTCTGCACTCCTTGACAGGCCTCACCTCCTCTGCACCCCTGGACAGGCCACTCCCCCTCTGACCCCTGGACAGGCCTCGCCTCCTCTGCACCCCTTGACAGGCCTCACCTCCTCTGCACCCCTGGACAGGCCTCTCCCCCTCTGCACCCCTGGACAGGCCTCACGTCCTCTGACCCCTGGACAGGCCTAACCTCCTCTGCACCCCTTGACAGGCCTCACCTGCTCTGCACCCCTGGACAGGCCTCTCCTCCTCTGCACCCCTGAACAGGCCTCTCCTCCTCTGCACCCCTGGACAGACCTCATCTCCTCTGCCCACCTGGACAGGCCTCACCTCCTCTGCACCCCTGGACAGGCCTCACCGCATCTGCACCCCTGGACAGGCCTCGCCCCCTCTGCACCCCTGGATACAGGCCTCACCTCCTCTGACCCCTGGACAGACCTCACCTCCTCTGCACCCCTGGACATGCCTCACCTCCTCTGACCCCTGGATAGGCCTCACCTCCTCTGACCCCTGGACAGGCCTCACCTCCTCTGCACCCCATGACAGGCCTCACCTCCTGGACAGGCCTCACCTCCTCTGCACCACTGGACAGGCCTCACCTCCCCTGCACCCCTGGACAGGCCTCACCTCCTCTGACCCCTGGACAGGCCTCACCTCCTGGACAGGCCTCTCCTCCTCTGCTCCCCCTGGACAGGCCTCACCTCCTCTGACCCCTGGACAGGCCTCTCCTCCTCTGCACCCCTGGACAGCCTCTCCTCCTCTGCACCCCTGGACAGGCCTCTCATCCTCTGCACCCCTGGACAGGCCTCACCTCCTCTGCACCCCTGGACCGGCCTCAGCTCCTCTGCACCCCTGGACAGGCCTCACCTCCTCTGCACCCCTGGACAGGCCTCACCTCCTCTGCATCCCTGGACAGGCCTTCCCTCCTCTGCACCCCTGGACAGGCCTCACCTCCTCTTCATCCCTGGACAAGGCTAACCTCTGATGTAGCCCTGGACAGGCCCAACTTCCGCTGCACCCCATGACAGGCCTCACCTCCTCTTAATCCCTGGACAGGCCACTCTTCCTCTGCTCCCCTGGACAGACCTCACCTCCTCTATACCCCTGAACAGGCCTCACCTCCTCTCCTCCTCTGGACAGACCTCACCTCCTCTGCACCACTGGACAGGCCTCACCTCCTCTGCACCCCTGGACAGGCCTAACCTCCTCTGCACCCCTGGACAGGCTTCACCTCCTCTGCACCCCTGGACAGGCCTCACCTCCTCTGCACCCCTGGACAGGCCTCTCCTCCTCTGTACCACTGGACAGGCCTCAGCTCCTCCGCTACCCACTCAGGCTCAGGGGGGGTGGAATCTGATCCATGGATTCATACATTGCAACCAAGTGAGTTAGCAGCTCTCCTACCATAGCAGAAACCTGTCCAGGCTCTCTCCTCCTCCTAGGAGGGGGGGGGGTCTGCGAGAGTCTGTCAGGCCTCTTTCCTCCTCTGCAGCAGGCTGGACACACAAGGAGAGGCCGAAAGTGATGTCACCACTGCTTCTGGTGCTGTTTCTGCCGCCGCTGACCCGGAAGAGGAAACCCTTCTCCCTTTCATCCAATATGCAGCTCAGTGGGTTTCATCAGTGGGCGAGGAGCGCCCTCTGGTGGCCGCTGACGGAACCACCGCCTCCAGGCTCCAGCAGGGAAACAAGCTTTGGTGACTGTAAAGACCTGGGTTTTTAAATGTCACGGAGGTGTGGACACTCACAGTCCATGACAGGGTCTTGTATGGGAAACAAGCATTGGCGCCTGCAAAGGAACAGACATGACATTCATGAGTGAATTTAAATGACGACTTGTATTTCATTCAATGTGTGCAATGTAGACACAGCTGCTGCAATGAGACTGGGCAGCGTTTCTAATGTTCCTGTTCCTGGGGGTGATTTTTTATATTTGACAGGGCCGTGAATCCTCAAACCATAGCTGCCAAGGTTTCAGATTGCTATGGGTGACATTTTCATAATTTCAGTGAAATTATGAGTGACATTTCAATGACTATGAGTGACACTGACTTGCGGCGGGCAAAATCAAGTAATGAAGATTAGGGAAACAGATAAATATCAGAAATTACCCCCATTTGAGCAACAAGAAACTCTAACAAGGTCTTAAAACTGCAGCAAATCAGCAGAAATGGAAGGAAGGGCACTAACCGGAGACAGCAGCATGACTGCAGCTCTCAGAGACAGAGACGTTTTCCCCCTGAAATAAAACCAAACACATAAGTCCATGGAAAAAGCGAAATATCAGAAATTACTACGCCCTTTAAAACAGTAATAAGCTTTGGAAAGACGTTCAAGCTTCTACATAGCCTCTGAATTGCAAACTTACTAACCTACAGCCCCTTTCTAAGATGAATGTTACTGGAAGGGGGCCTGCTACAAAAGGCATATGTTTTAAAACTCACTATTGACAGGGGAGTGGGTCAAAGAAATTATACAACTCCACCACCCCGAACACCCTAAGGCAAAGTATACAAACAAGAAGGGGTGGAGAGATTAGAGTACACGTGTAACAACACGAGACAGAAAAAATAGATCGGTTTTGAAAACTGCCCTCACTCACACACAAAAGTGTGTGACATGCTTCATCGTCGGGTCTGCTTACAAAACGGCCTGGTGTAGCCACACTCAGGGCGGAGCATAAGGGAAGGTGAAAAACTAATAATGTTTTGAGAACCTAGTCTTCTCTTCTAACACGACCCATCCTCATTCTTTTTAACCCCTTCCATGCTGATGACGACCCCCAGCCATCATACACTACGGGGCTCGTGTGCTGATGACGGCTGGGGGCCATCATAAACCCGCCCACTCGCGATTCTGCCGCACAGGCGCAGAATCACAGCCGCATGGAAGGGGTTAATCCTGGTTGTGGATCCTATAAATAAAGGTTTCATAGGTATCCACAAACCAGTTTTAAAGCACTTTCCCATTAACTGCACTTTGTCTTATCACCATTCCCAGTCACAGGGTGATATTCACTGTTCTATCACTTGGTTTGTTACATTTGTGTTGTGTCTTGTCATTTCTCAATATTTTATTATTTTTTCCCCTTCCCTTATGCTCCGCCCTGAGTGTGGCTCCACCAGGGCGTTTTGTAAGCATATGTTTTAAAACTTCATGGGATATAAATTGCACACAGATGATCAATCATGGTAATTAAGAAATCATTTTTAGAAGCATTAAATGTGAACTGTAACTCGTCCAAGCATGTTTTTTTTTAAGGGACCACTTCTCCATTTCCATCTTCATACTGCTTTTCAAAAAAGGTTTTTGTTTTGGCGTTTATAAAAACAGAAGAGCTCAGGTCTTACAAGCAATACTCTGCTTAGGCCGCATGTGGAGTGCAGGGCACGTGCACACTCCAGTACGGATGACAGCGCTAGGTCAGGTGTAACATGAAAACAAAGTACAGAACTCCCATGATTGCTTTTAGGTGACCTCAAGACGCCACAATGTACTAAAGAAACAGCCCATGGAAAATAAAATGCAATAGTTTAGACAAAAACGCAGTCATGTAGCTAAGAACCGGAGTATGTGCAAAACAAGAGAGGTTCGGTATTAAATACACTCGTATCACTGCTAAACAATTCCCAAGCAGGCCTCTGCAACAGATTATGAAATAACTGCATAACATTATGATGTGAATGCAGAGCCCGCACACTGCCCAGATGAACAGAAGGGCCCTGCACACATTTGTTTTCAGAAGTTGCTGTCACGGAGAGCTACAACATAGATACTGAGCACGTGAACTGAGCTGAATTAAGATCGCTAGAAGAAACCAAGAGAACCCGTTTACTAAATAGATTAATTCAGTCTAAAAACAACGCTACATTGGCACAACTTAGCTGAATAGCTTAACAATTGTGACAAATGAGGCCTCTGTCTTTACAACAATGGAATAAGACACCTACAATGTATTTGCATGTCTTGTAAAAAAAAAGCTCTGCCAGACACGCTAATTACATGATGAAAGAGAGCGCACGACGGGAACGTTGTACCACACATAAATCAAGGACAATTTGCAATTAAAGAAGTTTTTACTTTTTAAGGAACGCTACAAATTGAAGATATTTTCCATTCTTATTGAACGATGCCACTCCAGTAAGCGAAAACATATCCGGGACTGCATAGAAGAGGGTTTCGCTGTGAATAAGCAGCACAAACTTTTACTATTTAGTACAAACAACTCAGGTCACAAACTGGCAGTGAAAGCATTAGGACCGGCAGTACTGGCAGCGCGCTAGCGCTATTAATAAAATGTAAAGTACACTTTGAAGAAAACGGATACCTCTTGGGGAGCAGCAATTGTATGGGCCGGACCTCGCCGCAATGACTACCTCCGACAATCAACTCTCTCCCGCTGCTTTGCACCACATCAGGGTTTGCATTTCTCTGCTGCTTTCTTGTCCACCTCCCTCTTCAGGGGCTCACTCATAAAACAAGGAAAGAAGCAGGTTGTAGTCACAATAAAGTCATGAGACAGAACCATCAGGTGTGACCCACACATGGGTCTCTCACTCAGTGGAGGGGGTCTGAGGATGGAGGGGGTGTTTCACCCACACAGGGGTCTCTCACTCAGTGGAGGGTGTCTGAGGATGGAGGGGGTATTTCCCCCACACAGGGGTCTCTCACTCAGTGGATGGGGTCTGAGGATGGAGGGGGTATTTAACGCACACAGGGGTCTCTCACTCAGTGGATGGGGTCTGAGGACCGAGGGGATATTTCACCCACACAGGGACGGTGGCGAGGGCGAGGGCAAGGTCAGCGGAGCAAAGCTGGCGGTTCGGGGTATAGACGATGAGTCGTCTGCAGAGGTACGCTGGTCCGGTTTTGTGGAGTGCCTTGTATGTTTGGGTGAGGCGCTCGAAGGTGATCCTCTTGTTGACGGGGAGCCAATACAGGTCTCTCAGGTGGGATGTGATGTGGCTGTGGCGGGGGATGTCGAGGCTGAGGCTTGCAGAGGCATTCTGTAGGCGTTGTAGTTGTTTCTGGAGTTTGGCCGAGGTTCCTGCATAGAGGGCGTTGGCGTAGTCCTGCCTGCTGGTGACGAGGGCCTGGGTGACTGTCCTTCTGGTTCCGGTGGGGTTCCATCTGTAGATCTTGCGGAGCATGCGGAGGGTGTTGAAGCAGGAGGAGGATACAGCGTTGACTTGCTGGGTCATTGACAGCGATGAGTCCAGGATGGACCCCAGATTGCTTGCGTGGTCAGTGGGAGTCGATGAAGCTCCCAGTGTGACGGGCCATCAGGAGTCGTCCCAGGTAGACGGGGTGCAGCCGACTTGTCCGAGTTCCGTTTCAGACGGCTGTTCTTCATTCATTCGGTGACTGCCTTCATTCCTTCGTGGAGGTTGGTTTGGGCGGTGGTGGGGGGCTTGGTGAGGGAGATGATCAGCTGGGTGTCGTTGGCGTATGAGATGATGTTGAGGTCATGCGATCGGGCTGTGGGGGTGAGAGGTGCCATGTAGATGTTGAAGAATGTCGTGCTGAGGGATGATCCTTGGGGTACACCGCAGATGATCTTGATGGCTTTAGATCGGAACGGAGGGAGGCGAACACTCTGGGTTCTGCCAGTGAGGGAGGAGATGGTCCAGTCCAGGGCTTTGTCGCGGATCCCTGCGTTGTGGAGGCGTGTGCGTATGGTGTGGTGGCAGACGGTGTTGAAGTCGGTCAAAAGGTCCAGGAGGATGAGGGCCGCAGTTTCTCCATTGTCCAGCAGGTTCCTGATGTCATCGGTGGCGGCGATGAAGGCAGTTTCGATGCTGTGGTTGCTGCGGAATCCGGATTGGGATGGGTCCAGGATGTTGTTCTCCTTGAGGAAGAGGGTCAGTTCCCTGTTGACAATCTTCACAATGACTTTTGCTGGGAACGGGAGTAGGGAGATGGGCCGGAAGTATTTGAGGTCCTTAGGGTTCGCCTTGGATTTCTTGAGTAGGGCGTTGATCTCTGCGTGCTTCCAGCTCTCCGGTAAGGTGGCGGTCTCGAAGGAGTTGTTGATGATCTGGCGGAGATGGGGTGCAATGGTGGAGCTTGCTTTGTTGAAGATGTGGTGCGGGCAGGGGTCTGATGGTAAGCCGAAGTGGATGGTGTTCATGATTTTGATGGTGTTGTCATCGTTGACATGGGTACAGGAGAGCAGGGGGTTGGTGTGGCTGGGGGGCGGTGAGTCGGAGAAGTCGGTGGCTGTTGGGGGGGCCTGGTTGTTGAAGCTGTTGTGGATGTCTGCGATCTTACAGCGGAAGAAGGTGGCTAGGGAGTCGCATAGGTCTTGCGATGGCACGATGTTGTTGGAGTTGGAGCTGGGGTTGGAGAGTTCCTTCATGATGTTGAAGAGCTCTTTGCTGTTCTGTGCGTTGTTGTAAAGCGTTCCTTGAAAGAAGTCCTTTTGGCAGTTTGAATGAGTTGGTGGTGTCTGCGGATGGCACTCTTTTGGGCTGCATTGCTGTCCGGTGTCTGTTCGAGGTGCCACTTCATCTCGACCCTTCAACAGGTCTGCTTGGATGCCTGGAGGTCGGCAGTGAACCAGATGGCTTTTCTGTTGGTGCATCAGTTTGAAGGTTTCTTAATCGGGGCGAGAGTGTTGGCACAGTCGTCGATCCATTGCCTGAGGATGCGGGTAGCAGTATTGGTGTCGGTTTAAACAACAAAAAAGCATCAAGGGTACAAGGCAATATGGCCGCACCTATCTACAATTTGGTCTCTTGTGTACAATGAGAATGGGTGCCAAGAACCTGAAGCCACATACCCCTAGGCTTCCCAGGGCAGTCAACCCAAATTTCACAACAAAACACAATGGTTCAGCACTCCACAGTGAATAATAATGAGCCAATACATTTTGAAGAATCCGTTCAGTAGAGCTTAAAAAATTATTTTATTCTTATTTCTTCATGCAAAGCGTAGCCAACGCGTTTCGTCCAGAGGACTTCTTCAGGGCTACAAAATTAAATATACAGAGATATACATATTACAAACCACTATTTACAGATAAAAAACAGATATTTTAATACTTCAATACACCATAACTTCAAAATACATGATTACTTAGTACAAGTTAAAAAAATGAGACTTTTGCTTTGTAAGCGGACTACAGTCACCTACTAGACGGATTTCCTTACATGTTCATATTCGTTTTACAAAACACATCAGAGCACAGTGATATTTCAGAATTTAACAGAAGGAGAGAAAGAGAGCCTATTTACATATTTCTGTGACTTTACATTTCCAATGGGAAGGCGCTGATCATACATATGTATGTTATGTTTACTTATCAAGTAGATACTATGTTGATCCTAGAATTTTCTACGTTATTCTGATTTCTGATTCTGAAAGGTAGTGAATAGATGTCAACTGTTGATTTTAACGACCAATAGGTGCATTCACGGATGTAATGGTTCAGAGACGCAAAAGTGTGCCGGGATGGCCACCTAGTGTATAGAGAGGAATGTTCTTCTTACTCATACTGATATTTTATGGACATTATGATTGTCCCAGTATCCAACACTAAGGTTTCTACATACCTTGACAATATGTTATTTGTACGTCCTTCGATTATTTGCTTCAATATGTTTAGCAACAACAGGTTCCTTGGATTGTTCAAGGTTTCTCAACCAGTCATTGTGGCGCTTGTAATCCCCCTTTGTAAAAGGATAAATAAATAAAGTCATGTATAGACGTTGTTTGCATTATACGTCCTACACATATTTATGTTAAAAGCATAGAGAAGGACTGAGCCACCAAACATGTGTTGTTACCCATCACGTAATGATAAGGATCAGGAAATACCAGATGTAGGGTGCACTGCTCCTCCGAGCATCCACGGACAGTCTCAAGGGCCCAAGAAACCTGCGATCAAACAAGGGTCCCACCAGCGGCCACAGAGCATATTACGTGCTCCACAGCCGCCGGCGGACCCGCATCAAAACACGGACAACCAAGCTCCAGGAGATCCCCCGGGTGCACCAATTCGCACCGCCCAAAACTAGTATTTCACCGGTCATGTTTTCAATTCCAGAATGGCCAGGACTTACAAAACGATCATAAAATATAAGAAGCCCGTGCTCAAACAACCACTTATAAAAGGATACTACTAGAGTCCAAATCAGTGGGAACACTCAGTGTTAACAGGGTTGTGTTCCAAGACATATCGCTTTGCTGTTAAGCAAGCTCCGTTCGTGGTGACATCGGTTCTAATTTGTAACCCCGAGCCTGCACATAAATGCACGTTAAAGACAATTCTAGATAAAAAATAGAGTACCAAAGGAAGCAATTATTTAAACAGGACCGTTGGATTCCAAAGCAATAGAGACCCCCAACAATGAAACAAAGTGCTCCCAAGATTGGTTCTATTTCATAATATATAATGGTCATGGCAAAGGTAAAGACTAGTCTACTATAAGTAGAGCCTGTTTTAAGTCAAAATACATCCCCACCCTTAAGGTCTTCACTTACTTAAAAATAGTGTCATCATCCTTCACACATCACCGCTTTCAGGAAAAGTCGGTACACACTCATCTCAGAATTGCGGGTTTAAATATCCCGCAATTTGCACTCAGCTGTGATTGATCAACTTCAAAGTGGTAACGAGACCACTCGATTAGAGTCGCCATCTTGAAGTCAACATATATAAATGTAGTATGATTAAGGCACACACAATAGATGTCTTTTAAAGAGGTTAAAGGGAACGGTTCATCAAGATTAAGTACTTTTCTAAGTTAGGAATCAAGGCATGTCCATTGTATACAAAGGGAAATGATCGTGTAACTAAGTCTGATTTATAGACGCCATTTTGGAACGGTCAATCATTCTCTGTATTAGGAAAAATAAGGAATAAGGAAAAATTCTTCAAAATGTATTGGCTCATTATTATTCACTGTGGAGTGCTGAGCCATTGTGTTTTGTTTATTGTTGGTGTCGGTGGTGTCAGTTGGTGGGTTTCGGGCAAGGGTGGCGATTAGCTGGTCTTTGGTGACTTTTGCTCCAACTGCATCGTGGGATCCGTTGTGTGTGGTGGTGCATGGTGGGTTTCTTGAAGGTGAAGTGGATGCAGCGGTGGTCGGTACAGTGGAGTTTGGTGGTGTGGTTGAAGGTGACATAGTTGCTGGCGGAGAAGATGCTGTTGAGCATGTGTCCGGCGGAGTGGGTGGGAGTCATGACTAGCTGGTTGAGTCCGAGGTTGTCGAGGTTGACGAGCAGGGTGGTAGAGCTGCTGTTGAGGTGGAAGTTCAGGTCTTCGAGGCAGATATAGTCCGTGGATGCAAGGGCGTGCGTGCTGACGAAGTCGGGGATGGAGTCGCTGCACTGTGGCCGGGGGATCTGTAGACGAGGGTTCCTCTGATGGTGGTATTGGGGTCAATGTGGATCTGGAAGTGATAGTGTTCGGCGGCGCTGAGAGTGTCGTCGGTGCTGGTCAAGATTCTGAGGGTGTTCCTGTGGATGATGGTGATTCCTCCTCCTTCTCTGTTGGTAAGGTCCCTGCGGGTGATCTTGTAGCCGTTTTGATGGCTATGGCGATGTCGGGTGAAGGGCAGGGGTTCATCCAGGTCTCCGTCAGGAAGGTATTGTCCGGAGAGAATGAGTCGGGTAGGTCCCAGAGTTCAATGGCGTGCTTACGGCAGAGCGGGTGTTGAGTAGTATGCATCTGAGGTGGTGGCGTATTGAAGGCTGGTGAAGCTGCAATTCCGGCAGGAGAAGGATCCTTGGGTGCGCTTTGGGGTGGCCAGGAACCAGGTGTATAATCGCCCGGTGTTGAGTGCGTGGAGGGTGCTGGCGTTGTAGTGGCGATCGGGGTGGCCAGGTGGTCTTGCACTGGGTGCGGTCCAGGCGCGGACGAGCGCAGGCAGGGTTGCATTTGGCGTGCTTTCGGTACAGCCGCCATTAGAAGGGGAGGTGGGAGGGAGGAGCAGGGGACACATCGGCGGGAAGGGGATAGGAAGGCAGGAATGCTGGAGAGCTACAGAGCGAAAAATCGGGACAGAAGCAAAGAATACAAAGAAAAGGACTGTGGTGAAGGGTATTTTTCTTTCTTTGTCTGAAACATATTTTCATTGTCAATTTTGAACACTATGGGTATTTACATATTTTTCTCTACTTTGGTGATGGTTTACTTCACTTTGGTCCTTGTCATTTTTTCTTCACATGACTTGTAAGCTGCTATTTCAAAATCGACTCGACTAGTGCATGCTGTTGTCATGATATAAGCTGACTATGTCTTTGTGTTTTAAATGTATTCTAATTCTGCCTCACTTATGATTATGCCCTTATTTTCCCTTTATTGTACTGTATATCTCCTCATCATATCCCTTTCCGCCCACAGATATGCTTTGTCAGCCAAGACGGTCTTTAGGACACTCACCCATCATTGGTTCTTTCCGAGCTTGAGAGACTGTGCCTATATCATTAATTGTGTTCCGCGCCCTGATGAAGGAAGCTTGAATTGGCACTTTTCCGAAACACGCGTCGGCGCCTTCTGTGGATGTTTATGTTTGAATGTGGTTGTTTGCAGCAGTATGGGAATGTTTTTGGTCTGATTGAATGAGTGAGTGAACTGTATGCCAATCTTTTATTGTTGCTTGTGTCCTATGGCTGATGCTATATTTTTTATGCATGTTTCTTTGAGAAAAATGTATATAAAAATATGAGAAGCAAATATATTTTGCACTAACTATTTTTGATAACTCAGACTAAATAAATTGTGTTTTTTTATGTGAATAAAAAGAAATATTTGATATTACACAGCTGTTCTGTGGGCGTTTCTTAGATTATTGGAGAATTCTCCCTTCTGTATCATTGGGAACTCCACTTTCATGTTGTTTGACTAATTCTCGCCCTGGCGGGTTGTTCCCTTTTTCATTTTGTTTAGGATTCAGGGTCCCTCTTCCATTTTTTGCATCATTACAAAGAAAAGGAATACAACAGTGGGCACAAAATAAAACAGCAGCAGAATACAAAAAAGTAATACAACAGTGGGTAACAGATACCGCAAAAAGTAATACAACAGCATACAAATAACAGGGAAAAAGGAACAGAGCGAACACACAGATACTTACGGCTCACCACTGGGCCAACAGGAATGAGGCGCAGGAGGGAGCCTGCGGGTGGAGGAGGATCTTGAACTCGCAGCAGCAGCGAGATCAGGGACATGTGCACAGACAGGTAGAGCTGTGCGGCATGGGGAGCGACCTGCCTGGATCAGGGTCAAGGGTCGCTCCTTTATCTCACTCTTGATTCATGGCTCTTTAATCCACCACCAGCCACTCCCGGCTCCTTTATCTCATTCTTGATTCCACCTCATGGCGCTTTAATCCACCACAAGCCACTCTCGGCTCCTATATCTCACTCTTGATTCCACCTCACGGCTCTTTAATCCACCCCCAAACACTCACGGCTCCTTTAGCTCACTCTTGATTCCACCTCATGGCTCTTTAATCCACCCCCAGACACTCCCAGCTCCTTTATATCATCTTGATTCCACCTCATGACTCTTTAATCCACCACCGACACTCTTTAATCCACCCCCAGACACTCTTGGCTCCTTTATCTGACTCTTGATTCCACCTCATGGCTCTTTAATCCACCCCAGACACTCTCGGCTCCTTTATCTCACTCTTGATTCCACCTCATGACTCTTTAATCCACCACCCGACACTCTTTAATCCACCCCCAGACACTCTTGGCTCCTTTATCTGACTCTTGATTCCACCTCATGGCTCTTTAATCCACCGCAAGACACTCTCGGCTCCTTTATCCCACTCTTGATTCCACCTCCAGGCTCTATATCCACCCCCAGACACCCTTTAATACACCCCCAGACAATCTCGGCACCTTTATCTCACTCGTGATTCCACCTCTTTGCTCTTTAGTCCACCCCAGACTCTCTCTGCATCTTTATCTCACTCTTGATTCCACCTCGTGGCACTTTAATCCACTGCAAGACACTCTCGGCTCCTTTATCCCACTCTTGATTCCACCTCGAGGCTCTATATCCACCCCCAGACACCCTTTAATACACCCCCAGACAATAGACAATCTCTGCACCTTTATCTCACTCGTGATTCCACCTCTTTGCTCTTTAGTCCACCCCAGACACTCTCTGCATCTTTATCTCACTCTTGATTCCACCTCATGGCTCTTTAATCCACCGCAAGACACTCTCGGCTCCTTTATCCCACTCTTGATTCCACCTCGAGGCTCTATATCCACCCCCAGACACCCTTTAATACACCCCCAGACAATCTCGGCACCTTTATCTCACTCGTGATTCCACCTCTTTGCTCTTTAGTCTACCCCAGACACTCTCTGCATCTTTATCTCACTCTTGATTTCACCTCGTGGCACTTTAATCCACCCTCCGACACTCTCGGCTCCTATATCTCACTCATGTAGGTCCCTGCATTCTCGCTTTGGCACTTTTTTCATCTTTCTCTTCCTCTTTCTTCCCGCTCGTGTGTTTTTCACTCCCTCGTTATGGGTCAAAGTCTGATGAGGGAAAATAAGTGCCGGCCTCCAAAACGAGAGTGCAGATGGGCCCCACCAGCGACCACCGGCTCAAATTAAGCTTTAATCAACATCTTACCTCTTGGTTGATAAATGAAAGAATTTAGGGCAATCGGGCGGGGTGAGGGGAAGAAGAAAAACAGGCAGGAAGGAGAAGAATGAAAGGAAAGAAAACACAAAAAAGAGAATGCTAAAGGAAGAGAATACACACAAGTCACTCCATGACCGCATCTCCTCGACCCATCACTGTGGACTTCAGATACAGCGAATGTCTGCGTCTTAGCTGTTGCTTCTTGCTCAAACGCTATGGAGGTCTCATGATCCTACGGGTGGTCTGGCTCAGGGTGGTCTCATGATCCTACGGGTGGGGGGGGGGGTAATCTGGTCTGTCTCATGGTGGTCTCATGATCCTATGGGTGGGTGGGATAATCTGCTAAATTCTGTGAATAGATTGAATCAAGTGTGATTGTTCTATCTTTGCTTTTTAACGGTATTTTCCAAATTGTCGAAGTCGTGTCAGCAAATGTAAAAACTGTACATTTCTGGTTAATGAACCGTTCGTGGAGAGCGGCGGCATCTACAGTCATCGAGTTGGTATTTTTCAGAAATCAGTCTACAGGGAAGCATTGTTACTGGTTACCTGCTGTTCCTCCAGGTTCCGGGTCTACTAGTTTGGGCAAACCTTTGTTCTCTTTATTGCATCACTTTGTTTACTGTGCGGTAACATGGGCTTCCCCCCTCCACACCTCCACTAAGCGTTATTGCATGGATTCAGAGGAAAGGAGGGATGGCCAGTTCAGACGTTCAGTGCTTCAGGGTCTTTAACCCCTTCGATGCGGATGACAAAGCCAGCTCGTCATGGGCGTTACCAGCGCTACGCGCATGATGAGCTGGCTTTGTGACGGAACGCGGGATTTTCGAATTTTCAGCGCACAGCGGGAAAACCCGCTAGCGCGGTAGCGGTTAACAGCTTTATTTAGCACCGTAATGACTCTTGGTTTGTTTCCAGAATCATGCAAGTCTTCCATATCTGTGGTGACTAACAAGAAAGGGGGGAGAGACGACCCCTCCAACTATCAGCTAATTTCCTTCCTAGACAACATCAGGAAAATCTTTGGGAAACTCTTACAGTCACGACTCGAGACCTGGACAGAGGAGAACTATATTCTCTCTAACCTTCAGGCCCGATCCTGAAAAGGCCAAAGCAGAATCGACCCGGCTCTGAGGTTGTACATGATCTGTATGAAGTACGTGTCCCTGGAAACTCCCCGCTCTTCGTGGTCTTTGGAGACCTAAAATCAGGATTCTATTCTGTTGCCGCTCCGTCCTCCGGAGTCTTCTGGATGAAAGAAGTTCCCTAGCAACTGTTTGAGTATCCGAAAGGATCTGCCCCGCGGCAATCATTCCAGAGTAAGATTCAGTGTAAAAGGAGAATGCACAGAGAAGTTTGAAATAAACATTGGCATTGGGCAGGGTTGCATACTTGCCCCAGCTTTATTCAACATTCACATCAATAGAACTGATTCTCTCAGGAATCTTGGTCTCCATGTTCCGATATTGGAGAAGGAGAATATTCCGATCCCGCTGGTTCCAGATGATACAGTAATATTAGCGCATACTGAAATATCCATGCATCAACTTTTGGAAGGCTTCGAGCTATTCTCTAAAGTACAGAAGTTAATAATCAATAAAGAGAAAAATATATGATAATTAATCCTAAATCAAAGTTATTGTTGACATTCAGGATTGATAGTAAACCAACTAAGCTAATTAAAACATGGCTACCTCGGCATACGAATGGATGACCATTTATATTGGAAAGCTCATCTGTCGAAGTCGTAAACAAACTTGTCGCCACGATTCTACATTTTGCTAACTCAAGCAGCAAGAGACCAATAAAGCTAGCACTGACACATTCAAGACAAATGCACGGGTGGCCTACTCTTATGGTGCTAACTGTGGAATTTTACGAAGGTTCACGATGTTCAAAAACTGTGAAACATCTTCTTGTTACGTGTACTAAACCTGGGTCCTGGCACCCCAATGACAGTATTAACAGCTGAGCTGGGGTTCACCGGAGGATCTCATCCCGTAAGACACCGGGTGCGAGTGTGGTTGACTCCAGCTCTTCCCTCATATAGAATGGTCCTGAAGGAACTGCGACGATGCAGGAATTACAATAGTTTACCCTGGTTCAAGTACGTTACGAACGTTCTAACATACACTAGTTGAGTAGAGCAATAGAATAACCTGGAACTGATGAATAAGGCAACCATAGAACTGGTTAAAAAGAAACATTGGGCATTCATGTGGTGCCAGCAAGAAGCCAGGAAAGGCATCCTTGCGACTAATTACCGGAAAGTAAAATGTGAACCGCACTGGGAGCAGTGCAAGGACTTGCTGGTCCCTCCTGAGAAAAGGGCTTTATATCTCATGTTCAGATTAGGGACTCTTCAGGTGGGGGCCTTTGCTAAATCATGGGTAAATCCCCTGGAGTCAAGTCAAGTCAAGTCAATAAATTTATATAGCGCGCTACATACCCAGAGGGTCTCAAGGCGCTTGAAGAAGGATGGGGAATTACTTGTCAAATAACCACGTTTTAAGTTGCTTTCTGAATGCTAGGTGGTTCTGATTAAGGCGAAGGTGAGTGGGGAGTGAGTTCCAGGTTTTAGCTGCCAGGTAGGAGAAGGATCTACCTCCCATGGTGGTTTTGTTGATGCGAGGTACAGTGGCAAGGGCTTGGTTGGAGGATCGTAGCTGGCGGGGGGGGAGTAGAAGGACAGTCGTGTGTTGAGGCATTCGGGTCCGATTTCGTAGAGTGCTTTGTGTGCGTGGGTAAGGAGCCGGAAAGTGATCCTCTTATTGACGGGGAGCCAGTGGAGGTTTTTCAGGTGACCAGAGATGTGTTCTTTACGCGGGATGTCTAATATGAGCCTGGCTGAAGCGTTCTGGATGCGTTGGAGTTTTTTCTGGAGTTTTGCGGTGGTACCGGCGTAGAGGGTGTTTCCGTAGTCCAGTCGGCTCGTGACCAGAGCGTGTGTGACTGTTTTTCTAGTTTCGGTGGGGATCCAGCGGAATGTTTTTTTGAGCATGCGAAGAATGTTGAAGCAAGATGAAGAAACGGCGTTGACTTGTCTGTTCATCGAGAGTGAGGAATCCAGGATGACGCCCAGGTTCCGTGCGTGGTCCGTCGGGATGGGTGCTTTTCCAAGGGCCACTGGCCACCAGGAGTCATCCCAGGCGGAGGGGGAGGTGCCTAGGATGAGGACTTCTGTTTTGTCTGAGTTCAGTTTCAGACGGCTGTGCTTCATCCATTCTGCTACTTCTTTCATTCCTTCATGCAGGTTGGTTTTGGCAGTGTTAGGGTCTCTGGTGAGTGATAGGATCAGTTGAGTGTCGTCGGCGTAGGAGATGATGTTGAGGTTGTGTTGGCGTGCGATGACCGCGAGGGGGCTCATGTATACGTTGAAGAGGGTGGGGCTGAGTGAAGATCCTTGTGGGACGCCGCAGAAGACTTCAGTGGCCTCTGACTTGAATGGTGGAAGGCGGACTTTCTGGGTTCTTCCGGTGAGGAACGAGGTGATCCATTCCAGTGCTTTTCCTTGGATTCCGACGTTTCTGAGGCGTTGTAAAAGAGTGCTATGGCAGACCGTATCGAAGGCAGCGGAGAGGTCGAGGAGGATGAGGGGGACAGTGTCTCCATTATCCATTAGAGTTCGAATGTCGTCTGTTGCTGCGATGAGGGCGGTTTCAGTGCTGTGCTTGGCTCGGAAGCCGGATTGTGAGGAGTCGAGGGATTTGTTGGTTTCGAGGAATGCTGCGAGTTGGTTGTTGACCGCTTTCTCGATGACTTTGGCCGGGAAAGGAAGGAGTGAGATAGGGTGGTAGTTTTTGAGTTCGGTGGGGTCAGCTGTGGGTTTTTTCAGGAGGGCGCTGAGTTCGGCATGTTTCCAGCTTTCCGGGAAGGTTGCGGAGTTGAGGGAGCAGTTGATGACGTCTCGGAGGTGCGGTGCTATGATGGAGTCTGCTTTGTTAAAGATGTGGTGAGGGCATGGGTCTGTGGGGGATCCTGAGTGGATGGAGTTCATCAGACGGATGGTGTCCTCAGTGGAGATTGGCTTCCAGTCATTGAGGATGTTCAGGGGGGGTGGGGGTCCTGCGGGGGGTTGGTCTTTGGGTCGTTGTCGAAGCTGTTGTGGATGTCTGCAATTTTGTTGTGGAAGAATGAGGCTAGGGAGTCGCAGAGGGCTTGAGAGGGGGTGATGTCGTTGGAGTTGGCTGAGGGGTTGGTAAATTCCTTGACGATGTTGAATAATTCCTTGCTGTTGTGGGCGTTGTTATCTAGTCGGTCCTTGAAAGCGGCTTTCTTGGCATTCCGGATCAGTTGGTGGTGTATGCGGGTGGCGTTTTTGAAGGCGTCCTTGGTGCTGGTGGTTGGGTCTTTTTTCCAGGCCTTCTCAAGGGAGCGACAGAGTTTCTTGGATTTCTTAAGATCATCGTTGAACCAGGAGGCCTTCTTGCTGCCTAGTTTGATTTGTCGTTTTTTCAGTGGTGCTAGGATGTCAGCGCTGTTGGATAACCATTGGGTGAGGTTGGTGGCTGCTTGGTCTGGGTTTGAGGAGTGGGCTGGTGGGTTTTGAAGAAGCGATGAGGAGATCTGGTCGATGGTGATTTTGTTCCAGTTTCTTTGCAAAGTGGGTTGGGGGTGGTTGTTGGATGTGGGCTTGTTGTAGGTAAAGTGAACGCAGCTGTGGTCAGTCCAAAGGAGAGCTGTGGTGTGGCTGAAGGAGACATGTTTGCTGGAGGTGAAGATAGGGTCGAGTGTGTGACCTGCGATGTGGGTGGGGGTAGTGACAAGTTGTTTAAGTCCGAGGTTGGCGAGGTTGTCCAAAAGGGAGGTGGTGTTGCGGTCGTTGTTCTTTTCAAGGTGAAAGTTGAGGTCTCCCAAAAGGATGTAATCCTCGGAGGGGAGCGCGTGTGGAGTGATGAAGTCTGTGATGTCTTCACTAAATTGTGTGCGGGGTCCTGGTGGCCTGTAAAGGAGGGTGCCTCTGAGTGTGGTCTTGGGGTCGATGTGGATCTGGAAGTGAAGGTGTTCAGAGTTGGCGAGATTGACGTCTGAGCTGGTTGAGATGCGGATGGATTTCTTATGGACGATAGCGATGCCTCCTCCTGTGTGGCCGGTACGGTCCTTGCGAATGATCTTATAGCCTTCCGGGATGGCAATGGTGATGTCTGGGGCAGATGTGGCGTTCATCCATGTTTCTGTTAGGAAGGCGACGTCCGGAGAGATGGTGTCTAGTAGATTCCAGAGGTCAATGGCGTGCCTGTGGACCGAGCGGGTGTTGAGCAGGATGCATTGTAGGTGGTTGGGGTTGGATATCTGTTGTGTGTTCGTAGATGAGGAGTTGTTCTTGGTGCCGTCGAACATGCAGGAGATGCAGGAAAAGGGTCCATGGGTGTGTCCAGGAGCGGCTAGGACGCAGTTGGGGGAACGGCCGGGGTTAAGGGCTAGGAGGGTGGTGGCATCGTAAGTAATGTGGGAGGGGTGGACATTACGAGGACCAGGGGCTCTGGCGCTGGGCGCGGTCCAGGCGCGGACGGGCGTAGACGGGCTTACCTTTGGCGCACCTTCGGCGCAACTGGGGCGCGAATGCTGCGCGTGAACGCTGCGCGCAAATGTATCTGTCATATGTGGATGGGAAGGGGGGAGGGGCACGGGAGGGTCAGCAGGGAGGCGGGAGCGGGGAGGAGCCACGGGCTGGGAGTGGAGGCAACAACAACAACAAAAATGGCCTCTTAATGAAGAAACGAAACGGGGCACAGCCGAGATCGTCAATCACAGTTAAATACTTAACACAGTTCAAAATAGCAGTCTCATGCACAGAGCAGCGCTAACGGAACCAAAAACGAGCAGCCTCTACACTAATTATGCAATTTCTGAGTGTCTGGCGAAGAGAAGTGAAAGTAAGTTAATCGTAGGTAGGGCACTCAAAAGCGCTTAGCTGAAACAATACCAGGCGCAGAGGGGGAGCACTCGCAACACGGGTCCAGCAGGGTATCAGGCAGCACTGAGGTAGGCAAGCTGGCAGCAGGCGTGGGAGCGTGTGTGAGCGACCGCTTCGGGACAAGCCCAGGTGGTCACAGCACTAGGAAGGGAGGAGGGACGCTCTTAGTCTGTCTGTGGACGGGAGGGTCAGCAGGGAGGCGGGAGCGGGGAGGAGCCACGGGCTGGGAGTGGAGGCAACAACAACAACAAAAATGACCTCTTAATGAAGAAACGAAACGGGGCACAGCCGAGATCGTCAATCACAGTTAAATACTTAACACAGTTCAAAATAGCAGTCTCATGCACAGAGCAGCGCTAACGGAACCAAAAACGAGCAGCCTCTACACTAATTATGCAATTTCTGAGTGTCTGGCGAAGAGAAGTGAAAGTAAGTTAATCGTAGGTAGGGCACTCAAAAGCGCTTAGCTGAAACAATACCAGGCGCAGAGGGGGAGCACTCGCAACACGGGTCCAGCAGGGTATCAGGCAGCACTGAGGTAGGCAAGCTGGCAGCAGGCGTGGGAGCGTGTGTGAGCGACCGCTTCGGGACAAGCCCAGGTGGCACCTGGAGGCGGGCCGGACACGTGTCCCTATACATAACGGGGGGCCCTGAGTCATTTATGCATTTGATGCTGCTGTGTGATATGCTGCTTAAAATCCAAAGGTACTACCTACGTCCTCTTTTTCTAAAACGTAATCTGAGATGCTGCAGTGCAGCACTTTTCTTATGTTATAGAACTGATCGTATGGAGATTTGCTAGGCAGTTGCTTCGTATATGCAGACCTGCTATAGACAGCAGCGAAGAAAGTGGGTGCAAACCATAAAGCAACTGTAGTGATGGTTTTGCCATTTTCCGAGTTGTCTCTGGGGGCTGTGGTCGTCCTTTGACAGATCTGCCCTCATAAACTGGAGTGTGGCTCGACTCCGGTATTAAAGGCACTAGGGCAAAATGGACGACCAGGAGCCCCTTATTGACAGGACAGGGCATCGAGAGGTATTGTTGCACATTTCTACTTGCACCTGCACTTTATAAAATGCTCGCTTAGGTGTTGGACGTCTATTGGCCCATATCTAAGGGTTAATTTCCATAGGGCTGTCAGCAAAACTGTAACTATTTGGTCAAATCCTCGTTTTTGTAACATAATAGATAACGTTTGCGCAGCAGGCTTGTGCTCTTGTTTTATTTCTGTTGTTTATAAGACAGCTTTCAGGCTTCCTATTAGGTTTAATTGCTCTGAGTGGGCAACAAGCAGACGGAGACACCGGTGTCTGCACCTCGGTATGCGCTTGTTATTTTGGACGCTTTGTAAGATCTAATGACCGCTCTATCTAATTGATTGGTTTTAATAGTGATGTACGTCATCCGTTTGCACTTGCACTTCACGTCAGATCATGGATTATGCGCAAAGTAGTATTTATATGATCTATGCTTAAGTCGTTTTAAATGAACAAGAATTGTGATTGTTTAATTACGTGCTGTAAATATCAATGTTTTAGGCGTTATGGCCAATGTTCCCTCTAATTTTTTTCCTCTGTGTGCGGCAGTGGAGGGTCTCTGTGCGATGCAACCATGGCTATGTGCGCCAGGAACCGAACCTCGCGTGTCTGCGGCGCCAAATGCCACTCGTTTTTGGTGCCCTCCTGCCCTCTGCCCCACTCGCTTTTGGTGCCCTTCTGCCCTCTGCCCCACTCATTTTTGGTGCCCTTCTGCCCCACTCGTTTTTGGTGCCCTTCTTCCCTCTGCCACACTCGCTTTTGGTGCCCTTCTGCCCTCTGTCCCACTCGCTTTTGGTGCCCTTCTGCCCCACTCGTTTTTGGTGCCCTTCTTCCCTCTGCCCCACTCGCTTTTGGTGCCCTTCTGCCCTCTGTCCCACTCGCTTTTGGTGCCCTTCTGCCCCACTCGTTTTTGGTGCCCTTCTGCCCTCTGCCCCACTCATTTTTGGTGCCCTTCTGCCCCACTCGTTTTTGGTGCCCTTCTTCCCTCTGCCCCACTCGCTTTTGGTGCCCTTCTGCCCTCTGTCCCACTCGCTTTTGGTGCCCTTCTGCCCTCTGCCCCACTCGCTTTTGGTGCCCTTCTGCCCTCTGTCCCACTCGCTTTTGGTGCCCTTCTGCCCCACTCGTTTTTGGTGCCCTTCTTCCCTCTGCCCCACTCGCTTTTGGTGCCCTTCTGCCCTCTGTCCCACTCGCTTTTGGTGCCCTTCTGCCCCACTCGTTTTTGGTGCCCTTCTGCCCTCTGCCCCACTCATTTTTGGTGCCCTTCTGCCCCACTCGTTTTTGGTGCCCTTCTTCCCTCTGCCCCACTCGCTTTTGGTGCCCTTCTGCCCTCTGTCCCACTCGCTTTTGGTGCCCTTCTGCCCTCTGCCCCACTCGCTTTTGGTGCCCTTCTGCCCTCTGTCCCACTTGCTTTTGGTGCCCTCCTGCCCTCTGCCCCACTCGCTTTTGGTGCCCTTGTGCCCTCTGCCCCACTCGCTTTTGGTGCCCTCCTGCCCTCTGCCCCACTCGCTTTTGGTGCCCTTCTGCCCTCTGCCCCACTCATTTTTGGTGCCCTTCTGCCCCACTCGTTTTTGGTGCCCTTCTTCCCTCTGCCACACTCGCTTTTGGTGCCCTTCTGCCCTCTGTCCCACTCGCTTTTGGTGCCCTTCTGCCCCACTCGTTTTTGGTGCCCTTCTTCCCTCTGCCCCACTCGCTTTTGGTGCCCTTCTGCCCTCTGCCCCACTCATTTTTGGTGCCCTTCTGCCCCACTCGTTTTTGGTGCCCTTCTTCCCTCTGCCCCACTCGCTTTTGGTGCCCTTCTGCCCTCTGTCCCACTCGCTTTTGGTGCCCTTCTGCCCTCTGCCCCACTCGCTTTTGGTGCCCTTCTGCCCTCTGTCCCACTTGCTTTTGGTGCCCTCCTGCCCTCTGCCCCACTCGCTTTTGGTGCCCTTCTGCCCTCTGCCCCACTCGCTTTTGGTGCCCTCCTGCCCTCTGCCCCACTCGCTTTTGGTGCCCTTCTGCCCCACTCGTTTTTGGTGCCCTTCTGCCCTCTGCCCCACTCATTTTTGGTGCCTTCCTGCCCTCTGTCCCACTCACTTTTTGTGCCCTCCTGCCCTCTGCCCCACTCGCTTTTGGTGCCCTTCTGCCCTCTGCCCCACTTGCTTTTGGTGCCCTCCTGCCCTCTGCCCCACTTTTTGGTGCCCTTCTGCCCTCTGCCCCACTCGTTTTTGGTGCCCTCCTGCCCTCTGCCCCACTCGCTTTTGGTGCCCTCCTGCCCTCTGTCCCACTCGCTTTTGGTGCCCTCCTGCCCTCTGCCCCACTTTTTGGTGCCCTTCTGCCCTCTGCCCCACTCGTTTTTGGTGCCCTCCTGCCCTCTGCCCCACTCGCTTTTGGTGCCCTTCTGCCCTCTGCCCCACTCGCTTTTGGTGCCCTCCTGCCCTCTGCCCCACTTTTTGGTGCCCTTCTGCCCTCTGCCCCACTCGTTTTTGGTGCCCTTCTGCCCTCTGCCCCACTCGTTTTTGGTGCCCTCCTGCCCTCTGTCCCACTCGCTTTTGGTGCCCTCCTGCCCTCTGCCCCACTCGCTTTTGGTGCCCTCCTGCCCTCTGCCCTACTCACCTTTGGTGCCCTCCTGCCCTCTGCCCCACTTGCTTTTGGTGCCCTTCTGCCCCACTTGTTTTTGGTGCCCTCCTGCCGTCTGTCCCACTCGCTTTTGGTGCCCTCCTGCCCTCTGCCCCACTCGCTTTTGGTGCCCTTCTGCCCTCTGCCCCACTCGCTTTGAGTGCCCTTCTGCCCTCTATCCCACTCGCTTTTGGTGCCCTCCTGCCCTCTGCTCACTCGCTTTTGGTGCCCTTCTGCCCTCTGCCCAACTAGCTTTTGGTGCCCTCCTGCCCTCTGCCCCACTTGCTTTTGGTGCCCTTCTGCCCTCTGCCCGCCTCGTTTTTGGTGCCCTCCTGCCCTCTGTCCCACTCGCTTTTGGTGCCCTCCTGCCCTCTGTCCCACTCGTTTTCGTTGTTGCTTTTACTCAGGGCGCCACTCAGCACGGGCAGCATTGTTTGGCAGAGCAGCGCGCTCTTCACAGGCAGGCCCCTCCCTGTTAGTGCACTTCTTAGAGTTTCCTGTTGCTCAAATGGGTGTCATTTTTGATAATTATATGTTTCCCCATATGTTTCATGCTTGATTTTTGCTTCCGATAAAGTGTCACTCATAGTTGTTGAAATGTCACTCGAAATTACAATGAAATTATGAAAATGTGACACATAGCAATTTGTGGCGCTTGAGGCTATGAGGGAGGGTGGGGTAGACTCTGGCCTTTTGTTTATGTATTGCTGTTTATCAGAGCCCCTTCACAGGCTCCGATTAACAGTAATACTTAAACAAAAGGCCAGAGTCTCTCCCGCGCTTTTCTAACAAAAGCGTAGGCAGTTTCCAAACACACGCTGTGTTTGGAAACTGTCTACTCTTTTGTTAGGAAAGCGCGGGGAAGACTCTGGCCTTTTGTTTAAGTATTACTGTTAATCGGAGCCCGTGAAGGGGCTCTGATTAACAGCAATACTTAAACAAAAGGCCAGAGTCTACCCCGCCCTCCCTCATAGCCTCAAGCGCCACAAGCCCTCCCCCCACCTCCTTACCTGCACGCCTCACGACCGCTCCGCCGCATTCGCGCCGCTCTCTTTCAAAGCGGCCGGCGGCTTGACTTCCTGACTGTGTGCGCGCTCCACGCTAGGTGGTGCGTGGTGAGGTCAGGAGCGGTGCGAGCGCGCGCGCACACGCCTTAGAGGGAACGGTGGTTATGGCATAAACCGCTGACAATAAACCTTTGCCATCAAGTACCACACATGCAGGAATGCTCAGTGGGTTGTGCGCTGCTAGATTTAACATGGACGTCTGTGGAAGTGTCCCTCCAGAAAGCAGAGTAGATCATATGGGGGTCAAGAAAGGTTTATTTAAGTATCACAGCTACAGAGACCCCATCCTTCTTCAAGCTAAGACTGAATGACAAATGTCTCTATCCCAGCCCACGGCCCAGCACCCATCCTCACATTCCAGAGTATCATGACACAGGACGACACACCTTCTCCCCCTCACACATTCTAAACTTAAAGAAAATAAAAGGAAACTTAACTATGAATGCAAAGGATACAAAGAACATAATAGAGAATGCATGTAGGAGCTTTGAAAAACTCAACAAAGCGATTTTATAGGCAAAGAGAAAACTGGGGTGCATGGCAAATGGGAAAAGAGCTCACTTTAAGAAACACAATCGTGCAAACGTCGGGGAATACATTTCAAGTGAAGTGGCCCAGAGCCCCTTTCTCCTGCAACAGGCTCTTCCACCTCAGAGCCTGAATCAGGCTCACTCGTCTTTATTGCATTTTTGAAAACCTTGATAACCTTAAACGGAAGACTGAATTTGGATCTGGGAGACTTCATCTTGACCCAGTCTCCCACGTCGACCACTGTTCTCTTCACAGCCCTCCTTTTATCATACAAGATCTGTATTTTTTTATCACCTCTTTCTCTCTTTCCAGTCCTCAATACTGCCCACTGTATGCCTTCAGCATTGGCATGAGACTCCCTTCCACTAGTACTGCCATGTCAACTTGGTAAGTGCACCCACTGAGCAGTCCCTAAACCTTCCCTTTTCGACATGGTAGCCACCCCTAAGGTAGGCCCTAGGGCAGGGTGCATTGTATGTGAGCACTGTGCCACTGCTATTCAGTGCCACAGTGCAAGTGCTCCCTATGTTAATTTGATGTCATGGATTAATGACTCTATGATTGGCTTATTTGGTTTACATGTCAGTCCCTAGTACAGTGCACTGCGTGTGCCCAGGACCTGTAAGTCAAATGCTGCTGGTGGGCTTGCAGCACTGATTGTGCCACCCACAGAAACAGCTTGTAAAGTGTGCCTCAGGCCTGCCATTGCAGAGCCTGTATGCAGTCTAGCACTGCGATGCGGACTTGGTAAGTGCACCCACTCACAGAATTACGTTCATTATTTCTCACAGGGGTTCATTGGGCACATATACACAATAGTAAGCACGGTTATTTTGTCTCACTATCACTTGTGTCACTACTTTTTTTGTGGTTCTCGAAAAGGAGAACAAACACTGTTTTTTCCTGTCTTTTCTTTACTTCTTACACACTCAGAGAGAGAGTTACCGATGATGAGAAGTGGGTAAGCTGGCGATTGTTAGTCAGAAACCCCGTTGGCGGTTCTACCATGAGGTACTTTCTCCCTTCTCTCACATTTTTTTACTGCTGGAAGGTGGGGAGTCTGGATGGTAGCAGTTGTTGTTTTTAGTGAGACACTGTGACAAACAAGAGTAGTTGAACTGTACACACTTGAGGGAATTGAGAAGAGTATTGAAAACCCTGGATTTGTTATTTACGTTAGGACTAAGTGTCTTTTAGGTGAGGCCTTATGTTGTTTATAAAATGCACCCACTGACCAGTCTCTAAACCGTCCCTTTTCTACATGTTAGCCACCCGTAAGGTAGGCCCTAGGGCAGGGTGCATTGTATGTACTGATGTGTGTAGCATGTCCTGGTAGTGAATTACAGCCAATTTTGTTTTTCACTACTGCAAGAATGGCCAGAATGGCAGTTTGGTTATAACACCTTATAATCTTAACTATCCCAAGGAACATGGTAGAAAAACGAATTTAATATGCCTGAACTCAGTATGATAAAATACATATTTTAGTGAAGTTGGTTTTAAACATTCTGTGTTTGAAACTACCACTTTTAGAAATAGGTATTTTCTTGCCTAACCATCCAAGCCTGCTTCTGCAAGGCTGTGTATTCCATGTCTGGTTTGTGAGTGACAGGGGCTGAGGGGGCTCCAGGAGACAGGGTGAGTCAGCACTGGGCTGAATAGACCTATCTGCATGTAGAGTGGTGGGGGAAGTAGCACCTGGGCCTGAATAGGGCTGTGTCTGCCTTCCACAATGCTGGCTCCACCTCCTGTGGTGTGTCTGATGACCCTGGCCCACCCCGACAAAGGAAGAAGCTGTGCACTAGCAGGATGCACCCAGAACTGGTTTATACTAGGTACAGACACTCTCTGCCTTCAGAGACAAAGGATTTGTGTGTATAAAAAGGGGGACCTAGACCCCAGAACTTTAGATCCCTTCTGGGAAACAAGGAGAAGAACAAGAGAATCAGCAGGAGTTATTTGACTACCCCTATACCAGTGTGTTGTTTGCTGGGGATGGCCTGCAGTGGTTTCTTTATTGCCACGGAAAGGAGAAAAGACTTTTATTGAAACTTTCATCATCTTACAGAAAATCTCTAATGGCTAGAATTTGAGCTTGCCTTCTGTCTGAAATCTCAGGGATACAAAGACTTCACCCCATCTGGAACTTTCTTTTCTTGCTGCTACAGAAGGAAATTGCAAAAACCGACGCCGGCGAGCAAAACCATAATCTGCATCGAAGCCGTGAGCGCTGCTCTGACTTACAACGTCGAGCCGACGCCGGCCGCCGTGCCATATCGACACCAACAAGCGACATCGTAACCTGCCACAAGCCCTGAGCGCTGCTCCGACTTTGTGACGTAGACCCGATGCCAGCTGCTATGCTGCATCGCCTCCAAAGCCGACATCATTGTGGAGCCGATCCTCGACGTGGGTGGTCAAGAATCCATCGACATCGTGACATTGTACAGAACCGTGGTTTTGGCGCTATCGTAAGGAACCAACTCCCCTGCTTTGTGCAAGCATCGAGGACCTGACGCATCGCCTCCCCTGAAACAAGGAACCGACGCAGCACAGCGCCAACTACGCTGCGAGCTGTCTTTGTTTTCACTTTTCCCAAGGTACTGTTCTTTGTGGGTCTGTTTTGACTACGCGCTCAAAGCCTTGCACCTCACGGTCGGCGCCGTACTTTGGGATTTCTTTGACCTCGACGTTGTGATAACTCGTCTGTTGCTAAAAACTGCGTTTAATTGAATAACCTATTTTTGAGCTACTTCTACCATCTTATTTCTGCTTACAGTATTGTGGATTTTTGTCGTTTGAGTCTTGTGTTAAGTCTATATTAAGAATACGTATTTTTATAAAACCTGTGTGGTGTACATCTGTAGTGTTTTCCCTGTATTACTGTAAGTGTTCACAAATGCTTCACACACTGCCTCTGAGATAAACCTTCCTGCTCGTGACAAGGTACCACAGGGTTGAGCAGGGGTTATTTTAGGAGTGTCACTCCCTTACTCTGACTAGAATCAAGGGTCCCTATTTGGACAAAGGTGCAAGCCATTGCCGACTAGAGAGTCTGAGACCCCCAGTTCTAAAACCCACCTTTTCATCCACTAAGGTTCTTTTGATCATTACCCACAACAGAGTGACCTCCATGTTGGGGACCCTTCCTTTAAATAAACAAAAGGGAATTTCACCAGTGGACGAACAAGAAGTGAACCTATACTCGCTAATCTACTTCCTCATTGCCATCTCCCAACTTTCACCACAGACAAAAGCTTGTTGCAGAGTCTCTTTAACAACCTTGACAAACCTTTCCATCACACCATTGCTTTGTGGATGGTACAGGGACGCCTTCTTATGCTTGATCCCCCTGGAACTCAGAAACTCTTCCATGACTAAGGTTGTGAACTGAACACCATTGTCTGACAAGAGTGTTAACTGGAAACCCTCACGTTCAAATAACTCTTCTAGAAACTCAATCACTTCACCAGACTCAACGGAATAAACCACCTTTGATATCAGGCCAATGGGAAAACATATCAATACACACGATCAAATAGAGATCCTGAGTCTTCAACTTCACAGGTCCCAAAATATCTATAGAAGTGTCCACCACGGACCATTAGCCTGTTCTCTAATAACCATGGGTTGAGTCCTGCACTTCAATATCCTGTCATAACACGCACATTCAGCACATTCACGCACCAACCTCTCTACATGTACATCCATGGCAGGCCACCAATATTCTTACCTGATACTTTGCTTTGTCTTGGCAATGCCCATGTGCGAGGTGTGAGCAGTCTTTACTAGCTTATCCCTTAGTGCAAGGGGTGCAACCAACTTACTACCACACACGAGGAGACCATCCTCCCCCGCCAGATCTTCCCTAACTTGCCAAAAGCCTTAGAGGACCTCCTCACAGTCCTTCTTCTCACACTAACCACCTTTGACCAAGGTGAGGACTTTCTGCAAGTCTAAATCGATCATGTGATGTTCCCTCCACTCTCTCTCTGAAATCAACCCTTCGCTAATCACACACAAATTAATTCCTTCCTCCAATTATTCACCTCCAAACCTCTCAACATCATCTGTCATTTCATACTCCACACCACGAGTCTTGACAGACGGTGTGCCAGAACTGTAGAGCCACAACCCACTTCCGTATCCCATGGGAGACAGAGTCAATGCCTTTCTTGGAGAAGACCTCCCTAAGAGGTTTGTGGTCAGTACGAATTCTGAACCTTTTCCCCCACAAATCCTTTCTCAGCTTGTGCACTGCCCAGGAAAAACCCAGAGCTTCTTTTTCCACAACAGAACAGTTGCATTCAGCACACCTCAAGGGCCTAGAGAGGAAAATAATCATTTTAACCTCCCCATCAACCTTTTGCAAAAGAACTGCTCCTAACCCCTTTGAGCTGGCATCAGTGATGAGATAAGATTCCTTTGTGGGGTCAAACCTTCATAGACAAGGTGCTTCATTCAGATGTTTCTTAATGCACTCAAACTCTTCCTCACAGCCCTTGGACCAAACACATGTGCCTCCCTTCTTGAGGAGAGACCTCAAACAAGAGGTTTTCCCTGCAAAGTTCGGAACAAACTTGTAATAAATTCAGCCATGCTTAGAAACTTTACAAACTCTTCTTTGTTCAAAGGGCTGTGCAAATTAAAATGGTGCTTACCAATGAGTGTTTAGGTTTGATGCCTGCAGCGGACACAAAACGCCCATGGTACTCTAATTCTTTGACATCAAATTTGCACTGGTCAATAATAAGGGTGAGGTCAGCATCACATAACTTCTTCAATACTGACCTCAGCCTCCCATTATGTTCCTCAAGATCCACACCAAAGATGAGCACATCATCTAGGTACACCTTGAAACCCTGAAGGCTTCCAAGAATGCCCTCCATCGCCCTCTAAAAAATGGAGGCTGCAGAAATCAGTCGAAAGGCATTCTTAGAAACCTAAAGGTACCAAAGGGTGTTACCCAGGAGGTAAGGTCCTGGGAAGAGGTGTGAATGCTCTGAATGTTCTGAAGAGGAGTGAAGGCCGGCCTGGTGATAGGCGGAGGTCAAGTCCAAGGAAGAAAAATGCCTTGCCCACTCAAGAGAACACAGCATTTTAGTTATGTGGGTGAAAGCATAATGATCAACAATAACTGCTTTGTTGAGCTCCCTCAAGCTGACACAGAGCCTAGCCTCCCCATTGGCTTTGCAGGCCATAACAACAGGAGAGACCCACTCCGTTGCTTCAACTTCTTGAATGATAAACTTGGCTAAGAGATTGCCTAATTCAACTTTCATGCTCTCCCTTACTTACAGAGGTGGATTTCTGACCTTAGCTGTTTTTGGAACAGAGTTAGATTTGACCTTTATCCAATGTACATAGTTTTTGAAACAAACACAGTCCACCAGCAAAGACCTCAAGGAATTCCTTGATCCAGTCTCGATTAGCATTACTAACAACCCTAACTGGTGGTAATTATTTTAGGCAGACAGATCTCATTGGGATAAAGGCAGCTATGTAGATCACGTTGATGGAAGCAACTTATGAGCGAGTCCTGCTTCATCGAGACATAGATTTTACCAGGGATGACTCTCCCTTTGAAATCAATTGTGACCCAGAAATAACCCAGCAACTCAATAGTCACCATACCTTAACCTTTTGGTCTAATGTCTGGCTTCAACAGGGTGAGTTTGCCCAGCAGATTACACTCATAAAATGTTTTGGGGACTAGCAGTATCTTGGCCCCAAAGTCGAAGAGCATGCTCACTGGAGCATCATTGAACAAAACTAGCTCCTGAGGGCCATCTCTAGCATTCCCTGTGACAGGGAGAACATTGATTCCTTCCAAATCTTCTTCATAAAGATAAACTTCCCTGACTTTTTTATGCCCGTGGCCCGATCTGCAGCTCTTTGATACGTGACCTTTTCTCTCTTTTTGCACATGGCCTTCCAACCTGGGCAGTCTTTAACCCGTTGACAGTGGCGCGAATTTCACCGCTGTGCGGGCATATTAATGAGTGGGTGCAGTTCGGACAGCCCCTAGTCGTCCTCCGCACATGCCCACTGTGACGTTAGGGGGCCGTCCGACGCACGCAACGGGTTAAAGTTGGCCATATGGCCAGAGTTGCCACACCTGAAGCACTTCCTCTGAAAATTCTTTGTGTTAAAGGGCTTTGAAGTGGTGCTCAATTTGGGTTTAACAAATCTATCCACCACCACCTTGACATTAATGTTCTCCTTTTTATCACCTGAACTGTCTTTGCGTATAATATCAACACACACTTTTGAATGCCCTTGACTTTTGGATATGGTCAGCACTTCTTAAGGCGATGGTGTGTCTTTTTGCCACAGGGCATGTCTCGTTTTGTCGAGGGCGCATCCTAACATGAACTAATCTCTTAAGCGATCCTCTAAAGCGGCACCAAAATTGCATGTGGAAGCCAATGTGCACAAGGTAGTTATGTACTGTTCGACCGACTCATCCTGCCTTTGCATCCTTCTCCCGAAGTTATATCTTACAAGGACAGTACTCACTTTGGGGAGGTGGTGCAGGTGCAACTTGTTGAAGCAGATCTCGTATTCTTTAAGAGTGCCGGAGTCACTATCAGAGTGTTCAGGAAGGTACTCAAAGAATTCTTGTCCCTCAGAGCCCAAGCAATGCATTAACAATGAGGCTTTCCTCTCTGCACTTAAGGAAGTGCCACAGACACGAGCATAATGTGTGGAAACCTTCTTCCACGAGAGAGGAGGAACTTCTGGAGATGTCAACAAGAAGGGAGGGGCAGTGACATTTTGCATGATGTATGAGCTATGTTTGACCTAGTTACTACTTAAGGGTGATTTTCAGTGATCTGCGTACAGTGCACAATATCCACATACCTTATAAGCTGTGCGCATCAGGGGAACTGCGTGAAACTTCAGCAATTAAAATTTCGGCCTATGCGCACAATGCCAGAAACTGTATTTGCTGTGCGCATCAGTAGAACGATCAGCCCGATTACTGATGGCACATATTTATTCAGGGAGGAGTCACTTTAGTTTGGTGCTCAATTCTATGTGTAGATGTAAGTCTGGTGGTGCCTGATAACTGAAAGGCACACATTTGTTTACATACAATTTCATATATGTCTGATTTATTATTCCTATTACAGTGCCTTCTACCTTGAGAAGGCCCGTCCTAGACCAGTGTGAGGACAAAACCCATGCCGACAAATGAGCGACCTGAAGTGTAATACTGAGAAAAAGTAACCTGGAAGATTGCTGTAAATGAAAAAATAATAATAAAGAACTGCATAACAACAGCTGGGTGACCTGGAAGCCGATTGTTTCTCAATATAGTACTAGTTTGTGATTACCTTACAGTGCTCACATTATCATCCACGCTAGAAGAGATGGGAGCCTGGGGTGTCTGGTCACAGAAGCTCATTTACATACAAAGGGGGTGACAGCCTGTTCACAACGCACAGCACAACTTGTTTACGTAAAGTGCTAGTACACAGAACAGGTTACAGTCTTGTGTCTCTTTTTTTCATTTTCTTTAATATATCCTGCACCTTGCTCTGTTCTTCTCTTTCTCTCATTTCAATTCATAGCAAATTACTCAAATTCATTATTGCTTTATCAGCACGGCACAAGTCGGGGGGTAGCCACAGTTTGAAGCGGTCCCCCAACTATTATCTAGAAACGGGACTCAGTTCCACATAGCTCCTTAGCCTGCAACTGGTAATTGTTACTTCGTGCCCCAGCACTGCAGACACAGGCCTCTGAGTGTTTGTTTGTGTGAGTGGCGCAAGAGAGGAACAGAGAACTTGACACAATTAGTCCTTCTATTGCTTAATACAATGGCTGGATAAAGAATAACGTCAGGAAACAAGCGCAAATTAAAAGCATATTTTATTTATTCGCTGAAAACTGTTTAAAAATGTAATTTCCAAGTTCCACATATCTGTTTAAAAATATTTACACTTTCAGTCCTTTTTCGAGTTTAGTTACAAACCAATAGTGGGCAAAACACATGATGTATAAAAACTGAAACCAAAAACTTATGTTTACATTATTTTATGTTTCTTGTTTATTGTTTTTAAAACAGTCCATCAACCTTTCACGTGAAAATTATAAGGGCCTGACATCACTTCTTGTGATGTCACTACCTGTGACGTCACTGTGATTTGCATATGATAATGGGCTCCTTCACTATTTTCCTTACTTGTGCCCTGTTTATTGGCATGGCATGGGTCTATAGGTATTACAAATAAACATTAAATTCACAGGTGTTCAGCCCATTTCTCTGGTGATGTCACATATTGGCATGTATTCGGCTGCTTCTTCTATTTTTAGATGAGTACAAATAACGTACGTTCCCCCTCCTTCCAATTCGTTCTTTTTCTCCCCATTTCTTTGTCTCTCTCACTCTCTTTATCTCTCCCCCTCTTTATTTCCCACACACTCCTGTTAGCTTTAGCTTCATGAATGTCACTGCCACTTCTGGCATTCATACGACAAATCCTTCAGAACATTTGAGGACAAGGGACAATCAAGTGTGGAAGATGAGTTGCTGGGAGTGCAACTGATTGTCCTGGCACATATATGCTTTTGATGTGGGATTTCGCTATTTCACCACATTCTTCAAACAGAGTCTACTGCTTACAGTGGCTCAATTCTGGTAAAAAGTAGAGTTTGGCAAGTCACAAAATGAATAGGGAGAGCCAAGTCGGGGAGGAGCCATGGGTCACACTTAGTTATAAGGCCCGAGACACGAGCTGAGCCATCGACCGAAAACAGTGTGTAAGAGATGCAGCAAACGTTACTTAAAAACAAGGTATATGCTCTTTTATATCTGAAAATAGGTTATTTCTTGAACACCTGTGCTTCGCTTTAATTCTTTATCTACACTGCAGTGGCATTTGTTAATAGTAATACATGCATTTTACCAATGAAGTTTCTCATCTCCAGATCCCTGACAACATGTCCACTCTGGGTGTGTTGGGTTTATAGGTTTTATCACTAATCCGACAAGTTAGCTGAAAATACCACTGTTAGTCCCAGTATTGTTCAGTGTTGCTTTTACAGGTTGTGTGATCAGGTGCGATTAAATGTTTTTCTTTGTATCTCTTCTTCACCAAATAAAAATCAACAATGTTTCTTTTCTTTTAATCCACATTGTGCTTGTCTCCCACTGTGTATCCTGGTACATAATGTCACTTTGCTATGTGTACGGAAGTGAACAATCACTGGAAACAAACACTTTTATAATCCTGCAAATACTGTTATCTGTTTTACTTCTTTACTGCTATTCGGGTCTTTTATCATCTGGTATTTCAATGTCCCACATAATTTGCATTGGATCTTTTTCTGTAATTCATTCCTCTCACAATAACTGCACTGTTTTGCTCTTTTCTATGTCCTCAGAAGGGTCAGAAGTGGAGAAATGTGGCTCAATGGTTAGAGCGGCAGACCCTGATGCAGAGGTCTGGCCCGGGACCTGGGTTCAATTCCCGCCTCGGCGGGTCTTGGGCTCAATTTCCTCGGACCTGATAATTCTCGCCTCGGTGCCTATTCTAATCATGGGTCCCACTCTGCAACTCTGGGCAATAGCTTGCTTAATCTCCACAACGGCCCCAACAGCGCTGGGATGACTGGCTTCACCCTGGGGGTGCCCAGGAGTGGACATTTCACAGGAAAGCCAGGGAGGGTTCCACAGCGTTATGCGTTACAGCACCAGGACACCCCAGTTGGGGTATTAGTGCACTTTACAAGTACAAATTACATTTACATTTACAAGGGTCAATATTATTTTTGATGTTCTTAAGTTCTTTCCGGAATCTCTGCAGCTCTAGGATTATTTCCATGTGAGTTAAATGAAGGAGTGAATTCACTGAGGGCTGTGTGGGATTGAAAATTGACAAAAGCACTTCTCACTTTCAGTGCCCTTCTATGTTTTCCCCCTGTGTGTTTGCTGATGACTTTGTAGCTCTAATCGTCGACTAAAGCTCTTTCCACATTCATTGCACTTGAGTGGCTTTCCCCCTGTGTGTGTTTGTTGATGTTTTCGTAGGGTTGATAACTGACTAAAGCTCTTCAAACATTCACAGCAATCATATAGTTTTTCCCTTGTGTGTGTTCGCTGATGTCTTTGAAGGTGTGATAACTGACTAAAGCTCTTTACACATTCACTGCACTTGAATGGTTTTTCCCCTGTGTGTGTTCGCTGATGACTTTGAAGGTGTGATAACTGACTAAAGCACTTTGCACATTCACTGCACTTGAATGGTTTTTCCCCTGTGTGTGTTCGCTGATGACTTTGAAGGTGTGATAAATGACTAAAGCTCTTCCCACATTCATTGCACTTGAATGGTTTTTCTACTGTGTGAGTTCGCTGATGATACCTTAATGCTGAAGAGCTGCGAAAACTACTGTCACATTCCGAACAATTATAGCGTTTTCCCTCTGTGTTTTATTCGCTGATGTCTTTGTAGTACTGATAATTGACTAAAGCTCTTCCCACATTCAGTGCAATTATATGGTTTTTCTCCAGTGTGTGTTCTCTGATGCTCTTTTAGGTATGATAATCGACTAAAGCTCTTCAAACATTCACTGCACTTGAATGGTTTTTCTCCTGTGTGAGTTCGCTGATGATCCTTTAATGCTGTAGAGAAGCGAAAACTACTGTCACATTCACTACAATGATAGGGTTTTTCCCCTGTGTGTGTTCGCTGATGTCTTTGAAGGGTTGATAACCAACTAAAGCTCCTCCCACATTCACTGCACTTGAATGGTTTTTCCCCTGTGTGTGTTCGCTGATGACTTTGAAGGTGTGATAACCAACTAAAGCTCTTCCCACATTCACTGCACTTCAATGTTTTTTCCCCTGTGTGTGTTCGCTGATGACTTTGAAGGTGTGATAACTGACTGAAGCACTTCCCACATTCACTGCACTTGAATGGTTTTTCTCCTGGGTGTATTCGCTGATGTGTTTGAAGGCTTGATAACTGACTAAAGCATTTCCCACATTCACTGCACTTGAATGGCTTTTCCCCTGTGTGTGTTCGCTGGTGTCTTTGTAGTTCTGATAACCTACTAAAGCACTTTGCACATTCACTGCACTTGAATGGTTTTTCCCCTGTGTGTGTTCGCTGATGACTTTGGAGGTTTGATAACTGACTGAAGCACTTCCCACATTCACTGCACTTGAATGGTTTTTCCCCTGGGTGTATTCGCTGATGTGTTTGAAGGCTTGATAACTGACTAAAGCACTTCCCACATTCACTGCACTTGAATGGCTTTTCCCCTGTGTGTGTTCGCTGGTGTCTTTGTAGTCCTGATAACCTACTAAAGCACTTTGCACATTCACTGCACTTGAATGGCTTTTCCCCTGTGTGTGTTCGCTGATGACTTTGAAGGCTTGATAAGTGACTAAAGCACTTTGCACATTCACTGCACTTGAATGGCTTTTCCCCTGTGTGTGTTCGCTGATGACTTTGTAGTTCTGATAACCTACTAAAGCTCTTTACACATTCACTGCACTTGAATGGTTTTTGTCCTGTGTACATGTGCTGATGAAGCTTGCGTAGTGATGACAAACTAAAGCTCTTGCTGCATGTGTATGATTCTTCTTTCTTGGTTAGTGTCTGTGGGTCGGGTACATATTTGTCTACATCCCATGACTGCATTTCCTGATGGGCCGACATGGCTTATAAAGCACTTGTGTTTTTCTCACACACTTTATATGTGTGCAGTATTTTGCATGTTTTATTTCTGTTTTCACAAAAAATGCGATAGCCACCAAATATTTGCCACACTCCTAATACGTAGAAGGTGTCTTTGTAGGCGATTGTGCCTTTAGATTGGATTATGGCTATGCACGATTGCGGGTAAAGATGTATCTTCCTTCTGACCGGTGCAAATTAGGACAGTCTATTGTATTGTAGCTACAAGAACTCCTCTTTCCTTTACCCGTCAGTTGTCCGGCTCTGCTCTGTTGTGCTTTTCTCTGGTTACTGTGGTTTGTCAGGAAAGAGTTTACAATTCTCCTAGAGCACGGAATGATGGCTTGTCATCATTTTATAAAACAGAGCTCTGCGGTAATCACACCATACAGATCCCATGATATTGGACACTTGTTTATACAGGAGGCGGTTTGTTATTGTTGTTGCCTTAATTTTCCTAAGGTCATTTCTTCGTCTTGTGGCATGGATGTGCACAGCTCAGCGTCTTACAATCACTGAACTGCCCTTGATGCTTGATCCGGGATCTGTCAGTTTGTGTGCAGGTTCCTCTGTCGCCGACTGCGCTGATGTTTTCCTGAATACTGTAGCTCAATATTTCTGCTATTATTGAAGATTTACAGCATTCGCTTTATTATTGATGGTCATTTCACACATTCAAGGCTTGTTTTCTGTTGGATGTAAAAATATTTAAAATTACTAAATTGAAACATAATGGAATGAGAATTCACAATAGTGGTAAAAGACATTTCGGGGAAGATTTACCAAATCTCCACACAATGCAGCACAGCCCTCCCCCCGCGAGGCAGCGCTGTGTGGCGTGACAGGAAGGGAACAGGAGAGCACCATATTTTCAAAGATATGGCTCTCTCCTTCCCTTTCCCTTGCGTCGGCACTGATTACAGCAGCCGTGCGCCATGCACACACCTTAGCACCAGAGCGCTAGGGTGTGTGTGTGAGTCCAGCATCGGTTTTGTACAGGAAGGACACCGTTCCTGTACAAAATACTATGTCAGACATGAAGGAAGGCTTTTCCCACTTTGCATGCATGTTGCACAGTGCAGCACACATGCAAAGTCAGAGAAGGAAGGAGAAATTAATTCAGTTCTCCTTCCTTGTGTCTTGTTTAAAAGGGTGCAGTTTTCTCATGCTTAACCCAATCTACTGATTTTGGTAAAATGGGTTTAGCATGAGAAATCTTGGGTGGTTGCACGGGATTGCCCATGCACCCCCCCTTGGCAGGTCCCAATGTGTGAAGTAATGCGAAGCAGTGCTATGCGCAGTTTCACATTACTTTTACATTATTTCCAGCGCTAAAAAAATTTAGCGCTGGAAAGTAAATTAGGAAAAAAAGATTTTGCGCTGTTTTGTGCCACTTTTGTGATGCAAATACGGCGCAAAATATTAGTAAATCTCCCTCTTCTTCTTTACCACCTTTAAAAATTAGCAAGAAATATTTCATCATACACAGATATTTAACTAAAGGTTCTGTTGATCAGGTGATATCTTATTAATGTCTGAAAAGGAGGTGATTTACCAGCGTTCACAGAGTAACTGAGCAAAGTAAAGGCGCTCACGGGGCACCCAAGTGCTTGAGGTTTTGCTTAAGATAGACGCATATGGTCAAGATTTAATTTAAACAAGAATAGATTTTAGAAAAAGAGATGGATCAGGCTGGGCTGCAAAATTTCCAGTAACTCTTTACGAAGTATACAACGAAAGTAACTCCATTTACACACTTCTTCTTATTCTTTCCGATTCACTTACGATCATCTCAAATACCAACTCCTGTCTTTACCTCGCTGTTCATAAGTCACCATTGACACTTTCAACAGCTACCTTGGTTGAAGCATTTCTGGTTTCTTCTACCCTAGAAGATTGGAACATTATTGTGGGTTGAGGGGGTTCCTATCACCATAACATCTGTCCATCTCCCTGAAACTAGTGCAGCTTACAGAGCCTGGTTCTGGCCTGAAAGACAACTTTAAAAAGCGGTCTTTAGTTCTTCCTAAAGTAGATAAAGTTCTGTAAGATGCAGCTCCTTCCGGGGCTTCTGTGTAAAACCGAACGAGGGGTTCACTGTAAGGCCCGTCCTTTACATTATAAGCGCAGATATGGCAAACAAACGTTGATTCATATAATTTAATATTCAACAATATCAGTCATTTTGTACTTATAGAGAATCCATCACACCCAATAATTTACCTGCCATATCCCCGCAGCAGATGTGTGCATATTACTTTTTTTCCCCCTTTTCCACCATTACATGGCATCTGGTATGACGTTGTCCGTTTGGGGCCCAGGATGCCACTTTGTGACCGGATGGGCATTTGGCAGAGCGGGAGGAGGTCTCAGTTATCCACAGGTGATGCGGCATTTCCACCTTTCCATATTTCACATCTTCTAGTTTATCTCATTTCCTGCCTTCGGTCCCTCTACTGCTCTCTGGCTGCTCACTCACTCTGTGGGGTATATCAGAAGTCAAATAACGGCCTGATACTCACAAGGCCGTGGTTCTCACTTCTTCTACAACACTTATTGTGTCCTAGTTTAGAGTTTGTCCAACAGATTATTGCCTCAAAACTAGGGGTGGGCGAAGAATTCAGCTCTGCCGGCGGAGCTCGCGAATTTTTGCCCAGAGTGCGGAGTTCCAAAAAACTCCATGAAGTAATGCAGAACTGAGTTTTTTTTCTCTAGCAGTTCTCCAACGGTAAGGTGGCGAGCGCTTGTGAGAAAATATAATGCACTAGACCTCCTCCTGGCGAGATTTCTCATTGCGGTAGGTCGCGACCACTCGAGTGTAGAAATCTGCCATTCTCGTTGATGAAGCTGCTACTCGATTAGAATATCAATTTGAGCGGCAGAAAGCAGCAGCGCCCTCTGGCACAACGCGTAGTGCCGTTCGTGCTGCTTTTATAGTACTAGAAACCGGGAATGGGCTTTGGCTCTTAACCAGTCAGGCTAAACCGACCAAACTTTAGATAACAAAACGTGTGCCAGGACTGATAGTTTTTTAGAGACTATTTACTCATGACCTCTATGAACATAACATAAACGTCTGCTTTAACAATTGCATCATTTAATGACCAAGAATTTATTTTTTCAATTTTCAATCTTAGAAAACAAATATATATACTGTGTGTACAACAACATAAACAAGTATTATATATACAATTATATACAATAAATATACAACACATTTGAAATGACGAATTTTTCACTTATACCACATCCATACTTCTTTCATCCTTCCCAAACATACTACAAACAAAACAATCCCTAAGGGCACCAAAATCCAAATACAAAATGAAAATAGATTTAAATCCAAATCTCAATGGTCGAAATTATTCTGAAATGATGTTTAAGGCACTTTTTTTGTAACAAATTCTTGACAAAAAAGCGGATTGAGATGAGCTATGGTGATTCCTTAGAAAGTATGACGTGGGATAATGGTCGACGCGTTTCGAACCCTGAAACTTGTGGGGTTCTCATCAGGACCAAGAAGACTCTACAAAAAACAAAACATAACCATTTGTAGGTGAACTAAAAAATTTACTTAAGTGTGCCTCCCCAATGGCGCTTTCACTACCATGAGTCTTTGCTACCATTCTCCTATGTAGTGGTGGTATATGGGAATCTAAAAAAATTGTTGAAAGTTCTGATTAGGTCCTTCTTTACATGACAAACATTGCATGTTAGTCATATTCATGCATCACATCTCTTATTCTCTCATTCTCTACCCCGACACTTACCCCAATGGGAGGAAGACGATCTGATGGCGGACACACAGCGTGGGCGGCTCGCCTAAGGCTGTTGAGTAGTTCGGATGATCTTTTTCTGTAAGTTTAAAAAAGTAACCACCAATTACGGACTTGTGACCTGCGTTAGCACTTGGTTAGCGCCGAACTGGAAACACGCTCGCATATTGAAACCTTTCTTTGCTGAGCTGCGCGCCACAACCGGTTTTAAAATAGAAGTGATTCCACAATTTTCTTTTGCTTAGCGTCCTGCTTTCTGTTAAAGCAATCTCGGACTTGGATGCAGTCTTACCTGAATCAAGCAAAACTTTCTGAGTTAATCAGAGTCCTAGTTCGACAAAAACGTCCTGGTGAGCCATGGCACAGATTGAATTCAGTCAGTGCCTGAGTGAGTGTGGAAAATTACTTCCTGTATGTCACATGATCGGTCTCACGTAGCAAAGCATTCTGGGACCAGAAGTCCAATGTATATAAAAGGCGGTTCTAAACGAAATGAAAATGTTTTTAAGGTCGTCCTATTGTACCATAGATGGGGCTGTCTGTGTGGGTGTAGAACAATATTCCCTTTATATCGCATAGTCGTTGTTGCGTGAAGCATTGTGGGAACTGAAGTCCTGTATGTCCTGAGGTAGTCCAAATGAAGTGACTGTTGCGCGCGGGAAGTGGGGGTTCTTAGAATTCAAGATATTGCTTTAGGTGAATGTTGCGAGGCACAGGTAGGTGGGCAGTTCTCATGGTGAACCCAATATTTAGTATGAAGGAAAAATATAAAGGTTCGCAGTTCAACCCTTCTCAATCAGTATTCATAGTGTTAGAAAGGCAATGTATATCTTGATGTTATCATCCAGGGGTGCCTTCTGAAAGTTTTGAGGAGGGCCCTCTCAAAGCTTGAAAATTTCAGAAATTTCATTGAGGCCATTTATTGCGGTATTATATTTCATAATTAACAGAGCTTCCCGCTGGCTCAGTCTGGCATCCAGGTCACTGCCGCGTTTGTCATTTTCGATTTTTGATATTACCGTCCATGAGAGTTCAGATTCCTTATGCTCATTTGACATCCAATGGTTGACGAGTGGTGCATTTGCCACATGTCTTCTTATCCGAGATTTGTGCTGGGTAATCCTTTGACGGATCTCTTGCGTGGTCTTCCCAATATACAGTTTTGGACATGGGCATAATATCCCATAAACTACATTTTTCGTTTTGCAGTTAGTAAAGCTTTCATGCTTCCAATGAGTGCCTTCAAAAGAGAAAACTGATCCTTCTACTGTTTGCTCCCACATTTATGATGTCCCAATATTGGAGGGAGTTGAAGCATTTGTCTGAGATTGAGTTGTTGTTCATTGGGCAATGCTGCCCTGACCAGATGGTTTGCCACGTTCATATCTTTCTTAAATGCAAACAATGGCAATTCCGAAAAGTCCTCATGTAGATCTTTAACTAAATGCCAGTTGGTATTGATAATTTTCTTTAGTTGGTGTGCATTGGGACAAAAAGTTGTTACGCACACGATTCTAGTGGATTCCTGTTTTTTCTTTTTTTCAAGCAGCGAGTCCCTGGGGACCCACCATGCTCGTTTAAGGGCGTGTCTCACAAGTTTCTTTCGGTACCCTCTTTCAACCAGTCTTTCGACGAGCTGGGAGGCATGTGCAAAGTACTCATCCTTACAACAACAATTCCTCCGTATCCTCAAGAATTGTCCGAAAGGCAAATTCTGTCGTAGACTTCTTGGGTGGTAACTTGTGTAATGGAGGCTTTTATTTCTGTTCGTTGTTTTCCGATATAGAGTTGTTCCTAAGCCGCCATTTAAGGGAAAAACTTTAACATCCAAGAATGTAATTGCTCGATTTGATGATTCCGCGGTGAATTTAATGTCCTGTGTTTTTGAATTAATCCAGCCGACAAATTCCTCCAGAAGTTCTTGGGATCCGGTCCAGATAAAGAAGACATCGTCTATGTACCTCATATATTTAGAAATGCTGTCCGAGTATGGGTTGTTATTGTAAATGAATTTTTCTTCATATAGTCCCATGTAGAGAACTGCCAGCTCAGGTGCAAAGGGGCAGCCCATGGCTACTCCTTTTACCTGGAAGAAGAATTCGAAGTCGAATGTGAAGAAGTTTCTCTGTAAAGCAAATTTTGCTAAATTTAACAAAAATTCTGTGGGGACCCTTCTGGGGCGTGGTCTAGAATCCAGAAAAAACTCCAACGTCTCCAATGCTTGTTCTTGTGGTATTTGAGTATAAAGTGAAGTGACGTCCATTGTCACCAATAATTGATTTGTAATGTCAAACTGTACAGTCTTTATTCGGTTCAAAAAAGCTGTGGTGTCTTTCAAATGAGCTGGTACTTCGTTGACAAATGGCTTCAGAAAGAAATCAATATATTTCGCCACTGGTTCTATGAGAGCATCACAGCCCGAAACAATTGGGCGTCCTGGCAGATTTGTGTCATCTTTATGTAACTTGGGGAGAACATAGAACACCGGTATTCTGGGACTTGTATTTTGAAGGTAGAGAAATTCTTTAGGACCAAGGATCCCACACTCAAAACCACTTTGAATGATCCTGAAAAGTTCGGATTGTAGATCATTTGTGGGGTTCTTTCCGATCCGACGATAACAGTTGGTATCATTGAGTTGCCTAAATATTTCTTCCTTATATTTGTTTACATCCCAGACCACTATTCCTCCTCCCTTATCGGCCTGTTTTATGACCACAGTTTTGTCATTTTTTAATGTCAATAGGGCATCCTTTTCACTTTTTTGAAGGTTGTATTTGATGTATTGCTTTTTATGTTCAATTGCTGATATTCCTGAAAGCAAAGTCCTTTCAAATGTTAAAACCTCTTTTGGAATTTTATACCCAGAAGGGATAAAGGTAGATTTCTTTTTAAGTCCAGTGACTTCCAACATATTGGAAGGGGGAGAATCTTTAAAGAAAGTTCTGAGTCAAATCTTACGGCAAAACTCCATTGCTTCCAATTTCATCTTAACGAAGTTTGTAGGTTTTGAGGGGACGAAGGATAAACCTTTGTTCAATATGGCAATTTCTGATGAGGTCAATGTGCGTGTGGACAGATTGAAAACTGAGGAGGTTTTTAATTCTTGTAATACTGTCGGCGCATTCTCATTTCCCATGGTTGTTGGTTGTAGCGCATCCGTCCTCGTCCTCTCCGTTGGCCTCTCCCTAAAAAAGTAGTTTGATTTTGTTGTTGTTGTTGTTGGGGATGAGGTTGCTGATCTTGTTGGTTATCCCTTCTGTCTTGATTGTTCCTTGATCCACCAGAATCAGACTCGCCTCCTGATGAGGATGATGAAGTGTCCGAAAATGTAAGGAATTTGTTCCGTGATCTCCCTTGGTTATCTCCAAGGTAGCGTCTTGATTCTGATCTTAAATAGAAGTCTTTGTGCAGATACGGATATGTTGATTCCAGAGAGAAATTCTTTTTGTCAAGATCAAATTTATTACTTTTCGGATTTACTGTAAAGTCCTTAAATTCTAAAATCTCTTTTTCAATTTTATCCAAAAGGGCTTTTGAGTCCGTAATTAATTGGTTGTTTTGGATTTCAGTTTCCAACACATTGATTTCCTCCAATTGTTTAAGTGAAATTCTGTGTGCCGTTTCAACAGTTAAGACCATGAGGTCTCTGCTGCATTTGGTCTCAATGCAGCTAAAGTTTCTTTTATATTCCGGGTCGTCCGTGAAAACCACTGGAATATTGTGTATTTGCAGTCCAGTTGGTATAGTCCCTGCCTTCAAATGTAAAAACAAAAAATGTCCGTGCAAATCCGTCCGGATTTGTTTTTTGCGTAATCTAATTAATTTTTCGGATTCGTTCTGAGTTTTAGCTGAGGTGCTCAATGTAGCAGAAGCGAACACCGGGGGGGCACTAATAAGGTTATGAATATGCTCTTCACTATAAGCGAAAGTATCTTTTTCAGCCATACCCAATATTCAGATATTCCACATAAAAATTGGTTAATGACAAACAAACATACAAACAAATGACACTTACTACCACAGTGGGCCCTACTAATGGAACATGTGTATTACAAACCAATAGCAGGGTTCTTAACTGCCTATTTGAAGTGGTAGCTTGTCACACTTCAAAGTAAGCCTCGCGAGCAGCTGCTCGCTCCTAGACCAGAAACCGGGAATGGGCTTTGGCTCTTAACCAGTCAGGCTAAACCGACCAAACTTTAGATAACAAAACGTGTGCCAGGACTGATAGTTTTTTAGAGACTATTTACTCATGACCTCTATGAACATAACATAAACGTCTGCTTTAACAATTGCATCATTTAATGATCAAGAATTTCTTTTTTCAATTTTCAATCTTAGAACACAAATATATATACTGTGTGTACAACAACATAAACAAGTATTATATATACAATTATATACAATAAATATACAACACATTTGAAATGACAAATTTTTCACTTATACCACATCCATACTTCTTTCATCCTTCCCAAACATACTACAAACAAAACAATCCCTAAGGGCACCAAAATCCAAATATAAAATGAAAATATATTTAAATCCAAATCTCAATGGTCGAAATTATTCTGAAATGATGTTTAAGGCACTTTTTTTGTAACAAATTCTTGACAAAAAAGCGGATTGAGATGAGCTATGGTGATTCCTTAGAAAGGGTGACCTGGGATAATGGTCGACGCGTTTCGAACCCTGAAACTTGTGGGGTTCTCATCAGGACCAAGAAGACTCTACAAAAAACAAAACATAACCATTTGTAGGTGAACTAAAAAATTAACTTAAGTGTGCCTCCCCAATGGCGCTTCCCCTACCATGAGTCTTTGCTACCATTCTCCTATGTAGTGGTGGTATATGGGAATCTAAAAAAATTGTTGAAAGTTCTGATTAGGTCCTTCTTTACATGACAAACATTGCATGTTAGTCATATTCATGCATCACATCTCTTATTCTCTCATTCTCTACCCCGACACTTACCCCAATGGGAGGAAGACGATCTGATGGCGGACACACAGCGTGGGCGGCTCGCCTAAGGCTGTTGAGTAGTTTGGATGATCTTTTTCTGTAAGGTTAAAAAAGTAACCACCAATTACGGACTTGTGACCTGCGTTAGTACTTGGTTAGCGCCGAACTGGAAACGCGCTCGCATATTGAAACCTTTCTTTGCTGAGCTGCGCGCCACAACCGGTATTAAAATAGAAGTGATTCCACAATTTTCTTTTGCTTAGCGTCCTGCTTTCTGTTAAAGCAATCTCGGACTTGGATGCAGTCTTACCTGAATCAAGCAAAACTTTCTGAGTTAATCAGAGTCCTAGTTCGACAAAAACGTCCTGGTGAGCCATGGCACAGATTGAATTCAGTCAGTGCCTGAGTGAGTGTGGAAAATTACTTCCTGTATGTCACATGATCGGTCTCACGTAGCAAAGCATTCTGGGACCAGAAGTCCAATGTATATAAGAGGTGGTTCTAAACGAAATGAAAATGTTTTTAAGGTCGTCCTATTGTACCATAGATGGGGCTGTCTGTGTGGGTGTAGAACAATATTCCCTTTATATTGCATTCTCTACATGGGACTATATGAAGAAAAATTCATTTACAATAACAACCCATACTCGGACAGCATTTCTAAATATATGAGGTACATAGACGATGTCTTCTTTATCTGGACCGGATCCCAAGAACTTCTGGAGGAATTTGTCGGCTGGATTAATTCAAAAACACAGGACATTAAATTCACCGCGGAATCATCAAATCGAGCAATTACATTCTTGGATGTTAAAGTTTTTCCCTTAAATGGCGGCTTAGGAACAACTCTATATCGGAAAACAACGGACAGAAATAAAAGCCTCCATTACACAAGTTACCACCAAGAAGTCTACGACAGAATTTGCCTTTCGGACAATTCTTGAGGATACGGAGGAATTGTTGTAAGGATGAGTACTTTGCACATGCCTCCCAGCTCGTCGAAAGACTGGTTGAAAGAGGGTACCCAAAGAAACTTGTGAGACACGCCCTTGAACGAGCATGGTGGGTCCCCAGGGACTCGCTGCTTGAAAAAAAGAAAAAACAGGAATCCACTAGAATCGTGTGCGTAACAACTTTTTGTCCCAATGCACACCAACTAAAGAAAATGATCAATACCAACTGGCATTTAGTTAAAGATCTACATGAGGACTTTTCGGAATTGCCATTGTTTGCATTTAAGAAAGATATGAACGTGGCAAACCATCTGGTCAGGGCAGCATTGCCCAATGAACAACAACTCAATCTCAGACAAATGCTTCAACTCCCTCCAATATTGGGACATCATAAATGTGGGACCTGTACATGCTGTGAGCAAACAGTAGAAGGATCAGTTTTCTCTTTTGAAGGCACTCATTGGAAGCATGAAAGCTTTACTAACTGCAAAACGAAAAATGTAGTTTATGGGATATTATGCCCATGTCCAAAACTGTATATTGGGAAGACCACGCAAGAGATCCGTCAAAGGATTACCCAGAACAAAGCTCGGATAAGAAGACATGTGGCAAATGCACCACTCGTCAACCATTGGATGTCAAATGAGCATAAGGAATCTGAACTCTCATGGACGGTAATATCAAAAATCGAAAATGACAAACGCGGCAGTGACCTGGATGCCAGACTGAGCCAGCGGGAAGCTCTGTTAATTATGAAATATAATACCGCAATAAATGGCCTCAATGAAATTTCTGAAATTTTCAAGCTTTGAGAGGGCCCTCCTCAAAACTTTCAGAAGGCACCCCTGGATGATAACATCAAGATATACATTGCCTTTCTAACACTATGAATACTGATTGAGAAGGGTTGAACTGCGAACCTTTATATTTTTCCTTCATACTAAATATTGGGTTCACCATGAGAACTGCCCACCTACCTGTGCCTCGCAACATTCACCTAAAGCAATATCTTGAATTCTAAGAACCCCCACTGCCCGCGCGCAACAGTCACTTCATTTGGACTACCTCAGGACATACAGGACTTCAGTTCCCACAATGCTTCACGCAACAACGACTATGCGATATAAAGGGAATATTGTTCTACACCCACACAGACAGCCCCATCTATGGTACAATAGGACGACCTTAAAAACATTTTCATTTCGTTTAGAACCGCCTTTTATATACATTGGACTTCTGGTCCCAGAATGCTTTGCTACGTGAGACCGATCATGTGACATACAGGAAGTAATTTTCCACACTCACTCAGGCACTGACTGAATTCAATCTGTGCCATGGCTCACCAGGACGTTTTTGTCGAACTAGGACTCTGATTAACTCAGAAAGTTTTGCTTGATTCAGGTAAGACTGCATCCAAGTCCGAGATTGCTTTAACAGAAAGCAGGACGCTAAGCAAAAGAAAATTGTGGAATCACTTCTATTTTAAAACCGGTTGTGGCGCGCAGCTCAGCAAAGAAAGGTTTCAATATGCGAGCGTGTTTCCAGTTCGGCGCTAACCAAGTGCTAACGCAGGTCACAAGTCCGTAATTGGTGGTTACTTTTTTAAACTTACAGAAAAAGATCATCCGAACTACTCAACAGCCTTAGGCGAGCCGCCCACGCTGTGTGTCCGCCATCAGATCGTCTTCCTCCCATTGGGGTAAGTGTCGGGGTAGAGAATGAGAGAATAAGAGATGTGATGCATGAATATGACTAACATGCAATGTTTGTCATGTAAAGAAGGACCTAATCAGAACTTTCAAAAAAATTTTTAGATTCCCATATACCACCACTACATAGGAGAATGGTAGCAAAGACTCAAGGTAGGGGAAGCGCCATTGGGGAGGCACACTTAAGTAAATTTTTTAGTTCACCTACAAATGGTTATGTTTTGTTTTTTGTAGAGTCTTCTTGGTCCTGATGAGAACCCCACAAGTTTCAGGGTTCGAAACGCGTCGACCATTATCCCAGGTCACCCTTTCTAAGGAATCACCATAGCTCATCTCAATCCGCTTTTTTGTCAAGAATTTGTTACAAAAAAAGTGCCTTAAACATCATTTCAGAATAATTTCGACCATTGAGATTTGGATTTAAATCTATTTTCATTTTATATTTGGATTTTGGTGCCCTTAGGGATTGTTTTGTTTGTAGTATGTTTGGGAAGGATGAAAGAAGTATGGATGTGGTATAAGTGAAAAATTCGTCATTTCAAATGTGTTGTATATTTATTGTATATAATTGTATATATAATACTTGTTTATGTTGTTGTACACACAGTATATATATTTGTTTTCTAAGATTGAAAATTGAAAAAAGAAATTCTTGGTCATTAAATGATGCAATTGTTAAAGCAGACGTTTATGTTATGTTCATAGAGGTCATGAGTAAATAGTCTCTAAAAAACCTATCAGTCCTGGCACACGTTTTGTTATCTAAAGTTTGGTCGGTTTAGCCTGACTGGTTAAGAGCCAAAGCCCATTCCCGGTTTCTGGTCTAAGAGCGAGCAGCTGCTCGCGAGGCTTACTTTGAAGTGTGACAAGCTACCACTTCAAATAGGCAGTTAAGAACCCTGCTATAGGTTCGTAATACACATGTCCCATTAGTAGGGCCCACTGTGGTAGTAAGTGTCATTTGTTTGTATGTTTGTTTGTCATTAACCAATTTTTATGTGGAATATCTGAATATTGGGTATGGCTGAAAAAGATACTTTCGCTTATAGTGAAGAGCATATTCGTAACCTTATTAGTGCCCCCCCGGTGTTCGCTTCTGCTACATTGAGCACCTCAGCTAAAACTCAGAACGAATCCGAAAAATTAATTAGATTATGCAAAAAACAAATCCGGACGGATTTGCACGGACATTTTTTGTTGTTACATTTGAAGGCAGGGACTATACCAACTGGACTGCAAATACACAATATTCCAGTGGTTTTCACGGACGACCCGGAATATAAAAGAAACTTTAGCTGCATTGAGACCAAATGCAGCAGAGACCTCATGGTCTTAACTGTTGAAACGGCACACAGAATTTCACTTAAACAATTGGAGGAAATCAATGTGTTGGAAACTGAAATCCAAAACAACCAATTAATTACGGACTCAAAAGCCCTTTTGGATAAAATTGAAAAAGAGATTTTAGAATTTAAGGACTTTACAGTAAATCAGAAAAGTAATACATTTGATCTTGACAAAAAGAATTTCTCTCTGGAATCAACATATCCGTATCTGCACAAAGACTTATATTTAAGATCAGAATCAAGACGCTACCTTGGAGATAACCAAGGGAGATCACGGAACAAATTCCTTACATTTTCGGACACTTCATCATCCTCATCAGGAGGCGAGTATGATTCTGGTGGATCAAGGAACAAACAAAACAGAAGGGATAACCAACAAGATCAGCAACCTCATCCCCAACAACAACAACAACAAAATCAAACTACTTTTTTAGGGAGAGGCCAACGGAGAGGACGAGGACGGATGCGCTACAACCAACAACCATGGGAAATGAGAACGCGCTGACAGTATTACAAGAATTAAAAACCTACTCAGTTTTCAATCTGTCCACACGCACATTGACCTCATCAGAAATTGCCATATTGAACAAAGGTTTATCCTTCGTCCCCTCGAAACTGTGGTAAATAAATAATTAATTACCGGTACTATTTTTTAATACAATCAATAAAACAGATAGCTCAATAAATAAGAGTCAGGATTCGAGGTATCTTGAGTCGACAGACTTTAATCAGGCATAAAGGACAGGAACAGGACAGCCTGCAATAGAACGGAATGGCAGCTGCCAGGGAACGGGAAAGGACAAGAGAGGATGGGTAACTTTTTGTAACAGTCCACAGTATATATATATTAAAACAATTGCATTACATTCAATACAGTAGGCGTAGCAGTAGGCGTGACTCGTAGCAGTCGCGAAAGATAAGGGCAAAATGATGTAACAAGAAGGCGTGTACAGGGCGTATACATAGACATGTGATGTAAACGTAACAGAAATGTCATAAACGGGGCGGAAACATGGAGGGGGCTACCTGAGCAGCTGGGACCTCTAACCTAGTGGTGCGCGCAAACGGGCAATGACGTGTTACCAGGGAGAACTGGGGGCTATGACATCTGCGCTAGAAGAGGAGACTAAAGTCTGGAGTGTCAGAGCGACATGTACCCAAGGCATATCTGGTATCTGGTGTTTGGAGTACATATTGATAGAATCCAAAAGTTATCAGGGCAAAGGCTACTAGACACTAAGACTGGTGCATGCATAATTCTACATGTGTTGCGTGTGCGAGGAATATTCTATGAATATTAATACAGTATTTCTCTTACATGGAGACATAAAGGCTAGACCATGACGGAAACTATTGATGCGATGCAGTAGCTTAGGAATGCAGAGAAGGAGGGCTGGACTGATAACTAGAAGCATAACATACTCTTGGCAGACTGGGAGGCAGAGCCAGGCCGGGCCGGGCACTGCGAGGCATGAAGTAAGTGAAGGGTCAGGGATGCAGGTGGGGGCTGTATCGCTCCTCGGAGAGGGTTCAGGAGACAGGAGCTGAATCTGAGTCCGGGCCCTTTTGAGGCCTAGAAACGGGGACAATTCAATGAATTAACGTGCACACTGTGAAATGTGGCAACGTAGGTTTACATAGGCCTAATATTCGTTGCTTTCACGATGACTGGAAACTGGCATACTAGAGATGGACACAACTGTAATTGCGTCTTTAATCGATCAGGAGGGAATACATGCATATCGATCATGCACATATAACATAAGATGGGGAACACGTAGGCACATATAACATGGCAAAATTTACTTTTCCACATTCCCTCCTTGTGCCCTACGTTTCCATCAGGAAACATCAATATTCATGATACCATCTATCATTTCATACAGCATCATCTGCTCGTCTCGAATTGTCTTGGAACGGGATTTAGGACTAGGAATACAAGAGGTAGCACACATGCCGCAAATCGCAGGGCCACATTGTATACAGAGGCAGCAACTGAATATGATCATTACTGCAATACCTAGGAATGACAATACTTTCCATCCCCAGGCAGATATAATACTCCAGAGCCAACCGGACCATGTCCAGGTGCCTGGATTCTGGTGTAACTGATGGGCAATTTTATGAAGTCTGGTTAGAGCTGAATAAACAGACGGCGCGTTATTAGGAATGAAAATGCAGCAACTAGATCCGATGACTCTACATGCTCCTCCTCTATCGGCCAGTATGACGTCAAGAACGAGACGATTTTGGAGCACGACAAATCTCATAGCAGATTGCTCTTCAGTTAAGTTACCTAGAGCAGAAGTAGTCTCATTCACTACTGCTTCAAGGGTTCTGGTTAACCTACGTATTAACTTACTATTCTGGATAGGTCCTATAAAGAAGAAGAAACCTTTATTGAAGTCTTGATACTGTTCTAGGGTAGTTTCAGTTTGATCGACAATTGGGGACTCAATCTCCCTTCTAGGTCTGACGTGTACTAGATGTGTGTTTCTGTGATAATCAGATGGGGCTAGAAAAACTGGTGGCAGTAGGAAGGCAATGTAACATGTTCCATCCCAATCGAGGGGCAGACGAACATATGCGGTCTGACCACAAACAAAATAAGAATGACGTGAGGCTTTAAAAATAGATTTCCCACTGTCACTATACTCGACAGTAGTAGTACAATCACTATGTCCTACATGTGCGGAACCATTCTTTCTGACACATAATTCGCCTTTGACCGGTAGTACTGAAATAGCAGGCAAATCTGGAGTAGTATCAGACTGAACATTCAGGACCATGAAATTCGAGGAATAATTACCTAAATCATATACTTCATTTTCTAGATCTAACCCTGTTCTATGGGAGAGACCTTGCTTGTCTGGAAAACATGTTCTATTCAGAAGGGACATATCATTGGAGGATGACGTTAAAGTGGACCATGCTCCACATGAACCATTATGTGAAAACGGATAAGGAAAGAGTGGCAGAACTCCCTTCGGTGTCTGGAAAGGGGGGAGTCGACCACACACCCAACAATTAGTGGCATTGCTGGTCTGGTGTGAATAGTGTAACATTCGAATGAATGTGTTATTTCGCATAGCAAGACAATAGGATAGCTCGTGAGGAGGCAGATCACTAAATGTGTGCTCTACTGTAGCATTAGAAAACATATGTACATGTGAAATTGGAAAACATAAATGTAAAGCATAACTTGTGCAGGTAACCATAAGACTCAAAAATATCAAGAAAAATAAAATGATAATACATCTTTTAGAGTTTTGACTAACTCTCTCACTATGGGGGTCTATCTCATACATGTCAGGAACGTGTCTAACCGTTTCACCCGAGAGGGACTTAGACAATTAAACTGGCTGACTTTTTTTTACTAGACCGAAGCTTCTCCTTATACTCCTGTTGCGGAGTTTTCTCTAACAGGGGAAGCTTGAGTTCAGAGTCTGTTTTTAGGCAGTCTTTAGGAATAAGGCAGTCCTTAGCAAAAGTCTTTTCTCGTAATCCATGGAATTTTTTGATATGGCTCAGGTGGACCCACCCCTTCCTGCCTTCAAGTTTGACGGCGGTCCTTGTTGTAAGCAACACCATGCGAGGCTCCTTCCAGCGGGGCTCCAGCGGACTTGAACGATCAAAATTCCGGACAAATACGTGATCACCGGGAACGACTTCATGCGGTTTCACCTCGGTGTTGTCTGGAAATGCGGCGGCAACCTGTGAACGACAAGAGTGTAGGGCAGACATCAAGGAAGCTAGGTAATCTGTCAGCATATTACTGGAAACATCTGTAATACTGCGGGGTCTAGGTGTACCCCACATGTTTGGGGGGCGGCCGAATACGACCTCATACGGGGACAGACCTGATCTGGAATGTGCAACCATCCTCATATAAAATAAAGCAACTGGCAGGGCAACCAGCCAGTCTACACCTTTTTCTCTACATACTTTTGCAATGCGGATTTTCAAAGTCTGATTATGTCTCTCTACGAGACCGGCTGCTTCAGGATGGCGTACACAATGGAACTTCCACTGGTACCCTAACAGAAGGGAAACATGTTTCATGAGCTCAGATGAGAATGGCTGGCCGTTATCTGAATACACGACCCTAGGGAGTCCATAGCGGGGAAAGAACTCACGAACCAACTGCCTGGCAGTGGTCGCGGCTGTGTAATCTGGAACTGGATATGCTTCTGTCCACCTGGACAAAGCGCATACAACTACGAGGACATACTTGAAACCTCGACATCGCTCCATCTGAATATAATCCATCTGGAGGACTTCAAAAGGGTGGTCAGGAGGTTGGAATCCACCTTGTTCCACCGGGACACTTTTACCTGGATTGAACTGACAACATATCATACAGGTACGGACATTCTGCTTGGCTGCAGCTCGTAAGTGCTTGTTGAACCAAAGGTTCTGAATACTGTCTAACATAGCTTTTTCTCCTAGATGTGCTGGACTATGTGCGGTATTAATAATGACTTGAACCATAGAGTCGGGGAGAAACCATGTGGCTTTTCCCTTCGTCAACCATCCTTGATCTGTCTGGACCCCTCCTTGTTCTGACCATTTCTTGATTTCTTCGGGAGTAGCGTGTAACTGTATGTCTATGACATCTTGTGTAGGGTCCTTGACTGTCATACAAGTAGTCGGATCTGGAGTGAGTGTCTGTGTCGTGTTAACTAGAATGTCTGGGGTCTGAGCTGTAAGCTTGGCTGTTCGATCTGCTAGATCGTTACCTTGGGAAATGATGTCAGTAACTTTCGTATGTGCCTTGCACTTCATGATAGCGATAGCTGTCGGTAAATGTATTGCCTCTAACAGAGCTTGAATGAGGAGACCATGCTGAATCTTGGTTCCATGAGAAGTCATGAAACCTCTCTCCTGCCAGAGCACTCCAAAGTCGTGTACGACTCCGAATGCGTAACGTGAATCTGTATATATGTTTACTTTCAGGTTCTTGGCACGTATGCAGGCTTGGGTCAGAGCAACTAGCTCTGCTGCTTGAGCAGACAGGGTGTCAATACGATGTGTTTCTATAACTTCAGTTTCAGTAGTCACTGCATACGCGGCTACTAGTTCTCCTGTACTTGTTCTCATACATGAACCATCCACATAAAGTGTCAGGTCGGGATTAGGTAATGCAATGTCTGTCAGGTCTTGTCTTGGCTTTGTCATAGTGTTAACAACTTCCACACATTCATGTGTGGCAGGATTTGAAGTAACTGACGGTAACAGTGTAGCAGGATTTAGAATGTTGCAGCGTCTGATTTCTATGTGTGGCTGAAACAGTGTCAGTTCATAACCTGTTAAACGTGCAATTGTCAAGTGCTGAGTCTGTGTTCGGTTTAAAAGAACTTCCACGGAATGTGGAACTTGTACTGTCAGGGAGTGTCCTAATACTATGGAATCACTTTGTCTGATAGCTAGAGCTGTGGCTGCAACTGACTTGAGGCACGCAGGCAGAGCCTGGGCTACTGGATCTAGTGTGCTCAAAAAATAAGCACAGGGTTTGTACTGTCCTGCTTGATCTTGTGTGAGAACAGATAATGCAGTACCATCACGTTCTGTGACAAAAAGTGTAAAAGGCTTACTGTAGTTCGGTGTTGCTAGAACAGGTGCTTGGCATAAGGCTTTCTTTAATTCATTGAAAACAAGTGTATGTTCCTGGGTCCAAGGGAGGACAGTCGATACGGCTGCCTCCTGTGTCGTTAACTGTATCAGTGGCTTGGCTAGAAATGCATACTGAGGAATCCATTGTCTGCAATAAGAAGTGAGGCCAATAAAAGCTCGTACCTCCTTCTGTGTCTTGGGCTGTGGAAGACTCGCTATTAACTGGATACGGTCTGGTGTCAACTGCCTACCCCACTTGGACAGTAAGTGTCCTAAGTAGACCACTTGCTGGACACAGAATTGTAATTTGGAAGGGGACACCTTGTGCCCCTGCTCGGCCAGAAAATACAGAACCGTGAGTGACGCACGCTCGCAGTCACGTTCAGAACGGGCTGTGATCAGTAGATCATCAACATACTGGAGCAGGGCAGTGTCAGTTGGCATGTGAATATTGTCTAGTTGTCTCTTAAGTGCTTGACTGTAAATACTAGGACTTTCTGTGAAACCTTGAGGAGCTCGTGTGAATTTATAGCTTCTTCCATTTAAACAAAAACCGAAAAGGTACTGGCTGTCTGGATGAATGGGGACACTGAAAAATGCGTTCTTGAGATCGATAACTGTTAAGAATGTAGCTTTAGAATCAATGGCTGTCAATAGGGAAGAAATATCTGGGACTACTGGGTACTGCGGTATGATACATTTATTAAGCTCTCGAAGGTCAATCACTAATCGATATACTGGAGGTGCATTTGGATCAGTACGTTTCAGGACTGGAATGATAGGAGAATTACATACATTGGAGTCAGTTTCTACAACCACTCCTTGAACAATAAGTTCGTCAATAATTTTGGATAAGGCTGCTACAGCCTCAGGTGGCAATCTGTACTGTCTGATTCGTGGCAAAACTATACCTTGCTTGAGAGTCACACGATGGGGTGTGATATGCATACAACCTACATCAGTTGGACCTTGCGCCCATAAATGCTGTGGTACATTCAATAATCTTGGATCAAAATCACGTAATACATAATGACCTTTAAAGTCTCTCAGAAACAATCTGACCCCTTCTGGGGAGCAGCAAATTACTGCACCTAATTCTTTTAATGTTTTAATGCCTAACAAATTTTCTGGACATGATTTCGTAAGTAACAAATCAGTAGTTCGGGACAATGGACCAACTTCTAGAGTGATTGGTTTCGAAATTTCATTAACAATCGGCTTTCCTGAAAATCCAAGGGAAACATTTTTAGAGCCTGAGAGCGGAGCCCCTGGAACCTCGTCATGACTGATAGTAGTCCTACTTGCCCCTGTATCAATCAAAAACTTTCTGTCTTTCCCTAATACTTGACTGTGTACATAGGGACCCTCTTGATCTACAGGTATCTCGATGAGAGGCAAGCCTACCTCCCTCTCTAGGCTGTTTCATGAATACTGCTGATACTCTGGATACTCTGTCTGGGCATACTGGTACATTTGCTGTGTAACATGCTGTGTTGCAGCGATAGGCTGCGGTGCTGGAACTGTCTGTTGTGCATTCTGTGGTGGCTGAGAAGTCTGTGAAACTTGTTCTTGTCTAGGCGGACGTGGTCTTTCTTTAGTCTTGCCAGTAGCTATGTTGTGTTTCAGAACTGCACACTCGTTTATAAAATGACCTGGCTGTTTACAGTAATTGCAAGTCCCTTTAACGGGAGCTGCAGGATGACTGGCTTGATTCGGACCCCTCTTCTGACTGTCTTGTGGAACAGATTGTGCAACTAATACTTTCATTTTCGTGTCTTTCATACGTCTCCTTTCGTGTTCTTGCTCTTCCCTGATTCTGTTCTGGTGATACTGGAGCATTTGTAACATCTGTGACGGAGTATTAGCTTGCCAACTACTTTCGACTTTCAATACTCGATTTTTAACTTGTGGACTTGAATTCTCGACTAGTTTGGTAACAAAAAGATGAGGGTACGATTCACTACTTGTTTTCAAACCACTGTTAATAATAAAACATTTTTCAAATCTAGAATAAAAATCACTAGTGTCTTCATCCTGTTTCTGTTTACAAGCTGAGATTGCATCCCAATCTTCCTTTTTCGTGGCTAGTAACCTTGGCAAAACCTGTATCAATAACTCGGGCAATTCTTTAACTTTACCCCCAAGACCGGTACCTGGTACTCGTGAATTATCTTCAGCTTCTAGAGCTGTCCAATCTATCTTTTTCTCTCCCACCTCCCATTCTTTTTCCTTGAGTTTTTCATATACCCCTGCGGGCAACAGGACCTTTAACATTTTAATGATATCAGGATACGTGTATTCTCCCATACGGAGCATGTCTTTTAATTCTCGATGGAACCCTGCTGGATCTTTGTCGTGACAGGGAATTAACTTTTTCATCTCTAAGAGTTCCATCTTTGTGATAGGGGTGTAAACAAATACTCGTTCTAGCTCACCACCCGCTGTCCTAACTGGGTGTACTTCTCGTAACGGATGCTGTCTATCTATGTAAAATGATTTACTTTCTGGAGGTGAGACACGAACAAAATGCGGATTCAGAAACGTTCGATATTTGTGGCGCTGTTCTAGAATGATACTAATTAAATCAGTACCTAGACCTCTCCATCTATACTGGAGTAACTCGTTCAGAACATCATGTAACGGACCTGGATCAGAATGCTGTCCCTCATACAGTGTAATGAGGTGCTGGATCATATACATACCCACCAGTCGCTGCTCGGCTGGGGGCAGTTTCAGAAACATTCGTGCCACTATTTCGTCTGGAAAAGTGGTAGAATCAGTAGTCCATCGGACTGCTGATCGGGCTAGTTCTTGTTCATGCATGGTACTAAGTTCACTATAACCGATTCGTGATTTCAGAATGTGATCGGTAACTTGAAATACTTGCTCAAGAGAACTTTGTTCTGGTGCTGGAGAAGGGAAAACGTTCTTGTGTTCTAGGCGTGAATGTCGGTCGGGAAGTCTAGTTCTACCTACATACGCTATTCTGGAGGGATTCTCGTCGTCTACCTCTTCAGTATCAGAGTTGTCTTCTTTCTCGGTTACTTGTGCTGCTTCTCGTTTCTCGTGTAACTTTATTATTTCCCTACGGATTTTCTTTTACATACTCTCTATACAGTTCTGTGTCTTGTGTCTTCCCTCGGCTATATGGTCACTCCACCTGGTCAGGACTTTCATTTCTTCCGGATCTTTATCCGGATAATCTTGTTCCCTTATTAAACAATTAATTAGATACTTTAAAAGCATGAGCTGAATCTCGACTTTTCTTTGGACCATGGCGTTGCCAATACTTTCTGGATCTACTCCTGTACGGATGAAACGATATATTCTGTCTAGATATCCTTTCATATTCGGCAGGGTGTCCAAATATTCGGTCACCCGTCTTACACGCAATGAATACAGGACCATATCATCATCGCCTGGGACTGGATCATAACGGCATTCGGTAAGGGCTCGCTTGATATCTGCAACTGACTGAAGCTTGGGCGAACGCTGTAACGCTCGTTCATGTAGCTCGAGTAACGTTAGACGTCTGTGTTGAGGCGGGGTTCCAGGAGGACTTCCCCCCGTGGCCCCTAGACTAGAATTGTCGACGGGTATTGTACGTGCTGGGAGAGTGACTGATGTAGCGGGTACATGTACTGTAGGCTGGACCGGGGGTACCGTAACAGGTGCTGTAACGGGTGCCCCGGTGGCTGGAGGAACAGGAATTACATTATTTACGGGAGCTGGCGGAACAGGATTTGCATATTCTGGGACTGTGTCGTCCAAATAGGACGAGAGAAAAATATCAGCTGCGGTCGGTTTGTGACGTAGCTTGATCGGAACTAATGGCGGCGGAAAATTACATGGTGCTTCCGGGGTTGCTTTCGGCAAGCCCTCCGCAAGAAGAGGATACATACCCTTAATAAGGGCATTTCTCTGTCTGTCTGACTGTTCGGCTTTAACTCGTTCACCTACTTCGATCAATTCCCTTTCTTGGGCTCTTTCTGAGGATTCCCTACTTAATTCTGTTTTTCTGATTTCTTTTTCGGTTCTTCTATGAGATTCTTTGCGCCATAACTCGATGGCGTCTTTCTGGGACTGTCTGGCTTTCTTTTTCCATAATACTTCTTCTACTCGCATGATGCACTCGGCATCCCACGTACCTGATACGGGCCATCTATATTTCTCTTCTAATTCCTTGGTGTAATCCACCCATAAGTCTAGATATAATATGGCACTTAGGCCATGCTTATGATACATAAAATGACCTGGACTGTCCCTAGGCGGGACAGGAACTGCTTCCTCGAGCAATCCTTTTCTGGTTTTTAACTGACGTAATTTCGAGAATAGAGGCATTGCCTAGGCTGGAATCTGGACACAATACAATACACGATAAACACAATAATAACTGGAAAAACAAATCACTCATACCACGACATTGAAAACACATGAAATAACATTTAAAATAACAATTCGGACAGAACACATGAATTTCTCGAGAACAGAACTTACTAGAATGACTAGATGCACTGCTAAAACAGCACGAAACTTACCGGTCCCATAAAGAGACACGTCAGGACCCGCGTCCACCTAGGTGAACACTTCGTGTTGGATCTGCGTACCCAAACCCACGGACCAGAGACAAATTAATTGACCCTGTCTAGATACTACCCCAGCAACGGTACTCACCGGGCAGCAAGAACGGAAGGCCTCGGACTGGACTGCTACGACGACGGACTACGAACTTCGGACTTCAGTTACAGGTGGGCCTCCGGATACCTCGGACCTTGGACTCTCGGCTTGGGCTCTGGTCGGGACTCGCCGCGTTCCTCACCGCCTCGTCTGGATGCTGGACCGCAACCTCCGTCTCCTCCGTGGGCCTGAGGGATACTTGAAGCAGAAATATCTGCCGGTGCGCAGTAGAGTTCCGTCACGGCTGCAGAGGGTCAGGGGGCCTGCGTGGCTTCGCCGGCGCGTGGGGAAAGGGCAAGTCCCTATTCGGGCGCCATTATGTGGTAAATAAATAATTAATTACCGGTACTATTTTTTAATACAATCAATAAAACAGATAGCTCAATAAATAAGAGTCAGGATTCGAGGTATCTTGAGTCGACAGGCTTTAATCAGGCATAAAGGACAGGAACAGGACAGCCTGCAATAGAACGGAATGGCAGCTGCCAGGAAACGGGAAAGGACAAGAGAGGATGGGTAACTTTTTGTAACAGTCCACAGTATATATATATTAAAACAATTGCATTACATTCAATACAGTAGGCGTAGCAGTAGGCGTGACTCGTAGCAGTCGCGAAAGATAAGGGCAAAATGATGTAACAAGAAGGCGTGTACAGGGCGTATACATAGACATGTGATGTAAACGTAACAGAAATGTCATAAACGGGGCGGAAACATGGAGGGGACTACCTGAGCAGCTGGGACCTCTAACCTAGTGGTGCGCGCAAACGGGCAATGACGTGTTACCAGGGAGAACTGGGGGCTATGACATCTGCGCTAGAAGAGGAGACTAAAGTCTGGAGTGTCAGAGCGACATGTACCCAAGGCATATCTGGTATCTGGTGTTTGGAGTACATATTGATAGAATCCAAAAGTTATCAGGGCAAAGGCTACTAGACACTAAGACTGGTGCATGCATAATTCTACATGTGTTGCGTGTGCGAGGAATATTCTATGAATATTAATACAGTATTTCTCTTACATGGAGACATAAAGGCTAGACCATGACGGAAACTATTGATGCGATGCAGTAGCTTAGGAATGCAGAGAAGGAGGGCTGGACTGATAACTAGAAGCATAACATACTCTTGGCAGACTGGGATGCAGAGCCAGGCCGGGCCGGGCACTGCGAGGCATGAAGTAAGTGAAGGGTCAGGGATGCAGGTGGGGGCTGTATCGCTCCTCGGAGAGGGTTCAGGAGACAGGAGCTGAATCTGAGTCCGGGCCCTTTTGAGGCCTAGAAACGGGGACAATTCAATGAATTAACGTGCACACTGTGAAATGTGGCAACGTAGGTTTACATAGGCCTAATATTCATTGCTTTCACGATGACTGGAAACTGGCATACTAGAGATGGACACAACTGTAATTGCGTCTTTAATCGATCAGGAGGGAATACATGCATATCGATCATGCACATATAACATAAGATGGGGAACACGTAGGCACATACAACATGGCAAAATTTACTTTTCCACAAAACCTACAAACTTCGTTAAGATGAAATTGGAAGCAATGGAGTTTTGCCGTATGATTCGACTCAGAACTTTCTTTAAAGATTCTCCCCCTTCCAATATGTTGGAAGTCACTGGACTTAAAAAGAAATCTACCTTTATCCCTCCTGGGTATAAAATTCCAAAAGAGGTTTTAACATTTGAAAGGACTTTGCTTTCAGGAATATCAGCAATTGAACATAAAAAGCAATACATCAAATACAACCTTCAAAAAAGTGAAAAGGATGCCCTATTGACATTAAAAAATGACAAAACTGTGGTCATAAAACAGGCAGATAAGGGAGGAGGAATAGTGGTCTGGGATTTAAACAAATATAAGGAAGAAATATTTAGGCAACTCAATGATACCAACTGTTATCGTCGGATCGGAAAGAACCCCACAAATGATCTACAATCCGAACTTTTCAGGATCATTCAAAGTGGTTTTGAGTGTGGGATCCTTGGTCCTAAAGAATTTCTCTACCTTCAAAATACAAGTCCCAGAATACCGGTGTTCTATGTTCTCCCCAAGTTACATAAAGATGACACAAATCTGCCAGGACGCCCAATTGTTTCGGGCTGTGATTCTCTCATAGAACCAGTGGCGAAATATATTGATTTCTTTCTGAAGCCATTTGTCAACGAAGTACCAGCTCATTTGAAAGACACCACAGCTTTTTTGAACCGAATAAAGACTGTACAGTTTGACATTACAAATCAATTATTGGTGACAATGGACGTCACTTCACTTTATACTCAAATACCACAAGAACAAGCATTGGAGACGTTGGAGTTTTTTCTGGATTCTAGACCACGCCCCAGAAGGGTCCCCACAGAATTTTTGTTAAATTTAGCAAAATTTGCTTTACAGAGAAACTTCTTCACATTCGACTCCGAATTCTTCTTCCAGGTAAAAGGAGTAGCCATGGGCTGCCCCTTTGCACCTGAGCTGGCAGTTCTCTACATGGGACTATATGAAGAAAAATTCATTTACAATAACAACCCATACTCGGACAGCATTTCTAAATATATGAGGTACATAGACGATGTCTTCTTTATCTGGACCGGATCCCAAGAACTTCTGGAGGAATTTGTCGGCTGGATTAATTCAAAAACACAGGACATTAAATTCACTGCGGAATCATCAAATCGAGCAATTACATTCTTGGATGTTAAAGTTTTTCCCTTAAATGGCGGCTTAGGAACAACTCTATATCGGAAAACAACAGACAGAAATAAAAGCCTCCATTACACAAGTTACCACCCAAGAAGTCTACGACAGAATTTGCCTTTCGGACAATTCTTGAGGATACGGAGGAATTGTTGTTGTAAGGATGAGTACTTTGCACATGCCTCCCAGCTCGTCGAAAGACTGGTTGAAAGAGGGTACCCAAAGAAACTTGTGAGACACGCCCTTAAACGAGCATGGTGGGTCCCCAGGGACTCGCTGCTTGAAAAAAAGAAAAAACAGGAATCCACTAGAATCGTGTGCGTAACAGCTTTTTGTCCCAATGCACACCAACTAAAGAAAATGATCAATACCAACTGGCATTTAGTTAAAGATCTACATGAGGACTTTTCGGAATTGCCATTGTTTGCATTTAAGAAAGATATGAACGTGGCAAACCATCTGGTCAGGGCAGCATTGCCCAATGAACAACAACTCAATCTCAGACAAATGCTTCAACTCCCTCCAATATTGGGACATCATAAATGTGGGACCTGTACATGCTGTGAGCAAACAGTAGAAGGATCAGTTTTCTCTTTTGAAGGCACTCATTGGAAGCATGAAAGCTTTACTAACTGCAAAACGAAAAATGTAGTTTATGGGATATTATGCCCATGTCCAAAACTGTATATTGGGAAGACCACGCAAGAGATCCGTCAAAGGATTACCCAGCACAAATCTCGGATAAGAAGACACGTGGCAAATGCACCACTCGTCAGCCATTGGATGTCAAATGAGCATAAGGAATCTGAACTCTCATGGACGGTAATATCAAAAATCGAAAATGACAAACGCGGCAGTGACCTGGATGCCAGACTGAGCCAGCGGGAAGCTCTGTTAATTATGAAATATAATACCGCAATAAATGGCCTCAATGAAATTTCAGAAATTTTCAAGCTTTGAGAGGGCCCTCCTCAAAACTTTCAGAAGGCACCCCTGGATGATAACATCAAGATATACATTGCCTTTCTAACACTATGCATACTGATTGAGAAGTGTTGAACTGCGAACCTTTATATTTTTCCTTCATACTAAATATTGGGTTCACCATGAGAACTGCCCACCTACCTGTGCCTCGCAACATTCACCTAAAGCAATATCTTGAATTCTAAGAACCCCCACTGCCCGTGCGCAACAGTCACTTCATTTGGACTACCTCAGGACATACAGGACTTCAGTTCCCACAATGCTTCACGCAACAACGACTATGCCATATAAAGGGAATATTGTTCTACACCCACACAGACAGCCCCATCTATGGTACAATAGGACGACCTTAAAAACATTTTCATTTCGTTTAGAACCACCTTTTATATACATTGGACTTCTGGTCCCAGAATGCTTTGCTACGTGAGACCGATCATGTGACATACAGGAAGTAATTTTCCACACTCACTCAGGCACTGACTGAATTCAATCTGTGCCATGGCTCACCAGGACGTTTTTGTCGAACTAGGACTCTGATTAACTCAGAAAGTTTTGCTTGATTCAGGTAAGACTGCATCCAAGTCCGAGATTGCTTTAACAGAAAGCAGGACGCTAAGCAAAAGAAAATTGTGGAATCACTTCTATTTTAATACCGGTTGTGGCGCGCAGCTCAGCAAAGAAAGGTTTCAATATGCGAGCGCGTTTCCAGTTCGGCGCTAACCAAGTGCTAACGCAGGTCACAAGTCCGTAATTGGTGGTTACTTTTTTAACCTTACAGAAAAAGATCATCCAAACTACTCAACAGCCTTAGGCGAGCCGCCCACGCTGTGTGTCCGCCATCAGATCATCTTCCTCCCATTGGGGTAAGTGTCGGGGTAGAGAATGAGAGAATAAGAGATGTGATGCATGAATATGACTAACCTGCAATGTTTGTCATGTAAAGAAGGACCTAATCAGAACTTTCAACAATTTTTTTAGATTCCCATATACCACCACTACATAGGAGAATGGTAGCAAAGACTCAAGGTAGGGGAAGCGCCATTGGGGAGGCACACTTAAGTTAATTTTTTAGTTCACCTACAAATGGTTATGTTTTGTTTTTTGTAGAGTCTTCTTGGTCCTGATGAGAACCCCACAAGTTTCAGGGTTCGAAACGCGTCGACCATTATCCCAGGTCACCCTTTCTAAGGAATCACCATAGCTCATCTCAATCCGCTTTTTTGTCAAGAATTTGTTACAAAAAAAGTGCCTTAAACATCATTTCAGAATAATTTCGACCATTGATGATTTGGATTTAAATCTATTTTCATTTTATATTTGGATTTTGGTGCCCTTTGGGATTGTTTTGTTTGTAGTATGTTTGGGAAGGATGAAAGAAGTATGGATGTGGTATAAGTGAAAAATTTGTCATTTCAAATGTGTTGTATATTTATTGTATATAATAGTATATATAATACTTGTTTATGTTGTTGTACACACAGTATATATATTTGTTTTCTAAGATTGAAAATTGAAAAAAGAAATTCTTGATCATTAAATGATGCAATTGTTAAAGCAGGCTTTTATAGTACTGGCACTAAAAATCAGTGAGAGCAGTGCAACTTAATAAACTCTGCACTAGCGGAAGTCTGCAGAGTGCGACAGAGTTTCTATGGCACTTCGTGGAGTTCCGCGGAGTAAAACTCTGCAAACGACGGCAAGGCATTATCAAAACGTGACAGATATCCTGCCTGCCTTATTATAATTGCCACAGGATGTAATGCATTCTTAATGGGGCGGGCAGGATACCTGTCACATTTGTGATGGAATAAACCATCCGCTGAAATCTAAATGAGGCCTTTGGTGTACATTGCGTCCAGTGTGGCTAGCTGGGCTTGACAGATCTTGTGGTTTGTTGGTCTCTCACTGCTTTAAGGTCATCGCCAGGCAGACCTTCTGTCAGCTGCGCCTCGTGCAGATCTTCCTTCCAGGCAGGACTTCTGTCAGCTGCGCCTCGTGCAGATCTTCCTTCCAGGCTGTACTTCTGTCAGCGGCGCCCTGTGCAGATCTTCCTTCCAGTCAGGACTTCTGCCAGCTGCGCCTCGTGCAGATCTTCCTTTCTAGGCAGGACTTCTGTCAGCTGTGCCTTGTGCAGATCTTCCTTCCAGTCAGGACTTCTGCCAGCTGCACCTTGTGTAGATCTTCCTTTCTAGGCAGGACTTCTGTTAGCTGCGCTTCGTGCATATCTTCCTTCCAGGGTGGACTTCTCTCAGCTGTGCCTTGTGCATATCTTCCTTTCTAGGCTGGACTTTTGCCAGCTGCGCCTCGTGCAGATCTTCCTTTCTAGGCAGGACTGCTGCCAGCTGTGCCTTGCGCATATCTTCCTTCCAGGGTGGACTTCTGTCAGCTGCGCCTTGTGCAGATCTTCCTTTCTAGACAGGACTTCTGCCAGCTGTGCCTTGTGCATATCTTCCTTTCTAGGCTGGACTTCTGTCAGCTGTGCCTTGTGCATATCTTCCTTCCAGTCATGACTTCTGCCAGCGGCGCCTCGTGCAGATCTTCCTTTCTAGGCAGGACTTCTGCCAGCTGTGCCATGTGCATATCTTCCTTTCTAGGCAGGACTTCTGTCATCTACGCCTTGTGCAGATCTTCCTTCCAGTCAAGACTTCTGCCAGCTGCGCCTCGTGCAGATCTTCCTTTCTAGGCAGGACTTCTGTCAGCTGTGCCTTGTGCAGATCTTCCTTCCAGGCAGGACTTCTGCCAGCTGCGCCTCGTGCAGATCTTCCTTTCTAGGCAGGACTTCTGTCAGCTGTGCCTTGTGCATATCTTCCTTTCTAGGCTGGACTTCTGTTAGCTGCGCCTCGTGCATATCTTCCTTCCAGGAGGACTTCTATCAGCTGTGCCTTGTGCATATCTTCCTTTCTTGGCAGGACTTCTGCCAGCTGTGCCTTGTGCATATCTTCCTTCCAGGAGGACTTCTATCAGCTGCGCCTTGTGCATATCTTCCTTTCTAGGCAGGACTTCTGCCAGCTGTGCCTTGTGCATATCTTCCTTTCTAGGCAGGACTTCTGTCAGCTGTGCCTTGTGCAGATCTTCCTTCCAGGAAGGGGCTTCGGTCAGCTGTGCCTTGTGCATATCTTCCTTCCAGGGTGGACTTCTGTCAGTCGTACCTTGTGCATATCTTCCTTCCAGGGTGGACTTCTCTCAGCTGTGCCTTGTGCAGATCTTCCTTTCTAGGCAGGACTTCTGTCAGCTGCGCCTTGTGCATATCTTCCTTTCTAGGCAGGACTTCTGTCAGCTGAGCCTTGTGCATATCTTCCTTTCTAGGCAGGACTTCTGTCAGCAGCGCCTTGGGCAGATCTTCCTCCCAGGCAGGGCTTCTGTCAGCTGCACCTTGTGCAGATCTTCTTTTCAGGCAGACCTTCTGTCAGCTGTGCCCTGTGCAGATCTTCCTTCCAGGCAGGGGCATCTGTCAGCTGCACCTTCTGCAGATCTTCCTTCCAGGCAGGACCTTCTGTCAGCTGCGCCTTGTGCAGATCTTCCTCCCAGGCAGGGTCTTCTGTCAGCTGCTCCTTGTGTGGATCTGCTTTCCAGACAAGGACTTATTTCCTCATGGATCCGTTCAAAGGTTGGGAGAGGTAGAACTGGTCAAGGTCATCTTCTTTATTGCAGTTCTACTGGTCAAGCCACAGAGGTCGAGCTCTGAGATGGAGAGTCTGGATTTTCTGAGCTCTATGGAACATTAAGACAGTTCTACCACCTCCAGCACACACTACAAGACTCCAAGAGTCAACGCTACAAGTGCTGCTCCAAGGTTTAATTCAACCAATGTATCTGAACATCCCCTGGCAAATGCCAACTAGAGAAACAATCAGTCATTTGTTAAGCCGGGGGCCGCTACTGATCGAACAGCCAGGTCTTAGTATCCTCCTGAAGGTCAGCAGGTCTTGGGTCTGTCGTAGGCTCAGTGGGAGGGTGTTCAATGTCTTGGCGGCGAGGTCGGAGAAGGATCTCGCGCAGGTGGTCGTTCTTCGGATGCGACGGACGGTGGCGAGTGAGGTCGGCGTAGCGTAGCTGGCAGTTGGGGGTGTAGAAGGAGAGCCGTCTGTTGAGGTAGGCTGGGCCGTTCTTGTGGAGTGCCTTGTGTGCGTGGATGAGGAGCTTGAAGGATATCCTCTTGTTGACGGGGAGCCAGTGTAGGTTTCTCAGGTGGGGGTGATGTGGTACATCGAGGCTCAGTCGTGCCAAGGCATTTTGGATGCATTGTAGTCGATTGATGAGCTTGGTTGGGGCTCCCGCTTAGAGGGCGTTTCCGTAGTCGAGTCTGCTGCTGACGAGGGCCTGGGTGACTGTCTTTCTTGTATCTGTCGGGATCCATCTGTAGATATTGCGGAGCATGCGGAGGGTGTTGAAGCAGGAGGAGGAGACGATGTTGACTTGCTTGGTCATTGGAAGTGTTGAGTCGAGGATGATTCCCAGGTTGCGTGCGTGGAGGTTGGTGGTCGGGGCTGCCCCCAGTGCCGTTGGCCACCAGGAGTCGCCAAGGTTGACGGGTTGGAGCCGAGGATGAGCACCTCCGTCTTGTCAGAGTTCAGCTTCAGACGGCTGATCTTCATCCAGTTGGCAACAGCCTACATTCCGTCATGGAATTTGGCTTTGGCGGTGATGGGGTTCTTGGTGAGGGAGAAGATCAGCTGAGTGTCGTCGGTGTAGGAGATTATATTGAGGTCGTGCTGTCAGGCGACGTGTGCGAGCGGGGCCATGTAAATGTTGAACAGTGTCGGGCTGAGGGAGGATCCTTGAGGTAGGCCGCAGAGGATCTCTGAGGCTTCGGAATGGACCGGGGGGAGGCAGACGCTCTCGGTTCTGCCGAAGAGGAAGGAGGTGGTCCATTCCACGGCCTTGTCTCGGATCCCTGCGGCGTGGAGGCATGCGCGTAGTGTGCGGTGGCAGACTGTGTCGAAGGCGGTGGAGAGGTCTAGGAGGATGAGGGCTGCAGTCTTCCCCTTGTCCAGCAGGGTCCTGATGTCGTCGGTGGCGGCGATGAGGGCTGTCTCGGTGCTGTGGTTGCTGCGGAACCCTGACTGGGAAGGTTCCAGGATTCGGTTGTTTTCGAGGTATCGGGTTAGCTGTCTGTTAACAATTTTCTTGATGACCTTGGCCGGGAAACCATGTCCATGGGTGCAGAGGTGATGAGGTCTGCGAAGCTGGTGCTGAAGAGTTGAGGCCTGTTCCGTGGGGGTGCAGGGGAGGAGAGGCCTGTCCAGGGGTGCAGAGGAGGAGAGGCCTGTCCAGAGGTGCAGAGTAGGAGAGGCCTGTCCAGGGGTGCAGAGGAGGAGAGGCCTGTCCAGAGGTGCAGAGTAGGAGAGGCCTGTCCAGGGGTGCAGGGGAGGTGAAGCCTGTCCAGGGGTGCAGAGGAGGTGAGGCCTGTCCTGAGGGGTGCAGGGGAGATGCCTGTCCAGTGGGAGCAGAGGAGGTGAGGCCTGTCCGGGGTGCAGAGGAGGTGAAGCATTTCCTGTCCATGGGGTTAAGTTCAGGTGAGGCCTGTCCAGGAGTGCAGAGGAGGTGAGGCCCGTCCAGGGGTGCAGAGGAGGAGAGGCCTGTCCTGGGGTGCAGAGGGGAAGAGGTCTGTCCAGGGGTGCAGGGGAGGTGAAGCCTGTCCAGGGGTGCAGAGGACGTGAGGCCTGTCCTGAGGGGTGCAGGGGAGATGCCTGTCTAGGGTGCACAGGAGGTGAAGCATGTCCTGATCATGGAGTTAAGCGCAGAGGAGGCCTGTCCAGGGGTGCAGAGGAGGTGGTACCTGTTCCTGGCTGGGGGTACAGAGGAGGCGAGGCCTGTCCGGGGTGCAGAGGAGGTGAAGCATGTCCTGTCCAGGGGGTTAAGTGCAGGTGAGGCCTGTCCAGGGGTGCAGAGGAGGTGGTACCTGATCCTGGCTGGGGGTGCAGAGGAGGTGAGGCGTATCCGGGAGGGGTGCAGAGTGGTTGAGGCCTGTCCAGGAGGATGCAGAGGATGCAGAGGAGTGGAGGCGAGTCGTCTGCTGGGATGAAACCTGCCCTGTAGGGGTAGGTGGTGAGGCCTGTCCTGTTCTCTTGGTATGAAGAGTGTGGACCGCCTCAGCCGCTGCTCTCACCGCCCAAAGATGCTCCTTTCCAGACATATCATTTTATTTTAAAAGCTCATAATCCAAGTTTTTGAAAAGTATCTGTAGTTACCACAGAGCCTCAGATGGCTCCTGACAAAAGCACACATCTCCTCCAAGCATGGAGTTTATTTTTTAAACCACTGTCTTTAGTAAAGTAATCAAGACTACAACCCCCAGAATGCACTTTTGTATTACATGAAATTACAGGCATGAATATTCGGGGGATCACTCTACGGAAATATTTGTTTCCTCCCGGGGCATCGTGACAGAGACGAGTAGAACAGTTCATGTGGAAGGACGTTCATTCTCAGCCTCTCTCTGCAGATTGTGAGTCCAGTGAGATCTGTGATAATATGAATCTCTCTCAAGGAGATTTTACACAGTTGTATCTGTTTCAGGGAGAAATACAATGAAAAACAGGGGGTGCAAGTCCAGCGCACCAGTCTCTGGTGTCCTTGGATCTCTGAACTGACCCTTCCCTGGTCCTGCAAGAGAGGACAAACCAGGTGTTTAGTCTGGCCTCTCTAAGGCAGCGAGAGCTGGCTCAGTATCCTGGTCCACCAAGTCCCGTCTCCCATCCTGGTCCTCACAAGGCCCCGGCTCACGTCAGGGTTCCAACAGTATCACTCTACATAAATATTTGGTACCTCCCGGGGCATCGTGGCAGAGAAGAGTAGAACAGTTAATGTGCAAGGACATTCATTCTCAGCCTCTTTCTGCAGATTGTAAGTCCAGTGAGATCTGTGATATTATGAATCTCTCTCAAGGAGATTTCACACAGTTTTATCTGTTTCATTGAGAAATACAATGAAAAACAGGGGGTGCAAGTCCAGCGCCGCAGTCTCTGGTGTCCTTGGATCTCTGGACTGGCCCTTGCCTGGTCCTGCAAGAGAGGACGAACCAGGTGTTTAGTCTGGCCTCTCTAAGGGAAGGAGAGCAGGCTCAGCATCCTTGTCCGCACCATACTCTGGCTCATGTCCTGGTCCAGCAGGTCCCGTCTCCCATCGTGGTCCTCACAAGGCCCCGGCTCACGTCCTGGTCCTCAAAAAGCCCTGGCTCATGTCCTGGTCCTCACAATGCCCCAGCTCACATCCTGGTCCTCACAAGGCCCCAGCTCACGTCCTGGTCCTCACATGGCCCCAGCTCACGTCCTGATCCTCACAAGGCCCCAGCTCATGTCCTGGTCCTCACAAGGCCCAGCTCATGTCCTGGTCCTCACAAGGCCCCAGCTCACGTCCTGGTCCTCACAAGGCCCAGCTCATGTCCTGGTCCTCACAAGGCCCCAGCTCACATCCTGGTCCTCACAAGGCCCCAGCTCACGTCCTGGTCCTCACATGGCCCCAGCTCACGTCCTGATCCTCACAAGGCCCCAGCTCATGTCCTGGTCCTCACAAGGCCCCAGCTCATGTCCTGGTCCTCACAAGGCCCCAGCTCACGTCCTGGTCCTCACATGGCCCCAGTTCACGTCCTGATCCTCACAAGGCCCCAGCTCATGTCCTGGTCCTCACATGGCCCCAGCTCACGTCCTGGTCCTCACAAGGCCCCAGCTCATGTCCTGGTCCTCACAAGGCACCGGCTCACGTCCTGGTCCGCCAGGCCCCGGCTCACATCCTGGTCCTCAACAGGCCCTGGCCCAAGTCCTGGTCTTCACAAGGCCCTGGTTCATGTCCTTGTCCTCACAAGGACCTGGCTCACGTCCTGGTCATCACAATGCCCCAGATCACGTCCTGGTCCTCACAAGGCCCCAGCTCAAGTCCTGGTCCTCACAAGGCTCCAGTTCACTTCCTGGTCCTCACAAGGCGCTGACTCACGTCCTGGTCTACCAGGCCCCAGCTCACGTCCTGGTCCTCAAAAGGCCCTGGCTCATGTCCTGGTCCTCACAAGGCCCCAGCTCACGTCCTGGTCCACACAAGGCCACGGCTCACCCTAGCTCACGTCCTGGTCCGCACCAGGCCCTGGCTCAAGTCCTGGTCTTCACTAGGCAATGGATCACGTCCTGTTCCTCACAAGGCCCTGGCTCACTTACTGGTCCTCACAAGGCCCTGGCTCATGTCCTGGCCCACCATACCCCGGATTACATGCTGGTCCATACCAGGCCCAGGCTCATGTCCTGGTCCTCACAAGGCCCCGGCTCACTTCCTTGTCCACCAGGCCCCAGCTCACGTCCTGGTCCGCCAGGCCCTGGCACACATCCTCATCCTCACAAAGCCCTGGCTTACGTCCTGGTCCTCCCAAGGCCCCGGCTCAAGTCATGGACCTCATAAGGCCCTGGCTCACGTCCTGGTCCACCGAGCCCCTGCTCGCATGCTGGTCCATACCAGGCCAAGGCTCACGTCCTGGTCCTCACAAGGTCCTGGCTCACGTCCTGTCCACCAGGCCCTGGCACAAATCCTCATACTCACAAGGCCCAGGCTCATGTCCTGGTCCTCACAAGGACCCGGTTCACATCTTGGTCTTCACCAGGCCCTGATCACATCCTCATCCTCACTAGACTCTGGCTCACATCCAGGTCCTCACCAGACTCCGGCTCACATCCTTGTACTCACAAGGCCCCGGCTCACGTCCTGGCCCTCATCTGGGCCTTGACTGTAGGGTGCGACTTGATTCCAGCGGTGCAGCGAGCACGGGAACCCACATCTGGGCACACCTGGCATATTTATGAATAAGCAAAATGATGGGTGTAATGTTTGAGTTCATCTCTGCCACTTGTAATTACTCTGGGACACATCCCAGCCCAACCTTCTTGCTCTTGTCCTCCGTTGCACCCCAGCCTGCAGCCAATCAGAGTGTTTTAGACGACATTACTTCCAGATGTCTGCTCCAGTAGTCACAGCAGTTCTAACTCTAAGGATCGGCCTGTCTCTTAGAGACATTATGTATGTGGGTGGGGAGGTGGGGGCTCTGATCTGATTAGATCTATCAGAAGCCTTTGACACCATCTCCCACTCCACTTTACTACAGAGATTGCAGATGGTGGGTCTTTGGGGAAAGTGCCTGCTTGGTTTTTATCCTTTTTGAAAGATCTAACCCAAGCGGTGGCATCAGCTAATTTCAGATCAACCCCTAAGACAATTCCCCCTCCCCCGGCTGGTTTTGAGCCCCAATCGTTTCAATCTTTACATGGCCCACTTGGCCTGCCTGATCAAGTCATTCGATATCACCTCTACTCGATGATACACAGATCATTAGATTAGAAGAAAATACACCTGATCGAGTCATTTGATAATCGATATCACATCTACTCGATGATACACAAATCATTAGATTAGAAGAAAATACGCCTGATGGAGCCATTCAATATCACCTCTACTCAAATGTAGACAAATCATTGGTTTAGAATTAAATACAGATAAAATGCTCACTAATTTCAGGAGCTGCCGCCAGGAAGTCGCTGATTGGATGAGCTCAAACTCTTTGGCGCTAAACAGTGGAAAAACGGAAATAGTGGTATTTGGGACCGGAGCCTCATGGCACAAGGGCGGCGGACGGTGTCTTTGGGAGCTCTGTCCACCCCATTCCATCAGGTCAGCAAACTGGAAGTTTGGGTGGACTTACATCTGTCCGTTAAAATCACCTGCTCTACAGGCTTTAGACTGCTGAAAGTTATTAGAAAAATACTTCCATTATCCCTGCTTTATCTAGGAGGGATCTGGTACAGGTTCTGATTCTATCGAGAATGGATTCCTGCATCACTTTATACGTAGGCATATCTGAATATCACCTACTTAGATTGTTGCTGCTACAAAGACAGCAGTTGGGCTTGTTCCGAGGTTAATAAAATCAAGGTCGATCTCCAACAAACTGGTCAAATTGCAACCGCTTCCTGTCCTGAAAAGATGTCAATATAAAGCACTTTATGTCATAAACGCTGTACAATCAGGGGGTTCATTCTTATATGTCCTCGCCTTTTGCCTGGTATCAGCTGGCTGAGGGGTGAGATCCCATCATGCTTTGCGGCGTAAAGTCTCTAAGTTTATAAAAATCAGTATAGATGGCTGCTCTCTGCCTGTGGTGACTGCAGGTACCTGGAATGGAATGCTCTCCCACCTGCCCTGTGTGCCCAAGAAAACACGAGTTCTTTCAGGAAACAAATCAAAACCTTTCTGTTCATGTTCAGAGGCTGTGGGATTTTGATACTTATGTGCTCATACTAGCGCCAGGACACTTCTTTCCCGAACTAGTTATTCAGTGCTATATTAATTTGCTCTCACATCCAGTCATAAGCGATCGATCTCTGGGCAACAGATTGTTGCAGCTATAGACGTCCTAGGAGGAGGAAAGGCTCCGGGATCTGAAAGTCAGGTGTAAAGTTTTACAAAGCTTAGAAAGAAATTCCTGCCTGAGGTGATGCGACACGGCTATCCCTCCTACGAGAGAGTATAGTCTCCCTGATACAATTAGGATTTGTCCCACATAAATCCACAACGGTTCATCTACGGACGGTATTCGCAGTGCTGCATCGGGAAAACACACACATGAAGGCTGGTGATGCCGATAAGGCGTTTGACTCCCTGGAACAGTCTTTTATGATCGAGACGTTTAGGCGCCTTGGTATGTCAGGGAGTTTGAGATCACGTAGGAAGCTGCTGGACACACAGCCTTTGGCCTGAGTTTACGTAAATAAGCTCAACTCAGACGCCATTCATATCACCTGGCAAAACTGGGTATTTGTTCAAATGATTTTAGTCTGACCTATATGAAACAAACATAGAGGTCTGTTTTTTTTAATTTACATCACTAGTTTATTTATTTATTTAAGCACTAGTGGAAATTTTTCTTTTGGTTATATTTTCATTAGAAACCAGTGTTTGGTGTATAAACACAAAATCAGTACAATGACATATTTACAAGTAATACAAAAAACTGTTGTTGTCTAAAGAGTTGAGGACTCGGGAGTCTGATTGATACGCTGCCGATTACCCAGGTTAGGAGCAAAATACTACAAATATCGAAAATAAACATCAATTTCAGTGGTTTAAGTTGTATAACAGTTTCTGCACGTCTACCACGCCAAAGTGCGTTTTTTTTCACCAAATCTAAGATTGTTGGTCCTGAGGAGAACTCCAAATTGGGGAGTTCGAAACGCGTCGACCAGTTGTGTGGTCATTTTGTCAAAAAATTGAAATATTTTTGTTTAAATAGATTCAACAAAAGAAGGTGTAAATATTTTTTTTAAAAAACAAAAATGTAAAATTGTGAATATTGTATATATGTACATTTTCAGAAATTGATATAAGATTTATGTCTATTTTTTTGACATTAGACCTTTAGGATGTGTACTGTTTTTTTTGTTAGATGAATGTAGATGAATGAATGTATCTTGGCCAGTGTGCTAGTTTGGATGTGTGATTTAACCATTGACAAATAGTTTTTTGTATTACTTGTAAATATGTCATTGTACTGATTTTGTGTTTATACACCAAACATTGGTTTCTAATGAAAATATAACCAAAAGAAAAATTTCCACTAGTGCTTAAATAAATAAATAACTAGTGATGTAAATTAAAAAAAACAGACCTCTATGTTTGTTTCATATAGGTCAGACTAAAATCATTTGAACAAATACCCAGTATTGGCAGTTGTTTTGTTGTTTGATAGTTTGGACTCAGCCTTGCTGGTTAGGAGTCACGACCCTGTGTCGTTGTTACACATTCATATCACCTGGGGCACTGGGCAGGGACGCCCTCTGTCATCCGTTCTTTATACCAGGAACAAACCCTTAGGCCTGTGAACTCCAGCAGAGGCATACCATAACCATACTTGGCTGACACCTTTTAGACACTGAAACCAAGAAGAAAACACATCTTTATAAATTGAAAGGTTTATAGTCACGGTGGCCAGGCCTGGAGGTGCGTTGAGAGTTGAGAAGGGCAGACGACGGAACTTCAGAGCTCAATTGTTCGAAATCCTTGAAGTTAGAGGTTTTCTGGACAGGTCCGCTGTCCTCTGGAGGTCTGGTCTTTATTGAAGAGTAGAAAATAAAATATCCTCTTGGAATCAAAAGTATCACAAAATAGGTATAGCCACCATTCAATCCACTCTACTCAATCACATCTACACAAGATCCGTGAATTATACATATATACCACCAAGAAAGAAATTCCATATAATAGCTTTAATATAAAAAAATACAACTCATGTTAGAAGCGTGGCTCAGTGGTTAGAGGCGGCAGACCCGGAAGCTGAGATCGACCGTGGACCAGGGTTCGATTCCCCGCCTCGGCGGGTCTTGGGCTCAAAATTCCACGGACTCGACAATTCTCGCTCTGGTGCCTACTCAAATCACGGGGTCACACTCTGCGACTCTGGGCAATAGCTTGCTTAATCTCCACTACGGCCCCTCGCGGCGGGATGCCTGGCTTTCACCTTGTGGACACCCTGCCGGGGTCTCTCACAGGGGAATACCAGGATGGGTTCCCTAAGCAAGCGCCGGGACGCTTACGGGCAGCTGTGCGCTTTACAAGTCCAACACATTTACATTTACATTTCCTTCATAAGTAAAAAGGAGATTATATATGTGACTCCCTATAAACAGTTCTAATTTTAATCCCCCAGTACAAAATATAATTTGGTGCACTAAAACACTTCAGATAAAAATACATGAGGTACTGGCATCAGTGTGGGTTTAATGTGCTGAGAAGTTTGATACCAAACTTCCCAGGTTTCAGTGTAGCCATTATGGTGTTGTGGAGTTCGTAATGACAAACTCCCAGCACCATATACTCTTAATGGTAGGACTGTACTTACAATGCCCAAGAATGGACTTGGGCACTGTAGGGGTACAGGGCTCTTTCACCTGTACCCTCACCACTGGTATAGTGCACCTAGCTGGAGGGGTGGCTGATCTAGGCCAGGGCAGTGGGTTGTAGGCATGGCTCAGAGGGATGTGTGCCATGTTGACTCTTCACTTTGTTCTGCATCACAACACGCAGCCTGCAAAGGCAGTGTGTGTGTGTAGAGGTACAGGGCCTCTAAAGGTGGCACAATAAGTGCTGCAGCCCTTAGAGGCCTTCTCTGGTCACAGTGCCCTGGGTACCTGTGGTACCATTTACCAGGGGCTGACCTGTGGCCAGATAGGCCAATTTGGTTAGATTTGGGGAAAGAACACAGGCCCTGGGAACCTGATTGGCAGGGTACCAGGGCACATCAAGTCAAATTGCATCAGTGGTCTGGCAAAAAGTGGAGGGGGGGGGTTACTATAACAGAAACCCACTTTCTTTGAACAAAATGTGGAGATGCATACCATGCGTTCTAACTTGTCATTTGCTGGTCTATTTTCCAGAAGAGTCTCTCTTGGAGTCCACCAATCACGTTTCATCGTATTTTTAGCAACTTGTTTGGGCATCCGCGTTCCTTTCATTTGTGCACAAGAATTTCTGTATTCATGAAATAATCACTTTTACCTGAGCAATTCCGTCTTATTCGGAGAAATTGGCCCGAAGGCAAATTGTCACGTAGACTGCATGGATGATGACTAATATAATGCAGGGCATTGTTCCTAACTCTTGATTTGGTAAACAATTAATTTTTTTATAAAGTTCTATAAAGCGCGAACTTAATCCCGAAGGATATCAGAGCGCTTTACAGTTAGAGGGAGAGGAAGGAAAAAGATCACAACAAGACTAAAATGGTGAAACTAATATGCATAAAATCATATAGTGCCAACATAACAGATCCTATCTAATTCAGGGTTAACGTAGAGTGGGCTAGTCAATGATAAAATGACATCAAGGGAGTGATGATACATAATGATGTAAGCGGGGCGAATACAATTATAACAAACAGAATTATTAACCAATGCTGTAGTATTTACAGAGTGATTTGGGTCCATCGTGTTAAGGTAAGAACTTATTAATGAGGAATCTTTTTGCTTCCAATTTGAAAGCATCCTTGGAGGAGATTCTATGAATTTCCGGTGGAAGAGAGTTCCACATTTTTGGTGCAGCGCCAGAGAAGGCTCGTTGATGGTAGTTCATAATCGTCCATTCATCCAAAATTGTGATAGATGACTGGCTACTGGACACACAGAATTGTATATCTACTTATCTGGCATTCAACCATTCAATAAACACATTTAAGATATCATCTTGCCCATCCCAAATGCAAAACATGTCATCAATAAACTGAAACCATTTGTGGATATGATGCACAAATGGATTGCTATCATAGGTAAATTTCTCCTAAAACTTGGCCATGAATAACACGGCCAGTTCTGGGGCAAAGGGACAGACCATCGCTGTCCCTTTGATTTCCTCTCCATGGGCAGCTCGCTGGTGTGACAGTGTCTCCATGAAGACACAGTGAGATGTCTGCCCCAGAACTCATGGCGGAAGGTTGAGTAGTCGCGGTGGAAGGATCTCCTTCTTGGGTCTGAGGTGCTGGTGTTATCGCAGAAGTGCAACAACGGTAGAGTCAGCAGTGGTTGTCTGCTTCTTCCCCCCTACGGTCTCCGAATCAGCTTTTTTTTATTTAGCAGTTGACACTGGCACGTGAGACACAACCGCTACACAGACTTGCTCAGTCAGGGAGACTGGGGGACCCTGGGCACTTCACAGGACTTCTCGACACTCTGCCACATTTCCTCTGTTCCTTCTGGGCCGTTCCTCACAACGGGCTCTGTTGCTGGTCCTCCTCAAAGGGCAGGCCGACTTCTGCCAGACAAGGCTCTCTCCTCTTCCCTCTCATCAGACAGGCAGCTCACAGGGCCACTGCCCGGGGCAATAGTTTCATCCCGGAAGACTTGCAGAAACCAGGCAATGTGCCCTCGCCTAAGGGGGAGTCACTATCAGTGATACTTATCTTGAAACAGCAGCTCTTCGTGTCGGGCAGTAAAGCAATTTGAGTTACAACAAAGCCCATATGATTGTGACACACTTTTCTGTGTTATTTTCAGACCCTGAATGCTTATTCCCTGTCTGGGTTTACCGGTTTCCCTGGTTGCATTTCATCATCCATTTTCTTATGCAACACAAACAAGGACTTTGTGCAGGGTGATTGCTGCTCACAGCAGGTACTGATGATGCTGCCTCCATGCGGGAATACTTACAACATGAGGACAGTAAGTGTGAACCTTCTAAAAGGCGGTCCTGACTCCATCCCTCCACCCTTGTGTCCAAAGTTAAACCCTTCTCGTCTGGATTGCTGACAATATTGCCCGTCTTGTGCCATGTTAGATGATGGGCAATCGCACATGGATGCCACTGTTAACAACATACATACACATTTGTAAACAATATAGAGCCCTGCTACCTTATATTATAAATAGGGCTCCCGGTTTTATGGTATTTATTTTTTATACATTTCCGTCTGTATTTATCCATATTTATTTTGTTATCATTTTATCTGTATTTATCCGCATTTATTTCTGTGGCAAGCAAAAGAAGACGCTGCAGCTAGTATTTTTTCACATTTATTTAAATAGACAATGCACACTTTTTGACGTTTTTTTATAGTATGACTTTGCCCCAGAGGTACTGAAGTGCTTAACATGAGCAACAGTTTGATTACACAAGGTCTTTTTAATTCTTACAGACACTGGCAAATTAAGGGATTTGGTCAGAATCATGGGTTGGTGACGCAAACCCGAGACTTGAGCCTATATATTCACATCTATGGTTGTTAATTCACCCCAGTGCTATGGGTAGTGAAGATGACATCACAATCCTTTTGCCATTGCAGGGTTACATCCACTCTTAGCCCCACGGAAGTCATTTAATTCCTGCTGTGCGGCTAAGAAAATAAAGCTGAGTGAAAATCAAGGCACGTAAACAGGGCTATTAGATTCCTGATTTCTTCCCGTTTTTCCCACAGCAGTGATGACCAGGCAAGTCGGGTGGTTCACTATCTGTACTCCTCACTAACTCTAATTGACCACGGCGTTCAAGTCCCTCCAAATATACTACTCCCATTTCCTTCACCCACCACCTTTTTGGTTGATGTATACACCCATTGCCATATAATTAATAAAATAAATGTAAAGACAGAGCCAACTACGGCCTGGGCTTCGACGAACAATCACGAGGGCTAGCATTCAAGCATTGTTTGAGACGGCACTTGGTGACAGTCGCTAGGGTTAGGTTTCAGATGTGGCAATATCTACTCGCTCGTTTGCATGCCTCTGTGCTTGGCTGGGAGCGAGCATTGCTCTCCAGGGAGAGGCTGCATTCCGGTTTCCTCTCCACCTTGCATCCGAGTGCTCGAGCGTGCATTACCAGGTGATCACTGCATCATGGGAACTCCGGCGGCTTGGGCAGAGCGCTGCACCTCGATCCACCGGTGTGCCAATGAACCTGAACTGCATGCTTGCCTTTGCCACCCTGTAACTAACCTCGGTGCTGGGCTTGGCTCTGGGCTGCAGCTGTGAACCAGGCGCTGCAGCACCTTAGACGTGCAGATGTTCACGTGCACTTTCAGATGCATGGCTGCCTTCCTCGGGCTTCAAATCTACAGTGCTCCAAGGTCAAGTGGCAGACACCGCCCGATATATCTGTCTTTTCTAAAACTGCTTTATGGTGAAGAATGGCTTAGCAAAGGTGCCACGGACACTAAAGAAAACAACCCCCCCTCTCACACCGACCCCCAATACGCTGGTTTCAAACTCATTTTAGGATGGCCGCAGCTTCTTACAGTGAAAATATTCAAAGATTTTGTTCCCCAGACCCTTTCGGAGTTAATGAAGCCATAAACTCGCTGAGGTGCCAGGCCCTCCTTAAACGAGCTCTTGATGGGCCTGTAAGCCTTTAATTTTACATGTAGATCAATAAACAAATGCACTATGAACTATGCCTCCGGACAGGCAGTTACTACGAGCTACGAGTTACTACGAGCTGATGGTGAGACAACAGATGACAATTGTCCTGGTGCTGACAGGATGTCTGGGGGGGCAATTAACCCCCTGGCATGGTCAATAGTGTGTGATCTATTGATAAAGGTTGATAAGCGCTCTCGGCCTGCTGCTGACTGGGAGGGAGAGAGGCTCGCTCATTAACAGATCAGTCTCCCTTGGAAGCAGAGTCTTAGCCCAGACTCTGGAGGGCATGGTGATTTAGAGGGGGGAATAATCTGCAGGACATCAGTAGCAGTTTCAGATTTCTTTCGTGGGCCCCTGTGCGCCTCAGACACTGATTTTCCACAGGGACACATAGACACCATAAAGCGGTTGGTAAGTATTTTTCCGTTTCTATTTATAAATACAGATAAAGGAATACAAGTTTTCCGACTGTATTTATGTGTAAAAATCCGTTTAAACGGAAAACCGGGAGCCCTAATTATAAATACACGTCTTGAAATTCAAACGGGGATGCCAATGCGGGGTCTGGTCATGACACGTGAATGGAACTTTACTCAATGCCCTGTAAGCACCGCAGCCGCCCTCTGACAAGTAAAGTGACCAGTTCAGCTGGTGACCTCTAAGAACATGGCACGCTGCTACCACTACTCACTGTACATAACCAGGGACACAGACCATAGTCTTTGCCCTACCAACAGAGTGGTTGTAGTGTCCGTCAACGTCCCCAGAGCCAGGCTCTGGGTCTTCGGGTCAATTTTGGGCCTATTCATGCAGTGCAAACAAAGTATCTTCTGCCTGCTGAGGCCAAAAAGAAATCAGGATACCAGAGTCACTTGCAGTTCCGTCTCTCAAGGCAAGGGTGCACGGGATTTGGCCGAGGTGGGGGAAAGGGTGACCAAGCAGGGCTCAGCCAGTCTAGATTGTGGTCTTCCCCTAAAACAATTGGCCTCTGATATTTACATTTATTTATGTTAGCCTTTATTTATAAAATCACAATATACTGCAGCAGAACTTTGAGCTGTATGAGAGTCCTACCAATCAGGGAGGAGTGGGAGGAATTGTAATATAATATACACATCTAAAATGAAAATAAAATGCAAGTTAAACTATTCTGTATGAAGTGGTCCATTTGTTAGTGTTATGATTTCTGATGTCTTCGTCTCAAACTAGAGGGGCGCTAATTTGAATCCTGGTTGATGCACTACGGAATAGTGACTTGTATATTTACAGTAATAGGACATCCCTGCCTGTGAGAGAGAGCACTTTGAATATGAAAGCCAATGGTTTAAAGAAAGAATTAAACAACGTAAAATACGCTACACAAATTATAGGATGGGCTGTAGAGAGTATAAGAACAGTCAAGCATATTTTGCAAAAAGAGAGAACATGTAAATGCTTATCGTGATATCAGATGTTACAGTTTTAATAACCGCAATCATACTATAGCTAGTGTTAACCTTTTTTTTAGGTTTCCATGAAAATACTGCATTCCAGAAGTACTGGTAACAACCTTACAGTAGTCTTAAAAATAATTACTCTTTGTCACCGGGAACCTCCAGGTTTGTCGCGTCCTCGGGTGGTCTGCTCCATTGCCCGCACTCATCTAGTGCAGCTCGCTGATGCCAGCACAACTGGAACAGCCTGGCAGGGCACACACAGCTCAGGTATAAAAGCCCTGCTTATTTGGTGCTGGGTGGCAGGAGCTGCCGGGTAGCAAGGATCCCGAAGTGAGTGTCCACATGCCAGTTTGTGGATCGTGTTTGCAACCCAACCCAACCATATCAGCATACTACGAATCTTTGGCCCCACCACACAAGCAAACTGACCCAGGAGTTATAAATTAGCCATGGCGGCTCCAGGCCATTGCTTACATTGATGGCCCCACCCAGGTCTCTGGTCCACTGGACAGCTTTCTAAACAGAGGATGTGTCCTTTTGGGAAGCTGGTAACCCCAGTGCCTCTTTGAAAAGTTCTTTTATCGTGGCGCTCCATTTTAGGCGACCAATTCTCACCCTAGTGGCCTCCTCAACATGGTGCGATGTTTGGGTGACATTCATTCTGTGAAGTTCTGAAGTGTGCATAAAGCACAAGCCCGAAACCCATCAACCTATACCTTTCAGGATCAACACCTAACGAGAAGAACAAACGCAGAACTCAAATGTTTTGATAGACCAATGTCATAGTCACAGTTTGATGCGCTGTAGTCGTTCACCGTATTTGCAGGTCTTTTGTAATTAGGCGCTCCTACCTGGAGACAGTGGTTATGTGGTCACTATTAATAAGGGTTTATTGTCCGCCATTCTGGATACACTGTCTACCTTGACACTTCTGCTTTTCCTTAACCTTTGCGTCTTTGTAAAAGTACCAGTCAACTTTACAAGACAAGTTGGTAAGCTATATAATGTTGTCTATCCGTTGTCGCTTTATCTCCTTTTTGTAAAATATGCCAACCTAACTTGAAATAAGTAAATTTTGTTGTGAGAATAGCTATTGTTGCCAGTGATTTCTTTAATTGCAGCACAGCAATGCCTCCATTCTAAATCGAACATTGATTATACGAAAAGTATTGATTTAATTCCAGAGGTTCTTTTGCACCATTAAGGCGATAAATAATACGTTGACCTCATATTTGAGTTGGATCGGTTTCTCCTATTAGAGTCCCGTCCTTCGTCCTCGTTTTCTAGTGAGCGGCCTAGGCTCTAGAGCAGAGTTATTCAAACTGTGGGGCGGTTCCCCCCTTTGGGGACGTGACGCCATCTCCGGGGGGGTGCGCACTCCACCATAAAATTTCACCTTTCATTGTTTCCCGGCGGAGAGGCAGAGTGGAGCTGCAGAGGCCCTAAGAAGGGGTGCAGACCATCAAAGGCTCATTAACGAGCAAAAGGTCTTTAAAAGACCTGTGAAGTACTCAGGTGCTGCTGTGTGTGCGCCTGCGAAGCTGCCTAATCCCGGGCTGCCACCCACAGACGCAGGAGGGGAGGGTGGGGGGGGTGGGGGGGTGGAGAGAAGCCCTTTAAGTCCAATGGGTGCTGCGCGCCTGTTCTTCACCCATTTCAAATGGGGCTTTTGGAATAGAGAACAGCAGCCGATTAGCACATAGGAATGTCAGTACTGACATGCCACCAATGACGTGGACAGCACCATAGATGGCAGGAAGTGCCGCGAAATTTGCGTGCACAAAGCTTCTGCATACTACTACCTTTTGGTAGTATGGCACTTCTTCACTCCTGCTGTTTGCCCCGTGTGCTGCCTCGCTGTGAAGGATTATGCCTCTGAGCATTTTAAAATCACCAACAGGTAAGTCCGATCTGAAGAGAAAGCGAACAGACAGTCCTTCTTCATAGGGCAACTGCTTGCCTGAAAGTAGTATGTTCACTTTTGGTTTCACAGCATAGTGAACATCGCATACTCCCTGTATCCTATTTTTGACTGTCTCACTTAATGTCTGCCTCTTTCTTTAGTTCTATTGTTTATTTATTTGAGAGTTTTATAACCCCCTGCCAGTAAACGTTTGGTTACTTCACTGGGCAGTTTTGATTTAAACCTGGCACCCTCAGGCATAAAATACCCTAATTAAAGCCCCCTACAACATCCATTGCACGATAGGCAGAGGCTTTGCATCTTCAGGTTTAGCACCCTACTCTAACCTCAGCATCCTAGTCCCTCACCTAGATACGGTGCAGGGTTGTCCTTTTTTTTCAGAGAGGCACCTCTAAATACAGCCCCTTTCTCCAATCTTCACACTCCTGGGACAGACTTGGCATCTTGTGCCAGAGCACCCATAAATACAGCAACATACTAAAATGTACCCCCCAGGGCACCCTTCTACATGTGGTATACACCTGACATTTTTAGGCACAGCTGCTGGGACATTAACCCCCTAGATCACACATCCCAGACACTGGGTATCCTTTGGCCTATTATTATATTTTCAAACTTTCACCCTTCAGAAGCAACTCACTAGCATTATGATAAAAATGCAGGGTCTAGAGCACTACAGAAGTAGGAAGTTCCTTTTCATTGGATGTGAAGGAGAAAGCCGTCAGCCTCAAAGTCTATCCCAGGGATGAACTTGTACCAATCACTACCCCAGAGGAGCCACCTGCTTCACCTGATCCCAGAAATTCTGGCCACTACCATTGTCCCAAAGAAGACACCTGCCTCACTCCCAGGTCCAGGGAACAGGGACATCTTTAGGATTTTGGGGGGGCCATATTCAGAACAGCTTTGAATTTATGATCCAGTTTCAGCTCTTTCATGCCCTCTTCGGTCTGGTCACTGACCGTGCACTGGCACACTGGTCCAAATTCTAAATGTGTTGACATTTCATATTCAGGGATAGTGACGTGTGTATTCAATATTGTAACACAGCGGCAGCTCACTAATATTACTGCAAACAATCTCTGTGACACCCTCCCCTTTCTTGTGTGTGCAGTGCTGTTTTGTTTTAAAATAAACTTTTTTTTATGGGTGTTGCATGAAACTTAAACACATATGTCTGCAAAATGTCTTTAGTAGACTCTCACACAGTAAAAAAATTTTCAAGGAAAATGCTATTTAAAACTATCTGTTTAAGAATGATTCAAGATAGTCAGGGTAAGACTCTCTCCAGAACAGAGCTGGCTCTATCTTGGGTTCCCCTTAAGGGAAGAAACCTGCTACAACCTGTGTATCAAATAAACTGCTTACCTCAATGCCTGGCAGAGGGAGTCAACCGCTTTTTTCATGGAAAGAGAAGCTGTGATAGGATGGGCAGTGCAGGAATGGGGAGTTTTTTCTGGGAGGTGAGAATGGGGCAGTGCTGCTTAGGATGGCCAGAGTTGAAATTGTTTTTTTTTATGCCATTGGAGAGTGCTTCTCAGTGGAGAGCATGGTCTATGATTGATACTCATTTTATTGACCACAGACGTTTCTTTGAGGAAGCTTTGCAAGAATTAAGTGGAGAACCAGTAACAATTTGCACACATTTTATCTTGAAAAATGTAGTTTTGGACTGTGTAGTAAGCCTCTGTCATTTCACCGCACCTACTCGCAAACCTGCAGTTTTCTAAACACTCTTACTGTGTTTAATATTATTAGCCAGATATGGACTGGGAAATGCGGATGACGGTTGATTATGTAGAATACCAGGTTCCAGATTTTTTTTGTCAAGTGGTAGGGGGGGCGGCCCGACATCTAAATAAATTCAGCTGGGGGAGCCCAACCTATAAAAGTTTGAAGACCCCTGCTCTAGAGGGTCATACGGGCTCTCCCCCTCCTTTTGCTTCAACAGTGTTTGCCTTTTGAGATGCTGATATGGAGTTCGGACACCTGCAGTTCTGCAGCTTTAGGATAGGATAGGATAGGATAGGATACATATTTGTAAAGCGCACGAATGCAAACAGCGTCTTGGCGGTAGTGTAAGTGAGGGGATGTTATCCAGATGTCAAACTATGCCTGTAGGAACTGCAGAGTCTTTAAGATCTTCCTGAAAGTTTGATGATTAGGCTGCAGTCGAAAAGTAGATGGCAGCTTATTCCATAATTTGGCTGCCCGATGGGAGAATGCTTTTCCACCCCATCTAGCTCTCCTGATTTTATCTACTTGCATAAGGCAGGCAATGCTAGATCTTAGCGTCCTAGCTGGAATATAGGGCCTGAAAAGTCTCTGTATATCCTTGGCCCTCCCCCATAGAGCACTTTATGAACAGTGCATAAGGCCTTGAACTCCGCTCTTTGCTGTATGGGGAGCCAATGGAGGGCTCTAATTCCCTTTGACGTAGAGCTGCCTTAGGGAATATTTAGCAGCAGCCTAGCAGCTTCATTCTGCAGAGACTGTAATTTGTTATTCTGGGCTTTGTCAATCCCCAGAAGCAGCGCATTGCAATAGTCTAGTTTGGACAGCAGAAGGCCCACTACCACTGTCTTTTGCAGAGGTTGGCCAATGAAAGGGAACATTTTTCTCAATTTCTTTATAAGATAAAAACAGAAAGAAGTAAGACTATGTACCTGCGCTGAAAAATTGAGCTGAGTATCAAAAATTAGCCCCAGATTTCTAACTTTAGGCACCAGCTTAGGGCACTCCCCTGCACTTTTTGGCCACCACGCAGAGTTCCACGAGGATTGTCCTGGCCCAAATTTCATGACTTCCGTCTTATCTGTATTAATCTTTAGGTACGCTTGGTTCATCCAGGTCAGGATCTCCAAAAGGCATCCATGAAACCTGGCTGATGTCCTCGGGTTGTTTGGCCAATGAGATGATTAGCTGCGAATCATCCGCGTAGGATACCATCACAAAGCCATGTTTCCTAACGAGTCTTGGCAGGGGAGTGATGTATATATTAAAAAGCATCGGCGAGAGGGCTGAACCTTGCGGGACGCCACAGGGGAGAGTAAAACCCTCTGATTGCATTCCCTCCCAAACCAGCTTCTGTTCTCTTCCTTCCAAAAATGATGCCAGGAGGGACAAGGCTAAGCCTCCGATACCAATGACCTGAAGCCGTTGGACTAACACCGAGTAATTTACCGTGTCGAAAGCTGCCGACAAATCTAACAAGACGAGAATCGCCTTGCCTCCTGTGTCAACAGTCTTCCGAATCTCTTCAGTTTCAGTTGATACCGTAAGGGCAGTTTCTGTGGAATGGTCGGTACTAAAACCGTGTTGGGTCGAGTCCAACAGATTGTTAGCATCCGAGTACTCGGTTAGAGTATTATTCAGTGTTTTTTCAAGCACTTTAGCTGCCATCGGAAGACCTGCTATGGGGCGATAGTTCTTAAGTTCCGAAGGATCCAAAGTGGGTTTCTTCAGGATGGGTCTGATTATCGCTTTCTTCCAGGCAGTAGGATACCTCCCTGACTCAAGCACCTGATTAATGAGAGGAGTTAATTGGCCGGCAATTTTATTAGCGCCTAAATGCATAATTCTAGGGGAACTGCATCACTAGGTGAGCCTGATTTTATCGAACCTAGTATGTCCAAAATCTCCTCATTCGTGACAACAGGGAAACTAACTAAACTGGCCTGGACTGGTTCTGCCTCAGTATGTAGTTCCTCATCCATGTCTATGCGAGACTTCTGAAGGTCGTCATAGATAAGGTGAACTTTACTTTGGAAATGTGTGGCCATGTTGTTACACATCTCTTGATCTGGCTGAAATCTCTCATCTTGCTGGGGTTTCGATAGGGATGTAATCGCCTTAAACAACTCTTTAGCGGAGTTGCTGGCATTCTCAATCTTCTGCATGTAAATCTGCTGTTTTGCCCGAACGATAGCCTCTTCATACTGTGTAAGGGCCTGATTGTATATCAGTGTACTATCCTTATTGTAATTTTGCCTCCAAAACCGTTCAGCTCTTCTGCAACTGGCTTTCAGGACTTTCAGCTCAGAATTATACCATGGCACCGAGGGCTTAAGTCTCTTACTTGTCACCACTTTCTCCGGGGCCACAGTATCTGCTGCTGCCAAAAGCCATTGATTAAAGACGGCTACTGCAATATCATTGGTCTGACCTGCCCAACACGGAGGTTGTCCTAATGCAGATTCAAAATCATTTAATAGGACCTTATTCCAACCTCTGATTTTTGTTTTCACTACGGCATTCTGCGTATAGCACCCGTCCAAAGTGGTTTTAAACTTAGAATGCACTGCTCTATGATCTGACTAGGGGAGAGCAATCACCTTGGTCACATTCAAGTCTTCATTATTATAGAAAATGCCATCCAATGTATGGTCCGCCTGATGGGTAGACTCCATAACTCGTTGTTTGAAACCAAAGGCTGCCATGTTGTCTAATAATCTGTAGGTATCGGTGTTATTACCTAGATCGAGGTGATAATTAAAATCCCCAAGAATTAGCAAAGAGTCAGAATCCATACGAGATTCCATGTGTGTCATCAGGGCTTGTGAAAAAGCAGCTCTAGGCCCAGGTGGGGGGTAAATAAGAATTTCCTGCAGCTTCCAAAAGTTGTGCACCTTTATAGAGAAACGGAGTGCTTCTGCTGGTTGGTCCGTCACAGGTTCAATGTACACTTTAAAAAGGTCCCAATATATAATTGCTAACCCCCCACTTTATTAATCTCTCTGTCCCGGAACTTCACTGCATAACCCTGTGGTAATGCAATGTTCCAATCCGGCCCCGAGGCATGGTCCGTCCAGGTTTCGGTTAAAAAGAGGATGTCTGGCGAGATATTTTGAATCAGGTCTTCAATTTCATATTTGTTTTTCCCCAATGCCCGTATATTTACTAACACGCACTGAAATTGCTGACATGTAGCTTGCGTCAGCGTATGTTTCCCATTTATATCGGGGGTCAAAATATTATTTGGTGTGTCTTCCATATCGCCCCTTCTGTGAACAGCTGACAGTAATCCCGTCCCAAAGATCCCCTGGTTTTGGGCTTGAGCAGGTCTGTTGACTCTATCGACAACCCCGGGATTAAACACGTATGCACAGCTGGTACAGCCTGACTTTTCTAGGGGCCAGATACCAAATGGCTTGCACTCACAATTCTCAAAATGTAATAGGTGCTGTCTACTGTATGTAGTTACCTGGAAACAGCCCGGGGTCCTGGCCCCGGGCGCGTTTCGGGTGCGGACGGGCGCAGACGTGCTTGCTTTTGGCACGCCGCTGCGCGGTCGCCCCATAGTGTAATTTATACTTCCTGACAGCAACTAGCGCCCCAACCCAGGTGCAGTGCGGTCCCGATTAACATCCGGGTACCGCCAGGGTCAAGCAAGCTAGCCTTTCAACCCGTACAAAAGCAGCAAAGGATGGTGGGGTGCGTAAACAAGAGCAATGTGCCAGATAACGAAAATGTTAAAATTGCAAAGTGCAATGAACTTTTAAAAGAATACTAGCAGAGTGTGGTTCTTGCCAACACAGATACAAATAATACAGCTAACAATGCCGATATTAGCAAGGAGAAACAGCCCAAAACTTACAGGCTGCGCGGTCGCCCCATAGCGCACTTTATGCTACCTGACAGCAACTAGCGCACCAACCCAGGTGCAGTGCGGTCCCGATTAACATCCGGGTACAGCCAGGGTCAAGCAAGCTAGCCTTTCAGCCCATACAGAAGCAGCAAAGGATGGTGGGGTGCGTACACAAGAACAATGTGCCAGATAACGAAAATGGCAAAATTGCAAAGTGCTACGAAGTTTTAAAAGAATACTAGCAGAGTGTGGTTCTTGCCAACACAGATACAAATAATACCGCTAACAATGCCAATATTAGCAAGGAGCAACAGCCCAAAACGTTCGAATGAGTGAATGAAATCCATGCTGGTGGTTTGTACTGGGAATGTGCCTTTTATGTTTATTTCTTCCGTCCAGGCTCCTTTGAGGTGAATACATTGTCATATCAGTGGACAGAGGCACAGAAAGAGTAGGATATGAATACTTCTAAACAGTTTAAGTCTGATGAACGCAGAACTACTTTTTCCTAAGGTTATTACTTGGCCACGTTACATTCTGGTGAATAGTCCATGAGTGTGGGCGCTGTGTAACCCTCCCCCCCACCAGAGGCAATGTCTATGTGGTAATCAAACTCTCGTGTCATCGGTAGGCTAAGTGTAAGATTTATTCACCACTCACCCAACTGCACCAGGAACGTAACTGCTGGGAACACTCCTGGCAACGCATCAACAACATTCCAGGAGCCGCTGGAAGGAATCTATAGTTAAAGAGGCATCACCACAGTCTGGGCCCATTTTTAAAAGCACAGTTTTACTTACAACTCTAGAATAGTTGTAAATACCTCCGATCTTGGACTTAAATGGGGGAGAGGCATAAACTTACTTAGTGATTCCTAAAGCTCACTATATCACAAATTGTAGGTCGGGGTTAAACACAGAGTCTCCTGGTTGCACAGTTTCCTTGTGCAAAACTTACTCCGCCTGCCGTCCCCCTGCAAAACGGGACCACCCGTCATAAGGGCGGGGGTCCTGTGGGGGACATTAAGATGCGCCCGCCACACTGGCGGGCGCATCCTTCATTTTTAGCATAATGCTAAAAATGCACATCATGCATTTCAATGCACAATGTGACAAGCACCGCGCGGTGCCTGCCATGTTGTATATGGAAATGCAGGTACCATGTGCACCCCCCACACCCCTGAATCCCAGGGGGCCCGCACCGGGCCCCGCAAGTGGTTTCCACTTGCCTTTCCGTGGTGGCATTGCCGCCACGGAAAGGCATGTCCCCTCCATTATGCTAATATGGATGGCGGTGTCTCCCAGACACCGCCACCATGTTAGCAGCATTTCCGCCCGGTCGACTCTCTGACCGGGCGGAAAACCGGTGGAAAGTCTTTCCGTCCGCCGGGCGCCCCCGTCATGGTAATGTGGCGGGGGAGAATTCAGTGTGGGCAGAGGTTTTCTGCGGGCAAATGGCCACCGCCATACGGGCGATGGCGATACGCCCGCAATCATAATGGGGCCCTTGGTGTCTATTTCCAGCCTATTTTGGTAAAGTGGTAAAGCCGGGATTAGATGTTATGTCTAGTGGTGTTGTGCGCACACGCCTGTGAATTGCCCACCTCGTTAAGGGTTGTGTCAAGGGTTATTTTTACATCATTTTTCTAGATGTATTGAGCATATTTATAAGTGCCGTCTCACCAATATTTTCATTTAATGGACAAAAGTCAGAAGAAGGTTGAGACCTTTTCTTTTAGCCGTGGAGTAAAAGCTGCTTGTTGTAGGGGACTTCTGTCCCCACAACCAGTCCATGACACTACTAACTAGCGTAGTCAGTTTCCAGTAACGTGTGAGGTACCGGATTTTTAAGAACCGGCACAGAACCGGTAACCCGGCGGTGTCAGGGTACACCCAGAGACCTCGAGTTCTTCCTGATTTAGACCACAGAAACTCAGAGTCTTCTAGGTGAAGTCAAGGACCGATTTTATTGTCTGCAACCAAGGTAACAAGTGTCCTAGAAGTACAACACACGGGGAGTATATGCTCAGGAGACTGCTCAAATTTACAAAGTCAGGCTTCTCTTCTTATACAGAATTTTAAGCTTCAGGCAAACATTCTTGGTTTTTACGGTAGATCATTGACATATTTTCTATACAAAGAGAAAGCAGAGTCATGATGACATGTCCATATTTCACTTCGCCCAGCCCACAACAAATCATCCGGCAAGGCCCAACATTTCATCAGATATCGCTGGACCCCCAATAAAAACGAGCACCTCCCCATCATAAAGCCAGTGAAGCAAAAAGAGTAGAGACAGATGTGAGCAAGATACAGCAGGTGTGTGCGCAATGAGAAGGTTTTATGGCCTGTTGAGCCCTGATGCTATCTTGCTCGGCCACTGGAGAGGAACTGACCTAACAGGTCCGGCCTGGGGCAATGGTTCCGACTTGCATAGGTCATGGAAAAGTCGATCAAGGTGTACGTGTCCTTCTGGGATCGAATTTAGCTGGATTATAAGCCTATGTAAAGGGCAACTCACAAAATGGCTGCCATACATAAAATGGAAGCCGAGGGTTCTGAACGAAAATGACGATTTCAAGGTGAAATCGTCACCCGAATATGCTGAAAATGCTTGTACATGGTGTACTCGTCATTCTCGGTCTTTTGACACCAAATTCATCATGTTTCGACGAAGTTTAATTCTCGAGTCCAGAATTATTTATGTGAGTCCAGAATTTTCAGAACCACAAACCCTCCTTTTGCCCTTACATAGGCAATTAATCTATCCTCATGTTAATCTGAGTCCAGATCTATATTCCTAAAGTCATTGAGATGTTGCTGTAGCATCCTTCTAGTACTTAGTTCATCTCTTGATACAGGCTTCCTTACACATGATGTAACACAGAGGCCACATATTGCAGGAGCACACTGTACGCACAGACAGAACAGGAAAAGAATGGCTAAGACCATCCCAATGACCATCAGAATCTTCCATCCCCAGGCGGATATCAGTTCCCAGAACCATCCCATTAATGACCAATCTCCTTTATCCACATGAATAGATTCGGAAATCTTATGTAGCTTGGAGATGGCCTGGTACACTGTTGGAGCGTTATCTGGGAAGAAAACGCAGCAACTCGATTGGATCAATCTACATACCCCACCTCGGTCTGCAAGTATGACATCTAGAGCGACCCTGTTCTGAAGGGTCATAAGACGATCCGACTGGAGCTCAGCAGTCAAGTTACTAAGGGCACCAGCAGTTTCAGTCACGGTGGACTCAACTATCCTCCCTCGTCAATTGCCTTATGTTCCTGCTGTTTGCCATGGATCCCCAGAACGGCAGAAAACCCTTTGCAAAGTCCCCAAATTCTTGACTTGCAGTGTCTTCTTTGCTCAAGACACCTCTAACTACCCTTGTCCTGTGGTAGTCTGCCGCTGCTGTGTAGGTGGGAGGCAACAGGAAGGAAACAAAACATGAGCCCGAAAAGTGAGGGGGCAACCATGTATAGGCTCTATCATGGCAGATGAAATAAGTACCCTTAGCGGCTAAAAATGCAGGGGAAGTCTGAGACCCAAGAACATACGTTTCTGTACAGACACTTTTCCCTAACTGAGCTCTGGGATTCTTGCCAGTACCTTGCAGACACAGGTGACCCTGATGGGGTACAATCCACAAATCGGGGACGATCCCTTAGCTTGCTGTTTCTCACTCAGAGTAGCTTCATATCCGGTCACGTTCCAATTTATATATGCAAATATCTCATTGTCTGGGGTATGTTCATAAGAGATTTCTCCCTTAATCATGTCGACTATACCCTTAACCAAAGCACTATTCTTGGGATTGTCTTTTGCAGAACGTAGGGGGTGGACTTCACGAGCATATATGAACATTGTTCTGTGTGCCCACACAGAACCATTATGGCTGAAAGGCAGAACTAGATAAGGGATACCTTTATCTGTTGTGTGAGGCATGAGACCACACACCCAACAGTTAGTCGTGTTCATCACTAGTTTATGTTGGTGCAACAGCTGAACAAAGGAGTTATTAATGAACTCTAACCTTCTATTGGATTCATGGTCAGGAAGAGGGTGGAAAGAATGAGAGGAAACGGTAGGAGGAGGTATGGGCGATGCAGTGGGTGCAAATGTTACACGAAAAGAGAATAAAACATAACTTATTAAGAATATCATCATACTGAATAACATACAAATGCACAATATTAGGAAGCTTTTCTTTGTCATCACTTTACACAATTTGTGTTTAAAGTTCGTTGGTTTGGCAGGTCTCTCCACATCGGGAAACTCCATCCTCTCTAAGGTGCTGCCCGCGGTGGGAGGTTGCCTCTGCTAAGGGATGCTTCTGTCAGTCTAGGGCAACTCCCTTGGACCAACCAGAACTACCGACCTAACGTCGTCAGCTGCACCCCAAAGACTTTAATCAACCGCGGCCCTAGCAGCGGAACCCGCATGGCGGTTCAAAAAACAAAAATAAGCAAGTTTCTTAGATGGGAGAGCTGCACTTTCAAAATAGTACTTGGAGGGAAAAAAGATATATTTATTTGTCCATAGGTCTTGGTCTCAAATTGCAAAAAGAAATTACTTTTATTAGTTCGTATTTCTTGGTCTCAAATTGTATCTTCGTTTTCCCGGTACTGTTTGATCCACAAACAAGAGTTCAGGCTCTGTAGTGTTCAAATGCTTGGATGATGGCACAGCCTTTTGCACAATGTTCTCTGTTTTATGTTCAGAGTTAGTTCCTTTTACACGTGCATCGCTGAAAGGTATGACACGTGGCACGGTTTTAAGTTCTGGGTCAGTGACACCCTTCTGGACCCACTGGTCATGTGGCAGAGGTGAAGGGATTCTTTTGCAGTGGACCCCGTGGATCCAGTTGGCCTTCCCCTCCACTCGAACGGCTGACCTTGTGGAAAGAAGGACGAGGTGCGGTCCGGTCCACCTGGGCTGGTCGTTTTTCGTTCTCTGGAAATTCTTAACCAGGATCCAGGAGCCAGGGTCGATGGAGTGACCTGGAGTCTCAGAGACCGGAGGCAGGGTGTCGTGAACCTGTTGATGCAAAACACGCAATTTAGCCATCAATTCATACAGGTAATCCAGCAAACAGGGTGTTCTAGCTCGCTGAACTTAGTGGGTCTAGGCACTCCCCATATATTGGCCGGGCGGCCAAAGACAATTTCGTAAGGGTTAAGTTTCACTCACGAATGCACAGTCATTCTGGTGGATAGGAGTGCTAGAGGGAGAGCGTCGGGCCATTTAAGACCTGTGCTCGCTTGGATTTTGGCCAATTTAAGTTTAAGCGTGCCATTGTAACATTCTACTAATCCAGCTGATTGGGGGTGATTTGCAGCGTGGAACTTTTGCCTAATGCCTAGCCCTTCACATACCTTCTTCATTACACGACCCACAAATTCACTTCCATTATCAGACCAGACCATTCTAGGCATTCCGAATCTAGGGCAGTACTCTTTCACAAGGGCTTTTGCTGTGGATAAGGCAGTGTTGTCTTTTAAGGGATATGCTTCTACCCATCTCGAGAAGGCACAAACGACAACGAGTACATACTTTAAATTGTTGCACCACTCCATGTGGATGAAATCTAGCTGCAAAACCTCGAACGGATTCGTAGGAGGTGCAAAATGACCAGCTGGAGTTGGGGTTCCCCTACTAGGATTGTGTTTCAGACATACCATGCAATTCTTGACCACATTCTCTGCACACTTGGGAATCCCTGAATTTTGCCATACTGGAGCCAACAACTTGCAAATCCCTTTCACACTAATGTGAGTCATTCCATGAGCCATTGTAACTACCGCAAGCACGTACGCATCGGGTAACAACCATCTCTGATGTTCTGACAATTCGATCCAACAACCATTTGCATCCATTCTACCCGTACTTTCTCTCCACATGCTCAACTCTTTCTCTGTGGCCTCAGCTTGAATAGACTTCACACTCTCTATCGTGTCTTCACATATTCCAACATCACCAGTCCATCTTGCAGGGCCTGCAACATACATTCGGCTCATCACATTCCTTGCGGTTTCTTTCGCGGTTTCGTCAGCAAAGGCATTTCCACGACCAACATCATCGGTCACTTTCTTGTGCGCACTACATTTCACAATCGCCACTTGCAAAGTCAGGGTCAGTGATTCAAGAAGCTCATTCACCAACTGACCATGCTGAATCTTAGCTCCATGTGACGTCAGGAACCCACGTTCTCTACACAATCGCCCAAAACTGTGAGCCACACCAAATGCATACTGGCTGTCGGTATAGACAGTCACTTTCATTCCTTTCGACAGCACACATGCTCTCGTAAGTGCAAATAATTCTGCTGCTTGAGCTGAATTATGTGGGATACGTGCAGTTTCAACAACTGTATACAAAGTCGTGACAGCATACGCTGCAGTCGTGTCACCATTCGGAAGCTTGAAGCATGAACCATCCACCCATAATGTACCATCACATTCAGCAAGAGGAGTGTCGTAAAGATCAACTCTTCCTTTTGTCTCTTCTTCTGTTCTAAGAAAACAATCATGCTGTTCTGAAGCATCTGATTCCTCTACAATTGGCAATAACGTAGCTAGGTTTAAAGTACTGCACCTTTTTATGTGCACATGACTTGCTAACAATGTCAATTCGTACCCTGACAATCGAGCACTGGTTAAGTGCTGTGTCTTGGTTCTGTTTAACAACGTGTCTACTGCATGTGGGACCATCACGACTAGTGTATTGTTCATTACTAGGCCAGCAGACTGTCGAATAGAAACAGCTGCTGCCGCTGTGGCTCTTAAACAACTTGGCAATGCTCTAGCTACCGGATCCAAAGTCGACGAAAAATACGCGCATGGACGCTGTTTGTCCCCAAATAACTGAGTCAGCACTGACAATGCACAACCTTCCTTCTCATGGACATACAATGTAAACGGCTTACTGTAGTTGGGGTTACCTAACACAGGAGCCGAACATAATGCTGTGCGCAATTCAGAAAAACTTTTCTGACACTCTTCGGACCAAGGGACGAGATTGGGTGTGTCTTTACATGTTAATGCCACCAAAGGTTTGGCTAATAACGAAAAATTTGGAATCCACTGTCTACAGTACGATGTAATGCCCAAGAAAGCACGCACTTCTCTCTGGGTTCTTGGCACACTCAATTTCGCTATTGTCTGTATTCTTTCTGGGGTCAGTTTCCTTCTCTCCTTCGATAAGAGGTGACCTAAGTAGGTCACTTCTTGTCGGCATTATTGTAATTTGGAAAGTGACACCTTGTGATGAAAATCACACAAATGTCGCAACAATGACAATGTGGCTTTCTTACATATTTCCTCAGTATCTGCAGCAATGAGCAAATCATCAACGTACTGTACAAGAGTAGCATTTTCAGGTAAAACAATCGTATCAAGCTGTGTTTTGAGAGCTTGACTGTATATTGATGGACTTTCACAGTAGCCCTGGGGAGCGCGTTTGAAGCGGAAACTGCGTCCTCCTAAACTGAAGGAAAAAATATCCCTGCTCTCCTCAGCAATCGGGATGCTGAAGAAAGCATTCTTCAGGTCAATCACCGAGAACCACGTTGCAGAAGCTGGAATAATAGTCAATAATGTGGTAATGTCGGGGACAACTGGGAATTGTGGCACAACGATTTTATTCACCTCTCTGAGATCAATCACAAATCTGTACACGGGTGGCTGAGATGGGTCAGTTCGTTTTAAAACAGGTAGAACGGGACTATTGCAAACGTTGCCTCTTGTCTCTTCAATCACATCTCTTTCAATTAACTCATAAACGATCGCTAGCAAAGCTTTCTCGCCCTCACTAGAAATTCTATATTGGGGAATTCGTGGCATTTGAACATTGGCTTTCAATGTTACAACATATGGTGGAATTTCTAAAAGACCGACATCATTAGGACCAGTAGCCCAAAGAATATCTGGAAGGAACGACAATTCTGCTGGAAGTTTGTCTCTCGACAAATACATTGGAGAAACCACTTTCTTACCTAAAGTTAGTTGTACTCCTGAAGGAGAACAGTACAAAGTCGCATACAATCTTTTTAACAGATCCAAACCCAACAAGTTTTCACCACAACCTGTTGTCAGGATAAGGGGTGCTTCTAATTCACGAGGACCAACGGAAAGAGTCAAAGGGTCAGAAATCGGGTTTCTAACCGGGGCGCCAGAAAAACCTACAGAAACATTCATTTCGCCAGACAAAGGTGCGCCAGAGAGTTTGGAGAGCATTATAGAACTCTTCGTAGCACCAGTATCCAACTGAAAAGGTTCTGACACACCTGATGTAATCACCTCAACGTATGGTCCACTCTGATCTACTGGAACTGAAACAACTCCCTCTCTTTGTCTATGGCTGTCCTAGCAATCGTTACCTTCCCAATGTTCATTTTCTGTATAGTAATCATCAACATAGAATTGAGCTGTCCTGTCGGATGCATTATTTTGCTGATCAAACGTATTCATTGACTGTTGCGGTGGAAGGGAATGTGCGTTCTGGGGGACGTTTCCGCGTCCTCTACCTTTAGGCGCTTGCTGAACACCACAGCCTCTTGTATTCGAACCACCATTTGAGCGTTGTAACAGAATAGGGCAATTATACTTGAAATTACCCTCTTCCTTGCAATAAGAGCATTGGTTGGGGCCTATAGGGACACGTGGCTGAGTGTACTCGACTCTTTGCGAGTTCCTGTGATACTGTTGAGGCTGCTGAAAACCATTCTGATAGTTAGTCTGACCACCATCACTCTGATTACCACCACCACGTGGCGGATATGCTTGCTGTAATAAAACCTTCGTTTTCAACTCCTTAGTCTTCTTTTCTGCTCTATCTTTTTCGTCTTTGTCTCTATTTTCGTAATATTGTGCTGTAGCTAATATCTGTGCTGAAGACGAAACTGCCCAAGAACTTTCCGAATCTTTTAACTTTTTACACAACTCTGGAAGCAGATTGTGCACGAATTTATCGACGAATAATCTCTGACCACCTTCTGTGGTAATATCTTGACCACTGTGGTCTATAAAAGTTTCTTCAAACCTGGTGAAGAAATCTGATACCGTTTCATCTTTCTTCTGCTTACACGCAGACAGCTTATCCCAATTTACACGTATTGCAGGCATTATCGTTTTCATGTAATCAATTATTTTACCAGGAAGTTCAGCTATCAAAGGCTCAGGCTTAGCGCCACCAACTTGTCGGGCATCTGCAGTAGCGATATTAGCCCATGAGTCACCTAATTCCTGATCATGATCTGTATGACGAATTTTACTCCATAAAGGCTGTGGAACAACATTTCCAAATAACATATCGATGTCGGCTAAATTCATTATACATGACCCAGCAGTCTGTGACAACTCTTTGTAATACCCTGCAGGATTTTTGCGCGGATCAGGTAATGTCTGTTTAAGGGCTAAAACTTCAGCTCGCTTTCATGGGATATGTACCCACACACGCTGAAAGTGTGGCAGAATAGGTGGGTTAGCAGTTGTGTCACCCTCTCTCCATTGTGGGGGAACTTCTCTCATGGGGTACTGTCGCGCCTTTTTCCTACCAGATGTACCATGTTCAGATTGTGATCCAGAAGTGCCCCCCTTACTCCGATATGATAACAATATCTCAATTGCTTGCTCGACATCAGGACCTACGATCATGCCCTCTCCAAACTTAAACTGTACACAACACAACTCCTGCGGGTTGCATTCTAAATCATTGTCTTCCAAATCCTCGCAGAGGAAAACACACATTTGTTCAAAAACGTATCTCTGCGTCGGTGCTTCCCACTGATGGAAGACTTCCGTGACAGACTCTACATCATATTTTACAGTACCCATAATCCATTTATGAGCTAAACAATTCAATACATCTCTCTCTTGATAGTCAGGCAGTTGACTTCGCAACTGTCTTCGTCCTGTGTTAGGGGTCGTAGTAGGTGACCCGAAAAGAGGTGAGAAAATATTAGTTACAGTGCTGGCCATTCTCTGTCGAACGGAAGGAGAAACTGAAGGGAGAACAGGTGGAAAAACGGGGTAAGATAAGGCAGAAGTAGAGGTGATAGCAGAGGGAGCATTAGGAGAAATAGAAGGTGCACTAGGCAAAGTCGCAGAAGACATAGGTGAAGTAGATGTAGTCCGTGGGCCTTGAGGAGGCTGCACCGAAGAAGCAGGATCCAGCGGAAGAGCAGCTGGTGGTTGCTGTAGAGGAGCAGGAGGCAATGCAATCATAGGTTGCGGAGGTGCTGTAGGATTCTGCGCATAGGGGGGTGGTGAACTTAATAAATGCGTCATTAACGGATCTTTTCCAATATTTTTCGCTGCATCCTGCTTGGGACGCGGCAAAACTGGATAGCACTTATCTATCGCCATTTTACGTTGCCTGTGCAACTGCTCACTCATCTGTTTTTCTTCATTGTCTTTAAACTGCATAGCAGCTTGCATTATGGAAATATTCCCTTCTCTCTTATTTTCTTCTCTAATTTAATTTCCTTCTGTTTGGCTTCTTTACTCCATAGGCGGAAAGAGTCAAACATCGCCGGCCGGGCATTCTTTTTGAAAAGTTTAACTTCGAGGTTATCTAAGATTTCGGTATCAAAGCTACCATATTGGGGCCATTTTAAAACACCATCTTTTCTGGTGTATTTGATCCATACTTCATTGTATGTGATGGGGCGTACTCCGTGTTTGACGTATAATTCGTAAGTTGGAGTTCCAACCGGAGGAACCGGACATGAGTCCTCCAATCGGGAGTCCCTATTACTACAACCAAGACAAAACAAATTTCCAAGTCTAAGACCAGGCATCTTCGCTCTCTAGTCTAGTTCCAAACTTCAAAGGATTATCGATTACGATATTTCTCATGAATACACGAGTCCTTCGGCTTTGGTGCTTTCAAGTACCAACAAAACGTTCCCAAAGGATACCCAAGACTAAGACCAACTAAGGACTGGGAGACGCTCCACTTATACTTAACTGAGATATCGATGACGTCACCAGAAGACTCGTCTTAGTGTTTCGCTCTACCAAACTTCAAGGGTCCAAATCAGGGCGATAGCCAGGGCAGCAGTCTTCTGTAGCCGTCGGGAAGCGGGGAACCTCGCAGCAAAGACCTTCGGACCACATCGACATGCAGGGGTCGATGAAGTGGTTGGCCGTCCTCTGGAATTTTCACACGAAGCTCCTCACGAACCTCTGGCTGGACTGGTACCGCTGGAATCGCCCCACGTTGGGCGCCAATTGAGGTACCGGGTTTTTAAGAACCGGCACAGAACCGGTAACCCGGCGGTGTCAGGGTACACCCAGAGACCTCGAGTTCTTCCTGATTTAGACCACAGAAACTCAGAGTCTTCTAGGTGAAGTCAAGGATCGATTTTATTGGCTGCAACCAAGGTAACAAGTGTCCTACGGGGAGTATATTCTCAGGAGACTGCTCAAATTTACAAAGTCAGGCTTCTCTTCTTATACAGAATTTTAAGCTTCAGGCAAACATTCTTGGTTTTTACGGTAGATCATTGACATATTTTCTATACAAAGAGAAAGCAGAGTCATGATGACATGTCCATATTTCACTTCGCCCAGCCCACAACAAATCATCCGGCAAGGCCCAACATTTCATCAGATATCGCTGGACCCCCAATAAAAACGAGCACCTCCCCATCATAAAGCCAGTGAAGCAAAAAGAGTAGAGACAGATGTGAGCAAGATACAGCAGGTGTGTGCGCAATGAGAAGGTTTTATGGCCTGTTGAGCCCTGATGCTATCTTGCTCGGCCACTGGAGAGGAACTGACCTAACAGGTCCGGCCTGGGGCAATGGTTCCGACTTGCATAGGTCATGGAAAATTCGATCAAGGTGTACGTGTCCTTCTGGGATCGAATTTAGCTGGATTATAAGCCTATGTAAAGGGCAACTCACAAAATGGCTGCCATACATAAAATGGAAGCCGAGGGTTCTGAACGAAAATGACGATTTCAAGGTGAAATCGTCACCCGAATATGCTGAAAATGCTTGTACATGGTGTACTCGTCATTCTCGGTCTTTTGACACCAAATTCATCATGTTTCGACGAAGTTTAATTCTCGAGTCCAGAATTATTTGTGTGAGTCCAGAATTTTCAGAACCACAAACCCTCCTTTTGCCCTTACATAGGCAATTAATCTATCCTCATGTTAATCTGAGTCCAGATCTATATTCCTAAAGTCATTGAGATGTTGCTGTAGCATCCTTCTAGTACTTAGTTCATCTCTTGATACAGGCTTCCTTACACATGATGTAACACAGAGGCCACATATTGCAGGAGCACACTGTACGCACAGACAGAACAGGAAAAGAATGGCTAAGACCATCCCAATGACCATCAGAATCTTCCATCCCCAGGCGGATATCAGTTCCCAGAACCATCCCATTAACGACCAATCTCCTTTATCCACATGAATAGATTCGGAAATCTTATGTAGCTTGGAGATGGCCTGGTACACTGTTGGAGCGTTATCTGGGAAGAAAACGCAGCAACTCGATTGGATCAATCTACATACCCCACCTCGGTCTGCAAGTATGACATCTAGAGCGACCCTGTTCGGAAGGGTCATAAGACGATCCGACTGGAGCTCAGCAGTCAAGTTACTAAGGGCACCAGCAGTTTCAGTCACGGTGGACTCAACTATCCTCCCTCGTCAATTGCCTTATGTTCCTGCTGTTTGCCATGGATCCCCAGAACAGCAGAAAACCCTTTGCAAAGTCCCCAAATTCTTGACTTGCAGTGTCTTCTTTGCTCAAGACACCTCTAACTACCCTTGTCCTGTGGTAGTCTGCCGCTGCTGTGTAGGTGGGAGGCAACAGGAAGGAAACAAAACATGAGCCCGAAAAGTGAGGGGGCAACCATGTATAGGCTCTATCATGGCAGATGAAATAAGTACCCTTAGCGGCTAAAAATGCAGGGGAAGTCTGAGACCCAAGAACATACGTTTCTGTACAGACACTTTTCCCTAACTGAGCTCTGGGATTCTTGCCAGTACCTTGCAGACACAGGTGACCCTGATGGGGTACAATCCACAAATCGGGGACGATCCCTTAGCTTGCTGTTTCTCACTCAGAGTAGCTTCATATCCGGTCACGTTCCAATTTATATATGCAAATATCTCATCGTCTGGGGTATGTTCATAAGAGATTTCTCCCTTAATCATGTCGACTATACCCTTAACCAAAGCACTATTCTTGGGATTGTCTTTTGCAGAACGTAGGGGGTGGACTTCACGAGCATATATGAACATTGTTCTGTGTGCCCACACAGAACCATTATGGCTGAAAGGCAGAACTAGATAAGGGATACCTTTATCTGTTGTGTGAGGCATGAGACCACACACCCAACAGTTAGTCGTGTTCATCACTAGTTGGTGTTGGTGCAACAGCTGAACAAAGGAGTTATTAATGAACTCTAACCTTCTATTGGATTCATGGTCAGGAAGAGGGTGGAAAGAATGAGAGGAAACGGTAGGAGGAGGTATGGGTGATGCAGTGGGTGCAAATGTTACACGAAAAGAGAATAAAACATAACTTATTAAGAATATCATCATACTGAATAACATACAAATGCACAATATTAGGAAGCTTTTCTTTGTCATCACTTTACACAATTTGTGTTTAAAGTTTGTTGGTTTGGCAGGTCTCTCCACATCGGGAAACTCCATCCTCTCTAAAGTGCTGCCCGCGGTGGGAGGTTGCCTCTGCTAAGGGATGCTTCTGTCAGTCTAGGGCAACTCCCTTGGACCAACCAGAACTACCGACCTAACGTCGTCAGCTGCACCCCAAAGACTTTAATCAACCGCGGCCCTAGCAGCGGAACCCGGATGGCGGTTCAAAAAACAAAAATAAGCAAGTTTCTTAGATGGGAGAGCTGCACTTTCAAAATAGTACTTGGAGGGAAAAAAGATATATTTATTTGTCCATAGGTCTTGGTCTCAAATTGCAAAAAGAAATTACTTTTATTAGTTCGTATTTCTTGGTCTCAAATTGTATCTTCGTTTTCCCGGTACTGTTTGATCCACAAACAAGAGTTCAGGCTCTGTAGTGTTCAAATGCTTGGATGATGGCACAGCCTTTTGCACAATGTTCTCCGTTTTATGTTCAGAGTTAGTTCCTTTTACACGTGCATCGCTGAAAGGTATGACACGTGGCACGGTTTTAAGTTCTGGGTCAGTGACACCCTTGTGGACCCACTGGTCATGTGGCAGAGGTGAAGGGATTCTTTTGCAGTGGACCCCGTGGATCCAGTTGGCCTTCCCCTCCACTCGAACGGCTGACCTTGTGGAAAGAAGGACGAGGTGCGGTCCGGTCCACCTGGGCTGGTCGTTTTTCGTTCTCTGGAAATTCTTAACCAGGATCCAGGAGCCAGGGTCGATGGAGTGACCTGGAGTCTCAGAGACCGGAGGCAGGGTGTCGTGAACCTGTTGATGCAAAACACGCAATTTAGCCGTCAATTCATACAGGTAATCCAGCAAACAGGGTGTTCTAGCTCGCTGAACTTAGTGGGTCTAGGCACTCCCCATATATTGGCCGGGCGGCCAAAGACAATTTCGTAAGGGTTAAGTTTCACTCGCGAATGCACAGTCATTCTGGTGGATAGGAGTGCTAGAGGGAGAGCGTCGGGCCATTTAAGACCTGTGCTCGCTTGGATTTTGGCCAATTTAAGTTTAAGCGTGCCATTGTAACATTCTACTAATCCAGCTGATTGGGGGTGATTTGCAGCGTGGAACTTTTGCCTAATGCCTAGCCCTTCACATACCTTCTTCATTACACGACCCACAAATTCACTTCCATTATCAGACCAGACCATTCTAGGCATTCCGAATCTAGGGCAGTACTCTTTCACAAGGGCTTTTGCTGTGGATAAGGCAGTGTTGTCTTTTAAGGGATATGCTTCTACCCATCTCGAGAAGGCACAAACGACAACGAGTACATACTTTAAATTGTTGCACCACTCCATGTGGATGAAATCTAGCTGCAAAACCTCGAACGGATACGTAGGAGGTGCAAAATGACCAGCTGGAGTTGGGTTCCCCTACTAGGATTGTGTTTCAGACATACCATGCAATTCTTGACCACATTCTCTGCACACTTGGGAATCCCTGAATTTTGCCATACTGGAGCCAACAACTTGCAAATCCCTTTCACACTAATGTGAGTCATTCCATGAGCCATTGTAACTACCGCAAGCACGTACGCATCGGGTAACAACCATCTCTGATGTTCTGACAATTCGATCCAACAACCATTTGCATCCATTCTACCCGTACTTTCTCTCCACATGCTCAACTCTTTCTCTGTGGCCTCAGCTTGAATAGACTTCACACTCTCTATCGTGTCTTCACATATTCCAACATCACCAGTCCATCTTGCAGGGCCTGCAACATACATTCGGCTCATCACATTCCTTGCGGTTTCTTTCGCGGTTTCGTCAGCAAAGGCATTTCCACGACCAACATCATCGGTCACTTTCTTGTGCGCACTACATTTCACAATCGCCACTTGCAAAGGCAGGGTCAGTGATTCAAGAAGCTCATTCACCAACTGACCATGCTGAATCTTAGCTCCATGTGACATCAGGAACCCACGTTCTCTACACAATTGCCCAAAACTGTGAGCCACACCAAATGCATACTGGCTGTCAGTATAGACAGTCACTTTCATTCCTTTCGACAGCACACATGCTCTCGTAAGTGCAAATAATTCTGCTGCTTGAGCTGAATTATGTGGGATACGTGCAGTTTCAACAACTGTATACAAAGTCGTGACAGCATACGCTGCAGTCGTGTCACCATTCGGAAGCTTGAAGCATGAACCATCCACCCATAATGTACCATCACATTCAGCAAGAGGAGTGTCTTAAAGAGCAACTCTTCCTTTTGTCTCTTCTTCTGTTCTAAGAAAACAATCATGCTGTTCTGAAGCATCTGATTCCTCTACAATTGGCAATAACGTAGCTAGGTTTAAAGTACTGCACCTTTTTATGTGCACATGACTTGCTAACAATGTCAATTCGTACCCTGACAATCGAGCACTGGCTAAGTGCTGTGTCTTGGTTCTGTTTAACAACGTGTCTACTGCATGTGGGACCATCACGACTAGTGTATTGTTCATTACTAGGCCAGCAGACTGTCGAATAGAAACAGCTGCTGCCGCTGTGGCTCTTAAACAACTTGGCAATGCTCTAGTTACCGGATCCAAAGTCGACGAAAAATACGCGCATGGACGCTGTTTGTCCCCAAATAACTGAGTCAGCACTGACAATGCACAACCTTCCTTCTCATGGACATACAATGTAAACGGCTTACTGTAGTTGGGGTTACCTAACACAGGAGCCGAACATAATGCTGTGCGCAATTCAGAAAAACTTTTCTGACACTCTTCGGACCAAGGGACGAGATTGGGTGTGTCTTTACATGTTAATGCCACCAAAGGTTTGGCTAATAACGAAAAATTTGGAATCCACTGTCTACAGTGCGATGTAATGCCCAAGAAAGCACGCTCTTCTCTCTGGGTTCTTGGCACACTCAATTTCGCTATTGTCTGTATTCTTTCTGGGGTCAGTTTCCTTCTCTCCTTCGATAAGAGGTGACCTAAGTAGGTCACTTCTTGTCGGCAGTATTGTAATTTGGAAAGTGACACCTTGTGATGAAAATCACACAAATGTCGCAACAATGACAATGTGGCTTTCTTACATATTTCCTCAGTATCTGCAGCAATGAGCAAATCATCAACGTACTGTACAAGAGTAGCATTTTCAGGTAAAACAATCGTATCAAGCTGTGTTTTGAGAGCTTGACTGTATATTGATGGACTTTCACAGTAGCCCTGGGGAGCGCGTTTGAAGCGGAAACTGCGTCCTCCTAAACTGAAGGAAAAAATATCCCTGCTCTCCTCAGCAATCGGGATGCTGAAGAAAGCATTCTTCAGGTCAATCACCGAGAACCACGTTGCAGAAGCTGGAATAATAGTCAATAATGTGGTAATGTCAGGGACAACTGGGAATTGTGGCACAACGATTTTATTCACCTCTCTGAGATCAATCACAAATCTGTACACGGGTGGCTGAGATGGGTCAGTTCGTTTTAAAACAGGTAGAACGGGACTATTGCAAACGCTGCCTCTTGTCTCTTCAATCACATCTCTTTCAATTAACTCATAAACGATCGCTAGCAAAGCTTTCTCGCCCTCACTAGAAATTCTATATTGGGGAATTCGTGGCATTTGAACATTGGCTTTCAATGTTACAACATATGGTGGAATTTCTAAAAGACCGACATCATTAGGACCAGTAGCCCAAAGAATATCTGGAAGGAACGACAATTCTGCTGGAAGTTTGTCTCTCGACAAATACATTGGAGAAACCACTTTCTTACCTATAGTTAGTTGTACTCCTGAAGGAGAACAGTACAAAGTCGCATACAATCTTTTTAACAGATCCAATCCCAACAAGTTTTCACCACAACCTGTTGTCAGGATAAGGGGTGCTTCTAATTCACGAGGACCAACGGAAAGAGTCAAAGGGTCAGAAATCGGGTTTCTAACCGGGGCGCCAGAAAAACCTACAGAAACATTCATTTCGCCAGACAAAGGTGCGCCAGAGAGTTTGGAGAGCATTATAGAACTCTTCGTAGCACCAGTATCCAACTGAAAAGGTTCTGACACACCTGATGTAATCACCTCAACGTATGGTCCACTCTGATCTACTGGAACTGAAACAACTCCCTCTCTTTGTCTATGGCTGTCCTAGCAATCGTTACCTTCCCAATGTTCATTTTCTGTATAGTAATCATCAACATAGAATTGAGCTGTCCTGTCGGATGCATTATTTTGCTGATCAAACGTATTCATTGACTGTTGCGGTGGAAGGGAACGTGCGTTCTGGGGGACGTTTCCGCGTCCTCTACCTTTAGGCGCTTGCTGAACACCACAGCCTCTTGTATTCGAACCACCATTTGAGCGTTGTAACAGAATAGGGCAATTATACTTGAAATTACCCTCTTCCTTGCAATAAGAGCATTGGTTGGGGCCTATAGGGACACGTGGCTGAGTGTACTCGACTCTTTGCGAGTTCCTGTGATACTGTTGAGGCTGCTGAAAACCATTCTGATAGTTAGTCTGACCACCATCACTCTGATTACCACCACCACGTGGCGGATATGCTTGCTGTAATAAAACCTTCGTTTTCAACTCCTTAGTCTTCTTTTCTGCTCTATCTTTTTCGTCTTTGTCTCTATTTTCGTAATATTGTGCTGTAGCTAATATCTGTGCTGAAGACGAAACTGCCCAAGAACTTTCCGAATCTTTTAACTTTTTACACAACTCTGGAAGCAGATTGTGCACGAATTTATCGACGAATAATCTCTGACCACCTTCTGTGGTAATATCTTGACCACTGTGGTCTATAAAAGTTTCTTCAAACCTGGTGAAGAAATCTGATACCGTTTCATCTTTCTTCTGCTTACACGCAGACAGCTTATCCCAATTTACACGTATTGCAGGCATTATCGTTTTCATGTAATCAATTATTTTACCAGGAAGTTCAGCTATCAAAGGCTCAGGCTTAGCGCCACCAACTTGTCGGGCATCTGCAGTAGCGCTATTAGCCCATGAGTCACCTAATTCCTGATCATGATCTGTATGACGAATTTTACTCCATAAAGGCTGTGGAACAACATTTCCAAATAACATATCGATGTCGGCTAAATTCATTATACATGACCCAGCAGTCTGTGACAACTCTTTGTAATACCCTGCAGGATTTTTGCGCGGATCAGGTAATGTCTGTTTAAGGGCTAAAACTTCAGCTCGCTTTCATGGGATATGTACCCACACACGCTGAAAGTGTGGCAGAATAGGTGGGTTAGCAGTTGTGTCACCCTCTCTCCATTGTGGGGGAACTTCTCTCATGGGGTACTGTCGCGCCTTTTTCCTACCAGATGTACCATGTTCAGATTGTGATCCAGAAGTGCCCCCCTTACTCCGATATGATAACAATATCTCAATTGCTTGCTCGACATCAGGACCTACGATCATGCCCTCTCCAAACTTAAACCGTACACAACACAACTCCTGCGGGTTGCATTCTAAATCATTGTCTTCCAAATCCTCGCAGAGGAAAACACACATTTGTTCAAAAACATATCTCTGCGTCGGTGCTTCCCACTGATGGAAGACTTCCGTGACAGACTCTACATCATATTTTACAGTACCCATAATCCATTTATGAGCTAAACAATTCAATACATCTCTCTCTTGATAGTCAGGCAGTTGACTTCGCAACTGTCTTCGTCCTGTGTTAGGGGTCATAGTAGGTGACCCGAAAAGAGGTGAGAAAATATTAGTTACAGTGCTGGCCATTCTCTGTCGAACGGAAGGAGAAACTGAAGGGAGAACAGGTGGAAAAACGGGGTAAGATAAGGCAGAAGTAGAGGTGATAGCAGAGGGAGCATTAGGAGAAATAGAAGGTGCACTAGGCAAAGTCGCAGAAGACATAGGTGAAGTAGATGTAGTCCGTGGGCCTTGAGGAGGCTGCACCGAAGAAGCAGGATCCAGCGGAAGAGCAGCTGGTGGTTGCTGTAGAGGAGCAGGAGGCAATGCAATCATAGGTTGCGGAGGTGCTGTAGGATTCTGCGCATAGGGGGGTGGTGAACTTAATAAATGCGTCATTAACGGATCTTTTCCAATATTTTTCGCTGCATCCTGCTTGGGACGCGGCAAAACTGGATAGCACTTATCTATAGCCATTTTACGTTGCCTGTGCAACTGCTCACTCATCTGTTTTTCTTCATTGTCTTTAAACTGCATAGCAGCTTGCATTATGGAAATATTCCCTTCTCTCTTATTTTTCTTCTCTAATTTAATTTCCTTCTGTTTGGCTTCTTTACGCCATAGGCGGAAAGAGTCAAACATCGCCGGCCGGGCTTTCTTTTTGAAAAGTTTAACTTCGAGGTTATCTAAGATTTCGGTATCAAAGCTACCATATTGGGGCCATTTTAAAACACCATCTTTTCTGGTGTATTTGATCCATACTTCATTGTATGTGATGGGGCCTACTCCGTGTTTGACGTATAATTCGTAAGTTGGAGTTCCAACCGGAGGAACCGGACATGAGTCCTTCAATCGGGAGTCCCTATTATTACAACCAAGACAAAACAAATTTCCAAGTCTAAGACCAGGCATCTTCGCTCTCTAGTCTAGTTCCAAACTTCAAAGGATTATCGATTACGATATTTCTCATGAATACACGAGTCCTTCGGCTTTGGTGCTTGCAAGTACCAACAAAACGTTCCCAAAGGATACCCAAGACTAAGACCAACTAAGGACTGGGAGACGCTCCACTTATACTTAACTGAGATATCGATGACGTCACCAGAAGACTCGTCTTAGTGTTTCGCTCTACCAAACTTCAAGGGTCCAAATCAGGGCGATAGCCAGGGCAGCAGTCTTCTGTAGCCGTCGGGAAGCGGGGAACCTCGCAGCAAAGACCTTTGGACCACGTCGACATGCAGGGGTCGATGAAGTGGTTGGCCGTCCTCTGGAATTTTCACACGAAGCTCCTCACGAACCTCTGGCTGGACTGGTACCGCTGGAATCGCCCCACGTTGGGCGCCAATTGAGGTACCGGGTTTTTAAGAACCGGCACAGAACCGGTAACCCGGCGGTGTCAGGGTACACCCAGAGACCTCGAGTTCTTCCTGATTTAGACCACAGAAACTCAGAGTCTTCTAGGTGAAGTCAAGGATCGATTTTATTGGCTGCAACCAAGGTAACAAGTGTCCTACGGGGAGTATATTCTCAGGAGACTGCTCAAATTTACAAAGTCAGGCTTCTCTTCTTATACAGAATTTTAAGCTTCAGGCAAACATTCTTGGTTTTTACGGTAGATCATTGACATATTTTCTATACAAAGAGAAAGCAGAGTCATGATGACATGTCCATATTTCACTTCGCCCAGCCCACAACAAATCATCCGGCAAGGCCCAACATTTCATCAGATATCTCTGGACCCCCAATAAAAACTAGCACCTCCCCATCATAAAGCCAGTGAAGCAAAAAGAGTAGAGACAGATGTGAGCAAGATACGGCAGGTGTGTGCGCAATGAGAAGGCTTTATGGCCTGTTGAGCCCTGATGCTATCTTGCTCGGCCACTGGAGAGGAACTGACCTAACAGGTCCGGCCTGGGGCAATGGTTCCGACTTGCATAGGTCATGGAAAAGTCGATCAATGTGTACGTGTCCTTCTGGGATCGAATTTAGCTGGATTATAAGCCTATGTAAAGGGCAACTCACAAAATGGCTGCCATACATAAAATGGAAGCTGAGGGTTCTGAACGAAAATGACGATTTCAAGGTGAAATCGTCACCCGAATATGCTGAAAATGCTTGTACATGGTGTACTCGTCATTCTCGGTCTTTTGACACCAAATTCATCATGTTTCGACGAAGTTTAATTCTCGAGTCCAGAATTATTTATGTGAGTCCAGAATTTTCAGAACCACACGTGTCCCTGGACACCTACTAGCTCTTCCTTCTATGTTTGTGTTCTGAGCCCCTCCTTCTCCCCTCGGACCCACCAAGGATGTTTGGTCTGTGTGTGAAGGCGCTTTTGTGTACTGGATTCATGTGAGGTGCAGAGCCCATTTCAGGTGTCTCCCTTGTATCTACATAGCCTCTAAAGTTGTGTGCTGTTCCATAACGTTAGTGACAATCTGCATTCTCTCTTCTCACTGCATCCCCCGCTGCTGCTTTTTAGAGTCTCTCCTCGTATTGAAATTCTTTGAAAAGTGATGACCCTTGTAGAGAAGATTATAACCTCTCTGACACCAATTGGTACGTAATATCCCACACCAGGCCCAAAAAAAAGCAGTGCACAGTCAATATATTGATGTTGTAATATCGACCTACCTTAATATCGAGTTTTTTATATCATAGGTACAGAATATCGACAGCAAGAATATCGGTGACCAGAATATCGACCTTAAGGTAAGGAATATTGTTTTATTTAATATCGATGTAAATAATATCTTTAGCAAAAAAATAGTTGGAAATAATATCGAGATTTATATTAGTGTTATGTATTTAAGTATGTTTTTATATGTATGCGTTTAATATATTTAATATTTTTAGTAATGTATTTTATTAATTTTTAAATAAATGTATGAAATGTTTAGAAAATATTAAAATATTTTTCGGTAGATTTTGCGTTTTAGTATTAGAGCGGGTTGTGGGTTTATAGGGGCATAGGGTGGGAAGTAATTTAATTATATTAAATTAATCATTTTTATTAAATATAAATTCATTTTATTAAAATGTTGCGTTTTAGTATCAGATCGGGTTGTGGGTTTATAGGTGAAGAGGGTGGGAAGTAATTTAATTATATTAAATGAAATAAGAATTTTTATTAAATATAAATGAATTGTAATAAAAATGTGCATTTTTGTATTAGAGCGGGTTGTGGGTTTATAGGGGAATAGGGTGGAAAGTAATTAAATTATATTAAATATTAATTTTTATTAAATATAAATTAATTTTAATAAAATATTGTGTTTTAGTTCTGTTGCGGTTTGTGGGTTAATAGGGTAATAGAGTGGGAAGCAATTTTATTATAATTATTTAATTAATATTTGTATTTAATTTTATTTATTAATAATGGATTGTTCATTAATAATTGGCAATCATTTGGATGACTTTATTAATTGATATATATATATTAATTATTCATAATTAGTTATGAATTTTATTTATGGTTATTGCTAATTGCATTATTGTTTATTATTTAATTATTGGTAATTCATTTTTATTAATTGATTAATCGTTAATTATATTCATTTTGTTAATTTTTTATATGTAGCGTGTTGTGTGTTTATAAGGTATCTATGATAATACCACCAAATTGGAATGCACAAACACCTATCCCTACCTGGGTATTTTAATTGACAATAAGTGTAGCTGGTGTCAAGCCATACAAGCAAGGAAACTGTCATTTCTTAGAGCCACTACCGCCCTGGTAACTTTCGCGCAGAACTTGGGGCAGCACCCTTCTCGGGAGTTGCTCCGAATTTACCAAGCAAAATGCTGTTCTGTGGCATTATACGGGGCAGGGGTGTGGGGTTATGTTGCAACCGACATTCTTCAGAAAAAAGAAAATGGTTTCATTAGATACCTCCTGGCTGTCCCTAAAAGCGCGCCGACTTACGGTTGCCATCTGGAATTAAGCTTGGACTATTTATCTGATACCATTGCTAGCCAGTCAATTGTCCTATGTCACCGTATATGGCAACCAAAGGAATGTGACCTGAGCCGCTCTCTGATTATAGATTGTCTAGCCCTAGAAAATTGGAAAACTATCCCTTGGTTGGCCTATGTGGGTAACATTCTTTTAGATATAAATTTAGAAACCTATTTTCTGCACCCAGAAACTACAGCTGCAATATCAAGGGCAAACCCAAAAACCCTATGTCTAACACATTTGCGTGAGCTTCGATTAACGAAGGAGATTTCAAAACCCTCAAATGTCCATCTGATAGCGGCTCAGACCTCTCTTGGGATTCAGCCCTACCTATTACTCTCTATTACAGATTATGACAAATATCTACTAACACGGTTTCGATTCAACATCTACCATCGACTGTTAACATTCCCAAAGCAAAATGATGGGTCTAGTAACCTTCCCCCATGCCATTGTGATGAACTGTCAGAGCAATCACTATTGCACTTGGTCTTTTTCTGTAGTTTATACGAATACCCGCGGAGATATTGGGTTATCCCACTATTAAAACACATGGGTTTGCGCCGCTGTCGGCTGGCGCTTTTAGCCTTGCAATGCTTAGACACCGAATCTAGTGTTAAACCCATAGTTTGTTTTCTGAAGGCCTGTATTAAATATCGAAGAGATTATGATTAGCTCTAAAAAAAAAAAAAGGATTAACTGCTGCTCCGCTATATTTCATGGTCCCAAAAATCGTAAAGAGTGTGGTTCTCCAGTATTTGCTTTTTATGCTGCTAGTTGATTACTACACTCGATTGTACCATTCAATGTAAATGCTTTTGTATCTTTTTGTTTTTAAAATAATGCTGCTTTCCTCAAATGTGTTGCCCATTTACAGTTTCTAGGTAGCTTGCTGTATTCATATAAGAACTGGTCGTACTGCACACCTGTTTTTTTTAAATATTTGTTTATTTGCTGCATCTTTTAAATGTTATATATTTTAATACATTCGTCCTGTAATATTTTAACAAATTTAAAAAAATGTACATGTTATCTGTTATCTTTGTACTTTTATGGAAATATTTTTATCCGAATAAAGTTTTATTGAATTGAATTGTGTGTTTATAGGGGAATAGGGTAGGAACTCATTTATTATAATTAAGTCATTATTAATTTGAAATAATCATTATTTAATAATTACTTATTGTTAAATAATTATTAATTGGTAATATTTTTTTATTACTTGATACAAAATAATTGTGTTCTTTTTTATTTGTAGTGTGTTGTTGGTTTATAGGGTAATATATTTGGAAGTAATATATTATAAATAGGTAATTATTATTTTTAAATAATTAATATGAAATTATTGTTAATTAATTACTAATTGTTAAATATTTTAATTAATTTATAATTAAAATAATGTTCTTTTGTATGTGTAGTGTGTAGTGTATTTATAGGGGAATAGGGTGAGATGTAATTTAATGTTAATTATGTAAACATTTCTTTATTTTTATTGATATTTATTAATAATTATTTTTAATGAAGTTTTTAAAATTTTATTTTTATTAAAATATTAAAATTATAAATGTGTAAAATTAACACCTACGCTATCCACCACTTTCCCTACTGTTGCACTTACTGGAGTGGGAATAGTAATTTTTACCCCAACGCTATCTCACACTTTCTAGACTGTTGCATTTATGGGAGTGGGAATAGTAATTTAAATTTCTACGCTATCCAGCATTTTCCCTACTGTTGCACTCACTGGAGTGGGAATAGTAATTTTAACCCCTACACTATCCAACACTTTCCCTACTGTTGCACTCTCTGGAGTGAGAATAATAATTTTAACCCCTACGCTATCCAACACTTTCCCTACTGTTGCACTCGCTGGAGTGAGAAAAGTAATTTTAACCCCTACGCTATCCAACACTTTCCCTACTGTTAGACTCACTGGATTGGGAATAGTAATTTTAACACATACTCTATCCAACACTTTCCCTACTGTTTCACTTACTGGAGTGGGAATAGTCATTTTAACCTCTACGCTATCCAACACTTTCCCTACTGTTGCAGTCACTGGAGTGGGAATAGTAATTTTTACGATTACGCTATCCAACATTTTCCATACTGTTGCACTCACTGGAGTGGGAATAGTAATTTTAACCCCTATGCTATCCAATACTTTCCCTACTGTTACACTCACTGGAGTGGGAATAGTAATTTTAACACATACTCTATCCAACACTTTCCCTACTGTTTCACTTACTGGAGTGGGAATAGTAATTTTAACCTCTACGCTATCCAACACTTTCCCTACTGTTGCAGTCACTGGAGTGGGAATAGTAATTTTAACCCTTACGCTATCCAACACTTTCCCTACTGTTGCACTCACTGGATTGGGAATAGTAATTTTAACCCCTACGCTATCCAACACTTTCCCTACTGTTGCACTCACTGGAGTGGGAATAGTAATTTTAACCCCTACGCTATCCAACACTTTCCCTACTGTTTCACTTACTGGAGTGGGAATAGTAATTTTTACAGTTACGCTATCCAATATTTACCCGACTGTTTCACTCACTGAAGTGGGAATAGTAATTTTAACCCCTACGCTATCCAACAATTTCTCTACTGTTGCACTCACTGGAGTGAGAATAGTAATTTTAACCCCTGCACTATCCAACGCTTTCCCTACTGTTTCACTTACTGGAGTGGGAATAGTAATTTTTACAGTTATGCTATCCAATATTTACCCGACTGTTTCACTCACTGAAGTGGGAACAGTAATGTTAACCTCTATGCTATCCAACACTTACCCTTCTGTTGCACTCACTGGAGTGGGAATAGTAATTTTAACCCCTACGCTATCCAACACTTACCCTTCTGTTGCACTCACTGGAGTGGGAATAGTAATTTTAACCCCTACGCTATCCAACACTTACCCTTCTGTTGCACTCATTGGAGGGGGAATAGTAATTTTCACAGTTACGGTATCCAATATTTTTCCTACTGTTGCACTCACTGGAGTGGGAATAGTAGTTTTAACCCCCTACGCTATCCAACATTTTCTCTACTCTTTGTTGTAGAGAAAATCGTGAGGGGAGGATAGAATACAGGAAGGATAATGGACTGCCCTAGATGGAAGGGAGTAACCACCTTAGGAAATAAAGGCAGCCCTGGTCCTGAGGACCATCCTTTCAGCATGTATGGTCAGAAACAGGGGTTTGGAACTAAGAGCCTGAAGGTCACTCACCTTCCTGAATGAGGTAATAACCACAAGAAAGACCACCTTAAAAGACAAAAGCCTCAAAAGACAACTATGTAAGAGTTCAAATGGGCAACCCATCAAGAAAGTTAAAACAAGATTCAAATCCCAATGAGGCATCACAAAAGGTGAAGGTGGAAACCTATTAGTGAGGTCTTTAATAAACCTCAAAACTATGGGAGATTTAAATAAGGATGGCTGATCCGGCAAACAAAGAAAGGCCGAAAGAGCCGACAAATGTCCCTTAACAGTGGCCACAGCACATCCCTGCTGAGCCAAGAAAAGTGAAAACTCAAGAACATTCGACAGATGGGCCTTTAAAGGATCAATGAACCTTTCTCCACACCATTTAATAAATCTTGACCATCTATAAGAGTAAATTGACTTAGTGGAGTCTTGCCTGGACGATAAGATAACATTCACTTCATCCGGTGGGAGAGAGAAAGAAATCAGGTTTCCCCGTTCAAGCTCCAGGCATGAAGGTGCAGGCTCTGGAGGTGGGGGTGTAGAACTTGCCTCAGCGACTGCGAGAGGAGGTCTGTCCTGACAGGGAGATGGAGCGGCGGGTGCGATGAGCGGTGAAGTAGATCTGTGTACCACACCCTTCTTGGCCAATCCGGTGCGATTAATATGACTTGGGCCCGTTCTTGGCGAATCTTCCTCAGAACCCAAGGACTTAAGGGTATGGGAGCAAACGCGTAAAGGAGTTGAGAACTCCAATTCAATCGAAAGGCACCCCCCAACAATTCCTGCACCGGATATTGAAGACTGCAGAACAACGGGCAGTGCACGTTCTCGTGAGTGGCAAACAGTTTCAACCGAGGAGTCCAGGACCAGAGTCGCAGAGCCTCTCGGCAGAGACGATACGACCCTACACCTCCCTGCTTGTTGAAGTACCACATCGCGGTAGTGTTGTCCGTCAGGACCTGAACTGACTGAGCACAGAGGGAAGGAAGGAAAGCCTTTAGTGCCAAACGTATGGCCTGCAATTCCAGGAGGATGATATGAAGCAACCTTTCCTCTGGAGACCAAAGACCTTTGACCTCCAGTTCCTTCAGATGAGCACCCCACCCCAGAGTGGAGGCATCCATGATCACTGTAGCCACTGGAGGAGGAGACTGAAAGCGCTTCCCTTGAGTCAGGTTGCCCAGCACACTCCACCAAGTCAGCTCCGCTGCAGCTTCTCTGGAGATCCTGACTGACTCTTTGAGATCTCCGCATGAGTGACCAACAGTATGCAGGAAACAAAGAGACCGAGCAGGCGAAGGACCTTCAGGACCAGAATAACCTCACCATTGTGAAACAAAGGAATCATCTCCTAAATGTCGAGAATTCTTTGAGGAGGAGGAAAGGCTTGACCCACAGTAGTAGCCAGTACTGCCCCTATAAACAGGTTGCGCTGAGAGAGCACCAGGTGAGATTTGGGCACATTTATTGTAAAGCCCAAGTTGAACAACAGTTGAGTTGTTACATGCAGAGGATGAAGCACAATCTCTAGCAACCACGCTTTGAGGACGAAGTCGTCCAGATAAGGGAACACTGGAATCCCGATCTTCTGAGATGAGCCACCACCACTGCCATCACCTTCGTGAAGACCCGAGGAGCAGTAGTAAGACTAAACGGCAGGACCGCAAACTGGTAGTGCTGCGACCCCTCCGTAAAATGGAGATACTTCCTGTGCGACATCAGGATGGGAATGTGAAAATACGCATCCTGTAAATCGATTGACACCATCCAGCCCTCTTGCTGCAGCACCAAGAGAACCTGCGCAAGGGTCTGAATCTTGAATTTCTCCTGTCTGAGGTTAAAAATTCAAGATCCTGGGGTCCAGGATCGGACGTAACCTGCCATCCTTCTTGGGGATCAGGAAATACTGGGAGTAGCATCCCTGACCCATCTCCCGCTCCGGAACCAACTCTATCGCACCTTTCTGTAAAAGCACAAGGACTTCCTTCTGAAGGAGAATTAAATGGTCCTCTGAACAAGAACCCTGGCAAGGAGGGAAAGGTGGAGGAAATTCCTGAAAGGGAAGGGCATACTCATGCTCTACAAGGTTTAAAACCCAAAGGTCTGATGTGACCGATTTCCAACCCTGAAGAAAATGAGACAATTGACCCCCTGCAGGGCCTACATGAATCAGGATGGGGGATCTAGGGCTGCTTTCCTGCATTACCAGGGGAAAGAGGGAAGGTAAAAGAGGAGGAGGAGAGATTACGGGCAGATCCTCCACATGCTCCGCAGGATCTACAAGTGGATCCCCACTGAAACAAGAAGAACGGTCACCCAGGCCCTCGTTAGCAGCAACTTGGACTAAGGAAACACCCTCTATGCAGGAGCCTCGGTCAAACTCCTGAGACAGCTCCTACGCCTCCAGAACGCCTCAGCATGCCTGATCCTTGACGTCCCTCGCTGCAGCCACATCACACTCCACCTGAGAGACCTGCACTGGCTCCCCGTTAACAAGAGGATCACCTTCAAGCTCCTCAACCACGCACACAAGGTACTCTACAACACCAGACCAACTTCCCTCAAAAGACGACTAAGCTTCTACACCCCCACCCGCCAGCTCTGCTCCACCGACCTCGCACTCGCCACAGTCCTCCGCTTCCGAAGAGCGACTTCCGGTGGCAGATCGTTCTCCCACCTCGCCGCTAAGACCTAGAACACCCTCCACATCCAACTTCGGCAGACCCAAGACCTGCTGACCTTCAGAAAACTCCTCAAGACCTGGCTTTTTGAGCAGTAGCAGCATTCCCCCCCCCAGCGCCTTGAGACCCTCACAGGTGAGTAGTGCACTTTACAAGTGATATGATTGATTGATTGATTGATTGATTGATTGATTGATTGGTTCTTCCTCTATAGGACTTATAAAGCGGATTTTGCTGTTGATGTTGTTGTGGCTGACACAAGCTGTGAAAGGAAGACCTTCCAAATCCACAATACTTTTTAGAAGTAAATCCTCTTGACTGGGATTGCAAGCCTAAGTATTTTGCAGTGGCCCTGGCTATCTTTAAACTTCTGAATTGCAGAATCAACTTTCTCCCTGAAAAACTTGACCCATCAAAGAGCAAATCAACCAGAGAAACTTGAACATCCAGAGAAAAACCAGAGGATTTAAGCCAGGCCTCCCTCCTGGTAGCAATCGAAGAACCCATAACTCTGGCCACAGAATCTGCCGTATCCAGGCCAGATTGAATTACCTGTCTAGCAGCAGCTTGAGTATCAGTAAGAACCTCCATAAAATTTCCCCTTTGCTCATAGGGCAACTTGGGTGCCAATTGCTTAGCCGAGTCCATCAAGGCATGAACATAACGGCCCTACAAACAGGTAGCATTGGTAGACTTAAGAGCCATGCTTGAAGATGAAAAGACTTTCTTAGCTGACTGCTTCAGTTTTTCACAGTCCCTGACAGCAAGAGCCAGGGGAAAAGCACCCGAAGACTGTTTAGAGCAGGATGCCTGCACCATCAACCTTTCTGGAGAAGGATAAGAAGACGGAAAAAGAGGATCCCCTGGAGCAGTTCTATATCTTCTTGCCACTGGTTTAGAAACAGGAGAAAAACCACTACTGGGTCTGGGCTCCCAACAGCACAGCTTGCCACAAGCTAATAATAAACAAAAAAGGGGGGGTGCACGTGCCGCTACTCAATTAACCTGGGATTATTTTTTTCAAAACATCCAAATGAAACGCTATGTTTTGTGTTTTTGTTTTCAATTATTTTATTTACTTAAATGATTTATTGAATGATCTTCTATTTGGTATTTCAATTTTTCCAAATTTGCATTTGTTAAGACCTTAAGTACACAACAAAAAAGAACCACAACATTCATATTCACAATAACAATAATACATTTCAAAATGTGTCATTCAAAACTCTCAATCATCCCTCTCTCATACCATTACAGATGAAAAAATATAGAATTTAAATGAGTGCTGGAATAAAAATATTCACAACAAAGCCCTAAACAATTGTTATTCTCAAAAAAAGCCTGTTTGTTCTAATTTCTGTTGCTTTTCTCTATTTTGGGCTTTTAAACAGTCTATGCGTTTCGAACTCGCGTTATATGGGAGTTCTCATCAGGACCATAGTCTCTCTCTCATCAGAGTACAGAGGAAGGTGAATTATCCCCGACGTAATCACAAATTTAGTAACATCAGCCAGTATCCTGCTTTCTCTTTCAACTGCCTGGCACACCCACCACTTAAACGGGGGGCTCAGGCGTCTGTGTGTACACCTCGTGTGCCTCCGCCTTAAGAGTTCGGGGCACGATGCTTCAAAAGGTCTCCTTGTTGATGGAAAACACCGTGTCTCAATCGCGCTGACTTCCGGGTCCGCAAAGGATCACGGGAAAAACACAAAACATAGCGTTTCATTCGGATGTTTTGGAAAAAATAATTCCATGTTAATTGAGTAGCGGCATGTGCACCCCCGCCCCTTTTTGTTTATTACTGGTTTAGACACAGCAGGAGAAGAGAGTGGTTTCCGCCATACCTCCAGAATTGGATCAGTCAAGGCTTCATAAAAAGGTAACAAAGGTTCAACTATCGATGAAGGCGAATGAAGAACCTCAGTGAGCATATTTGGCTTATACTCAACTGTTGGTTAACTATAAGTCCAAAAGCTCAGCCGCCTTTCTTATCACATTATGTTATGGGGCTACCTCTTGAGGTGGAGAAGCCCTTATGGATAAAAGTTCCCACTCAGGAGAAGTGTCCAGCCCACCTGCATCCTGAATGCGTTTTAAAATCATCCACTGATTCCTCTTTGCCACCTTCTTCCACTTCCTGTCTTTGATACTGCTCCTTCTCAAGCAGTCTCTGCGCCTCTCTCCTCGATCGAAGTCTAGGAACTGGAATTGGCGGTGCTGCATGCGGTGCCGACATCCCTGGAGCCCGCGTTGAAGGAGGATCCGAAGGCGGAATCGGTGCCGCACGAAGCTGAGAGGAAACACATAAAACAGTCTTCATGGGGGTCAGTCATGGACATGTGACCGCCACACTCTCTGCCCGGCTTGATTCTAGACTTCCTCGAAGATGACATCCTAAAAGCAACAGTTTACAGAAGAATCTTACTACAATGTATCTCAACAATATGGAGAGAGCCAGAAAAAATGTTACGCGTCGACGGAGCGGAAAAAATGGAACTGACGTCATCACGCCGACGAGGCCCTCTTATGGCTCCGGTGACGTCACACAGAGTCACCTGTGGAGTCGTGGTATTGTGACGTCCTTGTCGGCGTGCAGAACTAGGAAAAAAGTTTCAGTGGAATGCTGGTGCAGGAAATATTCATAAGATGAGGAATCCAAAGGCAGATGTATCCATCAGAAGCTAATGTACTAATATACGCAAAGCCACAATTGGCGTTTTGCTAAATACTTTCGTGCACCCGGAAGATTTCAAAGGAGTATCAGCGATATTCCGCAGGATCTACCACTGAAACAAGAAGAACGGTCACCCAAGCCCTCGTCAGCAAAAGGTTGGACAATGGAAACGCCCTCTATGCAGGAGCCTCGGCCAAACTCCTTTGACTGCTCAAATGCATCCAGACCGGCTCTGCACGCCTGATCCTCGATATACCTCGCCACAGCCACATCACAACCCACCTGAAAGACCTGCACTGGCTCCCCGTCTACAAGAGGATCACCTTCAAGCTCCTCACCCATGCACACAAGGCACTCCACAACACTGGACCAACGTACCTCAACAGACACAGCTTCTACACCCCCACCCGCCAGCTCCATTCCGCCGACTTCACCCTCGCCACAGTCCCCTGCTTCCGAAGAGTGACCTCTGGCTGCAGATCATTCTCCCACCTTGCCGCCAAGACCTGGAACACCCTCTTCATCCACCTACGGCAGACCCAACGCCTGCTGACCTTCAGAAAACTCCTCAAGACCTGGCTTTTCTAACAGTAGCAGCAATCCCCACCCCAGCGCCTTGAAACCCTCATGGGTGAGTAGTGCGCTTTACAAATGATATGATTGATTGATTGATTGGTTCTTCCTCTATAGGACTTATAGAGCGGAGTTTGTTGTTGCTGTTGTTGTGGCTGACACAAGCTGTGAAAGGAAGACCTTCCAAAATCACAATACTTTTTATAAGTAAATCCTTTTGACTGGGGTTGCAATCCTAAGGATTTTGCTGTGGCCCTTCTATCTTTAAACTTCTGAAGTGCAGAATCAGCCTTCTTCAACCCATCAAAGAGCAAATCAACCCGAGAAGCTTGAACATCCAGAGAAAATCAGAGGATTAAAGCCAGGCCTCCCTCCTGGTAGCAATGGAAGAACCCATAACTCTGGCCACATAATCTGCCGTATCCAGGCCAGATTGAATTACCTGTCTAGCAGCAGCCTGAGCATCAGTAAGAACCTCCATAAAATGTCTCCTCTCTTCATTGTAATTGAGTTTATTGTAATTGTAATTGAGTTTATATAGCGCATAAATCACCCGAAGGTCTCAGTGCGCTTGCAGATGCATGAAGGAGTTACCGGAAGTCCGATAGCTAGAAGAGCCATGTTTTTAGGAGTCTGCGGAATCTCATGTGGTTGGGTTCGGTTCTGATGTTTAGGGGAAGGGCATTCCAGGCATCCGGGGCTAGCTTAGAGAAGGATCTGTCACCATTCCTGACAGTGTGAACTTTGGGAATGGTTCGGAGAGACTTGTTGTTGGCGGACCGAAGAGTTCTGACCGGACAGTAGTTGACAAGCTTCTTCTCTAAGTATTTGGGGCCTTGTCCATTGATGGTTTTGTGGACTAGGCAGCAAACTTTGAAGTTTATGCGCTTCCTAACTACAAGCCAGTGGAGGGTTCCAAGATTAGGCATAGATGGGGAGCGGGGGGGGGGTAGATCAAGGACCATCCTAGCTGCCGTATTCTGTAGAACCTGGAGTTTGGCCAGGAGGCTCTCATTGATGGAGGCCAATAGAGAGTTACCATAATCCATCGGCTGATGATGAGGCCTTGGACTAGGGGCATGCGAGAGGAGAGGGGAATCCATTAAAAAATGTTCCTGAGGTTGCGCATCAGCCTGAAACTTGTGTGCACTACCTTGTTGACATGGCTGGCCATGGACAGCTTGTCGTCAATTGTCACCCCAAGGTTTCGGACCGCGGACTTGGAAGGGGGACAGGGCCCTAGTGATGGTGGCCACCATTCATCATTCCAATGTTTGTGGATATTTCCAACCAGCACGATCTCTGTTTTACCAGCGTTAAGCATCAAGAAGTTGTTGGTCATCCAGTCCTTGATTGAGATCATGCACTTTTGGAATCTCAGTTTGGTGTCATTTGGGTCGGGGCCTAGGGTAATCAGTAGCTGCGTGTCGTCGGCGTAGGACACGGTATCAAAGCAGTGGGGACAGAGGAGTGGGATAGTGAAAGATTAAGGGTTTTTGTGAGAACGGGTATCAATGCGGGTGCAATTTTTGCAAGAATATGAGAAGAGGCAGGATCTGTGGGGGATACGGATTTAATTTTATTCAATGAGTGAGCTACTTCGGATTCTGAGAAAGGTTGGAATTCTTTAAGGACTGCAACAGGTGGGTGAGGGGACGAGTCAGCCTGATTGGAAGGTATGTAGGGAGTCATGGTGTTGGTTCGTTTGGGGAAGGATACATGGATAGTATTGATTTTGTCCTGGAAATAAGATGAAAGGGTATTAACCCAGTCCTGGGACTCAATAGGAGGGGGCTGACATGCCTGGGGGTTTGTGAACTCTTTAACTATTTTATATAACTCTTTGTGTGACTTAGTTGCCGAGTTTATCCTGTTCCCCAAATAGGTTCTTTTCGCTACAGCAATCTCATTCATATAGAACCTATGTGCTGCTTTGTAGAGTTGTCTGTCCGATGGATCCTTAGTATGTCGCCATTTGCGTTCGGCAGTCCTAGCCAACTGTTTAGTTATATCTAAGTCGGGGGTGAACCAAGGGGAGAGTTTGTTAGAGCCTCTGGATACCTTTTTAGGGGCAATTACGTCTAAAGTGGAGGTGATTGCTTTTTCTAGGGCCGTTGCTACATCGTTAGGGTCACTGCACTCTGTAATGTGTGGGGAAGAAAAGTGAGTGGTGAAGGATTCGATGTTGATCTTATTCCATGGCCTGCTCCATTCCACATAGGATTTGTCCGGCTGTGAGACATTTGTGGAGATGTAGAACCTAATGACAGAGTGATCTGACCAAAGGACGGGGAGAGTTTGATCAACCACCACTTTGGGTGAGTTTGTGAATAGGAGGTCTAAAGTATGGCCCGCCTTGTGAGTGGGGCCAGTTGCTAACATGTTTAAGCCTAAAGAGTTGATACTGGAGACAAGGTCGCAGGTGTTGGGGTCTAGGGTTAATTCAGCATGATAGTTAAAATCTCCTACCAAGATAAAATTGCTAGAGGCTAGGATGTGCAGGGTTATTGTCTCCATGAGATTGTTGACGACATTGGTTTTGTTGCAAGGGGGCCTGTAGAGAAGAGCTTAGCCAAGTCCATCAAGGCATGAATATAACGGCCCAACAAACAGGTAGCATTGGTAGACTTAAGAGCCATGCTTGAAGATGAAAAGACTTTCTTAGCTGACTGCTTCAGCTTTTTAGAGTCCCTGTCAGCAAGATCCTGGGGAAAAGCACCCGAAGACTGTTTAGAGCAGGATGCCTGCACCACCAAACTTTCTGGAGAAGGATGAGAGGACAGAAAACGAGGATCCCCTGGAGCAGTTCTATATCATCTTCTTCCACTTCCTGCCTTTGATACTGCTCCTTCTCAAGCAGTCTCTGTGCCTCTCTCCTTCTTGATCGAAGTCTAGGAATTGGCTTTGACGGCGTCGCATGCGGTGCCGACTTCTTTGGAGCCCCCGTTGAAGGAGGTTCCGAAGGCGGGATCCGCACTGCACAAGGCCGAGAGAAAGGTCCACTAGACGGCGCCAGGGACTCCATGAATGGCTTTGAAGCCCTCGGAGCTGGAAACTGCCATGATGGAGCTGCCAGCATGAAAGGCACAAAGGGTGCCTGGGCATAGTGCTGAGGCACACCAAGTTGAAGGCCAGCGGATCCACGGTACCCGAAGGTGCTCCGGAGGGGAAGGCTGCACTAGTAAATACTCTGTACATTGCATTTAAAAAATGTGTCGGATCCGAACCTGAGTAGGAAACTGTGGATAAGGATTCGACACAGAATCCAAACGAGGAACCTCCGGAACTGGACCAGCTGGATACACCGGAGCCACTGGATCGACCTCATGCACAGGAATAGCAGGAATTGAAGCAATCTGGAGTGGTAATTCTTCTAAATCCGGCGAACCCCTCAACGCCAAAGACTGTACCGGAGTGCCCTTGAAAGAAGAAGATCTCTCTGGAGTCGTACGAGGAGAAGGAGAAGGTGAAGGAGACACAAAGTCTTTTCAATGACATTGAGGAGCTGGCGAAGGTGACCTCAAAGCCTTACTCTTCGATGAACGGCGCAGAGATCCATATCTTCTCCTCTTTTTGCGTTTCCTCGACTTCAACGAGTGCGAAGCCGACAACTTCGACTTAGCCCTTTTCCAACCTCTTCCTTCCTTCTTCGCCTTAGCCATAAAGAGCTTTGCTTCTCATTCTTTAAGAGCCTTAGGATTCATCTTGCCGCAGCTGGAAGAATCCTCCACGTTGTGATCAGACGACAAACACCATAAACAGTCTTCATGGGGGTCAGTCATGGACATGTGACACCCACACTCTCTGCACAGCTTGAATCCAGACTTCCTTAAAGGCGACATCCTAAAAGCAACAGTTTACAGAAGAATCTCTCTACAATGTATCTCAACATTATGGAGAGAGACAGAAAAACCGTTACGCGTCGACGGTGTGGAAAAAAGGGAACTGACGTCATCACGCCGACGAGGCTCTCTTTTGGCTCCGGTGACGTCACACAGAGTCACGTGTGGAGTCGTGGAATTGTGACGTCCTTGTCGGCGTGCAGAGCTAGGAAAAGTTTCCGTGGAATGCTGGCGCAGGGGATATTCTAAAGGTGGGGAATCCACAGGCAGATGTATCCATCAGAAGATAATGTTCTAATTTACGTGGAGCCACAGTTGTCTTTGTGCTAAATATTTTCGTGCACCCGGAAGATTTCAAAGGAGTATTAGCGGATAGCTGTGGCTGTTCTATACACACTGATGCTTTAATGTCTCTAAACCAGGTTCCATCGCGTAATATTGTTTATTGTGTCCGTGCTGATGACATACTTGAAGACTGCCGATATTGTAGGGAAATAATACTGCTACTGCGCCAGCACATTTATTAGAAATGTTTTAATACAAAAACCCCATGCATAGACTATGGGAGCGCACGCAAGTGCTACATCGCGTTACATGCCTGCCACAGACCTCAGTTCTGCTTATGGGCGCGCAGTCATCAAAAAGCATTGCATCACATCACATTCTTGTCACATCATAAAATGGTGCTTCGTGCCTTTGAGATCAAATCTAAATTAATGCCCTAATAATAAAAACATGACATGCCCCTCCACATGGCTACAGCTGCACGCTGAGGTGTATGTTTTTGCTGTTGTTTAATTTTCCCTGCCCCCCTCACTTTATCAGTCATCAGGGACCCTCGTTTGTTACTGTTACAGCTGTGCGCTGTACTCACGGCTGGGTAATGTGCCTCAGCTGCTGCTGGTTTCCCCCTCACACTTCCTGTAGCCCGGGGGTAGCTGGGGTGGCTCATATACGGTGCACTTAAACCCCTCTGGCTCACTGGCTGAACAACCAACAAGACTGCATAATCAAGAGAGAGAGAGAGGACCAGATAGCTAGTCCTTATCCCCGAGATTATATATGATTTTAATCAAAAGAAGACTAGCTCATAATTAAGAAAATAAATAAAGAGACTCATGTATGTTTTGTCATGGAGTGAGAACACCTGGTGAGTGTGTTCAGAAAGCCCTCACCCACCAACCTAGTTGGTGGCATGCTTCATCATCGGGCCCCACCCAGTGACACCTAGCGTGTCCCGGGTGTGCTTCGACGCCTGATTACAGCGGAGCAGGTATTTTGCTGAGTGTGCAGTGAAGGGTGTTATGAAAGTGAAATTTTAAAACGGCTAGGCGGGGGTCCCAGTATCCGAGGGTAAATTAGACTTTAATACCTGGGCCTCCGTCAGCGGTTAAAAATAAGGCTGTTGGATGTTAGAGGCGAGTTACGACCTCCCACATCCTATGGGTCAACATGTTTCAGCCAGTGCCTTCTATCTATGCTGGCTTTCTTCAGGACCTTAAAAATGTGAGTGCAATTAAACTAGTGAGTGTGTGGTACAGACTATGTGTCTACACGCCCTAAGGTGTTTATCTATGTGTGAGAGGGGGGATTCCCTTCTCAAGAACACCTGTACATGTAACATAAATAGACAGAGACAAAACATACAGGGAAAAAGAGAGTCACTCGGTTGTATGTTATTAGACATATCCGATTGCCGTCACTAGAGCGGTTGGGGTGTAGGCTATAGGAGGCTAGGGTGTAATGGTATTGGTGGTATACCATTACACCCTAGCCTCCTATAGCCTACACCCCAACCGCTCTAGTGACGGCAATCGGACCTCCCACATCCTATGGGTCAACATGTTTCAGCCAGTGCCTTCTATCTATGCTGGCTTTCTTCAGGACCTTAAAAATGTGAGTGCAATTAAACTAGTGGGTGTGTGGTACAGACTATGTGTCTACACGCCCTAAGGTGTTTATCTATGTGTGAGAGGGGGGGATTCCCTTCTCAAGAACACCTGTACATGTAACATAAATAGACAGAGACAAAACATACAGGGAAAAAGAGAGTCACTCGGTTGTATGTTATTAGACATATCCGATTGCCGTCACTAGAGCGGTTGGGGTGTAGGCTATAGGAGGCTAGGGTGTAATGGTATTGGTGGTATACCATTACACCCTAGCCTCCTATAGCCTACACCCCAACCGCTCTAGTGACGGCAATCGGATATGTCTAATAACATACAACCGAGTGACTCTCTTTTTCCCTGTATGTTTTGTCTCTGTCTATTTATGTTACATGTACAGGTGTTCTTGAGAAGGGAATCCCCCCCTCTCACACATAGATAAACACCTTAGGGCGTGTAGACACATAGTCTGTACCACACACCCACTAGTTTAATTGCACTCACATTTTTAAGGTCCTGAAGAAAGCCAGCATAGATATAAGGCACTGGCTGAAACATGTTGACCCATAGGATGTGGGAGGTCGTAACTCGCCTCTAACATCCAACAGCCTTATTTTTAACCGCTGACGGAGGCCCAGGTATTAAAGTCTAATTTACCCTCGGGTACTGGGACCCCCGCCTAGCCGTTTTAAAATTTCACTTTCATAACACCCTTCACTGCACACTCAGCAAAATACCTGCTCCGCTGTAATCAGGCGTCGAAGCACACCCGGGACACGCTAGGTGTCACTGGGTGGGGCCCGATGATGAAGCATGCCACCAACTAGGTTGGTGGGTGAGGGCTTTCTGAACACACTCACCAGGTGTTCTCACTCCATGACAAAACATACATGAGTCTCTTTATTTATTTTCTTAATTATGAGCTAGTCTTCTTTTGATTAAAATCATGAACAACCAACAAGCCAACTGTCTAAAGGCAGACAATGAGGGCTCTCCCCCCCTCCCGCCGCTCAAAGAATGTCATGTTTCCGCCTAGAGCGCCATGCAAGTACACATGGCGGGAAGCACACTCTTGAAAACCGCACCATTGCTCAAAATAAATCCAAGTCTCGGAGGAACCATAACACAGCCCAAGAGAGCGATAATACGAAGTGTCATTTCTGGACGAAGTGGAGCAGGGCACACTGATGTGTGGGATTTCCACGCCCCTCCGACTTTGAAGCTGAGTGAACCGGGTTCGAGTCTGGCAGGAGGCTTATGCTTAGGCAGTGATTTTGCGCAAATCACTCCATGCCTAAATATGATTGTGTTCGTCTGTAGCACAACTGGTGCTAATGTAAAGTGCTCTGATATCTTCGGGCGTAGTTTGCGCTAATTAAAACTGCAACAAAAAAAGGCCAAAGACCACGTAGTATTGCCTATTTTCAACTTTATAATCGTCAAACATTTAAAAAAAAGTTAATTCGACATAGTTATTTAAGAGCCTGTCGCAGAGGCCGTGAAATGTGTTGGTAGGATCAGCATCGAGGGCAAGGATCAGATGCCCATGTAACCTAACATCACCCTTTAAGTTCCTGCTGTTCAACAGCTCCGTAGTTCGGAGGAAGGCTGCTGTCATGTCACGCGCTGGTAAACACACCTCTGATCACAGCTGCTGTCATGTCACGCACTGGTACACACACCTCTGATCACAGCTGCTGTCATGTGACGCTCTGGTACACACACCTCTGATCATAGCTGCTGTCATGTCACGCGCTGGTACACACACCTCTGATCACAGCTGCTGTCATGTCACGCGCTGGTACACACACCTCTGATCACAGCTGCTGTCATGTCACGCACTGGTACACACACCTCTGATCACAGCTGCTGTCATGTCAGGCGCTGGTAAACACACCTCTGATCACAGCTGCTGTCATGTGACGCGCTGGTACACACACCTCTGATCACAGCTGCTGTCATGTGACGCTCTGGTACACACACCTCTGATCATAGCTGCTGTCATGTCACGCGCTGGTACACACACCTCTGATCACAGCTGCTGTCATGTGGCGCTCTGGTACACACACCTATGATCACACCTCCTGTCATGTCAGGCACTGGTAAACACACCTCTGATCACAGCTGCTGTCATGTGATGCGCTGGTACACACACCTCTGATCACAGCTACTGTCATGTGGCGCTCTGGTACACACACCTATGATCATAGCTGCTGATATGTCACACGCTGGTACACACACCTCTGATCACAGCTGCTGTCATGTCAGGCGCTGGTACACACACGTCTGATCACAGCTGCTGTCATGTCACGCGCTGGTACACACACGTCTGATCACAGCTGCTGTCATGTCACGTGCTGGTACACACACCTCTGATCACAGCTGCTGTCATGTCACGCACTGGTACACACACCTCTGATCACAGCTGCTGTCATGTCAGGCGCAGATAAACACAACTCTGATCACAGCTGCTGTCATGTGACGCGCTGGTACACACACCTCTGATCATAGCTGCTTTCATGTCACGCGCTGGTACACACACCTCTCATCACAGCTGCTGTCATGTCAGGTGCTGGTACACACACATCTGATCACAGCTGCTGTCATGTCATGCGCTGGTACACACACGTCTGATCACAGCTGCTGTCATGTCAGGCGCTGGTACACACACCTCTGATCACAGCTGCTGTCATGTGATGCGCTGGTACACACACCTCTGATCACAGCTACTGTCATGTGGCGCTCTGGTACACACACCTATGATCATAGCTGCTGTCATGTCACACGCTGGTACACACACCTCTGATCACAGCTGCTGTCATGTCAGGCGCTGGTACACACACGTCTGATCACAGCTGCTGTCATGTCACGCGCTGGTACACACACGTCTGATCACAGCTGCTGTCATGTCACGTGCTGGTACACACACCTCTGATCACAGCTGCTGTCATGTTACGCACTGGTACACACACCTTTGATCACAGCTGCTGTCATGTCAGGCGCTGGTAAACACAACTCTGATCACAGCTGCTGTCATGTGACGCGCTGGTACACACACCTCTGATCACAGCTCCTGTCATGTGACGCTCTGGTACACACACCTCTGATCATAGCTGCTGTCATGTCACGCACTGGTACACACACCTCTGATCACAGCTGCTGTCATGTCAGGCGCTGGTACACACACCTCTGATCACAGCTGCTGTCATGTCACGCGCTGGTACACACACGTCTGATCACAGCTGCTGTCATGTCACGCGCTGGTACACACACCTCTGATCACAGCTGCTGTCATGTCACGCGCTGGTACACACACCTCTGATCACAGCTGCTGTCATGTCATGCGTTGGTACACACACGTCCGATCACAGCTGCTGTCATGTCACGCGCTGGTACACACACCTCTGATCACAGCTGCTGTCATGTCACGCACTGGTACACACACCTCTGATCACAGCTGCTGTCATGTCAGGCGCTGGTAAACACACCTCTGATCACAGCTGCTGTCATGTGACACGCTGGTACACACACCTCTGATCACAGCTGCTGTCATGTCACGGGCTGGTACACACACGTCCGATCACAGCTGCTGTCATGTCACGCGCTGGTACACACACGTCCGATCACAGCTGCTGTCATGTCACGCGCTGGTACACACACGTCTGATCACAGCTGCTGTCATGTCACGGGCTGGTACACACACCTCTGATCACAGCTGCTGTCATGTCACGCGCTGGTACACACACCTCTGATCACAGCTGCTGTCATGTCATGCGCTGGTACACAGACCTCCGATCACAGCTGCTGTCATGTCACGCGCTGGTACACACACCTCTGATCACAGCTGCTGTCATGTCACGCACTGGTACACACACCTCTGATCACAGCTGCTGTCATGTCAGGCGCTGGTAAACACATCTCTGATCACAGCTGCTGTCATGTGACGCGCTGGTATACACACCTCTGATCAGAGCTGCTGTCATGTGACGCTCTGGTACACACACCTCTGATCATAGCTGCTGTCATGTCACGCGCTGGTACACACACCTCTGATCACAGCTGCTGTCATGTCAGGCGCTGGTACACACACCTCTGATTACAGCTGCTGTCATGTCACGCGCTGGTACACACACCTCTGATTACAGCTGCTGTCATGTCACGCGCTGGTACACACACCTCTGATCACAGCTGCTGTCATGTCACGCGCTGGTACATACACCTCTGATCACAGCTGCTGTCATGTGAAGTGCTGGTACACACACCTCTGATCACAGCTGCTGTCATGTGACGCGCTGGTACACACACCTCTGATCACAGCTGCTGTCATGTCATGCGCTGGTACACAGACCTCCAATCACAGCTGCTGTCATGTCACGCGCTGGTACACACACGTCTGATCACAGCTGCTGTCATGTCATGCACTGGTACACACACCTCTGATCACAGCTGCTGTCATGCCACGCGCTGGTACACACACCTCTGATCACAGCTGCTGTCATGTCACGCGCTGGTACACACACGTCTGATCACAGCTGCTGTCATGTCACGCGCTGGTACACACACCTCTGATCACAGCTGCTGTCATGTGATGCACTGGTACACACACCTCTGATCACAGCTGCTGTCATGTCACACGCTGGTACACACCCCCCTGATCACAGCTGCTGTCATGTGACACGCTGGTGCACACACCTCTGATCACAGCTGCTGTCGTGTCACCGGCTGGTACACACACGTCCGATCACAGCTGCTGTCATGTCACACGCTGGTACACACACGTCTGATCACAGCTGCCTTCATGTCACGCGCTGGTACACACACCTCTGATCACAGCTGCTGTCATGTCATGCGCTGGTACACACACGTCCGATCACAGCTGCTGTCATGTCACGCGCTGGTACACACACATCTGATCACAGCTGCTGTCATGTCATGCACTGGTACACACACCTCTGATCACAGCTGCTGTCATGCCACGCGCTGGTACACACACCTCTGATCACAGCTGCTGTCATGTCACGCGCTGGTACACACACGTCTGATCACAGCTGCTGTCATGTCACGCGCTGGTACACACACCTCTGATCACAGCTGCTGTCATGTGATGCACTGGTACACACACCTCTGATCACAGCTGCTGTCATGTCACGCGCTGGTACACACACCCCTGATCACAGCTGCTGTCATGTGACACGCTGGTGCACACACCTCTGATCACAGCTGCTGTCGTGTCACCGGCTGGTACACACATGTCCGATCACAGCTGCTGTCATGTCACACGCTGGTACACACACGTCTGATCACAGCTGCCTTCATGTCACGCGCTGGTACACACACCTCTGATCACAGCTGCTGTCATGTAATGCACTGGTACAGACACGTACGATCACAGCTGCTGTCATGTCACGCGCTGGTACACACACGTCTGATCACCGCTGCTGTCATGTCATGCGCTGGTACACACACCTCTGATCACAGCTGCTGTCATGTCACGCGCTGGTACACACACCTCTGATCACAGCTGCTGTCATGTCTCTCGCTGGTATACACACGTCCGATCACAGTTGCTGTCATGTGACGCGCTGGTACACACACCTCTGATCACAGCTGCTGTCATGTGACGCGCTGGTACACACACGTCTGATCACAGCTGCTGTACTTGAAGCAGCACGAGCCCTCCTCACATTCTAAGCAGGCTTCCCACCTCCTCCCTCGGACAAGAAGCGGAACACAGCCCCACTTCACCGAGGTCACCCTGCTTTTTAGGGCTCGCCTAGCCATTGGGCTAAGTATAAGAATAACATCTTATTTGAATGCATTCAATGTGCTAATATTATGAGAATATACATTTTATTTTACAATTTAATTTAGAACCGTGGAGAAACTATAGAATTGTTGCAAAATGTTTAAGATGCGATTGTCAGATATTCCTTTTTATGATGGGCACAATCTGATGAGCTTTGTGGGGGTCAACAGGGCGTAAAAGACATTGTCTTTTACAATGCCAATACTTGATTAATGCTTCACAAAGGGAAATAAATAATAATATTAACAATGCCAATAGCTATAAACAATGTCATTGCAAGACCTATTGCATTGTAAATGCTTGTTTATAGGAAGCCAGTGAAGTAAAGGAAGAACATGAGAAACTCATTGGCGTTTGGTTATTGCCATAAGCAGCAGAGTGGCTGCATTTTGGACGACCTGAACTTTATTTTAGAAACTTTTCTAAATGTTGGTGAATTCATCCGCTATAATAATCTATTTTAGCAAGAATAAGTTCTGAGATTTCCGTAAGTCAAAAGGGATAAAGGTAAAGATTTTCTTGAAGATTCGGAATATGAAAAAATGGGAGGAAGTGACAAAATGTCGGTGTCCTTCAAAAGAGTTTGTTCTCAAAGTATACACGAAGATTTTTGACTCAGGTAATCGAGGTAGGCAGCACCCCAACTCCTGCAGCCACCAGGTGGGGCCCAGAACAATGAGTTCCTGCCTAAAAAGCAGAACCTTGATTTTACCCGAGCTCAGTTTTAGACCGTTTTTTTACATCCAACTACGGACTTGTAGCATACACTCATGGAGGTGCAGTGCCATCAGGGTTGCTGGCCACAGACCCCAAAATGTGGGTGTCATCAGCAGAGGATACCATTGCAAAGCCAAAAGATTTTAGAAGGTTAGCCAAAGGGGTTATGTTTAAGTTAAAAAGGGTCGAACTAAGGGCAGAGCCCTGCAGAATCACACACGGTCAACAGAAAAAGGGCGACTTGAAGCCACTGACATCAACAAATTGCTCTATATCTGAAAGGAAAGATTTAACGAGCTTGAGGGCCTTGCCCCTGACCCCTAAAGTGAAGAGACAGTCAATAAGAAGGCTTTGGTTAACTGTTGAAAGCTGCAGAGAGTTCGACAAGATCAGGGCAGCATTTCCACCTGTGTCAAGGGTTTGCCGTATCTCTACTGAGGCAGTAATCAGAGATAGCCCATCTGTTGGCTTCTAAAGTCAAATTGGGTGGCATCCAGAAGTGAATTATTATTAATAAAATTTGAAAGCTCAGAGTTCGCAGCCTTCTCCACAACCTTTGCAGGGAAGGGAAGACGCAAGATAGGCCTGTAATTATTTCTATCGCTACTGACTACGTTTTTTAGGAGAGGTAGAACGGAGGCCATTCTCTATTCCATAGGAAAATAACCAGACGTGAACATCCTGTTGAGGATGTCCCCAAGGAGCCTGGAGATGGCCTCAGGCGGTAAATGAAGAATTCCGGGAGGGCCGGGATCCAAGGGAGAGCTACATATAATTTGGCTAAATAATGATTGAACTTGATCTTCTGATAGAAGATTAAAAGATAGCAGAAACGTATCTCCTGCTGAAGGACGAGCTACCCGTGTCATAGGGCGGGGGGGGCGTGTTTTCTGTTGTACTGATCGAGTCGGGAGGTGGTATCTGCCAGTACCAGACACTCCCTGATCCCAATTCCTTGGCTGGCCTGTTTACTGTTGTTCTGCGAGGTCTGAGGGGGTGGTAGCCATCAGTACCAGTTCAATGCCTGTGTCCTTCTCATTGGTTATACCACAGGGAGGATGCTTGTGCGAACAGGTATTATAGGTAGCTTTGACCATATCTTGAAAAAAAGTTGCTAACAAATTGCAGAAGGATTGGTTGGCTGTAATGTTTTTAGGTCAGGAAGCTTGCTCGGTTTTACCACCGTCGCAAAGAGTTCTTTGGGGATGTTTAAAGAAGATTTAATTTTGACGACACAGTAACTGGATTTTGCTTTAAAAATTATATCATGGTAGGCCTGAATGGCGTGCTTGTATGGGATTTTATCACAGGGATCATAGTGGATGTGCCGTTTTCTTTCTAATGTTTAACTAAACAAGGGGAGTGATTCCTTTAAGGAAGAATGAGGCTGGAATCTAGAAACTAATATCAAAAAAACAAGGTGCCTCAAACACCATAAATAACAAACCATTACTTTATTAGCAGAGGTCCCTTTTATTGACCCTGTATTTATTTCATTTGATCATATTTTCTCTATTTTTATCCCTGTTTAGTATTTCTTCACCATTATATACAACACAAAATATTTGAAAAAGAGGAAGAAAACATGACATTTATATACACAACATGACAAATATGTTACAAAAAACTAATTACACATATACAGCAAAAACTTGTGTTTTGAATTTTTGAAAACTTTTTTCGATTATCACATTTGCAATATTTCATATAAAAAGAAAACAATTTGACACCTTGGGGGCGATTCCGATCCTGGAAAAAAACTGCCCTTATGAAGCGTATCCGGAGCCATCTCCATACGAATAGTACACATCCCGTACGACCCGGCGAGTACGATCCGGACCGGGCTACCAGGACGCGATTCGTACGGTCCACGTCAGGGAGGTAAGATTCGTACGGAAAAGCGCACAATCACACATGCACCGTACGGTGCGTACACCCCAAGATCGCATGGGTACGCTTCGTACCCCTGCGATCATGCGGTGTACGCACCGCACCCCGCGATCGCAGGGTGTACGTACCGTACACCCAGTGAACATGGGGTACGGTGCGTACACCCCAAGATCGCGGGGTACGGTGCGTACACCGCATGATCGCAGGGGTACGCATCGTACCCCTGCGATCATGGAGTGTACGTACCAGACCCAGGGGGTGGGGGGCGTTCTGTACCTGTTTCGAGGCGAACTCTGCCTTTACGGATGTTTTCGGCTCCCATAAAAAAGAGTCGTACGGTGCATACCCGACATGATTCGTACTTGCCGGGTCGGGAATACCAGCCACGAAGCATATGGATGTCGCGTCCGCGGGAAAATCATACAGGGATTCGAGTCGTACGGTCTCTGTACGATTCGTACGGAGTCCAGCCCCTGGTACGAATTGTACTTCCTCATTCGAACAGGGACGTTGAAGGTGTACGATTTGTACGTGAAAAACGCTCCGTACGGCTATACGGAGCATTTTTTTCCGTATCGGAATCGGCCCCCTTGTGTCAGGACTATGTACAATGTTCGTCCTGTCCACCTGTCCTGGCTTATGGTCCTTTTACGGTGGTCTGAAAGAAATTTCTAAAATTATTTACACTAGGGGAGTTTTGTCCTATTTCAATTCAAGCACATGAATAGAGTTCAACTTGTCTTGAAGTAATTCTTTCTAGACCACTTTGTTGTACCAACGCGTTTTGACCTTGCAGCTGTGGGACCAGCACCTTGTTTTGTCTCAAGGTCTTCCTCAGGGCTGATATTGTTTGTAGTGGGACGGGTTTTTGGTGTCGTCGTATTCGTTGAAGAGCTTATTTGCTTCTTCTTTGTTACCCTCTCTTGTGTGGTGGTTATCTTATTCTGGGGTCTGGAATGGCGCTTGAAGTAGCACTTACTTCTTGTCCTTTCAAGTCCGGACTGGGGGTTCTGGCCGCTCTATCCCTCCTGCCTGCTATCTTCCATTTTCAACTTTCTCTCATTCGAGTATTTTTGATATTAGTTTTCTTTCTAGCCTTCTGCAGGCTTGTTTGTGAGCTCTAAGGTTCTCGTCAAACCAAGGTTCGAGGGGAAAAAATTGTTTGTTTTTCTGATTTTTAAATGGAGCAAGCGAATGGAGACTGGAGTCAATCCACTGCTGATAATCATCCGTGGCTGCATCTAAATCTGCAGTATTCTCAAGCATAGATTGATTGACCTGTGCCATCATTAGTTCAGGGGTCATTTTATGCCAGGAGCGGCATAAGGACCACAGCGGCTGAGGATGAACAGTGAGAACATCCGTTTCCAAATTCAGTTGAAGCATAACTGCACGATGGTCTAACCAGAGAAGTGGACATGCAGAAGTGACTTGAAGAGAGGGATTGTCTGAGAAAATACCATCTGAGTGGCCGGCTGAGTGTGTCGGAGCCGTCACTAACGGGGTGAGACCGAGACTTGCCCCAGGGTCTGAGAGATCGATATTATCTTTATCCGCTGAATTTTCAAGATGGAAATTGAAGTCACAGGGTAGAGTGAAATCAAGGGAATTGGATTTAATGTCCTAGAGCTGATTGTTACTATTTGAGAAGGCTGTCCTAGGGTCTGGGGGTCGGTAAATAAGTACCCCATTGAAGGAGTAAGGATTAGAAAGAGGAATTTTATATGCAAGTGCTTCATAATCAGATGCGGCCGGTAATGTCTCAAAGGAGGCATTGAGGTTGTCCCTGTAAATGATTGTTAACCCACCACCCCTTTCCCTAAATGATCATGCCTGAAATTGCACAACAATTAGATCTGGGTGGGATGAAGCATATGCTCAGGTCTCAGTGATGAAAGCAAAATCCAGTGCACAAACTTCTAGAAAGTCCGCAAAATAGGATGCACTCTCTGTTAGAGACCATGCATTAATAAACATGCCTCTGATTTCTCTCTGAGGAGTGGGTAACCTGAAGACATGCGGTGTAGGAGAGCTAAGTGCGACAATCCTAGAGGTGCTCAGAGTGAGCTTTCAATCTGGGCAACTATTCTTGCCGATAGTATCATTCAGAATCAAAGTAGGGCCTAAACAAGGGTTACCTAAAGGTTAGAAAGTGAGCAGCTCATCCTGTACATAGCGGATACGAACAGTCGGTTGGGGGGTGAAACCAACAGGAGGACCGGCGCTGAGCACAGTCTAAGCCTGTACGGGCTTAGACGAGCTTGTCTTAGGCGCCACTTTGGCGCGCCGTAGATCTGTCTTTATAGCACAACCTCCGGGGGGGGTGTCAGAGAGGCATGTACGAAACGAAAGTACTACTCATCACAATATTAGCAAGTTTAAAAGATAATGTGAGGGCAAAATATAAACCTAATTAGGGTCCAGCAACCCCTGCGCCCTTTACACGCTCCCTGGTGAAGAAAATAAATGGTGTCCAACGCTAGCAACACATAAAACAAAAGTCATAACAATCCACCATTGCGCCCTCGCCGCCGTCCCCCGCTTTCGAAGAGCCACCAGAGGGGGAAGGTCCTTCTCCCACCTGGCCGCCAAGACTTGGAACTCCCTCCCGACTCACCTCCGCCTGACCCAGGACCACCTCGCCTTCAGGAAGCAGCTCAAGACCTGGCTGTTCGAGCAGTAGCGGACCCCCCCTCCCCTAGCGCCTTGAGACCCTCCGGGTGAGTAGTGCGCTATATAAATGCAGTGATTGATTGATTGACCATTCCAGTGTGGCGGCAGGGGTGCCAGATACATCCCAAAAGTACATGCTTGTGTAATACAGGGAAATAAAAAATCTGCACATGGTGCTGCTGACAGAAGTCCTGTCTGGAAGGAAGATCTGCACAGGGCACAGCTGACAGAAGTCCCGCCTGGATAGAAGATCCGCACAAGGCACAGTTGACAGAAGTCCTGCCTGGTAGGAACATCAACACAAAGTGCAAGCGACACAAGCCATGCCCGGAAGGAAGGTCTGCACAAGGCGCTGCTGACAGAAGTCCTGTCTGGAAGGAAGATCTGCACAGGGCACAGCTTGCAGAAGTCCCGCCTGGAGGAAAGATCCGCACAAGGCACAGCTGACAGAAGTCATTGACCATTCCAGTGTGGCGGCAGGGGTGCCAGATACATCCCAAAAGTACATGCTTGTGTAATACAGGGAAATAAAAAATCTGCACATGGTGCTGCTGACAGAAGTCCTGTCTGGAAGGAAGATCTGCACAGGGCACAGCTGACAGAAGTCCTGCCTGGAAGGAAGATCCGCACAAGGCGCAGCTGACAGAAGTCCTGCCTAGAAAGGAAGATCTGCACAAGGCGCAGCTGACATCATTTCTGCCTGGTAGTAACCTACAAGCAGTCAGAGACCCACAAACCACAAGATCCTTCAAGTCCAGCTAGCCACACTGGACACAATGTACACCAAAGGCCTGATTTAGATTTCAGCGGATGGTTTATTCCATCACAAATGTGACAGGTATCCTGCCCACCCCATTAAAAATGCATTACATCCTGTGGCAATTATAATGAAGCAGACAGGATATCTGTCACGTTTTGATTAGGCCTTGGTGTAGTTCGCAGAGTATTACTCCGCTGAACTCCACGAAGTGCCAGGGAAACTCCGCCGCACTCCGCGGACTTACGCGAGTGGCAGAGTTTGTTAAGTTGCGCTGCTCTCACTGATTTTTTGGGCCAGGATTTTGTCCCGCACTGTAAAATCAGCACGAACTGCACTACGCGTCATGCCAGAGGGCGCTGCTGCTTTCTGCCGCTCAAATTGACATTCTAGTCGAGTGGCAGCTTCATGAACGAGAATGGCAGATTTCTACACTCGAGTGGTCGCGACCTGCCGCGACCTCCCGCAATGATAAATCTCACCAGGAGGAGGTCTAGCGCGTTATATTTTCTCACAAGTGCTCGTCATCTATCCGTTGGCGAACAGCTTGAGAAAAAAAACTCTGTTCTGCATCACTTTGTGGAGTTTTTTGGAACGGAGAGGGCAAAACTTTTCGAGTTCTGCCGGCAGAGCGGAATTCTTCACCCATCCCTAGTTTTTAGGCAATAATCTGTTGAACAAATTCCTAACTAGGCTCTATGGGCCCGATTCACAGAATGAACTTAAGACTAAATCCTAAACTTACTACTATTTGGTATTCACAGAATACACTTACTACTTTCGGTATTCACAGAATACACTTACTACTTTTGGGATTCACAGAGTGAACTTACTGCTTTCGGTATTCACAGAATAGATTTAAGACTACTAACTTTACGTCTGCACTCGGGCTGGGAATTCCGGCCTGGAGGCGGAGCTTCTGGCTTGGAGGTGGCGCTTGTGGCCCAGAGGCAGGGCTTGCGGCCCGGAGGTGGAGCTTGTCGCTTGGAGGCGGAGCTTCCGGCTCGGATGTGGAGATTTAGCCATGGCTGAAATGTCCACCTCCGGGCCGGAAGCTCCGCCTCTGGGCCGCAAGCCCCGCCCCCAAGCTGAAGCTCCTCCGCCTCCGGGCCGGAATTTCCGGCCCGAGTGCGGACGTAAAGTTAGTAGTCTTAAATCTATTCTGTGAATACCGAAATTAGTAAGTTCATTCTGTGAATCCCGAAAGTAGTAAGTTCACTCTGTGAATCCCGAAATTAGTAAGTGCATTCCGTGAATACCAAATAGTAGTAAGTTTAGGATTTAGTCTTAAGTTCATTCTGTGAATCGGGCCCTATGTCTGCAATAAGTGTTGTAGAAGAAGTGAGATCCATGGCCTTGTGACTATCAGGCCGTTATCTGACTTCTGATGAACCCCACAAAGTGAGTGCGCAGCCAGAAGGCAGTAGAGGGGCAGAAGGACAGGAAATTAGGTAAACTTGAATATGAGAAATATGGAACGGTAGAAATGCTGCATCACCTGTGGATAACAGACACCTCTTCCCGCTCTTCCAAATGCCCATCCGGTCACAAAGTGGCATCCTGGGCCCCAAACGGACAACATCATGCCAAATGCCATGTAATGGTGGAAAAGGGGGAAAAAAAGAGTAATATGCACACATCTGCTGCGGGGATATGTCAGGTAAATTATTGGTTGTGATGGATTCTCTATAAGTACTAAATGACTAATATCGTTGAATATTATATTATATGAATCAACGTTTGTTTGCCTTACCTGCGCATATAATGTACAGGATGGGCCTAACAGTGAACCCCTCGTTCTGTTTTACACAAAAGCCCCAGAAGGAGCTGCATCTTACAGAACTTTATCTACTTTAGGAAGTACTAAAGGCTTGCTTTTGAAAGTTATCTTTCGGGGCCAGAACCGGGTGCTGTAGGCTGCACTAGTTTCAGGGAGATGGACAGATGTTATGGCGATAGGAAACCCCCCTCAACTCACAATAATGTTCCAAACTGCCAGGTTAGAAGAAACCAGATATGCTTGAACCAAGGGAGCTGTTGAAAGTGTCCAAGGTGGCTTATGAACAGCGAGGTAAAGACAGTTGGTATTTGAGATGATCTTAAGTGAATCGGAAAGGAACGAGAAGAAGTGTGTGAATGGAGTTACTTTCTTTGTATACTTCATAAAGAGTTACTGGACATTTTGCAGCCCAGCCTGATCTATCTCTTTTTCTAAAATCCATTGCTGTTTAAATGAAATCTTGACCATATGCGTCTATCTTAAGCTATACCGCTAAGCACTTGGGAGCTCCGTGAGCGCCCTTACTTTGCTAAGTTACTCTGTAAACACTAGTAAGTCACCTCCTTTTCAGACATTAATAAGATGTTACCCTATCAACAGATTTTTTTGTTAAATATCTGTGTATGATGAAATATTCCTTGCTAAGTTTCAAAGGCGGTAAAGAAGAAGGGGGAGATTTACTAACATTTTGTGCCGTATTGTTATCACAAAAGTGGCACAAAACAGCACAAAATCCCTTTTTCCTAATTTCCTTTCAAGCAAATAATGTAAAATTAATGTGAAGCAGCGCATAGTACTGAGTTACATTACTTTGCGCCATGGGGCCTGCCAAGGGTGGTGCATGGCCGTTCCCGTGCAACCACCCAAGGTATCTCACGCTAAACCCAATTTACCAAATACAGTAGATTGAGGTTAGCATGAGAAAAGTGCACTCTTTTAAACTAGGTGCAAGGAAGGAGAAATGCTTTTATTTCTCCTTCCTTTTCTAACTTTGCATGCGTGCTGCAATGTGCAACACGTATACAAAATGGGAAAAGCTTTCCCTCGTGTCTAGGGATCGTATTTTGTACAGGAAGGGTGTTCTTCCTGTACAAAATCTATGCTGGACTCACACACACACACACACACAATCTAGTGCTCTGGTGCTAAGGTGTGTGCATGGTGCAGGGCTGTTGTAATCAGTGCCAGCGCAAGGGAAAGGGAAGGAGAGAGCCATATATTTGAAAATATGGTCCTCTCCTTCTCCCTTCCTGTCGCGCAACGAAGCGCAGCGTAGCCTTGCGCTGGGGGGGGGGGCTGCGCTGCTGTGTGGAGATTTGGTAAATCTCCTCCGAAATTTCTTTTACAACCAGTTAAACATTGTGAATTCTGATTCCATTATGTTTCAATTTAGTAATGCTAAATATCTTTACATCCAACAGAAAACCATCCTTGGATGTATGAAATGACCATCAATAAAGAAGCTAATGCTGTAAATCTTCAATAATAGCAGAAATAATGAGCTACAATATTCAGGAAAACATCAGCGCAGTCGGCGACAGGGGAACCTGCACACAAACTGACAGATCTCGGATGAAGCATCAAGGGCAGTTCAGTGATTGTAAGAGGCCGAACTGTACACCTCCACGCCACAAGACGAAGAAATGAACTTAGGAAAATTAAGGCAACAACAATAACAAATCGCCTCCTGTATAAACAGGTGTCCAACACCACCTTTGATCATGGGATCGGTATGATGTGATTACCGCAGTGCTCTTTTTTTTTCTAATATAATGACAAGCCATCATTTAGTACTCTAGGTGAATTGCAAACTCTTTCTGGGTAACTCACAACAGTCAGAGAAAAGCACAACAGAGCGGAGCCAGACAACTGACGGGTAAAAGAAAGAGGAGTTCTTGCATCTACAATACAACAGACTGTCTCAATTTGCACCGGCCAAACGGAAGATACAGATTTACCCGCAAGCGTGCATAGCCATAATCCAATCTAAAGGCCCAATCGCCTAAAAAGACACCTTCTACATATTAGAAGTGTGGCAAATGTTTGGTGGCTATTGTATTTTATTGTTAAAACAGAAATCAAATGTGTAAAATACCGCACACATATAAAGTGTGTGAGAAAAACACAAGTGCTTTTTCAGCCATGTTGGCCCATCAAGAAATACAGTCAAGGGATGTAGACAAATATATACCCGACCCACAGACACTAACCAAGAAAGAAGAATCATACACATGCAGCGAGAGCTTTAGTTTGTCATCACTACTCAAGATTCATCAGCACATGTACACAGGCGAAAAACCATTCAAGTGCAGTGAATGTGTCAAGAGCTTTAGTAGATTACCAAAACTACAAAGACACCAGCGAACACATACAGGAGAAAAGCCATTCAAGTGCAGTGAATGTGCAAAGAGCTTTAGTCAGTTATCAAACCTTCAAAGTCATCAGCAAACTCACACAGGAGAAAAGCCATTCAAGTGCAGTGAATGTGCAAAGAGCTTTAGTCACTTATCAAACCTACAAAGACACCAGCGAACACACACAGGGGAAAAGCCATTCAAGTGCAGTGAATGTGCAAAGTACTTCAGTGAGTTATGGATCCTTCAAAGACATCAACGAACACACACAGGGGAAAAACCATTCAAGTGCAGTGAATGTGTAAAGAACTTTAGTAACTTATCAAACCTTCAAAGACATCAGCGAACTCACACAGGAGAAAACCCATTCAAGTGCAGTGAATGTGTAAAGAACTTTAGTAACTTATCAAACCTACAAAGACACCAGCGAACACACACAGGGGAAAAGCCATTCAAGTGCAGTGAATGTGTGAAGAGCTTTAGCCAATTATCAGTGCTTAAAAGCCATCAGCGAACACACACGGGGGAAAAACCATTCAAGTGCACTGAATGTACAAAGTGCTTTAGTGAGTTATCAACCCTTCAAAGCCATCAGCGAACACACACGGGGGAAAAACCATTCAAGTGCACTGAATGTGCAAAGTGCTTTAGTGAGTTATCAAGCCTTCGAAGACATCAGCGAACACACACGGGGGCAAAACCCCATCATTGTAGCGAATGTGACAGTAGTTTTCGTGACTCTTCAGCATTAAGGAATCTTCAGCGAACTCACACAGGAGAAAAACCATTCAAGTGCAATGAATGTGGGAAGAGCTTTAGTCAATTATTAGACCTACAAAGACATCAGCGAACACACACAGGGGAAAAGTCATACCATTGCAATGAATGTGTGAACAGCTTTACCCAGTTTTCAAGCCTTTAAAGACACCAGCGTAGACACACAGGGGAAAAGCCATTCAAGTGCAGTGAATGTGCAAAGTGCTTTAGTCAGTTATCAGACCTAAAAAGTCATCAGCGAACACACACGGGGAAAAAGCCCTATGATTGTAGTGAATGTGACAGTAGTTTTCGTTACTCTTCAGCATTAAGGAATCATCAGCAAACTCACACAGGAGAAAAACCATTCAAGTGCAATGAATGTGGGAAGAGCTTTAGTCGATTATCAGACCTACAAAGACATCAGCGAACACACACGGGGGAAAAGCCATACCATTGCAATAAATGTGTGAAGAGCTTTAGTCAGTTATCAAGCCTTCAAAGACACCAGCGTAGACACACAGGGGAAACGCCATTCAAGTGCCGTGAATGTACAAAGTGCTTTAGTCAGTTATCACAACTTCAAACACATAATCGAACACACACAGGGGAAAACCAAATTCAAGTGCACTGAATGTGCAAAGCAAAAACAACAGGTGATGGACAGAATGCAGAACAATGTCATACATTCACCCCAGTACAGAGATCTGGGCCTAAATCCATTGTTTCAGTTGACTGGGGGTGAGTGTTTGTATTGTCAACGCTCCGTCCCTCACCACCTTTGGTTTTTCTTTTTTCTCTGAATGTGCAAAGTGCTTTAGTCATTTATCATGCCTACAAAGTCATCAGCGAACACAGGGGGGGAAAACCATTCAAGCGCAGTGAATGTGTGAAGAGCTTTAGTCAGTTAGGGAAACAACACTTACACTTACAACGCAACTTTTACAACGTACTACCTTTACAACAAAACTTTTACAACGCAACATCCATTACAACGCATGACATTACAACGCAACCATTACAACGCATGTCACTATGACGCATACCACTACAACTAATGCCATTACAACGCATACCATTACAACTCATACACATAGTACTCTTACACTATCCAACACTTACCCTACTGTTGCACCCCCTGGAGTTAGAATAGTAATTTTTATCCCTACACTATCCAACACTTACCCTACTGTTGCACCCCCTGGAGTTAGAATAGTAATTTTTACCCCCTACACTATCCAACACTTACCCTACTGTTGCACCCCACTGGAGTTAGAATAGTAAATTTTACCCCTACACTATCCAATACTTACCATACATGCAATGTAATGGTATGCGTTGTAAAGGTAGTATGCGTTGTAGTGGAATGCGTTGTAAAGGTCGTTTTTAAAGATGCGTTATAATGGCATGCGATGTAATGGGATGCATTGTAATGGATCTTGCGTTTTAAAAAATGCGTTGTAAAGGTATGCGTTGTAAAAGTATGCATTGTAGTGACATACATCCGTCAGTTATCAAGCCTTCAAAGACACCAGCGTAGACACACAGGGGAAAAGCCATTCAAGGGCAGTGAATGTGCAAAGTGCTTTAGTCGCTAATCAAATCTCCAAACACATCAGCGAATACACACAGGTAAAACACCATTCAAGTGCAGTGAATGTACAAAGTGCTTTAGTCAGTTATCACAACTTCAAACACATAATCGAACACACACAGGGGAAAACCAAATTCAAGTGTACTGAATGTGCAAAGTGCTTTAGTCATTTATCAGACCTACAAAGTCGTCAGCGAACACACACGGGTAAAAAACCCTATCATTGTAGCGAATCTGACAGTAGTTTTCGCAGCTCTTCAGCAATAAGGTGTCATCTGCGAACTCACACAGGAGAAAAACCATTCAAGTGCAGTGAATGTGCAAAGTGCTTTAGTTGATTATCACAACTTCTGAGTCGACAGTGAACACACACGGGGGAAAAACCCTATTATTGTAATGAATGTTGCAGTAGTTTTCGCTTCTCTTCAGCATTAAGGTATCATCAGTGAACTCACACAGAAGAAAAACCATTCAAGTGCAATGAATGTGGGAACAGCTTTAGTCACTTATCAGATCACACTTCCTGTAAATACAACACTGAACAATACTGGGACTAACAACGATATTTTCAGCTAACTTGTAGGATTAGTGATAAAACCTATAAACCCAACACACCCAAAGTAGGCATGTTGTTGTCAGGGCTCTGGAGAGGGAAGCTTCATTGGTAAAATGTATATATTACTATTAACAAATGCCACTGCAGTATATGTAATGAACTAAAGCGAAGCACAGGTGTTTAAGAAATAACCTATTTTTAGATATAAAAGAGCATATACCTTGTTTTTAAGTAACATTTGCTCATCTTTTACACACTGTTATCGGTTGTTGGATCAGCTCGTACCTTGGGCCTTATAACTAACTGTGACCCGTGGCTCCTCTCTGACTTGGCTCTCCCTATTCATTTTGTGCCTTGCCAAACTCTACTTTTTACCATAAATGAACGATTGTAAGCAGCAGACTCTAGTTGAACAATGTGGTGAAATAGCGAAATCCCACATCAAATGCATATATGTGCCAGGACAATCAGTTGCACTCCCAGCAACTCGTCTTCCACACTTGATTGCACCTTGTCCTCAAATGTTCTGAAGGATTTGTCGTATGAATGCCAGAAGTGGCAGTGACATTCACGAAGCTAAAACTAACAGGAGTGTGTGGGAGATTGAGAGGGGGAGAGATAAAGAGAGCGCGAGAGACAAAGAAAGGGGGAGAAAAAGAGAGAAATTAAAGGAGGGGGAACAGCATGTTATTTGTACTCACCTAAAAATAGAAGAAGCAGCAGAATACATGTCAATGTGTGACATCACTAGAGAAACGGGCTGAACACCTGTGAATTTATATGTTTATTTTTAATAGCTATAGACTCATGTCATGCCAATAACAGGGCACAAGTAAGGAAAATAGTAAAGGAGCCCATTATCATATCAAATCACAATGACGTCACATGTAGTGACGTCACAAGAAGTGATGTCAGGCCCTTATAATAATTTTCATGTGAAAGGTTAACGGCCTGTTTTAAAAACAAAAGAAAAGAAACATAAAATAATGTAAAAATAAGTTTTTCGTTTCAGTTTTTATACATTATGTGTTTTTCCCACTATTAGTTTATAACTAAACTCGGAAATGACTGAAAGTGTAAATATTTTTAAACAGATATGTGGAACTTGGAAATTTAATTTTTAAACAGTTTTCAGCGAATAAATAAAATGTGCTTTTAATTTGCGCTTGTTTCCTGACGTTATTCTTTATCCAGCCCCTAAGCCCCAAAGTGTTTCACATTTACAATGTATTAAGCAATAGAAGGGCTAATTTTGTCAAGTTCTCTGTTCCTCTCTTGCGCCACTCACACAAACAAACACTCAGAGGCCTGTGTCTGCAGTGCTGGGGCACAAAGTAACAATTACCAGTTGCAGGCTAAGGAGCTAGGTGGAACTGAGTCCTGTTTCTAGATAATAGTGGCGGGACCCCTTCAAACTGTGGCTACCCCCGACTTGTGCCATGCTGATAAAGCAATAGTGAAATTGAGTAATTTATGATGAATTGAAATGAGAGAAAGAGAAGAAGAGAGCGAGGTGCAGGATATATTAAAGAAAATGAAAAAAAAGAGACACAAGACTTTACCCTGCTCCGTGTACAAGCAATTTACGTAAACAAGTTGTGCTGTGCGTTGTGAACAGGCTGTCACCCCCTTTGTATGTAAATGAGCTTCTGTGACCAGACACCCCTGGCTCCCATCTCTTCCAGCGCGAATGATAATGTGAGCCCTGTAAGATAATCACAAACTAGGGCTTTATTGAGAAACAATAGGCTCCCAGGTCACACAGCTGTGGTTATGTAGGTCTTTATTAGTTTTTTCAATTTACTTTAATTTGCAGCAATTCTCCAGGTTTCTTTTTCTCAGTATTACACTTCAGGTCGCTCATAGCTCTCCATCAGTTAACCGTGTTGTTTGATGTAGGATTTGTTGTTGTTGTTCCTAGACCATGTCCCAATCCCTTTGTCCTCGATTTGTCGGCATGTGTTTTGTCCACACACTGGTCTAGGATGGGCCTTCTCAAGGTAGAAGGCGCTGTAATAGGAATAATAAATCATGAATATATGAAATTGTATGTAAATAAATATGTGCCTTTCAGTTATCAGGCACCACCAGACTCACATCTACACATGTAATTGAGCATCAGACTAAAGGGACTCCTCCCTGTATAAATATGTGCCATCAGTAATCAGGTTGATGGTTCAACTGATAATAAATAATAATAATTCTGAGTTTATACAGCGCCTGGTTACACTAACCAGTGTGTCCCCGCGCTAGTCAATGGCCCCAGCATCCCACCTTACAGCTTCCGTGACCCCGTCCACAAACTAGCCCCTAGGGAAAAGAAAGGTTTTTAATTCCTTCCGGAAAGCCACCTCTGAAGTCTCCACACGGAGCCTGAGGGGTAAGGTATTCTATCTGCGTGCCGCCAGGAAACGGAAGGATCTACCTCCCATTCTGGCCCTTCTGGTTTTAGGAACCTGCATCAAACCAGCACCCTGCGACCGCAGCAGCCGAGTAGGAGTGTACGGTGTGAGCAAGTTGCGCAGGAAACAAGGGCCTTTCCCCTGCGCAATCCTATGGCTGACGCAGAGAGCTTTAAACTGGATGCGCTCCCTAGTAGGCAGCCAGTGAAGAGTCTCCAGAGCTTTTTTAGAGGTGGATCTCTTAGGTAGCATCAACACCAGTCGGGCGGCAGCATTCTGAATATGCTGTAGTCTCTGAAGACACCTCACATTTGCTCCCGAGTAGAGGACATTCCTATAGTCCAGCCTGGAAGTAACCAAGGCGTGGACCAGGGCCCTCCTAGCTGACATGGGGAGCAGATCAAGCGTCTTTCTAAGACTCAGAAGAATGCCAAAGCAGGATCCGGCCACACGTCTGGTGTGTTACTCCAAGGAGATTTTAGAATCGATCCAGATTCCGAGATTTTTAACTTGATCCTTGGGTACAGGTAGAGGGCCCAAAGATTGAGGCCACCATGCTGATGTCCCAACAGACTGAGACTTGCCCACAATAAACACCTCCGTTTTGTCCCAGTTCAATCTGAGACAATTATCAGACATCCATCCAGCCAAGTCTTGGAGACTGGACGCAAACCTGCTGGCTGCATGCTCAGCCGGTTGTGTCTAAGCCACAACCAGCTGCGTATCATCTGCATACGTCACCACTTCCACTCCATATTGCTCAGTTATTAATGCCACAGGCGCCATATAAAGGTTAAAAAGGGTAGGACTCAGACTAGAACCCTGAGGTACCCTTTGATTCAAGTCAAAAGACTCCGAACTGTAGGGCCCTTGCTCAACACGAAAGCTGCGCTCGTGGAGAAAAGAGTCCAGCCAGTCCCATGCGTTCCCTACCACTACGCCCCTCCTCAGACACTGCAGCAAGGTGTGATGCGCCACAGTGTCGAACGCGGCACTTAGATCGTGGAGAATCAGTGCCGCGGTCTGAGCCTCAACCACGTCTCCGCAAGGCCTCTGTAGAGAAGAGTAAGGCAGACTCTGTTGAGTGGCAGGCACGAAAACCCGCCTGAGAGGGATGTAGGAGCCTATGGGCTTCAACATGTGCTGTAAGTTGCTGATTAACCAATTTTTCAGCTATTTTGGCAAAGTAGGGAAGGAGTGATATGGGCCGCAAATTGCTCAATTGGGTCATATTAATCTGAGGCTTTTTCCTAAGTGGAAGCACCACAGCTCGTTTCCTGGTTATCGGCACCCTACCAGATCCAAATGACAATGTTAACAGGTGACTAATATAAGGTGCTAATGCCTCAATATTTCCTCTTAGGATTTTAGCTGGAGCTGGATCTTTAGGTGCGCCAGATTTCACACCTCTAGCTACTTTAATCAGCAGATCCTCATCAGGAACCCTGAACACCCTTAGGCAGTCATTTTCTACTGGTCCATCCGCTGGTGTCTCCTCACTACCGGAGCAAGCCCTAGCCTCATTTGGGAAGGTAGAATAAATATCCTTCACTTTATTATAAAAGAATTCCGCTATTTGATTACAAAATTGCGCAAAGCCCGCCTCCTGTTCCCCCAATAGAGGCCAGTGAGGATAGCTCTTTGTAGACCACAAAAAGTTCCTTAGCGGAACAGTCTGCCTTGTCAATCCGCTCAGTGTAGTGGGCAGAGTGAATTTTCCTTATCAAGGCATGGTACCTTCTGAGGCTGGTTTTATACGCAAGTAGCCCTTTCTCCAGATTCTTTCAAGACGCTTGCATGCCGTCTTAGCCTCCCTTAATCCAGCATTACACCACTCTGCAGATTTAGTTTGCAGCATGGAACCCATGCTGGACCAGGGAGCCATTGTATCTAAGGCAAGCTGAATATGCTGGTCCAGGACTTTACAAGCCCCATCAATTGCTGGGCCTAATCCTTCTGGGGGCCCACCCTGCACCAGGCTGGTGCAGAAGTTTTCTGGGGAGAACTTCGCCCATTTTCTCTGCCTTTTATTGGTGCCTCCTACTTTCCCAGAGATGTTTGCCTTGGTATACTGAATTTGGAATGGCACCAAAAAATGGTCCGTCCAAACCATCGGCACAGGAGGATCAGTTTTGAGGGCTTCCCAATTGCAGAAAATTGGGTCCAGCAGATGTCCTAACCAGTGAGTGGGTAGCTCAGACTTTAATACTAATTTTAGGGTTAACAAATCTTGATGAACCTCTTGGGCCAGGGCATTGGAGTCATCGTCGAAATGCAGGTTAAGATCCCCTAACAGAATGAATTTCTCATACCGCATGGCTGGGGCCAGTATATTATGTATGAGGCTAGCAGAAAATTGATTGCTGCCTCCCTGAGGTCTACAAACAAGAAGACCTTTAATTATGTAGTTATTCGATACTGTTATGGAAAAAGCACCAGCTTCACTATCGGATATGGTTACTGGCTCCATAGTACATTTAATATTGTCCTTATGGATCACCGCGATCCCTCCCCCCCTCCCGCAGGGTCTATCCAACCTTCATATCCCATATCCAGGGGGCAAAGTGTCCAATATTTCAGGGGCCGAATCCTCATCTAACCAGGTTTCCGTTATGAAAAGAATGTCCAACTGACTGTCAATCAGAAGGTCCTGTATTTCCACACTGTGTTTCTTGGGTGACCTACAATTAATTAGGGCACAGCTAAGCTCCCTATCAGTCCGTCCTGTATGAACACAGTGGCTAATCGAATACCCACACTTCTCAATGTAGTCTCTCGCATTAAGGTCCATACTGTGTCTACATTTAGACACAGTACCAGTGCGGAAAGCAAACAACTCCTGCTGTTAGTAGGTAAGGCCTACCTGAACTCCTCCAGGGGTCCTGGCTCCGAGCCCCGTCCGGCCGCGGACGGGCGCAGACGGGCTTGCCTTTGACGCGCCTCCGGCGTGCCAGCGGCGCGCCTGCTGCGCACGTCCGCTGCGTGGTCGCTGGGGCATGTGGAATTTATGCAGGATTCTCCCCTGCAGCTAGAGCGCTAACCCTCCAAACCGGAAGTGCCTGACTCTACCTCCCACGCCCTCCACGCAACGGTACTAGCTACCGCGTTGGACCAGGGCGGGTAGGACAGGTCACTGAGATCAGGCGTATGATCCTTCCAGGTAAGGCTAAAGCACCAGGAAGCGCGAGTACAGCAACAGCAAGTATGCCCTTCAGCTATTCAGGTGTCCCCTTCCCGTCTAAAAAATGCGCGATATTAAAATTGCATCCAGAATAAAATGCTGCTCAGTGGGATCACCTTAGGTCACCAAACGAGCGCAGGAGGAAGCTGCCAACGACCCCCTTTACTCACAGCAAATAAAGTTTCTGGGATTGCGCGCATTGGACTAAATTTTAATTGTTGAAGTTTCACACAGTTTCACTGATGCGCACAGCTTATAAGATTTGTGGATATTGCGCACTGTAAGCAGATCACTGAAGTTCACCCTTAAGTAGAAACTAGGTCAAAACATAGTACATACATAATGCAAAATGTCACTGCCCCTCCCTTCTTTTTGACATCTCCAGGAGTTCCTCCTCTCTCGTGGAAGGAGGTTTTCACACATTATGCACGTGTCTGTGGCACTTCCTTAAGTGCAGAGAGGAAAGCCTCATGGTTAATGCATTGTTTGGGCTCTGAGAGAAAAGAATTCTTTGAACACCTTCCTGAACTTTCTGATAGTCTTAATGAATGCGAGATCTGCATCAAAAAGTTGGACTTGCACTACCTCCCCAAAGTGAGTACTGTCCTTGTACGATATCACTTCAGGAGAAGGATGCAAAGGCAGGATGAGTCGGTCAAACAGTACATAACTACCTTGCGCAAATTGGCTTCCACGTGCAATGTTGGTGCAGCTTTAGAGGAGCGCTTAAGAGATCAGTTTTGTCTTGTGATGCCCCCCGACAAAACGAGACACGCCCTGTGGCAAAAAGACACGCCATCGCTTCAAGAAGTGCTGACCATAGCCAAAAGTCACGAGCATTCAAAAGCGCGTGTTGATGTCATACTCAAAGACAGTTCAGGTGATAAAAACAAGAACATTGATGTCAAGGTGCTGGTGGATAGAATCGTTAAACGCAAATCAAGCACCACTTTGCTTGCAATGTATTCCCTGACGTTTGCACGATTGTGTCTCTCAAAGTGTGCTCTTTCCCATTTGCCATGCACCCCAGTATTCTCCTTGCCTATAAAATCGCTTTGTTGAGTTTTTGAAAGATCGTAACTGCATTCTCTATGATGTTCTTTGTATCCTTTTCATTCATAGTTGTTTTCTTTTAAGAAGGTGTGACGTCCTCTGTCATGATATTCTGGAATGTGGGGATGGTTGCTAAGCCATGGGAATTGGTGTTAGCTTGATGATGGATGGGGTCTCTGTAGCTGTGATACTTGAATAAACATTTCTTGACCCCCCCTATGATCTACTGCGCTTTCAGGAGGGACACACTTCCACAGATGTCCATGTTAAATCTAGCAGCGCAAAACCCACTGAGCAATTCTTGCAGGTTTGGTAATTGATGGCAAAGGTTTTTTGTCAGTGGTTTATGCCATAACGCCTAAAACATTGATATTTACAGCACATAATAAAACAATCACAATTCTTATTCACTTAAAACAACTTTAGCACAGTTCATGTAAATACTACACTTTGCCCATAATCCATTATCTGACGTAAAGTGCAAGTGCAAACGGATGACGTACATCACTATTTAAAACCAATCAATTAGATAGCGCGGTCATTAGATCTTATAAAGCGTACCAGGTAACAAGCGCGTTCCTAGGTGCAGATACCGGACCAGTGGGTCTTGAAGACCGTCCAAGGGTACCACACAGAATTCTACGGAACCCGGTCACAAACAGAGAGACCCCACTTTCTGGCCTCTTCCACCCAGGAGATGTTCCTAATAGATCAAGAGGTACAGGACCTTCTGGCCAAGAGTGTGATATGCTTCTCCCACCTTCATCCCAGTGGCTTCCTCAGCAACTTGTTTCTGGTAGAGAAGAGGGACAGGGGGTTCCGCCCATTGATCAAACTCAGGTCTTTCAGCGAGTGGCTGGTTTATCGCCACTTCAAGATGGAGGGTATTCACCTCCTCAGGGACTTGCTGCTTCAAGATGACTGTTTGGAGCGTCTGGATCTAAAAGACGCCTACCTGACGGTTCCCATCTTCCCACCTCACTGCAGATATCTTCAATTTGAACGGAGAGGGCAAATATTTGAGTTCCGGACTTTCCTGTTCGGCCTATCTTCGGCACACTGGTGCTTCACTAAGCTCCTTAAGCCAGTAGTTAAGTACCTCCGGACTCTGGACATCAGATTAATCATCTACCTGGACGACATTCTGCTGATGGACCAATCACGGAACCACCTAATAGCCCACCCAAACACCACCATACATTTCCTGGAAGAACTGGGATTTGACATAAACCAATAGAAGTCGGATCTGACGCCTCAAAAGACCATGACCTTTCTAGGATTCTGTATAGACTCCAGGGTGGCGACCCTGAGCTTACCCAGCCAGAAGTTATCCAAGATCAAAAAAGAACTGAGGAAGGTACTCCGGAGGGACAGGATTTCGCGGCATCAACTGGCGAGGATTGTTGGCTTATTATCGTCCTCGATACAAGCTATCTTCCCGGGCCCATTACTTTACTGGGCTCTCCAGAGGCTGAAGGCAGCTCACCTTGGTTGGGGCCTTACCTATTCAGAGATGGTGACTTTGACGATGGAAGTCAGGACGGAAATGCAGTGGTGGATAGACCACATGGAAGCCTGGAACAGGCAGGCAATCTTCGGATCATTTTCGGACCTGGTGAAAGAGTCGGACGCCCGCCGTCTGGGTTGGGGAACCAAATGCGTCTCGATCTCCATGGGAGGCAGATGGACGGAGGAGGAACTCAGCCTCCACAACAATTGCTTTGAGCTTCTTGCAGGCTCGTTTGGTATACAATACCTCACGAGGGACAGGATATCCTGCTGCGTACTGTTGAGGATGACAAATGTGAGGGAGGACTCCTTTACAAATCCTATAGGGACAAGGAGTAAGATAAGTACTTGAGGTTAGGGGGGTCCCTGATTTCCTCAAAGGAGGAGAGAGTTTTAAGGATACTGCGGTTGGTGAGACGGATACGCACTAGTGCCAAGCCCTACACAATCATTGATACAGTGTACATAAGCAATACCAAAATAAATTGAAATTAGGAGCGGGGGTGACCATACAATTTTTTAAAAAAAGAAGAGTTTAGCAAATTATTCAAGTTATCATGAACGCAATTTATTACATATCCATGTCACAACATGTAAATACACAACATTAAATTAAAATACACCTATGATTTAGATAAAAACTGTGTTGGCGCACAGTGACATTATACAATTAGAATATAAGAAGACAATATAAAAAGAACTAAGGTCGACGCAGCGTTTCGGTGAAGTTTCTTGGCCACCTTCTGCAGCCCAAGCCAGGCGTCAACGGGCCTCTCTGGTGCTGAACACTCTGATTTGGCGTGCACAAGCATGGTTCCTTTCCCTTCTGGAGCTTGCATGGGTCGCGCCGGTACGTCTTCCAACCATTGCCAAGATCTTGACAAATCACCTGGTCCAGCCACACCCACTGGTCCTCGAGGGCCATCTTCATCTCATGGCATGGTGGATTTCAGGCGACACTGGCAGGACTTTGCAAATCAACAGGAAAGAGTAAGGGTTTTTCAACCAATACGTGAGGTGGGAACTCCCCGTCCCCTGAACTCCCGGTCCCCTGCTTAAGTTTTCTACAACAAATGGAGGAGTACCCAGGTCAGTCACACTGGTCCTGAAGAAAACCAACAATCGCTAAATAGTTGAAACATGTAGACCAAACTTCTTTTTAAAAATCACATAGCACACTTCGCTATTTTTAAACACTACACGTCGTAGACACCGCAGCCTACCTAATTAGGCATAGGTGTCACATTCCTTTTTATGGGGGTTGAATCACTCGAGAATAAAGTCTTGTGGTGAGTAGTATTGGCCCCTTTTTAAATTACATATCACCTTAGAATTTCTGCACATATAAAAAGAAAAACAAATACCCACTCCACTGTGGTCAGGTGTCACAGCACACCCTGTTGGCACTCGGCCTTCGGGGTGGGACCCCGATGATGAAGCATGTCACCAACTAGGTTGGTGAGTGAGGGGTCTTCTAAAAGGACATGCTTTGTCCTGTGTAAGGTTGGGGCACGTTGTGCTTCACTGAGCTATAAGCTCTAGGCACAGAGGTTTTCTCTGTGACACCACCAGGGGACACTGGCAGGACGTCAGACTTTCGCAAGGGGCTGAATTTCTCATCCAGCAGGCGTGGGCCCCAGGAACTACCAGGAGTTACTAAGTGGCTTGGAGATGATGGGTTCGTTGGTGTGTGGAGAAACAACTGGATCCCGTGGGCACCAGCGTTACCTGTGAACTTACTGGCAGAACTCTTGTAGTGCGGATACGGTTCGGCCTGCACACATTGCTATGTTAGCATAAGTGAGTTAGTTGCTCAAACGCCATTTTGCTGCTTTTGCACACAGCACTACATGTCTCAGTTTTTGTAAAGACAAACTGCTTGCTTTCATTCACATGAGAACAGTCTGTTTTTCACATCTCTAGACTCACACTGCGACCTCAAGTCTGTACACTGCGTGCAGAAGTCTTCAAGGTCATAATAACAATGTATGCTGTTGATCCAGGTTGATCGGCCCACGCTCTAGACACAACACGCACACAGCTGCAAATATCTGAAACTCAAGTGCCATTAATATTACATTGCAGGCATGTTTTCAGGCACTTGGAAGAAACCCTTCCATCGACAAAGAGCTGTGCTGATCTGGAATGTGATTCACTTCACCTGATTTTGGAGGTATGGGGTTCCCTGTTTTAACCTAGAGATCTTCTATTATTATAATACATAGCTCCTAGCCAAGGGAGAGTGGTACACAAGGCACTGTAGACCTGGTTCCACTATCATTATAATATGATTTTTCCCTTTGTATTTTATGGAATTGTAACAATGCTGATTGTATTGATTTTATGCATCTTTTTACTTATGTTGGGAAAGATACTGCTTCTTAGAGCACTTAGTTGAAATAAACATTTTAAAGTATACCGTGTCTCTGATTACTCAAGTTGTGTACTTTTATGAGAGTAAAAACTGAAAGAGTGTTCTTGATTCCCACAATCCTGAGAGGTTCCTAAGTCGCTTGTTCTGGGTTGTCTAATCATTGGTAGCTTTGCTGTAGTACGGAGAACGAATAAGACACGGATGCAAGTCGGATTAGGGTTCTGGGCACTGAGGTGGGTTCTTGGAACACCATAATACACTGAGGTCCTGGTTTCCTGCGCATACTTCAGTGCACGAGCAGAATCCCAGCAACATGGCACACCTAACGTTTGGTCTTATATTCAAGACAATTGATTAGTGCTTGTATCTGTCCACAATACCCTCACTTCTGTTTCCGGTTAACAGGAGTGACGGATTAACCAACATATACGAATGTGTTATAGGTTCATTCAAGCTTCAGATTTATAAAAAGGTTCACGTTTTGAATTACTACCCTTTTTGTGCTACAATTTATATAAATTGTTTTCCTTCTCGGTGATCTTATGGGCGACATTGATATAGCTCAGCATAGTCACGCAGCGCTCCGGCGTCATTTGACGCAGTTTAGTGTGCCTGACGATGATATGTCTGTCATCTCTGTGGTGAGTGCCGATGCAGCGTTCCCTTCTGACCTTTTCTACTCTTGGGTTATGTTTCCTACAGTAAATGCGGATGATCATACATTCCATACGTACTCTCACACTGCGATACCTGTGAACTATACTCCATATAGGACATAAGAGATTCTGATTTAGGCATGGCAGCATCGTGTTTGGTTGAATGGCGCCCTCCCCCACACCGTAACTCCGGTTCAGTTAGGTCCCTTGTCAACTCCTGGGGCCACTTGGCCAGTCTTCCGGGTTCACACCACATCCACGTTATCTAAATGTCCAGATTGACGACTTGCATCAACTTTATACCTCTTTGATTGGGGTACATAGGGCTTTAGTTCAATAAGTTTCTCGCAATGTCCAGGTGGGGGCACCTGGGGTTGCGGCGCAACCAGTTGGACCGGGCTGTCAATTAGTCCTGTCATGGTTAATTCGGTAAAGGGCAAGCGCCCCCAAACTAAGAACGATATGCCTTATTGGCTTGCTGAGAAACTTGACCAACTGGAAGCAATATTTCCTAATACCACTCCTGTGGAGAAACACAGGATCCTCACAATTAGTTTGCAGAAAGACTTAGTGCCAGAGGTAACAGATTGTGAGAATTGGGGTAAAGTATTTGCAGCAGTATATGCGAAGTGCTTCGGCACACCGTCTATGACTGTCCTCCCTCCGTGATCAAACGTGTTCAAGATGAGCACGGTCCGGAGGCGGGTGTCGTGTTGGGAATGAGGCTTGTTGGAGTGTTTGACGTAGTTGCTGATCTCATCCTTTCGAATGTAAAGGGAGCTGCGGTTAACTTTGAGGTATCAAATGCTTTGCACCTTGTCCCAGATGTGGACAAACCCTGAGCGTTACCGAAAATTATTGTGGAGGCTTATAAGACCATTGGCCACAATAGTTTGGGTGTTTTACTAAATCAGCAGCACAACCGCAAACTCAGACGGCAAAGTCTACTAAAGACGACCGTCCAAATTTTCCAAAACAGAATTGGAAGAATCAAAAACAGGGGAAGCAGCAACAGAAACAAGGGTCACGTCCTGCGTCACCTATACCAGTGTCTACTGAGCACACTTATGATTTGCGCAACTGCACGAGAATTAGGTCTGCTGATAGATTTCAGGTTCCTGATCAACGTTCTCCTCGTTCTTCACAGGAAACATAGGGCATGTAAGCTGGTGGAGGAGAACGCAGAAGAAGTTGGGGCGCCCAACAAGGACGTGAGCAGCCCCGCCCGACTGATGGTAAAGGCAAGCAGGACGACTTTCCATGTCAACGCCCTCAGTTTCAGAAAAAGAAAGTTGCTACGTTAACTGCAAGGTATGCCACAGATAGTGAGAACACAGCTTCGGAACCTGACATGGGCATTAAAAGACTATATGACATTGTTCTTTTGATAGAAGGTGGCATACAACATGTAATAAAAGGGATTTTTTGGGAAAATGTTACCTCTACGTATGACATTCTGTTAGCTGAGGCAGACTGGCACCCGCCTTTCATTTTGGCCCCTCCGAGAGGGGAGGAGGTGATCCTCCATAGTTTTTCGCACACAGCGCCCAAGGAACAGGTGCAGAACTTTGCAGAAGAGTGGGCTCTGGTGCTTGCACCAGCGTTGTATTGTACTCAATTTAATTAAAAAGAAACACTGGGAGTGCTAAAAGTCTTCTTGTAGCTCTTATTTAATTTCACAAATTAACATACAAAGACCCAAATTTGCTTCCAAACAAATAAACTTTACAACAATATACAAGATTAATTTTCTCCTTGTCCTTTTCTCTTCTGTTACAGCCAGTTGCCGACGCGTTTCGTCCTATAGGAAGGACTTCATCAGGGCTGTAAATTTTGAAAACAAACAAAACAATATATATATTCTTAATATACAATCTTGTCCTCAACTTACAATTCAGTATCAAGTGACAATTTTGTCCTCAGACAACAATACTGGTACCCAGGTAACTAGTGTCCACTGTGCACTTCGTTCTGTGTTTATTCACCACACAGCTGTACCTCTAAAAAAACATTATCAAATCACACTTATAAAAGTTCCCAATTAACATAAGTACATTTGTTACTTGAACTATCAACCTTAGATATGCTGGGTTCAGCGAAGGGCAACGATGTTGGAAAGATATAAGTGATCTCAATAGAGTAGGTCCACTGGATATGTCACTAGATATATCTGGTAAGTTCCCAAATATGTGATTACAGTAATAAGTCCGATATGCGCACCTAACTTCTTCCAAAGATATCTGGTCTTTGCTTCGCAGATTTATGACAAACTCTCTCTATCTTCTCCTTCTCGTGAACGAACTGAGTTCAAATAAAAGAGCAATGATTAATGCTCCATACATTGTATTGTGATAGAAAGAGTGTCTATATCGTCATAACCTTTATTGCAGTGTTACCTTAAATTGCAACAAAATATCCCCGGCTGGTGATATCCCACCTGTCACCCCCGAACAGACTTCTTCCAATACTCTTTTAATGTTCTACGCTAGGTTGAATCTGCAAAGAGATTAAGAGACCTTATCTATCATAAAAACAAATGTATCCAAGTTCTTCACTGATCTCTATAAAACTTGTTCCTAACTTGGTAGCGTTAAATGACTTACCCTCAAATTTAAAACATTAGCATTTGTCTTCTTTAAGTCACAGTTTCTTACACAACCTGTGGATATACAAACAGTGCACCTAGTCAGTAAGTTAGGTCCCTAATCCTTCCAGAGTACTATCTTAACCAATAGCAACTATTTCAAGGGTTTACCTCAGAAAATGTGGTTCACTTGGAAATCCTGGTCAGTAACAGGTAGTATCGCCCACTTATATCTTCAAAAAAAGGCCATTCAATCACAAATCAATCTAAAGGCAGTGATAAAATCACACCAATTGTTACTTAGGACCACTTATCCCGTCCTTAACTTAGAACCTACAGCTACTGATATTGTCAAAAATAAAAACTCACCCCAATAATCTTGTTCCTTTGTCTACCTTTCTTTTCTCATGGAGGACCTCCTATGTATAATGGAGCCTACAATGAGAACTTAATATAAATAAATATGGCCCAATAGTCAATCCTCTAATTCCTATTTCAAGTTAGAACATTCTACTCACCATGAGCAAAATCTCGTGATCGTCTCCTGTGTCCGGGTGCGATAAATCCCGCCACAAGGCAGACTTCTATGCTAGTCGTTTTTAAGTCGAGCGCTAGCCAATAAGCGCTCAACAAATGACGCGGCACTCCAACTTGAACTGCATCACCTGCGCGATGCAGTTCTCTTTCACGTCCTCCTCGCATAGCCTGTTTTAGTTGGTTCTTTCTTAATACTCGTACGCATACTTCTCAAAATGTAAACAAAGTTCACCGCTCGACCGCATTGGTCTGACTAAGTATATCCGGTCACATGGTTGAATTTGCACTCCCCCATTGGCCGAACTAAGTCTTTCCGGTCCTGTCATCATACGACTGTATCTGCGGCAAGAAAAATGCCTGAGTTCGTGTCTTCGAAATATTACCTTTAATTTCCTATTGCGCAACTTTGAATAGCTCGTCAGTGAGACGCATTAATACAGGGATTGGAATGTTTGATCAATAAAACCTATAGTCAAAAAACGTGTTTTGTGATCAAGTACAACCGATCACGTGGTTATATGTGCCACTTCTTAAGATGTAAACAAAGTTCACCGCTCGACCGCATTTGTCTGACCAAGCATATCCGGCCACATGGTTTAATTTGCACTCCCCCATTGGCCGAACAAAGTATTTCCGGTCCTCTCATCATACAACTGTTTATGTTTACAGAGCACTGATAACGTTTTTCCCCAGTGTGGATCTTTGTATGCCGTGTGAGATTACGTTTTACACTGAAACATTTCTGGCATTCAGAGCACTGATAAGGTTGTTCCACAGAATGGGTTATTGCATGTTGAGAAAGACGTTGTTTGTTACAAAACCTTTCCTGGCATTCAGAGCACTGATAAGGTTTTTCCCCAGTGTGGAATATCACATGTGCAGTTAGAAGTGATTTAAGTTTGAAATGTTTTGGGCATTCAGAGCACTGATAACGTTTTTCCCCAGTGTGGATCTTTGTATGCCGTGTGAGATTACGTTTTAAACTGAAACATTTCTGGCATTCAGAGCACTGATAAGGTTTTTCCCCACATTGGATTCTTGTATGTTCAGTGAGTCTGCTTTTGTAACTGAAACATTTCTGGCATTCAGAGCACTGAAAAGGTTTATCCCCAGTGTGGGTTCTTCTATGCTGAGTGAGACTGTTTTTCTCAATGAAACATTTCTGGCAATCCGTGCACTGATAAGGTTTATCCCCAGTGTGGGTTCTTATATGCCGAGTGAGACTGTTTTGGTCACTGAGACACTTCTGGCATTCAGGGCACTGGTAAAGTTTTTCCCCAGTGTGGATTCTCATATGCTCAGTGAGATAAGATTTACGCCTGAAACTTTTTTGGCATACTTTGCACTGAGAGTGGTTTTCCCCAGTGAGCATTCTCTCAAATTCAGTGAGATGAGATTTATGGCTGAATCTTTGTTGGCACAGGTAACTTTTTTCCCCAACTTGGGTTATTTTGCTTTGATTGAGACGGGTTTGAACACTGAATTTGTTCTCACAGCCCGTGCTTTTATCAATTGTATTCCTAGAGTTAATATCTCTACTTTTCTCTTGCTTATATGCCACAGTAAGAGTGAACCTGATTTTAGAGTCGGGCTTGTTTAGATAATGTTCAGCACTTATCTCTAAAAGAAATTGTATGTAATCTTCTTAACACTTGAATTGAGCAAAATATGTCTGGAAGCAGCCCTGTAACACCTGTCGAAATGTTTCTAGCAGATATTAGTCTTTTGGTTATAGCCTCTCTGGCAGCAACTTATTTTGTGACTGAAGTTTTTCTCAAATTTATTTGTATAGGTTCTTAGCAATGCAGTGATAAGGTGTTAGTCTGATATTTAATGATTAAGCTGAGAAGTCACTTTTTGCACTGACGTATTGGCAGTAACTGAGGACATTAAAACATGCACAGTACTATTGTGGATCATTAGTCGCAGAACATCAGTTCCTTTTACCCTTTCTATGTTTGGTGTAAGGTTAAGGTTTGTAGTTCTGAAGACGAGGATTTATTTACATTAGCTATAGCACAAAGGTGCTCATTTAATCCATTTTGAAATTTAACAGTTTTACATATCACTCCTGCACAACAGATAATGTTGAGACGATTTACATAGAATTAAAGAACAGTACATAATAAAAAAGGAAACACTCTGAGATGGTCATGAACACAATAAAGTGGTGAATTTTTAAGGTTTTCGCAAGAGTAAGCAGAGTGGATCGAGGTGTTATATCCCGAGGCAGATAGTCTCAAACTTGCGTAACTGGTTAAAAACGGTTGTTGAACAAAGGTGATTTCTAATCTTTTGGTTGTTAGCGTGTCAGCTTCGGAGTCTTCTTTAGTGTCTTGTCTTTGATGGTATCCAGAAGAAACCTTTTGTTATAACTTTCTTTTATGCAGTGTGTCCTTCCTCTCTGGGATTACATGATGCTTTAGATGAACGTTATTCTGTCATGCTGAGGCAATTTGTCTTTCTGATAATATTTCAGATGAGGATGCTGTGATTGGTCTTTCTGGCATTATTTCTGATGCTATGTGCACAGATATGACTTTGCTCTGGGTTAATGAAAAGCAAAATTAGAGACTTCACTTACAGGTATAATACTTTCCTCAGCTCCCACTTCCTCGCCACACCTAGATTTCGGAAATTTTTTAAACTTAGAATGCTGGATGCAGCGTTTCAATTGCCAGGCCACCTACCAGCAAACGGAGCAGTTAGCCATCGGGCAGGGAAGCCGTGAGGTGAACGGCAGGAACAGCGGGACGCGCTGAGAGCGCACTACAGCCCCCAGCAGCACCAGGGGTGACGCGCTCGTGACGCGAGAAGAGCGCCAGGCGGCGCTGAAAGGGAGACGCCGCCGGGAGCCTCGCGGAGCAGCGTTTCAATTGCCAGGCCACCTACCAGCAAACGGAGCAGTTAGCCATCGGGCAGGGAAGCCGTGAGGTGAACGGCAGGAACAGCGGGACGCGCTGAGAGCGCACTACAGCCCCCAGCAGCACCAGGGGTGACGCGCTCGTGACGCGAGAAGAGCGCCAGGCGGCGCTGAAAGGGAGACGCCGCCGGGAGCCTCGCGGAGCAGCGTTTCAATTGCCAGGCCACCTACCAGCAAACGGAGCAGTTAGCCATCGGGCAGGGAAGCCGTGAGGTGAACGGCAGGAACAGCGGGACGCGCTGAGAGCGCACTACAGCCCCCAGCAGCACCAGGGGTGACGCGCTCGTGACGCGAGAAGAGCGCCAGGCGGCGCTGAAAGGGAGACGCCCCCACTCGCCTCGCGAGTCGCGCGCGGGAGAAGCCCGGGACAAGGGCGGGACAGTCTTAGACAGTCCTAGACTGGCCGGGACTGGACTGGGCAACCCCCCTAACATCTGCAATCCAAGCAAGTAAGAGAATTCCCTTTTCTAATAACTTTACTGTGCAGTGTACTCTCGAAAGACTCTCTGTGAGCTTCTAATTAAACTCACTGATACACGCGCTTCATCAAAGTATCTGGTGTCTACTGGCAAAGCCTATACATTATTAGGGCAAATCAACAACACAAACTTAATATGTCTAAAAAAAATAATAAAAAACAGCCCTCTGTTAACTCTAAGCCCATAGTTAACTCTAAGCCCATAGAAAACTATATGCTCCAAGTCATAACTAAAATAAATAAAGATAGAAGAGAATCATTAGGACTAAGTCAGTCGCCTGAACTACAGCTACTAAGCCCAATCCAAAGTCCTCAACATTCAGGTTCTTTACTATTTGATGACTCCACTAACCTAATAGACATTACGGTCCATCCTACTCCAAACTTGGATGATCAGAATAGCCTTATCCTGGATGATGTCGCAAATATAGTGCCACCAGACCAAGGAATAAACATTGAACTTGAACACGAGACTCTGGTGCATAATGTTGATGAATTGCCATCCCCTGAGCAGGAAACTCGACCTTCGAGAAAAAATAGGAAAACTCATCAAAAGCGGATGGGGTTACGCTCAGGTAATAGGAGGAAAAATGCTACTCCGACAGGGAAAAATAAGGCAAAAATCTTAGATGATGGTGTCACTAATGTTCTTGATAAAAGCAATCACGATAAAAGCTATAATGAGGACGATTTGATTCAGAAAATAGCTGACATTATTGATTCTAAAATCAAAACCATCATTAAGCCTTTAATCGCCAAAATTGACAAATTGAACGCGGAGGTAAAAAAGATGAGTGGTCTTCAAGTCAAAGCTGTGGAAGGGGTTGAGACTGTTAATACCCTAGTGACACAAATGGCAAAATCAATCGAACCTAAGGCAAGGAGCTCTATAGAAAAAGAGAGCAGTCCTACGCTCCCTGAAAGTTCAGCCAGGAATGAAACTCATTCTACTAATCGACCCTTGGATACCGCTGGGGTATCAGGACCAAAAGGTAATGTGCCAATAAACTGTCAGGAAACAGATCCTCTTCAATTTATTGAAGAAGCCTCCCCAGTGGTCCTGGTCCTGGCCAATGTTCCCCCGCCAACAGATGCACAATCCGAAACACCAGCATCCTTGTCTAGTAAGGCCCTCTATTGGCTAACAAATAATACGCAAATGGCACCAGGAGGAAAATATCAACTTGCATCCGAGATTAAATCCACTAAGAGGGTGGCGTGGATTGGAAATCGACCGAAAGGATTCAAGGGAGATTGTGTTATAGTGACTTTTTCCCATCCAGGTGTTTTGCCAAATCTCCTAAACCATATCAACCCCCCCCAAAGAAGAGCAGGATCTGTTGTTCCTCTTACGTTAAAATTTTTTTATGGAGAGCAAGAGAATGTGACTTTTCCAAGGACTCCTGGACCTATGTGGAACACTGTGAGAAACAACAGAGGCCCAGGGGTTCCCTTTAATGATTGGGGTGTAGGTAATAGATATGAAGCCCTATCAGGGCTAAATGATTGTGATTGACTGGGCAATAGATTTGAAAACCTTCTAATTCCTGTTGGCATTCATGCTGTCAGGGAAACGGTCACCCGGCCAAATACTGGATTAACTTATGCTTTGATTAATGTAAGCAACATACAGGATGAGTCTGGTAATATGATTAATGCTCACCAGTGTATTGAATGTTCCAAGCATACTGTTAATAATGATATACTTGAGTCAAATGAGAATTTGTCTCCTGAATTGGCTGTTATAGATGATAACATATGTGAATATGATCCTGCCCAGCAACAGTGTGAAGGTCAAACCGATAGTACAAAATCTACCAGTGACAATACCAATATACAACGTACCTTAATGTCCTGGAATGTTGCAGGGTTAAAAAATAAGATTCTCTCACAGGATCTGCTAACTTTCCTGGATTCAAAGGATATAATCCTTTTTCAGGAGACTTGGCAGCTAGAACCCGATCCAATTCAGGGATATTTACATTATTTCATTCCAGCTACCCCGAGCTCAAGGGGAAGGGCAAAAGGTGGCTTGGTAACATGGATTAAGCAGAACAATGACTATTCAGTGTTACAAATAGATACCAATAGTTCTGATATATTACTGGTCAAATTACAGCGACCGCTCAGTAGGGACATCTTTATCTTTAACATCTACTCAAGGGGCCTACCGGGTGGTAAACCCACTAAGGCGGTTGAACTGTTGGATATTCTATTAAAACAACACTGTTTGAATGCCGATATTATTATTGGTGGTGATTTTAATTGTTGTTTTGAACCACTTGATAACCAGGACGTTGACCTCACTTTTGAAGAGGACTTCATTTGGGAAATCCCACAGCTTTCCTTGTTACCCATCAAAAGATGGTCTGAGGCTGCATTACAGTTGAAAGTACTATGTGTTGAGTCTGGGTTGAGGGCCACTAACGGTAGAACATTATCAGATAAGCAGGGTGCCCCTACTTTCTCTAATGGAATTACACATAGTCGTATTGATTATATATTGACTAACAAAGAGAATTGGGGAAATGTTCTTGATATGAGGATTGAGTCAAGGGTGGAAAGTGACCACGACCCATTGATTTTAACTTTTAAATTGTTCGATCTGATGACAAATGAGGAAGAGAGGGAAAATGTTCAGATAAACCTCTCCAACGATCAAAGACACATCAGATGGGCAATCTGTGCAGCTAATGAGGAAAGCATGATAGCTATAAGGGATTTAACAACCCTGGCCATCCAAGAAGTCCAGGATATAAATGATAAAAATACCCCGATAGCTGAAATTAGCAGGATCCATTGTGGTAAATAAATAAATAATACCCTATTTTTGACTAGACTTATAGCATAACAGATAGCTCAATAAATAAGAGTCAAGATTCGAGGTAGTAGGAGTTTCTGCAGGTTTATTACAGCATAAGGACAGGATCAGGACAACCTGCATAGGAACAGAATGACAGGGCCCAGCAGGACAACTGGGGCCCAGCAGGGGAAAAGAGGCCCAGCAGGGGAAAAGAGGCCCAGCAGCTGCTGGGGCTAGGTCTGGGATGAGCGCGCTAACATTCAATAACAAAACATTGACTTATATACATAGCGCAAACACATAGCATTACATTGCAATAGGCGTAACAGTGGGTGGAGTAGAAGGCGTGACGCGTAGCAGTCGCGAGAGATAACAGAAATAAGAGGTGTAACTGGGAGTTTACTTAGACATGTGATGCAAAACGTAACAGAATATGTCATGAATGGGCGGAAACATTGGAGGGGGCTACCTAAGGAGCCGGGACCTCTAACCTAATGGTGCGCGGAAACTAGCAATGACGTGTTACTAGGAGAAGCTGGGGGCTACGAACTCTGTGCTAGGAGCAGAGACTAGAGTCTGGAGGGTCGGAGCGACATGTACCTAAACCCTATCTGGTATCTAATGTTTAGGGAACATGTTGATATAAACTAGAAGTCATGAGGGGAGAGGCTAACCTGACTCTAAGACTGGACCATGCATTATTCTACATGTAGTGCGTGAAGAATATTAAATGACCATTAAATACAGTATTTCTCTAACATGGAGACGAGAAGGCTAGACAATGACGGAAACTATTGATGCAGTTCAGTAGCTTAGGAATGCAGAGGAGGAGGACTGAACTGATAACTGGAACTATAACATACTTTTGGCAGACTCAGAGGCAGAGCCGGGGTGCACCGGGCACTGCAAGGCAGGAAGTAAGTGAAGGGTCGAGGATACAGGTGGGGGCTGTATCGCTCCTCAGCGAGGCTTTCAGGAGACAGGAGCTGAATCTGTGGTCCGGGCCCTTTTTGAGGCCTGGAAACGGGGACTTTATAATTGAATAACGTGCACACTGAGAAACGTGGCAACATTACTTACATAGGCCTGATATTCGTAGTATTCACGAGGACTGGAAACTAACATACTAGAGGTGGACACAACTGTAATTGCGTCTTTAATCAGAAATGGGGAATAACATATGCATATTGATCATGCACACATAACATATGATGGATGAGGCGTAGGGACACAGAACATGGCAAAATTTACTTTTCCACATTCCCTCCTTGTCACTACGTTTCCATCAGGAAACATCAATATTCATGATACCGTCTATCATTTCATACAGTACCATTTGCTCGTCTCGAATTGTCTTGGAACGGGATTTAGAACGGGGCTTGGGACTGGGAATACAAGAGGTAGCACACATGCTGCAAATCGCAGGGCCACATTGTATACAGAGGCAGCAGCTAAATATGATCGCTACTGCAATACCTAAAAAGGACAGGACTTTCCAACCCCATGCGGAAATTATATTCCAGAACCAACCGGACCATGTCCAGGTGCCTGAATCTTGGTGTAACAGATGGGCAATTTTATGGAGTCTGGTTATAGCTGAATAAACAGACGGCGCGTTATTTGGAATGAAAATACAACAACTGGATCCGAGAATTCTACAGGCCCCGCCCCTATCGGCCAGTATGACGTCAAGGACGAGACGATTCTGTAAAACGACAATTCTCATAAAGGACTGCTCTTCAGTTAAGTTACCTAGAGCGGAGGCAGTCTCATCTACTACTGCTTCAAGGGTTCTTGTTAACCTACGAATTAGCTTACTATTTACAACTGTACCTAAATAAGGGAAAACACCTTTATCTATATCAATGAATTGCTCTGCGGCGGTTTCAGTATAATCGACAATCGGGAGATTTCTCTTGTGTCTAGTGTGTACTAAGAAAGAATTCCTATGATAGTCAGGTGGGGCTAGAAAAACAGGTGGCAGTAGGAAAGCAATGTAACAGGTTCCCTCCCAATCGAGGGGCAGACGGACATATGCAGTTTGACCACAAATAAAATAAGAATGACGTGAAGCTTTGAAAATAGATTTCCCACTGTCACTATACTGGATAACAGTAGTACATTCACTATGACCTATATGTACAGAACCATAACTACGGACACATAATTCGCCTTTAACTGGTAGTACTGAAATAGCGGGTGAGCCTGGAGTAGTATCAGACTGAACATTCAGAACCATAAAATTCGACGAATAATTTCCTAAATTATATACTTCGTTTTCTAGATCTAAACCTGTTCTGTGGGGGAGACCTTGCTTGTCTGGGAAACATGTACTGTTAAGAAAAGACATATCTGTTGAGGATGACGTTAACGTGGACCATGCTCCACACGAACCATTGTGTGAGAAGGGATAAGGAAAGAGTGGCAGAACTCCCTTCGGTGTCTGGAAAGGGGGGAGTCGACCACACACCCAACAATTAGTGGCATTGCTGGTCTGGTGTGAATAATGTAACATACGGATAAATGTGTTATTACGCATAGCGAGGCGGTATGCATATTCGTGAGGAGGCAGATCACTAAACGTGTGCTCTACTGTAGCATGAGCAGACATATTTACATGAGGAACTGAAAAACATAGATAGAAGGCATAGCTGGTGCAGGAAATCATTATGCTGAGAAATAATACGAAACTCAGGAAAACGATACATTTGATTGAGCTTTGACTGACTCTCTCACTATGGGGGTCTATTTTATACATGTCAGAAACAGTCTAACCGTTTCACCTAGGGGAGGACTTATACAATCAAACTGGCTGACTTATTAGACCTGAGCTTTAACTTATACTCCTGTTGCGGAGTTTTCTCTAACAAGGGAGGGGTTGTAATAATGTCTTGTGCGGGACAGTCCTTTAAAACAATGTTCTGGCAATCCTTTGAATCCTGGGAAATGTTCTTGGAAATGTTTTTGAAGACTGGTTTCGATCCTTTGAAAAGTTTCACATGAGAAAGGTGGACCCACCCCTTCCTGCCTTCCAACTTGACGGCAGTTCGGGTGGTCAAGAGGACCTGACGTGGCTCCTTCCAACGTGGTTCCAGCGGACTTGATCTGTCGAAATTTCTGATCATCACTAGGGAGCCTGGAACGATCTTGTGCGGTGCCACCTCGGTATTGTCTGGAAATGCGGCGGCAACCTGTGAACGACATGAGTTGAGGGCAGACATCAAGGAAGCTAGGTAATCTGTCAGCATATTACATGAAACATCGGTAATACTTCGGGGTCTAGGAGTACCCCACATATTAGGGGGGCGGCCGAAAACGACCTCATACGGGGACAGACCTGATCTGGAATGTGCGACCATACGCATGTAAAACAGAGCGACTGGCAAAGCTACTAACCAGTCCACACCCTTGTCTTTACAGACTTTTGCTATACGGATTTTCAGAGTCTGATTATGTCTTTCGACTAGTCCAGCGGCTTCTGGATGGCGTACACAATGGAACTTCCACTGGTACCCTAACAAAAGGGAAACGTGTTTCATGAGTTCAGATGAGAATGGCTGGCCGTTATCAGAATATACGACTCTAGGGAGTCCATATCTAGGGAAGAATTCACGAACCAACTGCTTGGCAGTGGTCGCGGCTGTGTAATCTGGGACTGGATATGCTTCTGTCCACCTGGACAAAGCGCATACTACTACAAGGACATACTTGAAACCTCGACATCGCTCCATTTGAATATAATCCATCTGGAGGACCTCAAAAGGGTGGTCAGGGGGCTGGAAACCACCTTGTTCCACCGGGACACTTTTACCTGGATTAAACTGACAACATATCATACAGGTACGGACTTTCTGCTTGGCTGCAGCTCGTAAATGTTTGTTGAACCAAATGGTCTGGATACTGTCTAACATAGCTTTTTCTCCTAAATGTGCTGGACTATGTGCGGTATTGATAATGACTTGAACCATAGAATCGGGGAGAAACCATGTGGCTCTACCCTTCGTTAACCATCCTTGATCTGTCTGGACCCCTCCTTGTACAGACCATTTCTTGATTTCATCAGGAGTAGCATGTGACTGGATATCTATGACATCTTGAGTAGGGTCCTTAACTGTCATGCATATAATCAGATCTGGAATATGTGTCTGTGTCTGATTAACTGGAATGTCTGGAGTCTGTGCTGTAAGCTTGGCTGTGCGGTCTGCTAAATCATTACCTTGGGAAATAATGTCAGTAACTTTCGTATGTGCTTTGCATTTCATGATAGCAATAGATGTCGGTAAATGTATGGCATCTAACAGGGCTTGAATAAGGAGACCATGCTGAATCTTGGTTCCATGAGAAGTCATAAAACCTCTCTCCTGCCAGAGCACTCCGAAGTCGTGTACAACTCCGAATGCGTAACGTGAATCTGTGTAAACATTAACCTTCAGGTTCTTGGCATGTATACAGGCTTGTGTCAGAGCAACTAGCTCTGCTGCTTGAGCGGACAGGGTATCAATACGGTGTGTTTCAATAACTTCAGTGTCAGTAGTCACTGCATACGCGGCGACTAGTTCTCCTGTACTAGTTCTCATACATGAACCATCCACATAAAGTGTCAGGTCAGGATCTGGTAACGGAATATCTGTCAGGTCTTGTCTTGGCTTTGTCGTAATGTTAACTACTTCCACACAATCATGTGTGTCTGGATTTGAACTAACTGATGGTAACAGTGTAGCAGGATTCAAGACGTTGCAGCGTCTAATTTCTATGTGTGGCTGGAACAGTGTCAATTCATAACCTGTTAAACGTGCAATTGTCAAGTGCTGAGTTTGTGTTCGGTTTAAAAGAACTTCTACTGAATGTGGAACTTGTACTGTCAGGGAATGTCCTAAAACTATGGAATCACTTTGTCTGATAGCTAGTGCTGTGGCTGCAACTGACTTGAGGCACGCAGGCAACGCCTGGGCGACTGGATCTAATGTGCTCGAAAAATAAGCACAGGGCTTGTATTGACCTGCTTGATCTTGTGTGAGGACAGATAATGCTGTACCTTCGCGTTCAGTAACGAAAAGTGTAAAAGGCTTACTGTAGTTCGGTGTAGCTAGAACTGGAGCTTGACATAGGGCTTTCTTTAACTCGTTGAAACTAAGTGTATGGTCAGATGTCCAAGGGAGGACAGTCGATACGGCTGCCTCCTGTGTCGTTAACTGTATCAGTGGCTTGGCTAGAAATGCATACTGGGGAATCCATTGTCTACAATAAGAAGTAAGGCCGATAAAGGCACGTACCTCCTTCTGGGTTCTTGGCTGGGGAAGACTCGCTATTAACTGGATACGGTCGGGTGTCAACTGCCTACCCCTCTTGGACAGCAAGTGTCCTAAGTATACCACTTGCTGGACACAGAATTGAAGCTTCGAAGGTGACACCTTGTGCCCCATCTCGGCTAGAAAATACAGAACTGTAAGTGATGCTCGCTCGCAAGCACGTTCAGAACGGGCTGTGATCAGTAGATCATCGACATACTGGAGCAGGGCAGTGTCAGTTGGCATGTGAATATTGTCTAGTTGTCTCTTGAGTGCTTGACTGTAAATACTAGGGCTTTCTGTGAAACCTTGAGGAGCGCGTGTAAACATATAGCTCCTTCCATTTAAACAAAATCCGAAAAGAAACTGGCTGTCTGGATGAATTGGAACACTAAAAAATGCATTCTTGAGGTCAATAACAGTGAAAAACATGGCTTCGGAATCAATGGCTGTTAACAGGGAAGAGATGTCTGGAACAACTGGGTACTGAGGAATAATACATTTGTTAAGCTCTCGTAAATCAATCACTAATCGATATACTGGGGGTGCATTTGGATCAGTACGTTTCATGACTGGAATGATCGGAGAATTGCATACATTAGAGTCAGTTTCTACAACTACTCCTTGAGCCATGAGCTCGTCAATAATTTTGGATAAGGCTGCTACAGCCTCAGGTGGCAATCTGTACTGCCTGATTCGTGGTAACACTACACCTGGTTTGAGAGTCACACGATAGGGTGTGATTTGCATGTAACCTACATCAGTTGGACCTTGCGCCCATAAATGCTGCGGAACATTAGACAATCTTGAATCAAAATCTCGTAATACATAGTGACCCTTAAAGTCACGTAGGAACAGACGTATTCCCTCTGGGGAACAGCATATGACTGCACCTAACTCTTTCAGTGTTTTAATGCCTAATAGATTTTCTGGACATGACTTAGTAAGTAGCAGATCAGTAGTACGGGACAAGGGACCTACTTCTAGAGTAACTGGCTTAGATATTTCATTAACTATGGGTTTTCCTGAAAATCCAAGGGAAACATTTCTTGAGCCTGAGAGCGGAGCCCCTGGAACTTCGGCATGACTAATTGTGGTCCTACTTGCCCCTGTATCGATCAAAAACTTTCTGTCTTTCCCTAATACTTGACTATGAACATAGGGACCTTCTTGGTCTACAGGTATCTCGATGAGAGGCAAGCCTACCTCCCTCTCTAGGCTGTTTCATGAATATGACTGGTACTCTGGATACTCGGACTGTGCATACTGGTACATCTGCGATGTAACGTGCTGTGTTGCAGCAATAGGCTGCGGTACTGTAACTGTCTGTGGTGCATTCTGTGACTGAGGAGTCTGTGAAACTTGTTCTTGTCTCGGCGGACGTGGTCTTTCTTTAGTCTTACCAGTAGCTATGTTGTGCTTCAGAACTGCACACTCGTTTATAAAATGACCTGGCTGTTTACAATAGTTGCAGTTCCCTTTAACGGGAGCTGCAGGATGACTGGCTTGATTCGGACCTCTCTTCTGACTGTCTTGAGGAATAGACTGTGCAACTAGCACTTTCATTTTCGTGTCTTTCATACGTTTTCTTTCGTGTTCTTTCTCTTCTCTAATTCTATTCTGGTGGTATTGGAGCATCTGGAGCATCTGGGACGGAGTATTTGCTTGCCAGGTGCTTTCGACTTTCAGAACTCGGTTTTTAATTTGTGGACTTGAATTCTCGACTAATTTAGTAACGAAAAGATGAGGGTATGACTCACTACTTGTCTTGAGACCACTGTTAATACTGAAACATTTCTCAAATCTAGAATAAAAATCACTAATATCCTCATCTTGTTTCTGTTTACAGGCTGAGATTGCATCCCAGTCTTCTTTCCTAGTTGTCAATAATCTGGGTAAAACTTGAATCAATAATTCTGGTAATTCTTTACATTTATCTCCAAGACCGGTACCTGGTACTCGTGCCTTGTCTTCAGCTTCTAGAGCTGTCCAATCGATCTTTTTCTCTCCCACCTCCCATTCTTTTTCTTTTAACTTTTCATACACCCCTGCGGGTAGCAGGACCTTTAACATTTTAATGATATCTGGGTAAGTGTATTCTCCCATACGGAGCATGTCTTTTAATTCTCTATGGAACCCCGCTGGATCTTTGTCATGACAGGGAATTAATTTCTTCATTTCAAGAAGTTCCATCTTTGATATCGGAGTGTATACAAACACTCGTTGCATTACGCCACCCGCCCCTTGGACTGGGTGGACTTCTCGTAGCGGATTCTGTCTGTCTATGTAGAATGGTTTACTTTCTGGGGGTGAGACATGAACAAAATGCGGGTTCAGGAACGTTCTATACTTGTGGCGCTGTTCTAGAATGACACTAATTAAATCGGTACCTAGACCTCTCCATCTGTACTGGAGTAACTCGTTCAGGATATCATGTAACAGGCCTGGATCAGAATGTTGACCCTCATACAGGGTAATGAGGTGCTGGATCATATACATACCCACCAGTCGTTGCTCGGCTGGGGGCAGTTTCAGAAACATTTGTGCCACTATTTCGTCTGGAAAAGTGGTAGAATCAGTAATCCATCGGACTGCTGATCGGGCTAGTTCTTGTTCGTGCATGGTACTTAATTCGCTATATCCGACTCGTGATTTCAGAATGTGATCGGTAGCTTGAAATACTTGTTCTAAAGAGCTTTGTTCTGGTGCTGGATGATGAAACATAGACTTAGGTTCTGGACGTAAATAGCGATCTGGAAATCTGGATTTTCCTACATACGCTATTCTGGCGGGATTCTCGTCTTCCTCTTCAGGATCAGAGATACTTTCTTTCTCGCTTACTTGTGCTGCTTTACGCTGTTCGTGTAACCTTATTATTTCTTTACGAATTTTCTTGTACATACTTTCCATGGCACTAATGGTCTTGTGCTTACCCTCGGCTATATTATCACTCCACCTTGTCAGGATTCTCATTTCGGCGGGATCTTTAGACGGGTAATCTTGTTCTCTTATTAAACAATTGATCAGGAACTTTAATATCATGAGCTGAATCTCGGCTTTCCTTTGAGACATAATCTCGCCAATACTTTCTGGATCATCCCCTGTACGGATGAAACGATATATTCTGTCTAGATCTTCTTTCATATTTGGTAAGGTGACTAGATACTCGGTCACCCTTCTTACGCGTACGGAATATAAAACCATATTATACTCGCCTGGGACTGTGTCATAGACACATTCGGCAAGGGCTTGTCTGATTTCTGTAACAGACTTATTACTTTTTGGAGTACGCTGTGATGCTTGAGCATGTAATTCGAGTGCTGATAAACGCTTGTGTGGCGGCGGGGTTTGAGGAGGACCTCCTCCTGCGGCCCCTAGACTAGAATCGTCGACTGACATTCTTCGTGCTTGCAGGGTCGGTAATTGTAACGTGGGCTGAACTTGTATGACAGGCTGACCCGGGGGTACCGTAACAGGTACTCCGGTGTCTGGAGGAACGGGAAATGCCTGATTTACAGGGACAGGTGGAGCGCGAACTGGATTTGCATATTCTGGAACTGTGTCGTCCAAATAGGACGAAATAAAAATATCAGCTGCGGTCGGTTGGTGACGTAGCTTGGTCGGAACTAATGGTGGCGGGAAATTACTGGGTGCCTCTGGGGTCGCTTTTGGCAAGCCTTCGGCAAGGAGAGGATACATACCCTTAATAAGGGCATGCCTCTGTCTGTCTGACTGTTCGACTTTGACTTGTTCACCTATCTCGATTAATTCTCTTTCTTGGGCTCGTTCTTGGGATTCTCTACTTAACTCTGACTTTCTGACTTCCTTTTCCGTTCTTCTATGCGCTTCCTTACGCCATAACTCGATGGCATCTTTCTGTGACTGTCTGGCTTTCTTTTTCCATAATGCTTCTTCTACTCGCATGATACATTCGGCATCCCATGTACCCGATACGGGCCATCTATACTTTTCTTCTAACTGTTTGGTATACTCTACCCATAAATCTAGATACAATATGGCGCTTATGCCATGTTTCTGATACATAAAGTGACCTGGACTGTCCCTAGGCGGAACAGGAACTGCTGCTTCCAGCAGACCCTTTCTAGTTTTCAACTGACGTAACTTGGAAAAGAGCGGCATTCTAAACTTGAATCGGAACACAATACAATACACGAAAAACAATAACAATTGGGAAAACAATTCAGGCATACCACGACATTGGAAATACATTAAACAATATCATAACATAACAGTTCGAACAGAATACTACCTGAAAATACTGAAAACAGAAACAGAACAGAATTCTCGAGAACGGAACAGACTAGAGTTACTGGATGCACTGCTGTAACAGTACGGAACATACCGGTCCCATAAAGGAACGCATCAAGACCCGTATCCACCTAGGTGAACACTTCGTTTGTGGGCTTGGGTACCACCAACCCACGGACCAGGAGTCAATTTAGACTGACCCTGTCTAGACACTACCCCAGCAATGGTACTCACCGGGCAGCACGGAACGGAAGGCCTCGGACGGGACTGGACTATGACGACGAACTTCGGACTTCGGACTTCAGTTACGGGTGGGCCTCCGGATACCTCGGACCTTGGACTCTCGGCTTGGGCTCTGGTCGGGACTCGCCGCGTTCCTCCACCGTCTCGTTCGGATGCTGGACCGCCTCCTCCGTCTCCTCCGTGGGCCTGAGGAATACTTTGAAGCAGAAATATCTGCACTTGGCCAGTATGGTTCCGTCACGACTGCAGAGGGTCAGGGGGTCGGCGTGGCTTCACCGACGCGTGGGGAAAGGGCAAGTCCCTATTCGGGCGCCATTATGTGGTAAATAAATAAATAATACCCTATTTTTGACTAGACTTATAGCATAACAGATAGCTCAATAAATAAGAGTCAAGATTCGAGGTAGTAGGAGTTTCTGCAGGTTTATTACAGCATAAGGACAGGATCAGGACAACCTGCATAGGAACAGAATGACAGGGCCCAGCAGGACAACTGGGGCCCAGCAGGGGAAAAGAGGCCCAGCAGGGGAAAAGAGGCCCAGCAGCTGCTGGGGCTAGGTCTGGGATGAGCGCGCTAACATTCAATAACAAAACATTGACTTATATACATAGCGCAAACACATAGCATTACATTGCAATAGGCGTAACAGTGGGTGGAGTAGAAGGCGTGACGCGTAGCAGTCGCGAGAGATAACAGAAATAAGAGGTGTAACTGGGAGTTTACTTAGACATGTGATGCAAAACGTAACAGAATATGTCATGAATGGGCGGAAACATTGGAGGGGGCTACCTAAGGAGCCGGGACCTCTAACCTAATGGTGCGCGGAAACTAGCAATGACGTGTTACTAGGAGAAGCTGGGGGCTACGAACTCTGTGCTAGGAGCAGAGACTAGAGTCTGGAGGGTCGGAGCGACATGTACCTAAACCCTATCTGGTATCTAATGTTTAGGGAACATGTTGATATAAACTAGAAGTCATGAGGGGAGAGGCTAACCTGACTCTAAGACTGGACCATGCATTATTCTACATGTAGTGCGTGAAGAATATTAAATGACCATTAAATACAGTATTTCTCTAACATGGAGACGAGAAGGCTAGACAATGACGGAAACTATTGATGCAGTTCAGTAGCTTAGGAATGCAGAGGAGGAGGACTGAACTGATAACTGGAACTATAACATACTTTTGGCAGACTCAGAGGCAGAGCCGGGGTGCACCGGGCACTGCAAGGCAGGAAGTAAGTGAAGGGTCGAGGATACAGGTGGGGGCTGTATCGCTCCTCAGCGAGGCTTTCAGGAGACAGGAGCTGAATCTGTGGTCCGGGCCCTTTTTGAGGCCTGGAAACGGGGACTTTATAATTGAATAACGTGCACACTGAGAAACGTGGCAACATTACTTACATAGGCCTGATATTCGTAGTATTCACGAGGACTGGAAACTAACATACTAGAGGTGGACACAACTGTAATTGCGTCTTTAATCAGAAATGGGGAATAACATATGCATATTGATCATGCACACATAACATATGATGGATGAGGCGTAGGGACACAGAACATGGCAAAATTTACTTTTCCACACCATGATAAATTTTTTAACAAGTTAAAATTGTTTTTTGTAAAGAAAGCTAAGAAGAAGCCGCGCAGACCGATAAGAAAGGAGGATCAGTGGTATGACAAGACCTGCAGGACTGCCTATAGGTTCCTGTCAGATGCGGTAAAAACTAGAGACAAAATTAAAATAAGGGAGGCCCGAATTATGTACAAAAAAGTGCAATTTAGTGCAAAAAGGGATTGGGAGGAAGGCTACTGGAGGGATCTCCTCGAAGCCAGTAGGGAAAGATCCATGACACCCTTTTGGAACATTGTTAAATGGGGAAGGGGGGCCAATAGAGGAGAACCCACAAATCATGTCTTACCAGAAGCCTGGGTATCCCATTTTTCTACTCACTTTGCTGCTGAGGATGAAGGTGAAGAGGAGTGTCTAGCCTTAGCAGATTCTCTCACGAGCCCCTTACTCTTCTCCAAAGATGACATTCTAAAAACTCTGAGCTGTATACCTAAAGCCAGAGCCCCGGGCCTAGATTTTATCCCTGCAGATTTGTTTATGCACGACAAGGACCTATGGGCCACCTATATTCAGCTGTTAGCCAACGCTATTGCAAAGGGCTCGCCTATTCCTGAGACCTGGAAAGGAGCCGAGATTATCCCCATCTTTAAAAAGGGGGCATGCTCGGATCCAGGCAATTACAGGCCTATTAGCCTGATTGCATGTATACAAAAAGTTGTGGCAAGGTTATTATTACAGCGAATACATGGGTGGATAGATGATTACGATATATTATCTCCCCTGCAGGCTGGTTTCCGCAGCCATACCAGCACTATCGACCAAGTTTTTAGATTTGTTTTATTGTATTGGCGCACAGTTTTACTAGGGGGCGGGATGCTTTTTGCGGCTTTTGTTGATTTAAAATCAGCTTTTGATTTAGTTCCCCGCCATAAGCTGTGGAATATCCTACATGATCAGGGTATTCCAAAAGAAATCCTGTCTCTACTGATCAGGATGCATGAAAACAGTTTTGCACAAGTACGGTGGAATCAGCAGGGTAGTACTACTGAGAAGTTCCCCATTGCGAGGGGTGTACGCCAAGGATGCGTGCTCGCACCAACACTCTTCTCGTTATACATCAACAGGGTGATCAGTTATTTCGAACATCAGCCAACGGATGCCCCAAGGTTGGCAGGAAGGCTGATCCCCCTGTTGATGTTTGCGGACGATACCTTGCTGATATCAAAGACCCAGCAGGGACTTCAAAAGGCCATTAGGGTTTTTGAAGCATTTTGCATTGATCATGGTCTTGTAATTAATACCAGCAAAACTAAATTTATGGTTATGCACAAGCGGAAACACATTAGAGGAAGAGTTATTATGGATGGGGTTCAGCTTGAGCAGACCCAGGTCTTCAAGTACCTTGGTATCAATTTGTCCTACAATCTAGATTGGAAACAGCATATAAATGAACTAGATACAAAACATGCACAACTCGCAGGAGTACTCACAAAGGAGCTTTTTTCATCTTATACCAAACCAATTAGACCTGTCCTAAAAATCTACAATGCTAAGGTCGGAGCAGCTGTTCTTTACGGAGCTGAACTCTGGGGGTCCAGTAATCTTACCAAGTTGACGGTAGCACAGAACAAATTTCTCCGCAACATTACTGGGTTACCAATGTCAACCCCATTGATACCTTTAAAGTATGATTTGGGATTTTATAGCTTTAGGGACATAGCCAGGTATAGAATTGTGGCCTACTGGAGAAGGCTATGGGTAACCCCTGAGCTCTCCCAGTATGCCCAAGGCTTCCTGGAGGTGAGAACCCTGGATAATGCTAGTAAGATAGTCTGGATGAAAGAGGCTAAACTTTTATATAGGGCACTGGGTTTACCCCAATTGTGGGATGATCCCCTAAATAGTGTATTTCCACCGAAGAAGACACTTCGTGAACTCTATTGGAGCATGGTGGAGATTAAGTGCTTTAGGAATCATATTGACCGTACCTTTACATATGATTATTTGGAGCTCAAGCACTCACCGGCCCTCGAATCCTACTGGGATTGGATCACGGTCCCAGGGGACCGGAAGAGGTACCATCAGTTGAGGGTGGGGACACTTCCACTAAATGCCCTAATAGTGAAATGGAATAAGGTACAAACTCCAAGGTGCCCCTTCTGTCCGGACCATAATGAAAACATCGGACATGTGTTATTTGCCTGCCCTGAATATAGAATACCCAGACGCTCATGGCTTAAACCAATTTGTATCCAGTTAGGTTTAAAAACGTCAAACGAGGCTGTCAGGATCTTAAGAACAGACACCTCCCAGCCTGTTGTTATAGCTATGGCAAAATTCCTCCACTGGATGTGGATAATTCGGGCACGCAAAATCTGTTTGGAATAGGTTTAGGATTGTTGTTATTTTCTGTCGTACTGTTTGCGTTTATTTGAATTTCTGATCAGTATATTTTTCTTTGTGATAAACTATGCAAACCATATAAGTAGTTGTTACTTTTTTATTTTTTCGGTTGGCACTAATGAACTTAGCTGGATATTTTAAGATTATGTAAAGATGTAAATAGGATATTTTAAGATTGTGTAACAATGTAAATAGGATGAGATAGGAAGATGTTTATTACTTTTGCTTATTTATTGTATTAACTCACTGTGGATCCTGTATATTTGTGGGGTGGGGGGGAGGGGTGGGATAAAAACAACAAATGCAGTTTTCTTGGTGGCGTGGATCAGTTGGTGGTGTTTGCGGGTGGCGAGCTTGAGGGCAGTCATGTTGTTCGGTGTTGGGTCTCTGCGCTAGGCTTTCTCGAGGGCACGGCAGTTCTTCTTGGAGCTCTTGAGTTCGTCGGTGAACCATGGGGCTTTCTTGCTGCCGGGTCTGCTAGGCGGGGTCTTCAGCGGGGCGAGGTCGTCTGCGCAGTTGCTGATCCACTTCGCGAGGTTGGTGGCCGCCTGGCTTGGGTTTGTTGCGCTGGTGGGAGGGTTCATGCTCAGGGAAGTCGCGAGCTGGTCGGCTGTGATCTTGTTCCAGCTTCTGCGTGCAACCTGTTGCTGGTGGTGGTGGATCGTGGTCCTTCTGAAGCTGAAGTGGACGCAGCTGTGGTCCGTCCAGTGGAGTCCGGTGGCGTGGCTGAAGGTGATGTCCTTGCTGGATGAGAACACGGGGTCGAGTGTGTGTCCGGCGTAGTGGGTGGGGGTGGTCACCAGCTGCTTGAGTCCGAGGTTTGCGAGGTTGTCCAGCAGGGTGGTGGTGTTGCGGTCGTTGTTGTTCTCCAGGTGGAAGTTGAGGTCCCCGAGGAGGATGTAGTCAGCGGAGGGGATAGCGTGCGGGCTGATGAAGTCGGCGAAGTCTTCGCTGAATTGTGTGCGTGGTCCCGGGGGTCTGTAGATGAGGGTGCCTCTGAGGGTGGTCTTGGGGTTGATGTGGATCTGGAAGTGCAGGTGTCCGGCAGGTGCGAGGGTGTCGTCGGTGTTGGTTGTGATGCGGATGGTGTTCCTGTGGATGATGGCGATGCCTCCTCCTGTCTGGTTGACGCGGTCCCTCCGGATGATCTTGTAGCCGTCCGGGATGGAGATGGCGATGTCGGGCGCTGAGGAGGCGTTCATCCAGGTTTCCGTGAGGAAGGCGACGTCTGGGGTTGTGGCGTCGAGCAGGTTCCAGAGCTCGACGGCGTGTCTGTGGATGGAGCGGGTGTTGAGCAGGATGCACTTGAGGTGGTTGCTGCTGGTGCTCGGCTTGGTCGGTGCTGGTGTAGTGTAGGTCCGGATGCAGGTGAACTTGCAGGAGTGGCAGCAGAAGGGTCCGTGGGTGCGTCTCGGGGTGGCTCGATAGCAGTCCGGGATTCGACCGGCATTGAGTGCGTGGAGTTCGGTGGCGTCGTAGGTCCGGCGGGTGGGCTGGTGTCTTTGGGAGCCAGGGGTCCTGGCACTGGGCGTGGTCCAGGCGCGGACGGGCGCGGACGGGCGCAGATGGGCTTACCTTTGGCGCGCCCGCTGCGCGTCAACGCTGCGCGTGAGCACGATCGCCATTTATGGCAAAGTGCAGGGAGGAGGAGGAGCAGCTGGGAGACAGGAGCGGGGAGGGTACAGAAGGAAAGGGGGCGTGTCCACACTCCCGGCGGCGGGAAGTGGGGATCGGGGCGGGTGGGCGCAGGGGGCACTGCACCGGGGGGAACAATAACAATAACACGAGTAAAAGGAGCAAAATGGGAATAAAAACGGTTACAATACAATTACACTGAAAAAACAGAACAGCAAGGAAATGCGGGAACCACGAGCGACGGCAGGGGGCGTGGCCAGGAGAAGGAAGGCTCAGCGAGGCTGAGAGCAGCAGCAGGCGGGGGGCACACGCGACAGTTGGTGGCCGTGCGGCGCGGGGGTGTCCTAAGATTAGGTCACACTCACCTGTGCCGCACGGTCGCCATTTATGGAGAAGTGCAGGGAGGAGGAGCAGCTGGGAGGCGGGAGCGGGGAGGGTACAGAAGGAAAGGGGGCGTGTCCACACTCCCGGCGGCGGGAAGTGGGGATCGAGGCGGGTGGGCGCAGGGGGCACTGCACAGGGGGGGACAATAACAATAACACGAGTAAAAGGAGCAAAATGGGAATAAAAATGGTTACAATACAATTACACTGAAAAAACAGAACAGCAAGTAAATGCGGGAACCACGAGCGACGGCGGGGGGTGTGGCCAGGAGAAGGAAGGCTCAGCGAGGCTGAGAGCAGCGGCAGGCCGGGAGCACACGCGACAGCTGGTGGCCGTGCGGCGTGGGGGTGTCCTAAGATTGGCCAACAACCAATCGATCTCCCTCTCAGGCTTGGCCTGGTGAGTACCTGGACGTGAGTCGGAGTCTAGTGAGGAAGAGGATGTGATCAGGGCCTGTTGAGGACCAGGACGTGAGTCAGGGGCTTGTGAGGACCAGGACGTGAGCCGGAGTCTAGTGAGGACCAGGATGTCATCAGGGCCTTGTGAGGGCCAGGACGTGTGCCGGGGCATTGTGAGGACCAGGACGAGTGTCAGAGCCTGGTAGGGACCAGGACGTGAGCCGGAGTCTAGTGAAGATGAGGATGTGATCAGGGCCAGGTGAAGACCAAGATGTGAACCGGGGTCTTGTGAGGAACAGGACGTGGGCTGGGGCCTTGTAAGGACCAGAACATGAGCCTGGGCTTTGGGAGGATGAGGGTATGTGCCAGGGCATGGTGGACAGGACGTGAGCCAGGAACTTGTGAGGACCAGGATGTGAGCCTTGGCCTGGTATGGACTAGCAGGTGTTCCGGGGTCTGGTGGGCCAGGATGTGAGCCAGGTCCTTGTGAGCACCAGTAAGTGAGCTGGGGCCTTGTGTGGACCAGGATGTGAGCCAGGGCCTTGTGAGGACCAGGACGTGAGTCAGGGCCTTGTGAGGACCAGGACTTGAACCAGGACCTCGTGAGGACCAGAACATGAGCTGGGCCTTGTGAGGACCATGACGTGAGCCAGGGCCTTGTGAGGACCAGGACGTGAGCCAGGGCCTTGTGAGGACCAGGATGCGAGCCAGGGCCTGGCAGACCAGGATGTGAGCTGGCACCTTGTGAAGACCAGGACGTGAGCTGGGGCCTTGTGAAGACCAGGACGTGAGCAAGTGCCTTGTGAGGACCAGGAAGTGAGGTGGGGCCTTATGAGGACCAGGATGCGAGCCAGGGCCTGGCGGACCAGGATATGAGCCGGCACCTTGTGAAGACCAGGACGTGAGCTGGGGCCTTGTGAAGACCAGGACGTGAGCCAGTGCCTTGTGAGGACCAGGACGTGAGCTGGGGCCTTGTGAAGACCAGGACGTGAGCTGAGCCCTTGTGAGGACCAGGAAGTGAGCTGGGGCCTTGTGAAGACCAGGACATGAGCTGGGGTGCTGTGAGGACCAGGACATGAGCCAGAGCCTCGTGAGGACCAGGATGTGAGCTAGGGCCTGGTGAGGACCAGGCTGTGAGCCGGGGCCTTGTGTGGACCAGGACAAGAGACAGGGCCTTGTGAGGACCAGGTCGTGACCCAGGGGCTTGTGTGGACCAGGACATGAGCCGGGGCCTGGTGGAACAGGATGTGAGCTGGAGCATGGTGGACCAGGACAGTAGCCGGGCTTTGTGAGGACCAGGACGTAAGCATGGGCCTGGTAGACCAGGACGTGAGCCACGGTCTGGTGGACCACGACATGACCCAGTGCCTTATGGGGACCAGGGCACGAGCCAGGGCCTTGTGAGGACCAGGACGTGAGCTGGAGCCAGGTAGACCAGGACGTGATCCGGGGTCTGGTGGACCAGAACGTGAGCCGGGTCATTGTGAGGACCAGGACAGGAGCCGGGGCCGTGTGAGGATCAGGACGTAATCCGTGGGCCTTATGAGGATCAGGACATGAGCCGGGGCTTTGTGAGGACCAGTAGGTGAGCATGGGCCTGTGGACCTTGTGAGGACCAGGATGTGAGCGTGGGCCTGGTAGACCAGGACATGAACCGGGGCCTTGTGAGGACCAAGACGTGAGCCAGGGCCTTGAGAGGACCAGGATGTGAGCTGAGGCCTTGTGAGGACCAGGGCGTGAGCCAGGGCCTGGTGAGGACTAGGACGTGAGCCGAGGCCTGGTGGACCAGGACGTGAGCCGGGGCCTTGTGAGGACCAGGACGTGAGCGTGGACCTGGTGGATCTTGTGAGGACCAGGATGTGAGCGTGGGCCTGGTAGACCAGGACGTGAGCCGGGGTCTGGTGGACCATGATGTGACCCGGGGCCTTGTGAGGAACAGGACTTGAGCCAGGGCCTTGTGAGGACCAGGACGTGAGCCGGACCTGGTGGACCAGGATACTGAGCCAGCTCTCGCTCCCTGGGAGAGGCCAGACTAAACACCTGGTTTGTACTCTCTTGCAGGACCAGGGAAGGGTCAGTCCAGAGATCCAATGACACCAGAGACTGGGGCGCTGGACTTCCATCCCCTGTTTTTCATTATATTTCTCCCTGAAACAGATAAAACTGTGTGAAATCTCCTTGAGAGAGATTCATATTATCCCAGATCTCACAGGACTCACAATCTGCAGAAGGAGGCTGAGAATGAACGTCCTTGCACATGAACTGTTCTACTCTTCTCTGCCACGATTCCCCGGGTGGTACCAAATATTTCAATAGAGTGATCCCCTGAATATTCATGCCTGTACTTTCATGTGATACGTAAGTGCATTCTGGGGGTTGTAGTCTTGGTAACTTCACTAAAGCCAGTGGTTTAAAAAATAAACTCCATGCATGGAGGAGATGTGTGCCTTTGTCAGGAGCCATCTGCGGCTCTGTGGTAATTCAGATACTTTTCGAAAACTTAAATTATGAGCTCTTAAAATAAAATGATATGTCTGGAAAGGAGCATCTCTGGGCGGTGAGAGCAGTGGCTGAGGCGGTCCACATTCTTCATACCCGGAAGACAGGACAGGCCTCACCTCCTACCCCTACAGGGCAGGTTTCATCCCAGCAGACGACACGCCTCCACTCCTCTGCATCCTCCCGGACCCGCCTCACCCCCTCTGCACCCCCAGCTTAGGACAGGTACTACCTCCTCTGCACTCCTGGACAGGCCTCACCTGCACTTAACCCCATGGACAGGACATGCTTTACCTCCTCTGCACCCCGGACAGGCCTCGCCTCCTCTGCTCCCCCTGGACAGGCATCTCCCCTGCACCTCTCAGGACAGGCCTCACCTCCTCGGCGCCCCTGGACAGGCTTCACCTCCCCTGCACCTCTAGACAGACCTCTCCTCCTCTGCACCCCTGGACAGGCCTCTCCTCCTCTGCACCCCTGGATGGGCTCACCTCCTCTGTACCCCTGGACAGGCTTCACCCCCCCTGCACACCTGGACAGACCTCTCTTACTCTGCACCTCTGGACAGGCCTCTCCTCCTCTGCACCCCTGGACAGGCCTCTCCTCCTCTGCATCCCTGGATAGGCCTCACCTCCTCTGCACCCCTGGACAGGCCTCGCCTCCTCTGCACCCCTGGACAGGCCTCTCCTCCTCTGCACCCCTGGACAGGCCTCACCTCCTCTATACCCCTGGACATGCCTCACCTCCTCTGCACCCCTGGACAGGCTTCACCTCCTCTGCACACCCCGGGACAGGCCTCACCTTCTCTGCACCCCTGGACAGGCCTCTCCTCTGCATCCCTCAGGACAGGCTTCACCTCTTCTGCTCCCCCTGGACTGGCATCTCCTCTGCACCCCTCAGGACAGGCCTCTCCTCCTCTGCACCCCTGGACAGGCCTCTCCTCCTCTGCACCTCTTGACAGGCGTCACCTTCTTTGCAACCCCCCCTGAAAAGGACATGCCTCACCTCCTTTGCACCCTTTGGACAAGCCTCACCTCCTCTGTACCCCCCTGGAAGGCCTCACCTCCTCTGCATCCCTGGACAGGCCTCACCTCCTCTGCACCCCTGGACAGGCCTCGCCTCCTCTGCACCCCTGGACAGGCCTCTCCTCCTCTGCAGCCCTGGACAGGCCTCACCTCCTTTGCTCCCCTGGACAGGCCTCACCTCCTCTATACCCCTGGACATGCCTCACCTCCTCTGCACCCCTAGACAGGCCTCACCTGCTCTGCACCCCTGGACAGGCCTCTCCTCTGCATCCCTCAGGACAGGCATCACCTCTTCTGCTCCCCCTGGACTGGCATCTCCTCTGCACCCCTCAGGAAAGGCCTCACATCCTCTGCACCCCTGGACAGGCTTCACCTCCCCTGCACACCTGGACAGACCTCTCCTACTCTGCACCTCTGGACAGGCCTCTCCTCCTCTGCACCCATGGACAGGCCTCTCCTCCTCTGCACCTCTTGACAGGCGTCACCTTCTTTGCAACCCCCCCTGAAAAGGACATGCCTCACCTCCTTTGCACCCTTTGGACAAGCCTCACCTCCTCTGTACCCCCCTGGAAGGCCTCACCTCCTCTGCCTCCCTGGACAGGCCTCACCTCCTCTGCACCCCTGGACAGGCCTCGCCTCCTCTGCACCCCTGGACAGGCCTCTCATCCTCTGCACCCCTGGACAGGCCTCACCTCCTCTGCTCCCCTGGACAGGCCTCACCTCCTCTATACCCCTGGACAGGCATCTCCTTTGCACCCCTCAGGACAGGCATAACCTCCTCTGCACCCTTGGACAGGCCTCACCTCCTCTGCACCCCCATGGAACAGGCCTCAACTCTTCTCCACCCGCATTGCAGGCCTCATCACCTCTGCACACATGGACAGGCCTCACCTCCTCTGCACCCCTGGACAGGCCACTCTTCCTCTGCTCCCATGGACAGGCCTCACCTCCTCTGCACCCCTGGACAGGCCTCACCTCCTCTGCACACCCCGGAACAGGCCTCACCTTCTCTGCACCCCTGGACAGGCCTCTCCTCTGCATCCCTCAGGATAGGCATCACCTCTTCTGCTCCCCCTGGACTGGCATCTCCTCTGCACCCCTCAGGACAGGCATCACCTCCTCTGCACTCAGGGACAGGCCTCACCTACTCTGCACCCCTGGACAGGCCTCACTTGCTCTTAACCCCATGGACAGGACAGGCCTCACCTCCTCTGCACCCATGGACAGGCCTCACCTCCTCCCTCCCCCTGGGGAGGCATCACCTCCCCGCACCCCTCGACAGGCCTCACCTCCTCTGCACCCCTGGACAGGCCTCTCCTCCTCTGCATACCCGGACAGGCCTCACCTCCTCTGCTCCCCTGGACAGGTCACATCTCCTCTGCACCCCTGGACAGGCCTCGCCTCCTCGGCATCCCTGGACAGGCCTCGCCTCCTCTGCTCCCCTGGACAGGTCTCACCTCCTCTGCACCCCTGGACAGGCCTCTCCTCCTCTGCACCCCTGGATGGGCCTCACCTCCTCTGCACTCCTGGACAAGTCTCTCCTACTCTGCACCTCTGGACAGGCCTCTCCTCCTCTGCACCCCTGGACAGGCTTCACCCCCCCTGCACACCTGGACAGACCTCTCCTACTCTGCACCTCTGGACAGGCCTCTCCTCCTCTGCACCCCTGGACAGGCCTCTCCTCCTCTGCATCCCTGGACAGGCCTCACCTCCTCTGCACCCCTGGACAGGCCTCGCCTCCTCTGCACCCCTGGACAGGCCTCTCCTCCTCTGCACCCCTGGACAGGCCTCACCTCCTTTGCTCCCCTGGACAGGCCTCACCTCCTCTATACCCCTGGACATGCCTCACCTCCTCTGCACCCCTGGACAGGCCTCACCTCCTCTGCACACCCCGGGACAGGCCTCACCTTCTCTGCACCCCTGGACAGGCCTCTCCTCTGCATCCCTCAGGACAGGCATCACCTCTTCTGCTCCCCCTGGACTGGCATCTCCTCTGCACCCCTCAGGACAGGCCTCACATCCTCTGCACCCCTGGACAGGCTTCACCTCCCCTGCACACCTGGACAGACCTCTCCTACTCTGCACCTCTGGACAGGCCTCTCCTCCTCTGCACCCCTGGACAGGCCTCACCTCCTTTGCTCCCCTGGACAGGCCTCACCTCCTCTATACCCCTGGACATGCCTCACCTCCTCTGCACCCCTAGACAGGCCTAACCTCCTCTGCACACCCGGGATAGGCCTCACCTTCTCTGCACCCCTGGACAGGCCTCTCCTCTGCATCCCTCAGGACAGGCATCACCTCTTCTGCTCCCCCTGGACTGGCATCTCTTCTGCACCCCTCAGGATAGGCCTCACATCCTCTGCACCCCTGGACAGGCTTCACCTCCCCTGCACACCTGGACAGACCTCTCCTACTCTGCACCTCTGGACAGGCCTCTCCTCCTCTGCACCCCTGGACAGGCCTCTCCTCCTCTGCACCTCTTGACAGGCGTCACCTTCTTTGCAACCCCCCCTGAAAAGGACATGCCTCACCTCCTTTGCACCCTTTGGACAAGCCTCACCTCCTCTGTACCCCCCTGGAAGGCCTCACCTCCTCTGCCTCCCTGGACAGGCCTCACCTCCTCTGCACCCCTGGACAGGCCTCTCCTCCTCTGCACCCCTGGACAGGCCTCTCCTCCTCTGCCCCATGGACAGGCCTCACCTCCTCTGCACCCTTGGACAGGCCTCACCTCCTCTGCACCCTTGGACAGGCCTTACCTCCTCTGCACCCCTGGACAGGCCTCACCTCCTCTGCACCCTTGGACAGGCCTCACCTCCTCTGCACCCTTGGACAGGCCTCACCTCCTCTGCACCCCTGGACAGGCCTCTCCTCCTCTGCCCCATGGACAGGCCTCACCTCCTCTGCACCCTTGGACAGGCCTCTCCTCCTCTGCATCACTCACTCACAGGAGGGGGGGGGGGGGGGGGGGAAGGGATCTGATCCATGGATTAATAAATTGCAGCCAAGTGAGTTGGCAGCTCTCCTACCTGATCAGAAACCTGTCCGGGCTCTCTCCTCCTCCTGGGGGGCAGATCTGGGGTCTGGGGGGGGGGGTCAGGGGCAGATCTGGGGTCTGTGAGGGTCTGAAGATGGAGGTAACTGTCCACCAGACAGGGCTCCTTCCTCCTCTGCAGCAGGCTGGACACACCAGGAGAAGGAGGAAGTGATGTCACCACCGCTGCTGGTGCTGTCTCTAACGCCGCTGACCCGGAAGAGGAAACCCTTCTCCCTTGCATACAATGTGCAGCTCAGTGGGTTTCATCAGCAGGTGAGGAGCGCACTCTGGTGGCTGCAGACGGAACCGCTACCTCCAGGCTCCAGCAGTGAATTCATTTCACACAAACAAGCATTTATACCTGTAAAGACCTGGGATTTCAGATGTCACAGACGTGAATGTTTTTAAGGGTCAGGCAGTTCAAGTACAGGGTCTCACACTTGGCAGCTGCTGTAAAAAAGTATTTATAGCTTCACTTCAGATGAGCATCTTTCAAACACTGATGTAAAGGACTGAAGAGTATTTACAGAAAGGTGACACCTGGAAGTGATAGTCCGTATTTCAGTTAATATATCTGTATTTCAATGAATGATATGTATTTCAATGAACATATCTGTATTTCAATGAATATATCTGTATTTCAATGAATATATGAGCATATCGGTCAGTTTTGCAATTAAACTGGGCAGCTTATTTATTTATTTAACTCATGTATTTGCAGTTTTTTAAAACCACAGCGTGGTACATAGGAAAGTAAACAGAGGAAAATACCATGAATTTTAAACACCAGATCAGTGACAATGAGGCACAGGTCATGTGTCAAAGCTGAAGGGGACAGACCTGTATCCTCAGCACTTCTTGAGTGGGGTACAGGGGGGAGTCATCTAGACAGTCACCTTGAGGTTTGTCTTAAGCTTTCTAGAGTGTTCATAGGACTTTGCTCTTTCTGGTCCCTACACGCCGGGAAAGAACGTGCATGTGCGTGATCCAAAGGATCAGAATCAGCTTCCGGCCTGGCCATTGTAATGTCAGCCAAGCGCATTGCTCGCATTCTGGTTGTCTGTTTGTACCATACGTTATCTTAACAGCATCTATCTAACATTTTCTAGCTTTACAATTGCACCTTAATCCGTTCTTATTAATGTCATTCTTTTTTGAAGGCCCTTGGATTTCTATCCATGGGCTGTGTTTGGATGTGTATCATTGGAAGAGATTTCTAAAGTATCAGGTTTTAAATTAGTTATGCCACTGATGGGCGTACGAACCACATATTCCTAAACATAATGGGGTGCATTGTAGTGGCGGCTTGTGACTTTTGAAAGTAGTAAGGCGTAGAAGTTGGGGCTGAGTGTTACATCGGAACCAAGCAAAGCAAGCAAGCCTGATCAACAAAAGGGGATTTGGGGGTTGTCCCCTCTGTGAAAATGTTTAAAAAGAGTGCACTTTAATACAAAATTATTTTACATGCAATTAGACATGGGGACACAAATTTAAAAAAGTTCTAGCAACTGCCTCCTTAAACTGACCGACTTGCGTGCACAACTGTACCTTTTATAATGTGTATATGTAATTGTGATTGTGTGTACATGTAGTGTGTATGAAGCATGAGCTGCTGTACTGTACCTGCTCTGTGTGTGTAAAGCGTGTGCTGTTGTTGCCTGACTGTACATGTCAAATGTAAGTGAGCAAGAGAGCGAGTGAAGCTTTTTCTGATATTGATGTACTGTACCTGATGTGTGTGTGTGTGTTTCTGTATGTTTGTGAAAGCACATGTATGTTCAGTACTGCTTCTGCCAGAGGGTGCCTGCCAGTCATGTGTGTGTGTGTGTGTGTTTCTGTATGTTTGTGAAAGCACATGTATGTCCAGCACTATTTCTGCCAGAGGGTGCCTGCCAGTCATGTGTGTGTGTGTGTGTGTGTGAAGCTTGTGCTACTGTTGCCTGACCGGCTGCTGTTCCGTGTGGGAGAGCAGAATGAAATGGTGAAGCTTCTGCTTGTTAGCGTAATAAGCGAATCTCGAGAACAGTGTTTTCACTACACAAACACTAAAACTGCTGGCCACTGACACTGCTTGCTGCTTTACTCACCAAAACACGGGGTGTGCAGCAGCGCCTACTAGTGCCGAGAGAACCTGCTCTCCGGCGCCTCGGTGACGCTGTTGAGTGGTGAACCACCCTCCACATATCTGACTCTCGCAGGGCTGACTCTACCTGATTAACTGCTCTGAGGGGTTGGAGGAAGTGGGTTTCCAAAGGCCACAATTAAGAGGCAGCCCCATCATTTATCTCAGCGAACCCTATGTAATTGCTGCGCAGTTTGGCTTTTTAAACCGGCTTTCTTGGGGAGAGAGAGGCCCTTCATTACCAGGTCTTAAATACTTGTGTCAACTGATAAGGAGGAGGTGTGAAGGAGCCGGGATAATGCCAAGCCCAGGAGCTGTGTGCTCTGCCCATCGAGGCCTCTGCTGCTGCCTGGCACCGCGGAACAGCTTTGGGGACGGATCTAGGAACCTACAGCCTACCAAACAATCATTAAAAATGCAATAGGTCTCGGCTTTAAATAACTTAAAGCTACTTGCTTTGCTATACAATACCATTAGCAATATCAAATGGCTTTAACTTAATAAAAGGCGAGACCCACTGCATTTTCAATGCTTGTTATCGTATTGCCTCAAGGATTGGACTGCCACCAACCACCTTCGCATTAGTTAAGAGCCTTGGAGTTGTAAGTCTAGCTCAGCCAAGATGACAGTAGCCTTCCTGAGTGACCTTTAATTTGGGATTTAGTGACTACCTGCCATGCCCGGCGTAAGGTCCATTTATCAGTGCAGCTTTTCAATGCAGAGGGCTTTACTTTGGATTTTATTTTAGCCCTTTTAGTTCCAGAGTATCACAAGTCAGCATCTAAAATGGTGTAACCCAGCTAGAAGCTGTGGCCACACCTTGCCCTGCAGAGCCATTGGAAGCACTCGGGGGGAGGGGGCTTCACCAGGCCTAGTGTGGCATACATCTGCATAGCATAGTAACTGGAAACTTCAAAAAAACTTCAATCAAACCACCTGTAGCACATTATACAAAGGACATTTTCAATGGACACAAAACAGCCAGAGATTAATTTTCTACAAACCGCTGAAGACTGTAATCAGAAGCCTGCAAACAATCACACACAGTACCCGCCTTAGCACGAAACACCAGCACGCCCGCTCTTACGTTTGAACAACTTAGATGGACTGAGTCATTCATCCCAAGCCTTTCCAGCTGTTGTGGCCTCAATCAATGCACTCTATGCATACAGAACAGCCTCAATGTACACTGATCGCACAATATATCAATAGCCCAGTGTTCCCCAAAAACATCAGTTTTACAATGGTGGCAATAAACAACAACTGCACATTGATTTCCAAAGACAGCATCAAATACTGCTCACCCAAATAATCCCTTTGCTTAAACTAGGCCATTATGTATTGCGCCACAAAATAGATATAACACATCGGTTTAAAAATATTTTTCTATTACAAGTTATATTTAAAACAAGCATTTGCAATGCAATAGGTCTCGCATTAGGAAAGTTTGAGCTAGTGGTATTGTAAATGACTTTTTTTTTATTTATGTGTTGATTTTGAAAATAGTGAAATTAATAGCTTTGTCATTTACAATGCCAATAGTTTAAACTTTCGCAAACGTGACACTTATAGCATTTGTAATGCAATATTTGTTATATTTACATGACTTAGATGTATTAATATTACAAATAACAATGGCTTTTATTTTTTTAAATAATTAATACTTAAATAACAGGTATTGTAATTTATAATGGCGATACCTTAAACTTGTGTAAATAACTTTTGGGAAGATTATGTTCAGTGTATTTTATTGTGATGAAAATCCAAGAACAGAAGTGAAATATTAACATCTTTTTGTGACACATGTAATAAAGCTTGAAGCATTGAGAGAACATATTAGAACCAGTTGTTATTGAATGGTTGCACAGAGTGATGCTGTGGCGTTCAGTGGTGCTGAGTGATGCTGTGGCCTTCAGTGGTGCTGAGTGATGCTGTGGTGTTCAGTTGGGCTGAGTGATGCTGTGGCGTTCAGTGGTGCTGAGTGATGCTGTGGCGTTCAGTGGTGCTGAGTGATGCTGTGGCGTTGAGTGGTGCTGAGTGATGCTGTGGCGTTGAGTGATGCTGTGGCATTAAGTGATGCTGTGGCATTGAGTAATGCTGTGGCATTCAGTGATGCTTTGGCATTGAGGGATGCTGTGCACTGAGTTGTGCTGTGGCGTTGAGTGGTGCTGTTGAGTGGTGCTGTGGCATTGAGTGGTGCTGTGGCATTGAGTGGTGCTGTGGCATTGAGGGGTGCTGTGGCATTCAGTGGTGCTGAGTGATTCTGTGGCGCTGAGTGATGCTGTGGCATTGAGTGATGCTGTGGCGTTGGGTGGTGCTGTGGTGTTGAGTGGTGCTGTGGTGTTGAGTGGTTCTGTGGCGATGAGTGGTGCTGTGGCATTGAGGGGTGCTGTGGCGTTGAGTGATGCTGTGGCATTGAGTGGTGCTGTGGCATTGAGTGGTGCTGTGGCATTGAGGGGTGCTGTGGCATTGAGGGGTGCTGTGGCATTCAGTGGTGCTGAGTGATTCTGTGGCGCTGAGTGATGCTGTGGCATTGAGTGATGCTGTGGCGTTGAGTGATGCTGTGGCGTTGGGTGGTGCTGTGGTGTTGAGTGGTGCTGTGGTGTTGAGTGGTTCTGTGGCGATGAGTGGTGCTGTGGCATTCAGTGGTGCTGAGTGATTCTGTGGCGCTGAGTGATGCTGTGGCATTGAGTGATGCTGTGGCGTTGAGTGATGCTGTGGCGTTGAGTGATGCTGTGGCAGGATGGATCCCACTGATTTCAGAAAAGGTCAAAGGGTGCGTAATATCACATCTGCCACCACCAGCAGTTTGGTGAATGGGGGACAATAATTGTAAGGTCACAGTGAAGCTTTTATTGTGGAAGTGGAAAGTGCACCTGCCCCTGAGAGCCAGCTACGAGACGGGACAGTAGTGTGTGCCAGCAGTAGCACCACCCTCCTTCGCTTGTGAACTGGGAAACTCTTATCACATGTAAAATCAGAGCAGAACCGTGGAACATATACAGGCGCGGGACTGGAAGCTTCCATCCAGGAACAGCGGGTCAGGGGTCAGGCACTGCAGACACACTCTGGGTATCGGTCAGCATCTCACCTGGAAGGACGATGTGTCCTCTTCTGCAACAGAAAGGGGCAGGTAGAGGGAGGGAGAGCAGGGGCGGGAGAAGCGAGAAATGAAATAGGAGCAGAGAAAACAGATAAGGGAAGGCAGTGTGGACAGAGGAGAAACAAATGCACGAATAAAGTGAGGGAAAGGATAGAAAGAGAGTAGAGTGACAAGATAGAGAAACAGGGACGAGGGGAGACGTTTAGAGAAATATGAGGTTGAGAGAGGATGAGAGGGACAAAGGGAGGTAGAAAAAAAATTAAAGGAACAGAAGGGAGGAGGGGCCAATCGAGAAAGAAGGTGGGGAAACAGGGCACGAGGAAGTAGGAGAGAGGGAGAGAAATAGAGGCGAGAGAGCGAGCAGGCACAGAGAGGGGAAGGGGCAGAGAAAAACGTGTGTTACTTAAGTAAATAAAGCTGATTAAATATCATTTCACAGCGCCTAATCACAAACCTTTAACCCGGATTGGCATATGGCAGCAGGTCAGCACTAAAAGAAAAGGGTGAAAAGTAGCCGGCAGAGGAAAGGCAGCGCTGGGAGGGGGGCTGGGTAACCATGCCAGCATCCCGATTCACGAGCAGATGGTCCTGTTTATGACCTGCGGAGCGCGTGAAGTGGATGGTGGCAAATGGACTCAAAGCGGCTGGTCGCTTTGATGTTCTTGGCTTGCTTTGTGGGATGGCGGGAGTTTCAGATCCTCAACAGAGTCAGCAAGTTTCCAAGTACTAAGTGGAAATGTAGTCCTTAGTACCAGGTTATGGTCCTGTCCAGATTTTCATTCTGCTCCTCTAGTGCACGATGAAACATAACCAAACTAGGGCACAAATTAGAAAAGCAAGACTGCGTTATTCAACATGCACAGGGATATGGACTTGAACATTAAGCAGGCCTCCCAGGTGCACTTTAGAAATGGGGCTGGAGAGCTGTGCAGTCTGGCTGCAGTCCAATATCTATCTATCTTATTTAATATCTGTAACCCTGCTGAAATAACCAGTGATAGGAGCAGAAAAGCACCACTGTTAGTCTGGTACTATAGTAGCTCCTGTTGTGATTGGGATTCTGAAACTGGGGGATCAGGCATGTCAAAAATGAAACAACTGTGAAACAAACTATACTTATAAAAGCAGGACAAATGTATTTGTAAAAGAGTCTGCTAGCAACAAATTGATACTTGCGGTGTGAGTTCAGAGTACTTGGGTCACTGTGAAGCGTGTAGTCAAATATATGATGACATGCTAGCGAAAAAGCACCAAAACTCAGGTAAAAAATACAAAAAAACACACAGGACACATCAATACAATGATCGACCATGGTTTCAAAGAACAAACTCTATATTTTGTTAAGACTTTTGTGAATCTGCCTAATAGGTTGTCATCTTGTCGGGGTGCATTTGTATCCATGTCTACTGTCATAAGGGTGGGGGCTGTAAGCACCAGGTCAGCGATGGTTCGGCATGCTCCCAGGCTTCCAGGAACCTGAGACAGGCCTTGGGTGTTAAGGCCCGAGATAGGATGGCGCTCAAAGGTCACGAAGAGCATATAAGGCTGCTCTAGCAACTCGCGAGTCGGCCCTGAAGATGGAGGCCTGGAGTACACTGAGTAATAGCTCAAAGTTCTGGTGCATTATTAACAGCCCATTTCTATCTGGAAATAATGCTAAATTACTGGAAGCCCATATCACTGAGGACAATTGAGTACATCATTTCGAGGGTATCTTCCAGTCGGATACCCCGCCAACTGAGGGGCAGGAAAGGGTGGAAGGCAAGTCGGAACTTATTTTTACCACCCAAGAGGTAAGAGCTGGTATTCTGGGTCTGTTTAAAAACAAGGCCCCCGTGCCAGATGGGATCCCGCCATATCTCTACATCGCCCACGTAGAAACCTGGGTGCCTGTCCTCACAGCTGTTATCAATGCTGCAGTCCAGGTTGCCGCCCAGATTCTTGGGCTTTATCGATTATAGTCCCGGTATTTTAAAAAGGGATATCGGTACAGTACCTATTGTTATAGGTTCATTTCTCTTCTGGACTCTGTGGTGAAGGTGATGGGCCACATGGTACTTGACACACTTGTATCTTGGGTTGATGAAAACAACTTTTTATCCGATATCCGAAAAGGCTTTCGCCCAGGTAGTTCCACCGTGGAACAGTGTTTTAAACCTGTACATGGTTCTCAACAAATACATTGTGGCTCGTTCCAGCCCCATATACCTAGCCTTCATGGACCAGTCCTCAGCATTCGACTGTGTCAATAGGTCCAAGCTGTGGCAGCTGATGTCCTCCATTGGCATAGACAGTAACATAATTTTATTTCTGCTGGATCTTCACCGTGATTCAACCGCGGTTGTCTGCTATTCAAAGGATCTGAAAGTGTCCAGTCAGCTTGACATCAAGAAAGGGGTGTGTCAGGGGTGCATTTTAGCACCCTTTCTTTTTAACCTCTATATTAACTCCTTAGAGAAGACCCTTTTGGCCACAAATGCTGATTGTCCTCAGGTTGGCAAGCGTAGCCTGCCAGTCCTCCTATACGCAGACGATGCAGTCCTTGGGCGAAGGCAGCTAGGGGCCTACAACTTCTTCTGAATTCTTTTGCCCTTTTTATGAATGACTTGAACCTTTCGTTAAATCATTCAAGTCGTTCATTATGCAGGTGGGACCTCGTAAAGTTAAGCAGTTCACTTTTAAATTCGGACTTTCGTCAATACCGAAGACCAATGTTTTCTCCTATTTGGGAGTTGTGTTTGACGATTCCTTGAGTTGGTGCCCTTTGTTTACTTGGAAGAAAGGTGATCTAGTGAAAGCTTTTTCAGCTGTTTTTAACTTTGCCAGCAGAGTGGGAGGGAAGCCAGTAGGGGCTCTTTTGAATACATATGAAGACAAATATATCTCAAAGGTTAGTTATGGGAGTGAGATATGGGGCCACATTGGGGTAGTGGCAGTGCAAAATGCTAAAAACTCTTTCCTGCGATGGGCCCTTTCTGTCCCACAAAGCACCCCGTTTTATGTTGTGCACGTAGAGTTGGGGATGCCTTTCCTCTCAGATTTACTGGTTTTCCATCCCCTAGCTTTGTGGCTTAATATTTGGGCTAATTAAGAAAATACACTTAGCAAAGACATCCTACGGGAATGCCTTTCACTTGACCATGTCTCAAGCATCCGATGGCTCCAGTATATAAGAGTTGGCCTCTCCAGGGTAGGTAGGAACTATTTGCTAACCCTGAGCGCATTTGTAAGAGAGACCTTTCTCTGGTCAAAGAATGTTTTTTAAAGAATGAGCTGCTGTGATAGAAAGGGAAATTAGCTGTGTAAGCCTAGTGTGCGTAAGTACATTGGGCCACATGCATCAACCTATTTAGGAAGTGCAAACGGTGCGAATCTGTAAATTCGGCCGTTTGCGATTCCTAAATAAGTTTTTGGGATGCATCATACATTTTTGTGAAAATCGCTATTTTTAGTGATTTCCAAAAATGCGATTGCTTTTAAGGAATCGCAAATTTGCGATTCCTTAAAAGCAATGCATGATTGTTTTTCAAATTGCGAATTAGCAATTAGGGGGTGCAAATTACCACGAGGTTGAACCTCGTGGTAATTTGCGAAAAGTTATGAAAATGCTCAAAATTGCATTTTTTAAACTTTCATGTTACAGACACACATGTCCTTAGGACATGTGTGTGTGAAACATGCACTTTAAAATACATTTCAGGGGTGCAGGGGGGGGGTCTTTTGGACCCCCCTCTGCACCCTTGCAATGCATCAAACAAATGGGATTCGCCAAAAAAAAAGTGCAAAACGGCATTGATTCCTATGGGCCTCTAGGCCCATAGGAATCAATGTAATGCCATTCCTTAATTGCGATTCGCAATTAAGGAATCGCAAATACCGAAAATTAAGAAATCCTAAAAACTTTTAGGATTTCTTGATGCCTAGGATTTTGCAATTCCTAAATTGCGATTCCTTAATTTTCGCAATTTAGGAAATGCAAAATCCTACATTGATGCATGTGGCCCATTGTGTTCAAAACTGTACCAACCATCGAACCTTATTTCCTAGGGCTTAAAAGCATCCATGATCTTTTTCTATTCACCCAGTTTCGGCTCAACTTCTTCCATTACCTCTTGGCACACCCTTGCGGCTCTCACAGAGGCCTCGTGCCTCATGCCCTGTGGCTGCAACGGTGAGTCTCCTCAGGACATGATGCACTTTTTTAATGTTTTGTAATTTTAATGCTGTCTTTCATAAAGTTATTTATTATTCCCATTCTCAAAAAAGCGGGGTTTAGGAGGGTGAGACCAGCTCTTAACTTTTTACAACTGCTCTAATGACACTGTTTTGCATACGCTTAACTTTTTACGGGTCACTGTTCAGGTCAAGCTGCGATTAACTTCTGTACTGTAATTCATGAATTTTTATCTTGTGTTCTGATTAACTTGGACGTATTATATTTGTCAATCTGTAACTTGGAAAATGTTTTATCATTTTATGTATGACTTTTAGGGTTTTCTTTTATAAAACCGAATAAAGTTTGTTGCTAATAATCACTAGGGGATTCATTTACAGAGTAGCATGGTATCCCTCACAATAACTTCAGGAGTCACAGTCCACACAATGTATATGCGTTGTTCCCCCTACTTCCAAGTTTACATGTATCCCCAATCACCTGCCCAAACCTCTCCCTGCTGATGCCAATGTGGTACTCCGTCAACCCGCAGACCATATCTTTGGCCCCTTTGAAAGTGCCCATACAATAAAAATGCTGCAGTTGTAAATACATATCAACTACCATTTGTTGTGTTTGAAACATTTTATTGAATAATAAAACCTAATAAACATAAGCTGATTATTAAAGCAAAACAAAACATCAGTTGCCATACACATAAGAGACGATAGTTGTACATAAAAATCAACATAATGTAACACAGCAAAGTTATGTAGAGCACATTTCCTAATTTCGGGCAATCTTTAAAGTTCAACAATAGAAACGTTCATAAAGAACAGGAAAGGAAAGAAAGAAGGTGGGATACAGTAATTTCATTAATGTAATGCTTCCTACATATAGAAAAACAAAATTAATTATTTTCCTTTTTTTTTTATTATTTTTATTGATGCGTTAAAAATCACAGTTACAGACACGTACTCAGTATAATTACAGTGATACATATTAATTATTTTCCTTGAGCAATAATGTCTGCACACTAAAATACTAAGAGAAATATATTGAACAATGAACATTTCATGTGTATAAAGAACAGGAAAGGAAAGAAAGAAGGTGGGATACAGTAATTTCATTAATGTAATGCTTCCTACATATAGAAAAACAAAATTAATTATTTTCCTTAAGCAATAATGTCTGCACACTAAAATACTAAGAGAAATATATTGAACAATGAACATTTCATATGTAATTAGAATTCAATTTGAATATTTTAACCTCCTCAGCATTATTTGACTCATGATTACAACCTGAATGCTTTCTGGAAAGGAACCGCCTCATGGGGTTAAAAATCACATCTTTTCCAACAATAGGATTCAAATGATAAACTTGAATTTCAATTCAATAAATATATACAAAATCCATACACTTTTGTAGAATTGTCACCTAAACTTGAATTCAATCCACCTTTTGATTAAACACTTCCCATTCCAGCAAGCATCACAGGACCACTTGTTGTTATCTTTCCAATTAGTGATAATGTTTCAGATGGCAACAACAATAAATATGTTTAGAATTTTACCTCCGAAAGGAAAAACATGCCATTTCTGAATCATGGTGCACAATAAAATGTAAGAACAGAAGGGCATCTTTCGGTATAGCATTCATTAAGGTTTGACCAGGCTTGAAACCAGAATTCCTGAACTTTTGGACATTTAAATGTCATATTTTAAAAGTTTAAACAGACCCTGGACGAGTTCCGCAAAAAATAGAAGATGACTGAATTGTACTTAGAGAAAATGGGCTGATATGTAATCTATTGATGTAAAATACAGTGGTCAGGCAATGCCGGGGGATCTAAACTATTCAGATTTTAACTCCATAGTTTGTTCAATAAATTGACTGAGCATAATACTTGAAGGTCCATCTCTCAGATCAGTTCGATTACAGTTTTAGTTGAGATAACGCTAAAAGAGATCAATGATAAATAGATTTTAAAAGTCATGGCTGGAATTGATCCTTGGTCTAAATCTAGATTATTGTCTACAATAGAAACCAGTACAGACAGATCAAATCTAAAAGGATTGAATATGTTTATTATAGTGGTTTGGAGTGAACCCAGAAGACACACATTGTTCCTGAAACTCAGAAAATGTATCTTACGATTATGATTACATCTTATTTTATGGCCAGAGACTGCTTTAGCTGCTTTCCTGTTTAAGTGACAACATTTGCAAATATATTTAACAAAACATTAAAGCTGGATGTCAGAAATTCTGTCTTTAAGAATTGTGTAAGAGTTATGTGTGATGGTTTTTATTTGATCTGAAGGAACACTAACCCTAAATATGTACATGCACCTTTTATTATTCAACTAACATTATTAGCAAACTTAATTTGAAGGGAATTGAGAAAAATGGCCTCATGTACCACCGGTTTTATTGTTAAAACAATTCCACTTGTTCGGTAATTCACAGAGTTTGTAAATGCTAAACCCCTTTTTTAAATGTACTAAGCCCATTTAACAATTCAGAATTTGGAAGGGAAATGTTAATAGTTTCCCTTCTGAATATTTAATACATCCTTAAGGTATGTATTAAGCTTTGAAACCATAGGTGGGCTGAAAAACAGTAACAGGAGGTAGTAACCCAAGGGGACATTTGTTATGTTATGTTATGTTATGTTAATATCATTTATTTTGCGCACAGATGCTCCAGCTAAGGAGCGCCCTGGCGCAGGTAATGGTGGACATAACACAACGCTAAAAGAACAGGAAAGTGAATATAAGGAAATTTAAAACAAGTGAGTTTTCAGGGCCCTACGAAATACTAATAAGTCCTCTAACAGGCGGATTTCTAAAGGGAGAGCATTCCAGAGGGTCGCAGCTCTCACACGAAAAGAACGACTGCCCATCCGGCTAAGCCTGAAACGCGGGACAACCACAAGGGATTGCCCGAGAGATCTAAGAGAGCGGGTCGGGACATAGGCGGATACGAGATTATTAAGAATCTCAGGTGCCGACCCTTTTAAAATTTTGAAAGCAAGGCTAAGGGCCTTGAAATGAATTCGACTTTTAATCGGTAGCCAGTGTAGGGACCGCAAAGTATTAGAAGTGGGACAGAACCTTGGCAGACCCACCACTGCTCTTGCAGCCGCGTTCTGTACGCGTTGTAAGCGAACGATCTCCGATTGGTTTGCTCCCAGTAGGAGCGAGCTGGCATAGTCCAGCCGGGACATAATCGTCGCTTGAATGACCAACTGTCTTGTGGGAGCATCAAAAAATTTGAGCACCGGCCTTAGCCCACGCAGGACACCAAAACAGCATGCCGCCACTCTCTTAGTCTGGGTCGTAAAGCAGAGGGTGTGATCTAACCACACTCCCAGGTTTCTGAGTTCCATCACTGGTGTAGGGGTCGGCCCTAACTCACGAGGCCACCAGCTGTCCCCCCAGCTGAATCTGTGAATCTGTGAATCTGAAAGTAAAATGGGGTGCATTAAAAAATGCCTTTTTTTAAAAACAATCACAGACACAGTAGTGTGCTGACTCTACAAACAACCACTTTTTACCAAATGGATTATTAGTACATGAACTTCAGTATTTCCTATATTGCCAAAATGTAGTCTTTAATATTTCTGTAATGTAGTGTAAATATTTGTTCCTGTTATTTCCCATTTCAATATTGTCATGAAATGTACCTATTCTTTTTGTCAAACATATTTAAATATCTTTTTTTTTTTAAATCTGTTTTATTTTGTAAATCAGGAGTAGAACATAGGTCCAGATGTGCACAGCGTTAAGCCCACAACCCATTTAGGGCCGGCCGCATTGCTTTCAAGTGTTTCCCAGCATAGAAAAAGGCAATAATAAACTAGTTGGAACACAACATGTCCCCTACAACCCATAGGCCGGCCGCGTGATCTAGTACACTTCACAATATTCGCGTGTTGTGAGAAGTCTCAGGACCTGTTTAAAACCAATAACATTGAGGTCACGGGCTAGAGGCCCATATAAAGTGGATAGTGGTAGATGGACAGAAAAGGGTCAAAAAAAGACATAGTAGAAAGGAGAGGTATACAGCAAAGTAGGGGGTTGGGTGGACGGACGGGAATAGATGTGTGACGGTTTCAGGTGTGGAGAATGAAGGCCTTAATGCTTGTTGAAGGGGTTGGCGTGCACGACTGTTCTAATTATGTGAGAAGCCTGTTAGGATCTGGCAGGAGTATAGCATCCTCAAAGAGTCGCAGCGCTCTAAGCTTGCAGGGTAAATAGCGAGCATGTTCTATTTTACAGAGGTATTTAACTAAGGGTCGCCAAACAGCGGTGAAGCGGGTGTCTCGTGTTTGCAGTCGCGCTGTAAAAAGTTCCATAGTTATTACATACCACAAACGCACGAACCAAGCAGCAATTGGGGTAGTCTCTGCTTTTTTCCGATATAGTGCTATAAGTTGTTTAGCCGCCCCAAGCATGTGAAGTGCTATAGTCCAATCGCTGCAAGTGAGTGCTTTTAGGTTATCAGGTTTAAGGCCCAAAAGGATCATGGCTGTGGACTCAGGCAGGGGGAAGCCCAGAACTTCCTTAATATGACTAAGGACTTCCTTCCAGAGCATGGTCAGGAGCAGACAATCCCATCAAATGTGAATGAAGTCTCCAGATGCATTCGAACACCTCCAGTACAAGGGGGACGTTGCAGGGAACATTTTGTGCAGTCGAGCGGGCGTGTAATACCATTGAGGCATAACTTTGTATGCATTTTCCCTCTGTGAGATGCTAAGATAGACCCTAGGAATGTCTCGCATTGAAATATCTTTATCACAATTTTTGGGGCACTCTAAAAAGTGTTTTCACTCTCTAACTTGAAGCTTCCTAAGAATAATACTGATGCGCAGTTCCTGGTTTCTCCTAGATCATTTAGCTTTCTCACTAAAACAAGCACAATATTGATTTGAGAGCGGTGGTTATTGTAGTCATACGCACTGGGGTTAGTTTAGAAAAGACCAATATAGAACTTCCTTTATCTCTAGAAATAATACTTGCAAAAGTTTATGTTCAATAATTTCAGATAATTTACTGATAAAGATATCAGATAAAGATCCCCTAATTACTTATACCTTGTGGTATCAAAAATCAGCTAGAATTAACAGACTTCTCTTCTAGATAAATCCAGGTTTGAGAAGGTATTAAATGCGATTATCAACTTTCTGTTATTTTAACACATTTTCTCAGTGCACAGAGTATTTTTCCTACATAGATCACAACATTTCAAGCAATGGTCTGTGCTTGAACGTACAATGAAGGGGTAAAAATGCATTTCTATCACAATCAAGAAACCCCTGGGTCTCTGAGGATTACTGTTTCAAATGAAGACCTAGCTAAGATAAAATATCCCTTTAAAATGATGATTTCCCTCACCCACCATAGTTGGCATGCTTCCTTATTGGGAATATCCTTGCACCATGAAACAACCCCCTCACTGAGAGGGAGGAGTTCAGGCATATTTTGTTATAGAGAAAGATATACTAAATACCACAATAATGAGCTCAGGGTAGTGGGGGCAGCAGAGTGAAAGTTAAAACTTGCTAAAGGGTATGTGGTTTCTATTATTTGTACACCCCTGGGCCAGGATTAAAAATAGGACACTGTGGGAGAAATATATATGCACTGTTAGAGTCAATAGGAGGTCAACATGTTTCAGCCTATTAACCCTCCAAATAGGTGTTTGCGGCATTCTTCAGGACTTAATCAAAAGTTCTGCCGCTCAATGTACTCAATCAATAACAAGCATTGTCAAAGCCAATAGGTCTCGCCTTTGGGACCTTATAAGTGTTTAACCATGCATATTCAGTAACAATGTGAAATAATTACTATTACAAAAAAGAAGACTGTAAAGTAACTAAGCTAGACGTGACTTTCTAACTGGTTAATCAAACGTTTCTGGTAAGAGTACACAACGTCAAAAAATTCAATACTGCTTTTATATTAATATACCTTTGAAAGCTTGAAGTGAAAGACAATTCTAAGTGGCATTTGGTTATGAGTAGGCGCTAATGACTATTTCCGGATGACAATGTAATTAGCATTTTTTGTATAAGATGTGCTAAAAGTATGGGTAGGGAAAATGGCTATTTTGGCCAAAGACTGCCCTTTCTATATGCATGCGAGTTTTAATTTGTAAACAGAATCACAATTTGTTATGTGGTACACTCTAATGTTAGATGAATCTGTTTTACCCTTCTGATAAGCAAGGGATGATGATGAACTGTTTTTTCGTCCCTGGTTTTAAATGGATTCAGGTTGGAACAGAAGAGGTGTTGGTTGACTTTACCTCAGAAAATGGTTGTTTCCCGCATGCTGCTTTCATGCGAATTAAATCCCTTCAGAGGAAGAGGCGGCTGCATGCCTGCATATATGGCCAGATCAGTACTTGGCTGTTTCGGTTCTCCACTGGGGCTAGAATAGAAGCTGTTAAGGGCAGGGGCTTAGCTTCCCATTGGTGCAGCAGGTGCAGTGGCACTAGGTCCCAGATGCCTGAAAGGCCCACTGAACCCTGATAACTGCTGTTTGTCACAGTTCAAACAGAGGCCTGAGGGGCCCACAGAACAACGACTATTGCTGTTTTCCACAGTCCAAATGAACGGCAGAGGTCACATTTCCTTTCTTGCCTTAGGGCCCAAGGCACACTGGCTAGGCCACTGGTTAAGGATGCAGTGGGGAAGAAGTGGCGAGACAGGTGGATTATCTAAACAGCTCGACGATGACTTCATGCCTGGGTATTAAAGTATTCATTACAATTAAAGACTTAAGCAGGAATAAATATCATAATATAGGAAGGCCTATGTACAAATGCAGCTCGATTAGCGGCTGCCTTTAACTTCTGACTTATCACCTCTCCTAATTTACAGTTTTATATTAGATGCAGACTTAAATCGTGACCTATGAATATGTTTATCTATCTTTAGGTTCCAAATGACCCATCTTTTCCATATGCAAGTATCAGTCAGGTCGGAAAAGCCTAATGGCTTTGAACTTGATAAAGCCACATTAATCACTGGTCTTGAAATACAAATGGCAGCATTAGGCACGCAGAGGTGTATTCTACGTAATCTCATTATGTTCAGGGTACGGGAGAGAATTTAGGGCATAAAGCACTTTGACAAAAACATTTCTGCCACCACAGAAATTCAATCTTCCTTGTCCTACCCTAGTATACAAGTAGTACCACATTCTTTGTATACCTGAATTAAATAGGCACACAAAATATTACCGTATTTAAAGGCCCAGTTCAGAATTACATGGAAGGTGCACTGTCCCAGACTACACAACTGTGCAGTTTTCAGTGGGTGCTATCATCCCACAGAGGCGAGCACACCAGATTATGCTGGAAAAAACATGTGGTGCCCCAACGTAGGCGCAGTTGTAAACCACCAGTCTGCTTACATAGTAAACGTCTGGCAGCTATTAAGTGAGGTGGCACGTTTCCCCTGCAGGTGGTTGGGGTCTGTCACCATCCTGTCAGGTGGGGGGTATACAATCAATGCGCCTCTTGACTGCTTGTTTGCCTTTTCGCCTGTGTCAATAATACAGTGCAGTCCTTGGAGGAGGAGTCAATTTGTATTCATGAAAGACACTTGTGTTTCTCGGATGTGTAATCCCCAGATGATGGCTGAACTGTTCCCCAATGGGCTATTTGTACATCGTATTGAATTGTATGGTCTTATGAGGACTGTTAATAATAATAAAAAATATTTAGTGAGTGTTTATTGCCCTCTACTTCTAAGCACCTAATACAGCTGGTACAGTGCTTACTGTCATCTGATCACTTACATTATGCTTATTATGCTTAATATAAATAGTGCACAATTTTGGCGTTTGTGTCTGCCTACAACGTGGACCTGATACAAATAGCAGTACCTACAAGGTGGATGGTACAATTCAACAAGAGTCTAAGATACTCCAGCACAGATGACTTTGCATCAACATTACGGGGCATCAGTCTTGATGGCAAGCCAACTTAAAACTTATCAGTGTTGTATACATTATTATCAGAGACTATACTTGCCTCTTGGATACAACTTTACAACGGAATTTTATTAATTTTTGTACAGTTGTGTGTATACAATAAAACAACCTCCCCACCATAATTGATCTGGCTATTTATCTTGTTGGGATCTGGAGTAGCATGCTACTCGCCTAAAAGCACTTCAACACTTCATCAGGGGTAGCAAGCACTATATAAATGCAAAACCTTCCCTCTTCTATCCCCCCACAATCTTTTTTAACCCAACTAACAGACCAACATGTCCAGCTCTCATATACATTTTATATTTCCCTATACTAATTCACCACTAATCATTTTTGGATCCTAGAGTAGTGTGCTACTCGTCGAAAAAGCGCTTCAAAGTTCGTATGGGGTAGTAAGTGTTATGTAAATCTAAATACATTAAAATTACAGTTTACATTGGGCTGCACTAACACGAGGATAGAAGTAGAGTGGGGATTAGAGTTTATCTGCCCAGAACAAAGCATACTACAGAAAGTGTGGGAACAGTCTATATGTTGTGCACCTGGCAGAGAAAAACACAGCAGAGGTGGGAAGAAGGTAGGTCATCTGATGGTCAGACCTATGTGGAAAGAGGCAATCACTTTGGGCAGAAAAGAGGGCTTACACGGAGGACTACTTTGTTCGGATGGACAGCAAGAAAGGCAGGTCTGGAAGATAAGCCTGAAGCTCACTCATCCTGCAAGCAGAGGTGATGGCAAGCAAAAAACTAGTCTTCTAAGGAGGCGAAGAGGATAATTATGTAGGCGCTCAAAGGAGCACACATAAGATAAGTGAGGTCAACTTCCACTAGGGCATTACGAAAGGAGAAGGAGGAAAGAGATGAGTAATGCACTTCAGAAATCTGTTAACAATAGGATCGAAGGCCATGCTCAAGAGCTCGGGGTACCAGAATTGGAACTGATCGCGTTTGATCTTCTTCAGCAATCTTGGCAGAAGTGGTACAGGAGGCCGCAACTCCACTCACAACGAAAAGGGTCGCCGAGCGAGAGCCGCTTTGGAAACTCTAACACGCAGAACTGCTGACATTGAGCGTTCTCTTCGGTGGCGAATAGATCGAATCAAGGCTCTCCCCACTACTGAAAGAGACCTAGCACGACCTTCGAGTGAAGATGCCATTTGTGATCCATCATGCACCAGCGGCGGAGTTTGACCGCCCTGGCGTTCAGGGAACCTGCCAGGTGTTGAACCACCAGAGATATGCCCTGATGTTCCAGCCATGTCCAAAGGCGAAGAGCCTCTTGAAATACGGTCCACAACCCCACCCTGCCCTGTTTGTTGCAGTACCACATGGCGGTGGTGTTGTCCGTGAACACCTGCACCACTCTTCGTTTGACAAAAAGAAGGAATGCCTTCAGTGCAAGACAAATCGCCCGGAGCTCCAGAGGGTTGATGTGGTGCCTGGACTCCGCCAGAGACCAGAGGTCTTTGATCTCCGCCATTCCCATATGGCTGCCCCAACCCAGGAGTGACGCATCCATCACTACTGTGAACTCAGGTTGGAGAAGGTAGAGGGATCTGCTGTTGACCCAATCCTGGTTCGTGAGCCATCACTGCAACTGACTTGCAGTCCCCTCCGAAATCTGAACGTCATCGGAAAGATTCCCCTGGTGCTGCGCCCACTGAAACTTCAGGTCCCACTGCAGTGCACGTATATGCCATCTGGCATGATGCACCAGCAGGATGCAGGAGGCCATGAGGCCAGCAGCCTCAGGGTCATTCTCACCGAACACCGGGATGGAGGCTGAAACATCGGTATCATAGCCCCAATATACTGGACTTGCTGCTAGGGAGGATAGACCCAAAACTGTGCTGTGTCCAGAACCGCTCTGATGAAAAGGAGCTTATCGGTTGGAATCAGGTGCGACTTCAGCACGTTAACTGAGAACCCCAGCAAATGCAGGAAGTCCGTCGTAGTCTGGAGGTGGGAGCCTTCGACAGCCAGTCGCCGAGATAGGTGAAGACTGGAACCCCTGATCTGCGCAGATGAGCTGCGACCACCGCCATCACTTTCGTGAACACCCAGGGGATGGGTGGCTGGTAAGGTCAAAGGGAAGCGTGGTAAACTAAAAATGCGTGTGGCCTACCGTGAACCATAGGTAATGCCGGTGGGCAGGCAAGACGGGGATGTGAAAGTAAGTGTCCTGCAAGTCCAACGCTACCATCAAATCTCCAGGGTCGAAGGCAGATAAGACCTGAGCCAAGATTAACAACTTGAACTTCTCCTTTCGGAGAAAGCGGATGATGTCCCTGAGAACTAAGCTAGGATGCAGGCCTTTGTCCTTCTTGGGTACCAAGAAGTAGTGGGAGTAGCAACCCCGACCTACTTCTGGCAGAGGGACACGTTTGACAAAGAGATCCATAACTTCCTGGAAGAGAAGGGCCAAATGATCCTCCGACATGGGATGAAATCACCACAAACTGCATGACCCTTACGCACTCTGCTGCTCGCTGAACTCCGCGTAGACCGCCAGAGTTTTTTTGTCACTTTGCGGAGTTCCTCACTGAGGAACTCCGCATAGGCTTAATCTTATCATGAAAAAATAGATATCAGTCATATGTTAAGAAACAAGGGTGAGTAGAAACCTTTTGGGTGGAGTAAAATTTAAGACATTATTATTGTGATTTTTTGGGCAATTAGTTGATTTTTGCAGGCACTAACACTTCTCTGTGTAAAGTAAAGACCTTGAGAGTTTTGTAACTTTCAGATACTCAAATTGTGGATTCTGTTGCAATGAAAAATATTTCCAGGCCTGAAATTTCTTTGGAGGTTGCATGCGGGCAGCCTAAGTTATCCTGCAAGAGTTTCTTGATGAATCCTATTGCAACTACAATATGTGCTCTCTCATGTAAAGTCAGGTTGTTAGAAGCTTTTCTGCAACTCAAGATATGCCTTACTTTTCACCTGGTGTGGATGCATTTCTCATGTTTAGTGATATCTCCTTTCTGAGTACAACGTTTCTGGCTTTCCCCTCCTGTATATGGCTTTAGTCCAGTGTGAATTCCCTCATGTGAAATGACATTGTATTCGAGACTAAACCTTATCTGACATTCAGAACACACATAAGGCATTTTTCCCCCGTGTGAGTTCGCTCATGACAAGTGAGAAGTAATTTGTAACCAAAACATTGCTTGCATTTCGAGCACTCATAAGGTTTTACCCCAGAGTGGGATCTCTCATGAAGCATAACACTGTCTTTCAGATTCAACCTTTTATGGCATAAGGATTTTCTCTAGTGTGGAGTTTCTCATGGTGAAATAGCGTTTTTTTCTGCAGCTTTTCTGGCATTCAGAGCACTCATAAGGTTTTTCATCAGTAGGGAGTCGCTTAGTGAGGCTGTGCCTATCAAATAGGAATTTCTAGCATTCACAGCATTGGTAGTGTTTTTCCCTGTGTGCGTCTGCTCATGTAGAGTGAGATTGAGTTTAAAATTGATGCTTTTCTGGCATTCGGAGAACTGATTATTCTGATGGTGTGTTTTCTTATGGCGCTTGTAACCATCTCTACCTCTGAATCTTTTCTGACATTTAGAGCACTGATCATTTTATTCACCAGTGTGGATTTTCACATGTTCAGTGAGATGAGATTGTTGTCTGAAACATTTTTGGCATTCGGAGCACTGATAAGGTTTTTCCCCAGTGTGGATTCTTATATGCTCAGTGAGACTGCTTTTTTGACTGAAACATATCTGGCATTCAGGGCACTGATAAGGTTTTTCCCCAGTGTGGATTCTTATATGCTGAGTGAGATGCCTTTTTTCACTGAAACATTTGTCGCATTCAGTGCACCGATAACGATTTACCCAAGCGTGGGTCCGTGTATGTTTAGTGAGTCTCATTTTGTCACTGAAACATCTCTGGCATTCAGAGCACTGATAAGGTTTTTCCCCAGTGTGGAATCTCACATGTGCAGTTAGAAGTGATTTAAGTTTGAAATGTTTTGGGCATTCAGAGCACTGGTAAGGTTTTTCCCCAGAGTGGATTCTCATATGTTCAGTGAGATGAGATTTTTGGTTGAAACTTTTTGGGCATTCAGAGCACTGATAACGTTTTTCCCCAGAGTGGGTTAATTCATGTCGATATAGACTCAGTTTGATACTAAACCTTTTCTGACATTCAGAGCACTGAAAAGGTTTTTCCCCAGTGTGGATTCTCATATGCTCAGTGAGATAAGATTTACGGCTGAAACTTTTTTGGCATACTTTGCATGGAGAGTGTTTTCCCCCAGTGTGGATTCTCATATGCTCAGTGAGATAAGATTTACGCCTGAAACTTTTTTGGCATACTTTGCACTGAGAGTGGTTTTCCCCTGTGTGCATTCTTTCAAATTCGGTGAGATAAGATTTATGGCTGTATCTTGGTAACTTTTTTCTCTAACTTCGGTTATTTTGCCTCGATTTTAGAGTCGGGCTTGTTTAGATAATGTTCAGCACTTATCTCTAAAAGAAATTGTGTGTAATCTTCTCAACACTTGAATTGGGCAAAAAATGTCGGGAAGCAGTCCTGTAACACCTGTTGAAATTTTTCTAACAGATAATAGTCTTTAAGTAATAGCCTCTCCGGCAGCAACTTAATTTGTGACTGAAGTTTTTCTCAAATCTATTTGTATAGGTTCTTAGCAATGCAGTAATAAGGTGTTAGTCTGATATTTAATGATTAAACTGATAAGTACCTTTTTGCACTGGTATAATGGCAGTAACTGAGGGCGTTAGAGCGTGCAGAGTACTATTGTGGATGATTAGTCGCAGAACATCAGTTCCTTCTACCCTTTTTATGTTTGGGGTAAGGTTAAGGTTTGTAGTTCTGAGGATGAGGATTTATTTACATTAGATATAGCGCAACGGTGCTCCTTTAATCCATTTTTATATTTAACAGTTTTACATATCATTCCTGCACAACAGATAATGTTGAGGCGATTTACATAGAATTACAGAACAGTACACAATAAAAAGGAAACAATCTGAGATGGTCATTAACACAATAAAGTGGTGAATTCTTAAGGTTTTCGCCAGAGTGAGCAGAGTGGGTCGAGGTCCCGAGGCAGATAGTCTCAAACTTGCGTAACTGGTTAAAAACGGTTGTTGAACAAAGGTGTTTTTCCAATCTTTTGGTTGTTAACGTGTCAGCTTCGGAGTCTTCTTTCAGCGTATTTCTTTGATGGTATCCAGAAGAAACCTTTAGTTGTAACTTTCTTTTATGTAGTGTGTGCTTCCTCTCTAGAATTACAAGATGCTTTAGATGAACGTTATTCTGTCATGCTGAGGCAATTTGTCTTTCTGATAATATTTCAGATAAGGATGCTGAAGCGGTCTTTCTACATTATTTCTGATGCTGTGTTCACAGATATGACTTTGCTCTGGGTTAATGAAATGCAAAATTAAAGACTTCACTTACAGGTATAGTACTTTCCTCGCCACACTTGAATTTTTTGAAATTGTTTAAACGTAGAATGCTGGATGTCCTTCAGTTTTTCAAAATAATCCTTCTTATGCCACTGACATTCAGTTGCTTAGTGCTAAATCTTGCTTTCTTCGTCCGTAATTTCAATCACCTATAGTATTAAAATTAAATAGTTAATACATGTACATTTCCAAAAATATAATTTACAAGCCAAATCAATGCAGAATTTTGAAAATGTTGAGCTGTTTTTCAGACAGAGCAGAGTGTAGAATGGTAGCTTGAGAGTACTTGGATGTAGGAGGGAGGTTTTGTAGAATTTTCAACATTTTACTAAGCTCACAAAGGATACATGTAACCTATGGAGTTGCAACATAGAATCCCAAAGGCAGATATTAAAGTCATATGAACTGGCACCAAACAGATATTAAAAACATATACACTATTAATTAATTTGTAATCCAGATTTCTGGGAAGGGAATGACTCCTCCACGGGCAACAGGCGTTTTCCCCTGCCCTGAGTTACCACCTACTTGTATCTGGTATCCTGACTTGAGTTTTGGCCTCTGCCTCAAGCAAATCTATTGTGTGCAGCGAGGACTATGCCTAGACCAATCCCTCAACTATGGTCCAGAGTATGAATCAAGGGCAATGAAATGAAGGCGTACTTTCATGTGTTCATTTTATTCCACCTGATTATCAGTTGTTAGGTTTTTCTGCACCTGGATGTACCGGGTGCAGAAAAACCAGGACACAATTTTTTTCCCACACAGAAAAATTAGACTGCAAAGACGCATAAGACTCTGGGTGCAGCAGAAGCAGCCAAGACTTATGCTGGGTTTTTTTACTAACGAGGGGAAACACACAATTCTTCCCTCTGTTGGTGTTCACAGTCGTTGTCGGCCTGTGATTCGGCATTGAGTGCAGAGCAAATCGGTTAGAGCCGAGGGGCCGAGCCGAGGAGGAGTTGACCAACAAGCAGAGCAGAGCCTGGGATGACTGCCTGGGTTTGTTTTGTGACCAGTTCCTGCTCCCGAAGGTTTCTCCCGCTTCACCCGAGTCCTGTTATACGGGCGCTTTAAGTTCTACAGATCTGCTGTGGGGGCAGGAACGGCCGCTGCCAGCACCGCGGTGCTATGGCGCTGCTAGTGCTGCTGGTGCGGCGGCTGCTGCAGGGGTCGAAGGAGCCTTGGGCTGCGGTGCAGCTGGTGCGGCGGCTGCAGCAGGGCACAGAGGCACAGAGGAGAACAGAGGAGCACAGAGGGCACATCGGAGCATTGCCTGCCGCCTGATTTTACGTATTTACTAAGCATTGAGCAGAGCAGAGCAGAGCTGAGCCGAGGAGTGGAGGGAAGTGCCTACATCTGCCGTCTGTAGTGGGACTGGCTCTGGATCCCGCTCTTGCTCCTGAACGATTGCCAGCATTCTCCCTTGTACTCTTGTCAGCAATGAATAGCAACAAACAAGCAATGAACAGTGAGTGTTGAGTGACAAATGGCAAGAGGTGTGTGGCATGTGGCGGGTAGCTATGGTTGATCGGTCCGTAAGTCGCTGAGCCATTGGAGTCTGTAATAAGTCTGTAATACAAAATCTGAGAAATTATGCAAAGGGGAAAGTGACAGTAGACTTTGACCCTCTTGAAGCACCCTCGACCCCTGAATTACTCTGCATGCCTAGACTACAGCCCTACCCAGAGCCCGGAATTTAATTAATCGGTTAATTAATTAATTAGGTAACCAGCAGTACCGGCGGATTCTGCACCGAGGTGTGCTTTGGAGGTGTTTTCCCTTGGAGGTATTTGGTGGTGTTTTTGTCCTATCAAAGCACCCTTTGGTCTTGTCACTGGCCCGTTTCATTCTTTGAAAGAAGCAAGACTTCTTCACCTTAGAGGGTGTATTATGAGGTCAGGAAAGGAGCGGCCACCTTTCCCTCCTATCAAAAGGAAAAGAAAAATACAACGCACACTAATACTAGATACGTTTAAAATAAAACAGGCAGGTGACATATAGTCCTTTAAATCATCTAAGGTCTATACATTTGAGAAACTGGGAAAGTCGCCGTCAAAGTTTGATTTTATGAAAGATCCAACTGGTGCTAACATTGCTAACTAACCCATGTGATCTTCAAACTCCAACTAAATCACTGAGTAGAACAAATATTATATCCCCTAAGCAAGGAGTAAGTGAACCAGGCCACCCTGAGTCTGAAGCTGAAGTCGAACGAATGTCAAATTCAACTATGGACCAAGTCAACCATTGGGGTCAAATAACGGACCTAGAGATGTTAACTATTCCACTAGATACTCAGCACTTACTACAAAGTAGGCAGCCAATGCCAATAGAAGTGCAAGTAAAAATCAGATAAGCTAACGGGATAGGGGAACCATCTAATTTGGGCCAAATAAATCAACGAGAGCAAGAAGCTCCAAATGAACTAACTGGTGGGGTGAAAGTCATAAGGGAAGCCAATACCCCACTGAAATCGGATCTTACTCTGTCTTAAATAAATTCAGTTAAAAAACAGGAGCAGACAAAATGTAATCGAAATAACGGATCTCAAATTAATAAGGACGAATACAACAGCAACCCAGAAACTCTGCAGCGTTGGAGTACTCCGTATCTAAAAGACGTTTTGAATAGTAGTCCACAATTCATTAATTCTTGTGACGAGGGACATGATTTTCAAGGACCACAAAAAGAGGAGTATAAGGACCTCTCATTCATAAATGGGCAACACCACAGCCCAGCTACTCAGGTACCAGGAAGTGGGAACGCGGGAGCAATTTGGGATTTATTCTCCAAAACCTCACAATTAACTCTGGAAGCTTTAACATATAAGCCCAACAAAAAGGAGGTCCAAATTGATCTCTTGAGCGCTACGGCATCCTCTGTTGCCAGAACTGAGCAGAAGATAACACAAAATGATCTAATAGTAAGGGCACAATCTCAGCCAATATCTACGTATGCAGAGTGTAGTTGTGCCTCACTAATTAACAAACTGACTACCATTCCGGATATTTTAAAAACAATAATTGACGATGTAAAAGGGAATTTTCCTAATGTGGGAATTCAACCCATCAAGACCGACTGCCCCTCTAAAGATACAATAAAATGTAAAGACAATACTGTTGTTGTTAAAGAAAAAATAGATGATAAAACAAAAGATCAAGAAGTGATAAATCTATGCTCAACACAATCAACAATGACAGACGCAGCTCCGGAAGTTTACCTATCAAAAAGACAGAGGAAAAAACAACAGAAAGCAAGAAATAAAGCTTCTAAAAGTATAAAAAATACAAATGCATCAGATACAGTGAGATTGAACACTGGAAACAACCATGACCAAATATCATATTGTGAAGGTGAGGGTAAACAAACGTCTCCAACAAAACCCTTTTACCCTCTATTTAATAAAGATCTATCGGAGGTACAAGCAGTTATGAAAAATAAATGCCTAAACAAGCAAGCTGATAGTATAAAAATGATAGAGTATGGGAAAATTCAGTCCTTAGAAATGCTGCAAGTGGAGGAATGTAATAAACAGGTGGAGAATAAGCCATCACAATTGGAAACAAAAAGAGCAAAGAGTGAGAGTATCAGAGGGGATGAAACGAATAGAGATTTGTTAAAAATCTGGAAGGATATTAAATTACCACAAGATCTGGAAACCGAAACAAGGCAGTTACATAAACATCGACAATCATGGTCTCAAACTGTTAATAATCATAATGGAAGGTTAATTGAGCATGCTCAAGCTGAAAATAGCCTGCAACAAATTAAATTTAATAACCCAGATCAAAAAGAAGGAGTGGTGCAGGTAATTTCTACGCCGGAATATAAATCTAGGGGTAATAATAATATCTTGACTTGTGGGAACATATTAAAATTGTGTAATGCAGTACCCTCATTAAAGAAAATTAAATGTCCCGACATAGAATCAATTGAATTCCACACATCAAGAATAATAATCGCGAATCGACATTAGTAATTTGGACATCTTCTACAGCCGCCAGCCTTATCATGCAAGAACATAATCTCTTTCAGGAGTGGGGAATAAAAATAACAACCCCCTTTCATGTTAATGTTAATGTTAATCGGTATTTGTTAAGCGCTCGTACGCCCGAAGGCTTCATGGCGCTATAGGAAAGAACCAGGCAAGGCAGTCAGTAAGTGGAGCTGTACTAGCTCAGTAGTGTGCTTGAGAGAAGAGCCAAGTTTTCAAGGAGTGTCTAAAGCTGAGGATGTTGTCACTCAGCTTTAGGTGAAGGGGGAAAGAGTTCCAAAGAACAGCAGCAAGGTGGTCGAAGCAACTACCTCCGAGGCGCTTCCTTTTGAATGGGGGTACAATCAGGAGTGATTTATAAGTGGACCGGAGGTGACGGGAGGGGCTATATTTTTTGAATAAGTCTCTGATGAATAACGGGCCAGTGTCATTCAGAGACCTAAACAGAATACACCCGGCTTTAAAGGCCACACGTTGCTCAACTGGCAGCCAGTGTAGCTGCTTCAGACCAGATCTGATGGATTGCCTCCTGGGTATATTCAGAAGGAGCCTGGCTGCTTGGTTCTGAACAAGCTGGAGACGTTTGAGCTCTCCAATTTGGAGACCGAGATAAAGACTGTTAGAAAAGTCCAGCCTGGACAGGACCAAGGAGATGACAATCTGTGTGAGGGCTGTTGAGGAAAAGAAACGGGCAATTTTTTTTTATTTTCTTCAGTTGGAAGAAACTAGAGGATACCACTGCTCCGACCTGTCTTTTTAGCGAGAGATCCTCGCTGATGAAGATACCCAAGCTCTTGACCGAGGATGACTTAGATGGGGGAACGCCCATACTAGTAGGCCAGAAGCTGGGATTCCAACTGAGTGTGCTCTGTCCAGGCAGGACCAGCTCGGTCTTGCCTGGGTTGAGCTTCAGGTGATTGCAGCTCATCCAACTCAGTATGTGGGACATAGTTCTTTGAAATTGAACCACAGAGTCCTTGGTGTTAAGAGGAAAGATGAGCTGCAAATCATCCGCGTAGTTGAAGGGAGTGCAAAAGGGGGTATACGTTAAAAAGCAGGGGAGATAACGAGGAACCTTGTGGTACCCCGCAGGTGGTAGGTATAGTGGGAGCGGAAAAGGAGCCCAATCTGACCGATTGTGTACGGCCCGTGATGAATGAGCGGATCCAGCTCAGTGCAGGGCCCCTGAGACCTGCCTGTTCGACAGGCCTTCCTATCCTAGCCCTTTTGTTTCAACAAAATTACAAAATCATAACCAAATGAGAACCGAGAATAATAAGAAATACCCAATATTAAAAAAAACCATAGGTATGACCAACGGGCATCTTTTAAAATCATTAGAGGAAAAAATAGGAGACCTATTATTTGACACTGTCAAATTAGGTTGGCTAACAGCAGCCCTCCATAATGTCAGGCAGGATTGACATCTACAATCTGAAGTTCCTTTAAGGGGGCCAACAATTATGAATGAAAGGGTCAGATTATGTTCGTGGAATATAAATGGTGTTCAAGCAAAGATTCAGAATAACCAATAAGCTATTTTGTGCTGTTTTCAAATCATTTATTTACAAGAGACTTGGGCTTTAGTTCCTTTTAGATGGGAAGGTTATAAGGTTATTACTCATTAGCTATGAAAACAAGTAACTATGGCAGACAGTGTTGGGGTTTGGCTATTTTTTATATCAACTGAGCTAAAAATAGAAAGTGAAATGGACGTCCCAAGTCAAAATGATTATCTTATTGTCAAAATACGATACAAGGAACAAAATATAATTAAATCTCTTGTAGTAATCAACGTATATAATTACGAAGAACAATGGCGACCAATTTGATCATTATGATATTGCAGCAACTGGACAATGACACCCAACCTGAGATTATTATTACCGGTGATTATAATATAAATATGCTATGGTCTTATGATAGAGATGTTGAAATACAACGGCAAAATTACTTATGGTCAATTCCAAGTTTTTCCATCAACACTGGGTATGAGGGAACAAAAGAATGAATACATCGGCAAGACTCTTGTAAAAGAATTAGAAACCATAGGTCTAAGATGGCAAAATGGGCGATTTCCTCAAGATTCGCCAAAAGCATGGACTTTTCAAGCAGGGGATCATAGTGCTAGAATAGATTATACCATAGCATAGTTGAATCTATTTCATAAAATGTTGTCTTATCGGAAAGAGGGAATATATATAAACGACCGCGATCAACAAATAATTGAGTTAAACCAAATGGCCTAAGATTTGAAAACTATACGACACTTCCGGGAGAAATAACAACAGTAAATTATAAGAAACTTTATTGGTCAGATAACACCAAAGATTCTATTACAAACACTGCGCAGGCAATTGTGGATTTTCACTTCGAAGGAGATTATTCGAATGCTGTCGAAAAATGATCTCTCTTCACAAAGCAATTAATTACCACAATCTCAATATTATGCTAATAAAGGTCAGTGGAGGAAAAAACCAGCATGTTCATTGGTGAAAATTTTGTTTGAAAGCCATCAATTAAAAAAAGGACGTAACAGAATCCTGAGATTGGTCAAAAAGTTCGAAGTTAATTAATTTACAGAGTAAAACGTAAAAAGATAAATACAGGAGTAAGGAAAATGGTCTGGAAGGACAAAATGCAAGAAAAGCAATAGTTGTGGGAAAAAGCTCTATATGCTTGCAAAAGGAGTAAGTCAAGAGGCTTCTGGATTCTATTAAATAAACTGAGTAGATCTATTAGGAAATCTACTTCATCAACAGTAACTGAATCTGAATGGGTATCGGTCATAGATATGCATTTGAAATGTTTTGTTTTGTTATGCTATGTTTTGTTTTGCTATCCTATGCTTTGTTTTGTTATGCTGTGCTATGTTTTGCTATCCTATGCTTTTTTAGGGCTCGGGGAGCAGCTCCGAGATCCTAATGTAAAAAAAAAAAAAGAGTCTTTAGGGCCTCGGGAAAGACACATTCACCGTTCACCATCGAGCAGTGCGTTTGTCGGGCGCGCGTCCTCCTCACGTGCACACAGGCTTCAGATTTAATATGCGCGAAGAGATTCACTTTCTGCCCTGAAATGCAGAATTGACACTATCTCGGGTCAAGGCGACTCCTAACGCCAAGTAAATACGTAATCCGATCACCCCTCTACAATAGAGCGGAAATCACCATCAAGCTCGTCGAGGAAATCTACAGTATGTAGAGGCGGGAACCTAACAGAGAGTACATCTCCCTGCCACTACCGAGCGAGACGGAGCGGCAATCACGGGCAGAAGAGGTGGGGGAGGGGATCGGAGCACATGGGGAGGGAAAGATGGGAATTTAACCGCACTGGAAAAGCTGAATGCGGAGATGAAATATGCCACAACACTCCTCGCTCGCCTCACTCCGCAACCGTGCTTACAATGCACTAGACGAGCGGCGAATGAGCTTCCTGTGCTGGGGCCAAAACAAGTGCCTACGGCGAAGAGGCAAGACGATATTTCCCAACTACAAGGAGATCATGAAATAGTGTATGGCTAAAAACAAAACACCTTCAACTACAAGGCTCACATGCGTTTGAATATATACGAGTTTAAAGATAAACAACATGCATACAATACACACAAACGCATTTACCACACTGCCTTACAAAAACACTTTACTCAAAGAACAAACGGCTCCGCATACTAATCTTTTAATGTTGACAGAACAGGTTTTTACTCAATAACGTACGCAGCGTCAAACGTGTAAAATGTTTAGCTGCAAGGGGAGCCTTCGAGAGTAAGGGTCGCAGACTATGCACTCCACCACCCCCCCCCCACATATTTTTTAAATGGTAAAAAAAAATTCTGTCCCTCTTCACAACCACCTGTCGTTTCCCTCTCCCAAATCGCACCTATTATATGCAGACCATCGTGCACAGTGGATAAAGTGCTACTATCACACCCCTTCTTTGTACAGACTCCGACCTCACTTAAACGAAAGACATCGGAAACCATGTCAGATATGCAGTGACAGTATGTGGAGCAAGTCTACTCATCGAACAGTGGGCATTATTTCTGTATTTGACGTGCTCCGTCCTGCATACACCAGTATAGATTATGTGGTTATAGAGGAACATGATGACCTGTTACAAGAGAACCCTTCAACGTCTTTAACGTGCATTAACGTACAACGCATTATCAACCTAAACACAGGACTCGCCTTAGTCAGCACTTCTAAATACAAGCAAGTACTCTGTTACAGGGCATCTGCACTTCTGTATTTCCATTTCAAGCACTGCTTGTACCATCCTGTTAATCAATATTAGGGACTTTCGCAAAACTCTCTTTTTGATTGGCGGCCAGTGTAGGCTGCGAAGGACTGGTAGTATATGTTATCCACCTGATGTGCCTGTGAGTAGACGAGCAGTGGCTTTCTGGACCAGCAGCAGACAACTAAGCAATTTATCAGGAGGACCCAGGCGTTTCCGTAGTCAACCCGTTCAAAAATAAAAGCCTTAACAACAAGGTGTATGCAAGGTAGACTAGAATTGATTAATAAGAAAGGTGACCCTCGTTAGGTGCCACTCTTGGAAGGTGATTGTCCATAGTGTTCATGACTGTGGACCCTCCTTCCGGCTACCCCTCTACAGATAGGGATGCTTCAAATTCCAGTTCGCCTTCTTCGGAGGCCGAGATGCAAAAGCTGAACTGAAGTGGCAGATCTGGGCGCTGGGGACGGGCTGGACAGCTGGTCGTCTGATCATTCGACCTCCATTCCCCCTCTTCTGAAGTATGCCCCTCAGACGCTACTCGATCTCAAACCCCCAAGTCACATATGCTCGCACACCTACTCCCCTGAGGACTTCCTTCATCCATTTACCTGTAGATGCAGGACTCTCAATTTGGATAGCCACATCCTTTCTCCTCCTAGATCCCGACCCAAAACATCGAATACCAATTCGGTCAATTCCCCTGAGACTGAAAGGGGTATCCTTTTAAATGCCCGCTCTCTCATCAAAAATAATATCATTTTCAGAGAATTCGTCTCCCTTAGAAAACCCTCTATGGTTTTCATTACCGAAACGTGGGCCAAGGAGTCCTCTGGTCCGGATCTTACCGATGCAGTACCTGAGGGCTATTACCTGTCCCGCTATGACAGACCGGGTCGTGTGGGTGGAGGAATCGCTATTTTGTGCAGGGACCATCTTCACTGTCACACGGTCGCTATCACGGACCATAAAGACAGCTTTCAGGCCCTCTCTTTTTCAATAAAAGGCGGCCACAGAACTCCTCTTAATGGAATTCTGGTATACCGTCCCCCAGGCCCCGTTCGAATTTTGGTCAACAGTTGTTCCATGTCCTTGAACCCTTCTTTGGCCGAAATGATTTCACCATACTAGGTGACTTTAACTTTCATCTAGAAAAGCTCGATAATAAAGATACCATTTCATTTTTGGACACTATGTCAGCATGTGGCTTTGACCAGTTGGTCAAGGGTTCCACTCACCAAGCGGGGCACACACTCGACGGCATCTTCACTAATGATGCGAGGTTATCGATTGAGGAATCCATCCCTCTGTCCTGGTCTGACCATATGGCAGTTCCATTTCTACTTAAGTATCCTACCTCACATTTGCCTCTTAACATTCCGAGCAAACAGGAACCCTGCAGAAACTACAAGGCCAATTCGAATAGCTCCCTCTCCAGGTGGGCATCCAAATGGTGCCCTCCTCTTGAGGAAAGTGCCTCTTCAGCGGCCATGCAGTTTGACCGTACCATGACAGAAGCTTTAGACGAACTAGCTCCCTTACAATACTGCCGCCGGACCAGAAAAAAGCCCTCTGCTCCTTGGTTCTCAGAACATCTGAGACTTCTCAGACAAGAGGTCAGGAGACAGGAGCGGCTCTGGCATACTGGATGGAACCTCAAAGATAAGGGCGCCCACAAAATCTTGCTCAGAAAATACAAGGCCGAAGTTATCAAAACCAAACAAGAATACTTCACCACTCTGACCACCTCTTTGTCCTCCTCTAAGGAGCTCTTCAAGGTGGTAGACTCACTTATATCCCTTCAATCCCCTGATCCTGTAATAGCGTCCCAAGAGCTTTGCAACAACATCGCCTCTTTCTTTCAGACCAAAATACTTGATATACATTCAGCACTGGAACTTCAAAAATCACTTATGAACGGGCCCCCCTCCCCAGGTCCGATTGATGTCGCCCTGACAGTATCAACCGGCGTGAGTACCTTAGACTCTTTTCCCCCTCTCTCTGTGGACATTCTTGATTGTCTACTTAACAAAACGAAGTCTGGCTCTCCTCTGGATGACTGTCCCCTAAGGATCCTTAAACAATGCAGAGAAACCTTTCTGCCTCCTTTGGTTGACATCATGAATAGAGCCATGAGAGACGGGGTCTTTCCCACGCAGTGGAAAAGAGCGGTGGTAAAACCTCTCCTAAAAAAGGCCACCCTGGACCCATCAGTTCTAAAAAACTTCCGACCAATCTCCCTTCTCCCTGCCCCAGCAAAGATGCTAGAGGCGCACCTCAACTCCCATCTTGCCGCTTTTATCGAAAGTTCGGATTGTCTCGATCTCTCTCAACACGGTTTCAGGAGGGATCACAGCACGGAGTCTGCCCTCACCATCGTGTTGGATAACATACGCACACGGGTTGATGAGGGCCAGACCACCCTCCTGATCCTTCTAGATCTGACAGCGGCTTTCGATACCCTCTCCCCCTCTATATTAACAACTCGGCTGAGGAAGATTGGGGTGCATGGAGCAGCCCTGGATCTTCTCACGTCTTTTCTCATCCACCGAGAACAAAGAGTGAAGCTGGGGGACTATTTATCTCCATCCCTCCCTGTGCAATGTGGGGTCCCTCAGGGGTCGGCTCTAAGTCCGACCCTCTTTAACATCTACGTGACCCCACTTGCCAGGCTGGTTAGATCTTACGGGATGGAGATAATTTCCTACGCTGACGACACCCAGATCCTGGTCTCTCTCTCCCATGCTAGCGCTCCAACTGCCTCCAATTTTAGATCTTGTATGGAGGCAGTCGGCAAATGGATGATAACAAACTCGCTTAAACTAAATGGAGAGAAGACAGAGGTGATGGTGTTCGGAGGGAAAGAGGAAGTATGGTCTTCAAGCTGGTGGCCAGAGTCACTGGGCGCCTGTCCCACCCCTACTGCCTCGGCCAAGAATCTGGGGGTCATGATTGACCCCGCCCTGGACATGAGCAAGCAGGTTAGTCGTACCATCTCCACCTGCTGGGGCATTATTCATATCCTGAGAAGGATTAGGAATTACGTCTCTCTTCAGGCCAGGAAACAACTAGCAGTTGCTTTGATAGGCTCTAGGATTGACTACTGCAATGCATTGTATGCGGGCCTGAAAAAGGGCCTACTGCAACGCTTGCAGGTAGTCCAAAATGCCGCTGCCAGGTTCGTCTTGGACCTCCCCAAGCGCTCCTCAGCCACAGCAGCTAGAAAGCTGCTTCACTGGCTCCCCGTAGAGGCCCGGATCCGCTTTAAGATCCTATGCCTGATATACAAGGCTCTGGCCAGAAACAGCCCCTCTGGCCTAGGTTCCATCCTGTTCCGCTATCTCCCCACCAGAAATCTACGGTCCTCCGGTAGACTTTTGCTAACGACCCCTCGTTTCAGGAGAGCAAAATGGGGTGGTAAGGCCTTCTCCACCTTGGCCCCTACTTGGTGGAATGCTCTTCCCCTGGAAATAAGATCACTGCCTACCCTTCAGGCTTTTAAAAGGGCCCTGAAAACTCACCTTTTCACGCAAGCGTACCTGTAGCAAAGCAACAATCTCTTTTTTGATCTCTTTCTGTTAGGCGCCTTGATACCTTCGGGTTATTGTCTGCGCATTATAAATGTTAATCATTCATTCATTCATTCAATCTCTCACACCACCCCCCCTGTTTTGGAAAAGCCACAAGAAAATGCAATGTGCTTAAACGAAGTCTGGTCATTAGGAAGCGTGAGTGGACCTGGGTAGTGAATGACAGATACAATTGTTGCTGATTTAAAAGTGCACGATCCACTGTATTATTGTCCTGATTCGACAAACTTAAAAACGTATAATAAGCATTCTTAATAACCATCTTCACATTAAGTTGAATAGACTCTGGATTTTTCTAAAGATCTTCAAGGCCCATCTTTCAAAAGGTTTCTTTCACTTAACGAAGCCATGGAATCGCCATCGCGTTATCAAGATTCATACAGTCCCTTAGAATGCCTCTTGAGATTAATAAGTCTTCTGAGGTCCAGATTTTCCTCCATAAAAGCAAAGGGGCGATATTGATTCTGTCAGTATCATATTCTAGGCCCACCTCCGAATGACAAAATGAGGTAGGAGAACGACCAGGGATAAGTAAGAGTTGTTTAAAAAATTTGTTTTCTGATATTTGAATCTGTGCACTTTTGTAATATCCCCATACTCCGGCCCCATAGGTGGCCACTGACAGACATTTAGATTTGTACAATGTTTTCAATTCAGCTACCGGCTTATGGCCTAGTTTACTGGCAGAATGAAAGAGCCCCTCTATAGATCTATTAGTTTGTTGAAGCCTCATCATGATCAAATTGTCCCAGCTCAATTTATTATTAAAATGATTCCCCAGATAGGTAAAAGTTGGCACTTTATTAATAATTATATCATTTACTGTATATTTGCGAGATTTAGTTTTGTTTGGACTGCAGGTCATAATAAAAGATTTAATAAAATTGACCTTAAGTTCAGTCCTGTCATAAATTCACTAAAGGCAGTCAGACATTTTTGTAAACTGTTCGCTGTTAAGGTCATCAGGACAGTATCGTCCGGATAGGACAGTAAAGGTACCATTTTACCTGCAATCATTGGACAATCCAATTGTTGTTGAAGCAGGAAATGCTCTAAGCCATTAGTATAAACCTGGAACAGAAAAGGGGCCAATATACAACCCTGGCGTACTCCCTCAGTTGAAGCAATTAAGTTAGTCTTTTCTCCCACTGGGCCATACCGGATAGCTACAGTGGAAGAAGCATGTAATCTGCGCGACAGAGTAACAAGCGGTTCCTCCAAATCCATGGCATCCATTAATGACCACATTTTACCACGACAAACTGTTTCGAAGGCGCTGGACAAGTCCATGAAGGCCAAATGGATCGAAGCACCCCTGGCCTTCATGTACTTGCCCATAACCAACGACAGATTGAGGCACTGCTCGGTAGTTCCCCTTCCCTTCCTGAAACCAAATTGGGAGTTCACTACAAGGCCGGAAGTATTGGCCAATGACTCCAGGCATGCAAGGATTACCCGCCCCAGCAGCTTGCATGATGCATCTATCATAGAAATAGATCTATAGCATGTGGGGTCACTTCTGTTTCCCTTCCTAAAAATTGGTGCCACCACAGCATTTTTCCACGACGATGGAATACGACCCACAATTACTGCTTTAAACTTGTTGAGTAACAGCGGAGCCCAAATTTGTAAGTTACTTTTAAATAGGTCTCAGGTCTTTTAGGGAAATACCCTTTCTCAATGCCTCCTCAACCTCCCCCAGTAAAATTGATGTGCTAAACTTTTGCACGGTTTCTATATTAATACTTATTTCCTCCTCACATTCGCCTAATAGGACACCCTTTGGATTGAATATTTTAGCAAAATGGGTCTCTCAGGCCACTCCCGTTATGTTAGTATCCATGGCCCTTGACTCGTTAGGGAAGAAACCCCTGGAATCCTTCAAGGCACTTGCTCTTTCAAGGTCATCCCAAACCTGCCTTCTCAGTTCGTCCTTTCTCTGTTCAATTACCTTTTTATAGTTCTGCCTGGCTGCCCTTATTGCATCCCTATCCCAGGGGACTACATAGAGAGCCTTCTTCAGTTCTTTTTGCGGAACACTCTGTATTAAAGCATCTTATTTCAGGGTTACTACCCTTTCTTATTGATCTGTGCAAGTTTTTGGCCACGTCATCACAAATTTTTTCAACAGTTCTTATTATTACATCTGGGTGTGATGTTTCGGTTACGCAGGTCATTACTTGTCATTACTTGTGTTAGATTAATTTTAATAAGAGACTCCTCAAAAGCCTTATGATTAATTGTGTCCCATTTTAGCCTTATCCCACGATTTTGATTATATATTATTGGACATTCTGAAACCTTACCCTTTTGCGCCACAATACACAAAGAAACAGTAAGATGATTGTGGTCACTAGCAGGGTTAGGTTCAACTGCAAATTTTTTGACAAGGTGTCAGGACCTACTAGAAATCAACATGCTTATGAGTATTTGGACAGTTTTTAATCTACATGGGCACACTTTATCTTTACACTTGTTTGTGAAATGCCTAGAACTGTTAAAGCCTTCCAGAGGACTGATTTTCTTACCATGCTCCCCTTCCTATAATTCTTTTATAGGGCAGAGAGTCACCCTGAGCCTCATTCCACTGTGAGTTGAGGCTCATTTCCCGACGTCAGCAGATTTAACCTTCTACAGTATAGTGTTATTGTAGTGAATCCTATACTAAGATTAACCAGCATTGACTATACAGTATATGGTTATGTCCCGTTCGGACGGTTTTATATGTCCTGAGCTGAATAGCTTTGAAATGTAACGCTAGCACAGTTGTTCAAATGTCTGACCTAGATTTTTTCAAACCATTCTTATATTTTCTATGTATGTATTGTTTTAGGTACCACCTGTGAATTCACCACTCTATAAAGATTAATATGATCACTGGATGGGTTTGTATATATAAACCCTTCTTTATACTTATATTGGTTTGTACATCATTTTTATTGATGGAGTACATTGAAGAGCAGCACTTTTGATTAGGTCCTGAAGAAAACAGCAAACACCTCTTTGGAGGGTTTATAGGCTGAAACATGTTGACCTCTTATTGACACTAACAGTGAATATATATTTCTCCCACAGTGCCCCGATTTTAATCCTGGCCCAGGGGCGTACAAATATTCGAAACCACATCCCCTTTAGCAAGTTTTAACTTTCACTCTGCTGCCCCCACTACCCTGAGCTCATTATTGTGGTATTTGGTATACCTTTCTCGATAACAAAACATGTCTGAACTCCTCCCTCTCAGTGAGGGGGTTGTATCACGGTGCAAGGAGATTCCCAATGAGGAAGCATGCCAACTATGGTGGGTGAGGAAAACCATCCTTTTAAAGGGATATTTCATCTTAGCTAGGTCTTCATTTGCCACAGAAATCCTCAAAGACCCAAGAGGTTCTTGATTGTGGTAGAAATACATTTTACCCCTTCATTGTTTGTTTAAGCACAGACCATTGCTTGAAATGTTGTGATCAATGTAGGGAAAATACTCTGTGCACTGAGAAAATGTGTTAAAATAACGGAAAGTCGATAATCACATTTAATACCTTCTCTTACCTTGATTTATCTAGAAGAGAAGTCTGTTAATTCTAGCAGATTTTTGATACTACAAGGTATAAGAAATTAGGGGATCTTTATCTGATATCTTTATCAGTAAATTATCTGAAATTATTGGACATAAACGTTTGCAAGTATTATTTCTAAAGATAAAAGAAGTTCTATATTCGTCTTTTCTAAACTAACTCCAGTGCATATGACTACTATAACCACCTCTCTCAAATCAATATTGTGCTTGTTTTAGTAAGAAAGGTAAATGATCTAGGAGAAACCAGGAACTGCGCGTCAGTATTTTCCTTAGAAAGTTTCAAGTTAGAGAGTGAAAACACCTTTTAGAAGGCCCCAAAAATTGTGATTAAAATATTTAATTTAAATATCATTTATAACGCGCAGCTATGCCCAGTGGGCGTCAAGGCGCCTAAGTCAAATAACAGGCTGTTAGCGGACAGAAACAGAGCCTACTGATATGCATTACTAAAGAGCCAAGTCTTCAGTGACTTCCTAAAGAGGGCAAGGGAAGGCAGTAGTTTAATTTCAATATTTTTGACAAAAATAATAGGTACATTGCATGACAATATTGAAACAGGAAATAAAATAATGGGGCCAAATATTTACACCACATGGTAAAAATATTAGAGACAAAATTTCAGGAATATAGGAAATACTGAGGTTCATGTACTAATAATCCATTTGGTAAAATTGGTTGCTTGTGGAGTCAGCACACTACGGTGTCTGTGATTGCTTTTAAATAAAGGCATTTTCTAATACACCCCATTTTACTTTCAGATTCACAAATGTCCCCTTGGGTTACTACCTCCTGTTAATGTTTTTCAGCCTACATCTGGTTTCAAAGCTTAATACAAACCTTAAGGATGTATTAAAGTATCCTGAAGGGACCCTATTAACATTCCCCTTCAAAATTCTGGATTGTTAATTGGGCTTAGTACATTTCAAAAGGCAATTTTTCTCAATTCCCTCCATATTAAGTTTGCTAATAATGTTAGTTGTATTATAACCTGTGCATGTGCCTATTTTGTGTTAGTGTTTCTTCAGATCAAATAAAAACCATCACACATAACTCTTACACAATACTTAAAGACAAAATTTCTGACATCCAGCTTTAATGTTTTGTTACATATATTTGCAAATGTTGTCACTTAAACAGGAAAGCAGCTAAAGCAGTCTCTGGACATAAAATAAAATATAATCATAATCTTTAGATAAATTTTCTGAGTTTCAGGAACAATGTGTCTCTTCTGGGTTTACTCTAAACCACTATAATAAACATATTCAATGCTTTTAGATTTGATCTGTTTGTACTGGTTTCTATTGCAGACAATAATCTAGATTTAGACCAAGGATCAATTCCACCCATGGCTTTTAAAATCTATTTATCATTGATCTCTATTAGTGTTATCGCAACTAAAACTGTAATAGAACTGATCTGAGAGATGGACCTTCAAGTATTTTGCTCAGTCAATTTATTGAACTAATTATGGAGTTAAAATCTGAATGGATTAGATCCACAAGCATTGCCTGACCACTGTATTTTACATCAATAGATTAATTATCAGCACATTTTCTCTTAGTACAATTCAGTCAATTCTAATCACACGTGAAATGTTCATTGTTCAATATATTTCTCTTAGTATTTTAATGTGCAGACTTTATGGCCTAAGGAAAATAATTAGTATTTGTTTTTCTGTATGTAGGAATCATTACATTAATGACATCACTGTATCCCACCTTCTTTGTTTCCTTTCCTGTTCTTTATGAATGTTTCTATTGTTGTACTTTAAAGATTGCCCGAAATTAAGAATTGTGCTCTACATAACTTTGCTGTGGTACAGTATGTTGATTTTTATATCCTACTTTTGTCTCTTATGTGTATGACAACTGATGTTTTGTTTTGCTTCAATAATCAGCTTATTTTTATTAGGTTTTATTATTCAATAAAATGTTTCAAACACAAAAAATGGTAGTTGATATGCATTTACAACTGCAGCATTTTTATTGTATGGGCACTTTCAAAGGGGCCAAAAATATTGTCTGCGAGGTGACGGAGGACCACATTGGCATCAGGAGGGAGAGGTTTGAGCAGGAGATTTAGGGGTATATGTAAGGTTGGAAGTAGGGGAAACAAAGCATATGCATTGTGTAGACTGTGACTCCTGGAGTTATTGTGAGGGATACTATGCTACCCTGTAAATGAATCCCCTAGTGATTATTATCAACAAACTATATTTGGTTTTATAAAAGAAAACCATAAAAGTCATACATAAAATGATTAAACATCTTCAAAATTACAGATTGACAAATATAATATGTCCAAGTTAATCAGAACACAAGATAAAAATTCATGAATTACAGTACAGAAGTTAATCGCAGCTTGACCTATGTCTAACAGCGTACTGTAAAAAGTTAAGCGTATGCAAAACAGTGTCTTTAGAGAGGAGTTGTAAAAAGATAAGAGCTGGTCTCACCCGCCTAAAACCCGCTTTTTTGAGAATGGGAATAATAAATAACTTTCTAGGGACAGCATAAAAACTACAAAACATCGTAAAGTGCATCATGTCCTGAGGAGACTCACCGTTGCAGCCACAGGGCATGAGGCACAGGCCTCTGTGGAAGCCACAAGGGTGTGCCAAGAGGTAATGGAAGAGGTTGAGCCAAAACCGGGTCAATAGAAAACGATCATGGATGCTTTTAAGCCCTAGAAGATAAGGTTCGGTAGTTGGTCCAGTTTTTACCACAATGTACATACGCACACTAGGCTTACACAGCTCATATTTCCCTCTCTAGTACAGCAGCTCATTCTTAAAAAACACTCTTTGACCAGAGAAAATTCCCTCTTACATATGCGCTCAGGGTTAACAAATAGTTCCAACCTACCCTGAAGAGGCCAACTCTTATATAGTGGAGCCATCGGATGCTTGAGAAATGGTAAAGTGAAAGGGATTCCTGTAGGATGTCTTTGCTAAGTGTATTTTCTTAATTAGCCCAAATATTAAGCCACAAAGCCAGGGGACGGAAAGCCAGTACATCTGCTTTGTGGGACAGAAAGGTCCATCGCAGGAAAGAGTTTTCAGGACTTTGCACTGCCCCCACCCCAATGTGGTCCCATATCTCACTCCCATAACTAACCTTTGAGATATATTTGGCTTCATATATCTTCAAAAGAGCCCCTATTGGCTTCCCTCCTACTCTGCTGGCAAAGTTAGAAACAGCTGCACAAGCTTTCACTAGATCCCCTTTCTTCCAAGTAAGCAAAGGGCACCAACTCAAGGAATCGTCAAACACAACTCCTAAATAGGAGAAAACATTGGTCAATGTCCGAATTTAAAAGTGAACTGCTTAGCTTTACGAGGTCCCACCTGAATAATGAACGACTTGGAATGATTAAACGAAAGGTTCAAGTCCTTCATAAAAATGGCAAAAGAATGCAGAAGAAGTTGTAGGCCCCTAGCTGTCCTCGCTGAAGGACTGCGTCGTCTGCTTATAGGAGAACTGGCAGGCTATGCTTGCCTACCTGGGGACAATCCACATTTGTGACCAAGAGGGCCTTCTCTAAGGAATTAATATATAGGTTAAAAAGAAAGGATGCTAAAATGCACCCCTGACACACCCCTCTCTTGATGTCAAGCTGACTGGACACTTTCAGATCCTTTGAATAGCGGGCAACCGCGGTTGAATCACGGTGAAGATCCCTCAGAAATAAAACAATATTACTGTCTATGCCAATGGAGGACATCAACTGCCACAGCTTGGACCTATTGACACAGCCGAATGCTGAGGACAGGTCCATGAAGGCTAGGTATATGGGGCTGGAACGAGCCACAGTGTATTTGTTCAGAACCATGTACAGGTTTAAACACTGTTCCACTGTGGAATGACCTGGGCGAAAGCCTTATTGGATATCGGATAAAAAGTTGTTTTCATCAACCCAAGATACAAGTGTGTCAAGTACCATGCGGCATACCACCTTCACCACAGAGTCCAGAAGAGAAAAAAACGGTCTATGCAGCATTCATAGAAGTTTCCACAGCGTTATTGCCTTACATTCCTCGACCTGGCAGCAAGAACTTTTTGGAGGGGACGGTGGCCTCTCAGCCGTAATTCATATTAATAATGGATTGAAACAGGGATGTCTGTAGGAGTACACCATCTGTCATGTTTACTTTATTTAGATAATATTGTTATCTTGGATTTAACGCCTCAGGGTCTCAATACCCTCCTGTTTTCTCTCTGTCAGTTTGCTGTTTCCCACTTTTCGAAAGTTTATATTTCCAAGAGTAAAGGTTTGATTTTTAAGGGAAATAAGTTTTGTAAACATTGCAGCTGTGATTGGTACCCTGGTAAAGAGTAGCTGGAAGCCTTACCCTTACTAGGACGAAATATCGTCTGATACCCAGAATGAAAGTGAGCACATATTAAACAACTCCTCGTTGCGTAGGTGGGTTAGAGGCTTATTATAATGTCCATAGGTACTTTCTACATATATCACCTGTATATCAAGCAATAGCCTCTTAGACTCTGCTGGACGCTATAGAATGCATAGATATTTCAAAATGCTACTTTTTAAATAAAATTGTATGACAATTTTAAGGAAAATATGTAATTTGAATACACTTCTGGCAGTACCAGCACTTAGACTAGAATTCAGGATAATGAATGGTTTTCTGTAAGGCCTGGCAGCGGTAGTACGGTGGAGGCACCGGCTGAGATTAACAAAGAAAACACAATTAGATATCTTTCACTGTCACTTACAGAAAGTTTTGATATGAAAAAGAAAAGTGTGCATTCTATAGAAATTTTAAATATGCAATAAATATGTTTGAGGTAAATCAGGAAACTCTTATCTCATGTTCAGTTTATCAGCTAAAACGTTTTTTAAAGACATCCTTGGGTGCACATAGTTTAAGTTTGGATTCTTAATTTTCTACAAATAAGGGAACATTTGAGGTAATAATTTCATCCTTTTCTGTGACAAAGCCTCAAAAATCTCTCTCTTGGAACCTTGATGACAGAATCCAACACTTTTTGATATTGTTCTGTATGAATCGCTCCCTTTAAAATCTGTTACTACAAACTGGTCTCGGATGAAAGTTAGGGATGGAATATGTGACTGCTGTAATGCTGGTATACAGGATAGCAACCATGTACTCTTTGTTACCACTGTCTCGCTCTAACAGCGTAGTGTATTATTGAGACCTTAGTTTTTAAAATACAATATAAGCACAGTAGAAAAAGCTCCAAATCAGATATTTTTACCTGATAATGAACTGTTGTGTCAAAAAGTTTTGATATTTTTAAATGTTTTTAAATTAGTATTAAAATATATTTTTAAACTATCTTGTGGACCTCCTCATTGATCCAAATCTTCAACTAAGATTAAAAGGGATGCAAAAGTGAGAATTTCTGTCAGTTTATCATGGTTTTTCCGCTATGTTTTTGGATATCCTCTATGTTGAAATGTTCTGATTACTTCAACAATTCAATTTCTTGCTCAAAGTTTTCTGCATGAGCCATGGCTCTCTTCATTATCAGAGTTGAGAGTATGGGTGAATAACTATCCCATGGGTCAATTGACTATTAACGCAGCCTGTTGTTCCTATCAGTGCGTGTTTAGTAAATAGCTCTGAGGCCACCTCTCAGCACCTTCAGTAGCTGCACTCACTCCTCAGGTCAGACACTCCTCCTGCAGTGACATGTCGTCTCTAAGCAGGCAGACTGACAGCTATGAGCTCATGACAGCTGTGTAGCTCCTCACATCTGGGAGACTGGACACCGCAGTCAGGTGGACACCAGCCCTCGTCAGGAGGCCCCCAATCCTGTGACACAGAAAAAAGAGTCTGTTCACAACTATTAATTCACAAAACATGGCATGCTGCTATCACCGCTCTACATGCTAAAGGCATGACAGAGATTGTAGGCCACTGTCCAAGAACTGAGGACATGCGTGAGTTCTCACCTCAGATCCAGGAACTCACGTATGTCAAGGGACATGCACGGGCCCTCCCTCCCTACCACCTTTCTCCCCCCACCTCTCTCTCTCCTCTCTACTGTTCTCTATCTCCTCTCTCTCCCTCTCCTCCTCTCTCTCCCGCTCTCTTGCCTCTCCCTCTCCCTCTCTCTCCTCTCTCTTTTCTTCTCTCTTTCTCTCCTCTCTCGTTGTATCTCTCTCTCTCTGTATCTCTCTCTCTCTCTCTCTCGCTCTCTCTCTCTCTGAATATTTCTCTCTCTCTCCCCCTCTCTTGTCCTCTCCTCTCTCTCGCTAACTCTCTCTCTCCTCTCTCTCCCTCTCTCTCTTTCTCTCCCTCTCTCTCTTTCTCCTCTCTTTCTCCTCTCTCTCCTCTCTCTCTTCTTCTCTCTCTCACTCTTCCCCTCTCTCTATCTCTCTCTCTCTCTCTCTCTCTCTCTCTGTATCTCTCTGTATCTCTCTCTCTGTATCTCTCTCTCTCTCTCTCCTCTCTCTCTCTCTCCTCTCTCTCTTCTTCTCTCTCTCACTCTTCCCCTCTCTCTCTCTCTCCTCTCTTTCTCTCTTTCTCTTTCCTCTCTCTCTCTCCTCTCACTCTCTGTATCTCTCTCTCTCTCTCTGTATCTCTCTCTCTCTCTCTCTGTATCTCTCTCTCTGTATCTCTCTCTCCCTCTCTCTCTCTCTCTCTCTCTCTTCTCCCTCTCTTTCTCCTCTCTCTCTTCTTTGCTCTCTCACTCTTCCCCTCTCTCTATCTCTCTCTCTCCTCTCTCTTTCTTTCTGTCTTTCTCTCTCCCCTCTCTCTCTCTCTGTATCTCTCTCTCTCTCTGTCTCTCTCTCTCTCTCTCTCTCTCATAACGTTGCGCTGGGACAAAATCAAAAAACAATGCCAAATACTCGACACTCGGGCAGGGGAACACGACTGGACACCATGAGGGGACATTCTCATCTCAACCCTGATGCTAAACTAATCATCTCAACCCTATGAAGCACCCTAAAACTTTAGGACTACTCACACACCTGGGACCTGCCATTCACCCCACCATCTACAAAATGGTGGTGCTCAGGAACACTAACCAGCAGCCCTCACAGCAAAAAGACCCCATCGAATCATTAAAGGAAGCCCTGTCACCTCTGTCTCGATTTCAGTGTCCCTACACCATTAGGAATGTCAGCAGTACACTTCCACTGTCTATGTCTATGTGGTGTTATTTATAAAGCGCAGCTATTACTCCAAGGAGTGTCCTAGTGCTACTTTTTTGATCATGGCGATTCTATCCCTTCCGTAACTCCATCGGAAAAAGTACGCAGCCCACCACCTAGCTGGTTTGGTTTTATGCGGGTTCCATAGAGCAGGAATACCGCCTTAAAGTTACATCTTTCAATACTAGGTAACTTTAACTTTATTTTCAGAACAGAGCCATGATTTCTGTGAAATTCTATCCCATTTTAACCGTTTGTCGGTAATAGCAGCGCCGTATACGCGTTTGGTGTCGTTGGCACACCCGCAGTCTATCTATTGAAGCTCACTTACCACCACATATAGAATGAGTTGTGGCCCTCCTGTTGAAGGCACTCACAGTGCCGAAACGCACAGTGAGAACATTCATCTCCTAGCCACCTCACATTATATGTCCTATTGGTCCTAAGAACCCTATACTAATACAGTGAATGCATGAATCTTTGTTTAAAATCCGATAAATGTGTGTCTCCATCTCCTAAGTTCATAATTCTCTGTATTTCTGACTTAGCACTCAGTCTGAGTTTCGATTTTATTAACTTCAATTTGTGCCTACGAACTTTGAATATTTTCAAAGTAAATCTTTAAAACGTAAGACTATTGTGTCTGTCGTTCATAAAGATTCCAATGTGATCAAGAGACAATGTTTTACTGAATTTTCATTACAGGAGAGATGGGTGCATCAGGGAGCACCAAATTCCGTATAGGAACGTCACCGCACCTGTTCCGAGAAAATCAACATATGCAGGGGAGAAGAGAAAGATGTGGGGTTGCGTGCTGTCTATTGGTGTCAGGAAGACACCATTGCTGGTTGCACAGCTATCCTTTAAGTACTCTGTGGATCAGTACCTTCCTTGGCCCAAAATTTTTTTTTAACCTGGAACAGCAGGTATTTTCTTTTTAAACTTTCTTGGACATAGAGAATTTGAATTTGGAGCAGCAAGTGCATCAGCAGCTCATACTTTTGTACAGTTAACGCTTGCAAGGGATATGGATTTTCTGTCTGCACTCTCAGAACTAATTTGGGTTGGTTCTTCAGTCATTTGTCTTCTCCAGGACATCTTCCAGATGGATCCTTTAATCCAAAAATAAATTAAATGAAAGAACATGATCCTTTTTAGGTCTCGCTGAACCAACGCGCATGCGTTTTTCTGCGAGAGTATAGCAAGGGGCTTTCAAAAATGCTCCCAAAGTCTGCAGGCGGATCGGGCACAGTGCATGTGCGCCAGTCGCATGCACCATTTGTCCCCCTACAGCTTTTGGGAGCATTTTCGCAGCCGCTTTGATGTTCTCAGTTAGCCGCGTGGCCACTGAGAACATCAAAGCGGCCGCAAAATGCTCACCATTTTCCACTCCCTCCCTTACCCCAGTTCCTGCTTGTCATTGTTTGTCGGACAGTGTTTGTAATTCTTTCATGCCGTTCTTTAAATTGCTTTCCTTACTCCAATTCGCTTCTGTTCACTCTCCCCACTTTTGCAAATGGTTTCTTTATTCCGTTTTCTTAAACTAGTGCGATTGTTTTGGGCTAAGCATTTCTTGTGCTCATGTGTTTCTGTCAATTTAAATTTGTACTTGCTTGAAACAGTTGAAATTCAATTTTTTCCAAAACAGTGGACAACTTCCATTTGATTACATTTCCTCCTCACATACTTGCGGCTTAAGCTGTGAGCCCTGAAATAGAATAGTTCACTTCCACAGCTTTGCGCCGCTGTTGTCTGTAAGTTGCTGTCAATTACTTTAATTTCCCTTTGCTCCAACTTGCTGACGCCTTCTCAAACCGCGTTTTTGCCCAGATTCACGCTCCAAATCTTTCTAACATGTTCCTCTGATGTACAGGTATTCTTTGTATGTTAACTCCTTTTCCCATTGAATTTAGGGATCCATCCGACACTGTTTCTTCTCTTCACTGTTTTTTAAATAGTGTATATAGTGCTTACATGCCATTCTCAACCTAAATACGATTGTTTTGGGCTAAGCATTTATTATATATTTATTATATTTATTATCTATACTTGCGTGTAACAGGCGGAAATCGAAATATTCCCAAGGGACTGGTTGAGTTTTATTTATTTATATTTCCTCTTTAAGTACTGGCTGTTTAGACTGTGAGCCCCGAAATAGAATAGTTCACTTTCAGAGCTACGCGCCGCTGATGTCAGTACGTAACTGTCAATTACTGTAATTACCCTTCGCTCTGGCTTGCCGATGTCTTTTCAGAGCGAGTTTTTTTCCCATATTCGCTAATTTCAACGGTGTACTCAGATGCCGCTTCCTTGTTTTCTTCATCTGGTGACTGTAGGCTCATGCTGTCACATTCCTTTATTGTTGAGCAGTGTTTATCCGTTTGCGATCTCTTTCACAAGTCATTAGTCCTTTTACTTGATTCTGTGATCATACATGCTTGCCATATAACTTCTGATTCAGTTTGTTTCTGAATGTGATTACTTGTGTTGTTGTGAGTGTGTGTCAGGTCAAGTTCAGTGCCAAGGTCATTGATTTCCTCACATTTAACCGGGCGCCGCTGTTTTTTTTCCTTGTAATTTTGTCAATCATTCTGATTCCTATTCCACAGTGCGCTCAGCCATCCGGTGCTTTCATCAACCACACACACACACACACACAACCACACACACAACCACACACACAACCACACACACAATCACACACACAACCACACACAAACACACCACACACAACCACACACACAACCACACACACAACCACAACCACACGCACAACCACCAGCATACACACAACCACAAGCACACACACAACCACACACACACGCAACCACACACACAACCACACACACAACCATACACGCACAACCACAAACACACAACCACAAGCACACACACAACCACACACACTATCACAACCACACACAACCACACACATACACACACACAACCACACATACAACAACACACACACCCACACACACACAACCATAAACACACAACCACAAACACAACACACACACACACAACCACACACACAACCACACACACAACCACACACAACCACACATACACAACCACACACACAACCACACACACACTCACACACAACCACAATCACACCCAACCACACATACAACCACACATACAACCACACACACAATCACACACACACAACCACATACAACCACACACACACAACCACACACACAGCCACACAGTCAGTGTACACTTTCAACAGGCACAGACACCATCAGTCGTCAGTGCACGCTTTCACGGGGCACAAACACCACCAGCCATCAGTGCACGCTTTCACCGGGCACAAACACCACCAGCCGTCAGTGCATGCTTCCACCTGACACACACCACCAGACGTCAGTGCACGCTTTCACCAGGCACACACATACCACCAGCCATCACTGCACGCTTTCACCAGGCACACACACACCACCAGCCGTCAGTGCATGCTTTCATCAGCCACACACCACCAGCCATCACTGCACACTTTCACCAGGCACAAACACCACCAGCCATCAGTGCACACTTCCACCAGGCACACACACCACCAGCCGGCAGGGCACACTTCCACCAGGCACACACACCACCAGCCATCAGTGCACAATTTCTACAGGCACACACACCACCAGCCATCAGTGCACATATCAATTGTTAACGCATCCACAATTAACTATTGTAGCAATCGCAGTATAGCGCACTTTACTTTTAAATAAAAATGTTGTGCAGTGCACACCTAATCTAAATCTCACCTAAAAACCTTTTTCCTGAGTAATCCAGTGTAATTCTAGGCATGCCTGGCAGGATGGAGGATGCTACCCTGCAAGTTAAACTATGAACAAAAATGTTCAAGTGACAACAGTCACTTGACTCTACCCGCACTGCAAGTAGCAAGCTTCCGTTTGCATTAATTAGTCAACAGTTTAATCTTTACTCTGTAATCATTCTTAAAGTATTATAACATGAGGCATATGCAAAATGCATTCACAGTCCTCTTTTTATGAACATTTTGAATTTGTCCATTACAAAAAAAATTAACATTTCAATTAACATGAACACCTTTTCATGTACATGAACATATATCCATAATGAATTTTGAATTAATTATTAATTTTAAATCAATATTGCTGCTGTTGCAAATCCCACTGCATTTCGGGAATGACTCCCTTCTTCAGGGGAACAACAATATCGTAGTCAAGATCAATGCCTTCATGGGTTCAGCTAATAACCACCAATGTCTGATAGTGGCACGTAATCAAATACGAATGAGCACTCTAACTACAGCCAGGCTGGTCAAATTCCAGTATAGGGGAGCTCAAATCCATATAAACTAGCCTCGATGAACTATTCCTTCTTTAGTGCACTCATAATTGCCTTGAACAATCTTGAACTCTTATGGTACTCCACCATATACCCGCTCGCTGTGATCACCACCACTACACTTCTCTCGGTTCTCAACCTCCTCGGATAGTCAGCTTCATTTCTCGTACAAACCTGGTAAGCCTAGTACATCAAACATGTATCATACAATAATGCCAAATGATTAAATAATCAAACCTGTGAGAGTATATTTTCATATTGGAAATGATGGTGAGCAGTGGCTGCTCATTAAATCTAACACTCAGAGATAAATACTGTACTATGGTAGCTGTCAGCATCTGTTGTTAAATGCTCTTCTAGCGATCTCATCCTAAACCTTTTACTGAGACCACCTCAACCTGTGGATGAACACGTACTATAAACTTTCATAGTTGCTTTGAACGATGTTCTACTTTACTGCTATAAAAAAACCAAATCATATCCAGTTTATCATTGACCAGATCTCCCTTTTTGCTAGCCATTTAGCGTTATCGCGATCTTGCTCCAATTTGATTTGCTCTAAGACCTGAAACCCCAATTGTGGAATGGTAGGATTCATTTCAGCCCAATGAGTAGCCAGACTCGACGTTGTGGTCTTGTTACGGATTCTACTTTTCTGTTTAGTTATGCGTACCTTTATTTTACGCTCTTTCTTGCCTACGTATAGTTTTCCGCAGGGACATTTAATACTGTAAATAACATGTGATGAATTACAATCTGTCTGACATTTCAATTTGACCTTTCTGCCAGTTTGTGGATGTAAAATAAATGATCCTAGAAATGACGTTATTGCATGCGTGCAGTTTTGACATTTTTTCATCCCTGGATTCAAACTTTGTGTCATCTGTGATGTAGTGACATCAGTCACCAACTCTTTTAGATTCTTGCTCCTTGTATATGTAAACAAAGGTTTGCTCGCAAACACTCCTTGAAAATCTTCTTCTTGTTGTAGTAATTCCCAACGGGAAATCCATTTTTTTTTATTTGCTGTGATTGTGTAGAATATTTAGAGACAAAAACCAACCTTTCCTGTTTAGTCTACGATTTAACTTGTATTAGTGTTTCTCTTGGTACTGTTTCCATTCTTTTTTCTGCTGACTGTACAATGTCACACGGGTACCCATGAGCTAAGAATCTACGGGGCAGATGTATCAAACCATTTTTTTGTCTCAAACGCTGCGAATTGCGACAAAAAAATAGGAAAATGGAATGTATCAAGTAAAAAGCCTCGCAATATTAAGGAATCGCAAATTTTGTGATTCCTTAATATTGCGTAAGCATTTAAGGAATCGCAAATTGCGATTCCTTAAATGCTATGTATGAAGCATTTAAGTTTTGCGAATTTAGGCTAAGAAATCGCAAATTACCACCAACTTGTAGTTGGGGATAATTTGCGAATTCTTTTACAAATGCGCTTTTTGCCATTTGTAAAGGTGCCATGTGACGCTCATACATGCCATTAGGGCATGCATGTGCACCACATGCGCACACATGTCAATTTCAGGGGGTGCAGCAGGGTGTCCTTAAGACACCCTTGCACCCTTGAAATTATTCTCAATTTGCGATTAGCAAATTGCGAATCGCAAATTGGGAATGAATAAATTCCCATTCATTCCAATGGGCCTCCTGGCCCATAGAAATGAATGGGAAATTATTCCTTAATTGCGATTAGCAATTTGCTAATTGCAATTAAGGAATTTTAAGAAATAGCGAATTTCTACATACATACCATTTTGCAATTCTCAAATAGCGATTCTCAAAAAATCGCTATTTGAGAATCGCAAAAGGGTATGTTGATACATCTGGCTCTATGTCTTTGTCACTTATCTGCAAAAAGTAATCTTCCTTCCATCTGAAGTATGAGTGGCGTAGACAAAATTGTAGCAACTCCAATATAAACACTAGGCCAATACATTGATGAGTTTCTGCAAACGTTCGTGCAAGGTTGGGTGACGTATGTGAGAGATACTGCACACTTTCTTCAACTTTTACAGTCAGTAGATCTAGAACATCGGCATATAATTTTGATTAATTTGCTGCAATTATGGCAAGAATTAAGGGCAGATCTCCAAACACTGAATGCACAAAGTCTGGAATGATACCGACGGTTGTCTGAAAGGTGTATAACAGTCCTGAACCCATGGTCTTAAATACATGTATAGTTCCGCTCGTGTCAGACATGTTAAGGATACGACCCATAATTTCTAGGAAATGTATGGGGCAGTTTGTGTGTATCAGAGCCTGTATCTCAGCCTAGGTCCTTGCAACTTGAAGTTTATACATTTTTCGGGTGGAGGTTAAGGGTTGGCTCTGTTGTATAAACATGGCTTTCATTCTGCTTAGAGTATCACAACGTATAAAAGAAACATTCAGTGAAGGCCAAATTGGTGACTCACTGACTGTATTTGCTGGGGGAAACAATACTTGCAATTAGCAAATAACCCTGGAATTCACTGTCACCAGATATGGGATGCCTGATAGCATGCCACAACAGCCTTGATCATTCAACATGAGGTAACTCCCATTTGAGAGTAGGCCGAATGTCCTTGCAGGTGGCCGGACAAGTTTGCCACAGAACCATTACAAGCCCCGTGTAAAGAAATGTCCTGATATATGAGCGAACCGCTCAGTGTATTTTCACAGTTGGTACCACTTAGAAACACTTCACGTCCCTCCACTCCTACATCTATAGTCGTAAGGTAGTTCCCAGGATTGCTGAATGTATTAGCTACCCACCCTTTCATATTTGCCTGCCTGCTTTTGTTTAACCCCTTCCCTGGGGGGTGTTTTCCCCCCGCTGTGCGGGGGGGAAGGGGGCGCGTGCGGCGCAGCTGTGCTGGTGACGAGCTCGGCTCTTCATGAGGCACAGCGAAGCTGCACTCGTGACGAGCGGAGTCACAGCCACACCCGTTTTTGGAACGTTCAGCACACGGGGACAATTACCCCCGCGTGTGAACTTTCCAACGGCTGTGACGAGCTGAGCTCGTCATGATTGCAGCTCAACTGTGCCTCATGACGAGTTGAGCTCGTCAGCAGCATGGAACGGGTTAAGGCAATATTGAAATTGGAAAGTTGTGACCGGCAGGTTGATATGGCCATGTATAAATTACTCTGTAGCTGTTTTTTCTGCTACTGTGAATGGTAATCTTTCCAGTTTTTCAATGCGCAGCGTTGTACACTTCGCTTCCCTTTGTGCCACTTCGATCTGTTTATCTGTGAGATTGTATTCAGAGAACAGCGATGACGTGTTGATAAAACACCAAGGCACATAGCGTGCACACAATGATTGCAGCGTCCAGCCTAATAGTAATAACATTACTGAACGTAACTGGGGCTGGATGTGCTGTAACATGGCTAAATCCTGTTCGAGTATGTCAATAGCAGAGGATACAATACTACCCAGTAAATAGATCCTGGATGATAAAGTCGTTAAACCAGTGTCGACCACAGCAAGATATTTCTCTAAATTAATACGGTCTAATTCTCTTATTCTCTCTGCGGCCTCTGCCGGTGAAACTTTCCATACTTCATTATAGGCAGACTTAATGCCGGCATATATGAAATGTTTTTGACACAGTTTCCTTGGTTCTAGCAAGAAATCCTTAAGGTCTGCATATTCTTTGAGTAAAGATACGTAGCCAATCAAGGCACAATTTCCCTAAACTATATGTAGTCACTACCCCTGGATGTTGTCTTTGTACATAACGTGGGTCTGGCCTATGGATGGTAATACCCTATGTTTTGTTCAGGAATCTTTGTTGACAAATGTTTGTGTCTGTGGGCCAGATAAACCATTTTTCCCAATTGGGGTCTGTTCTGTTGTATTGTAGTATGTTATCCATGGTAACTGCCTCTTGTGATGCACCATTACCCTCTATATTTGCAGGTGTTGGTACACGAGGTGTGTTCTTGTCTTTGATCTTGGCTAGTCCAAGGCAAGATGTTTGTTGCACTGTGCCATTCAAAAATATTATTTGCTGTGGGATCTTATCTTTTCTTATCTTAACAAGGTTTTATATAGCGCCCGTACACCCAGAGGTTTCATGGCGCTGACCGACAGAGGCTATGAGGACACAGCTTAAGAGGCTAGAAGGAGGCCATGGTCTGGACAAACAGCCAGGTTTTAAGATGCCTCCTGAACGGAAGAAGAGTGGAACAGGAGCGGATATCCAGGGGAAGGGAGTTCCATAGTTTGGGGCGAGGGTAGCAAACCTTCGCCCTCCCTTGCGTTGGAACTTGTAGCGAGGGACGGTTAGAAGAATTTGAGAAGCAGAGTGTAAGCTACGGGGGGGATGTATCTGGGCAAGAGGTCTTGAATGACTTTCGGGCTGCAGGCATGTAGAGATTTAAAGGTGATGCAAGCAGTTTTAAAAGTGACACGTTGTGTAATAGGGAGCCAATGAAGTTGCCTCAGTAAGGGTCTAGCTGACTGCCAGCGCGGCAGTCGGTATATAAGTCTGGCTGCCTGATTTTGAGCCATCTGCAGGCGTCTACTGAGGGCAATAGGAAGGCCCAGGTAGATGGAGTTAGCGTAGTTTAAATGTGACAACACCAAGGCAATCACCACCTGCGTCAAGGCTGGCTGGGTGAGCATCCGACTAATCTTTTTTATTTTGCGGAGCTGAAAAAAACAAGTGGACACAACCGAATTCACTTGGGCTTTAACAATAAATCTCTATCAATAAGCACCCCCAGGCTTTTGACCAAACTGGACGGGATAGGAGGGGGTCCGAGTTCGGGTGGCCAATAATGTGGGCCCCAAAATAACTGGCTTTTACCAAAAAGGACCAGTTCTTTCTTGTCAGGATTTAACTTTAATTGGTTACCATCCATCCAATGACGTATGTGGAGCATGGTGTTATGGAATTCGTGCAACAAATCTGGGGAATTTTCAATTGTGAAAGTGAGTTGCAGATCATCTGCATAATTGAAAGTAGTGACTTTGAAGGCTTTAAGAGACTGAAGTAGAGGGAGCAAATAAATATTAAATAAGATAGGGGACAGTGAGGAGCCCTGGGGACCCCACAGGTGGTGTGGAGTTTAGGGGACAAAAAGGGGTGTGGTACTGAAATTCTAAACCCGTGTCATAAACATCGTCGTATCATGACGATTTTGGTATCAGCAGACCGAGAATGACGAGTATACTATATACAAGTATTTTCGTCGTATTCGAGTGACGAGATCACCCTGAAATCAGGGATTCTGTTCTGAACCCTCGGGTTCCATTTTGTGTACGGCAGCCATTTTGTGGTTGCCCTCACATAGGCCGATGACTAAGGCCGACCGGGTCCATGGACACGTACACCTTTTGCTGACTCCTGTGTGACCTGGGCAAGCTGACTCCGTTGCCTAAAGCCAAACCTGCTCAGCCTGTTTCTTTCCCATTGGCCGATCGAGATTAGGGATCAAGCCACAACACGCAATAAACTCTTTATTATACACAACTATGTCTAATCTTACTCACACCTGTCTCTGTTCCTTTCTTTATGACCTGCTTTACGATGAGGAGGTGCCCGTTTTTATTAGGGGTCCGTCCGATATCTGATGAAAAGTGTTGGGCCTTGCCGGGTAATTGATTGTGGGCTGGACAAACTGAAATATGGGCTTGTCATCATGATTCTGATTTTTCTTTGTCGTGAAAATATGTGAATGGTCAACTGTAAATAAGGAATGTTTGCCTGAAGCATAATATTTGGTATAAAAGGGATGACTAGCTTTGTAAAGTTGAGCAGTCTCCTGAGAACATACACCGTGTTGTACTTCTAGGATGCCTGTTACTTGTTGCAGCCAATAAATTTGATCTTTGACGTCACCAAGAAGTCTCTGCGTTTCTGTAGTCTGAGACAGGAGAACTCGAAGTCTTTGGGTGTGTCCCCTGGCACCACTGGGTTCTTAAAAACCCGGTCCTTCACTTGGCGCCCAACGGGGGCGATTTCAGCGGTACCGGTCCAAGCCTGAGGTTCGTGAGGAGCTTCGTGTGAAATTCTGGAGGAAGGCCAACCACTTCATCGACCCCTGTATGTCGTCGTGGTCCGAAAGTCTTTGCTGCGAGGTTCCCGCTTCCCAACGGCTGCGAAGGACTGCTGCCCTGACTATCGCCCTGTCTTGGACCCTTTGATGATTTGTAGAGCGAGACGATAGACGAGTCTTCTGGTGACGTCATCGATACATCAGTTAAGTATGAGTGGAGCGTCTCCCAGTCCTTAGGTTTGGTTCCTAGTTTTTGGGTATCCCCTTGGGATCTTTGATTTGGAACTTGCAAGTGCCAAAGCCGAGGGACTCGTGTATTCACGAGACTATCGTATTCGATAATCCTTTGAAGTTTGAAGCTAGACTAGAGAGCAAAGATGCCTGGTTTTAGCAGACTTGGAAATTTGTTTTGTTGTGGTCGAAATAGGGATTCCCGATTGGAGGACTCGTGTCCGGTTGCTGCAATTGGAACTCCAACCTATGAACTTTATGTGAAGCATGGCGTGGGCCCCATCGCATATAATGAAGTATGGATCCGATACACCAGGAAGGATGGTGTTTTAAAATGGCCCCAATATGGTAGCTACGACACCGAGATTTTAGATAATTTAGAGGTTAGACTTTTTAAGAAGAAAGCCCGGCCAGAGATGTTTGACTCTTTCCGCCTATGGCGAAAGGAAGCCAAACAGAAAGAAATGAAATTAGCAAAGAAAGATAAAAGAGAAAAGGGTATCTCGATAATGCAAGCTGCTATACAGTTTAAAGACAACGAAGAAGAACAAGCGAGTGAGCAGTTGCACAGGCAACATAAAATGGCGATTGATAAATGCTACCCAGTTTTGTCGCCTCTCCAGCAAGAGGTAGCAAAAGAACTTGAGAAAGACCCTTTAATGTCACATTTATTGAGTTCACCACCCCCCTATGCGCAGAGTGCTACAGCACCTCCGCAACCTTTAGTTGTGCAACCTCTGGTTGTTTTGCCTCAGGTTCTTCCACAGCCGCCAGCTCCTCTTCAGTTGGCTCCTACTGCTACGGCGCAGCCTCCTCAAGGGCCGCCGACTTTGCTACCTACTTCGCCTTTACTTCCTACGACTTTGCCTACTGTATAGACTACCTCTTCTGATATTCCTTCTGATACTGCATCTGCGTCTGCCTCTGAGTCTGCCTTACCTCACTCTGTTTTTCCTCCTGTTCTTTTATTGACTTCTTCTGTTCGACAGAGTGTGACCCCGTGAGTCGAGTAGGCACCGGAGCGAGAATTGTCGAGTCCGTGGAATTTATGAGCCCGAGACCCGCTGAGGCGGGGAATCGAACCCTGGTCCACGGTCGATCTCAGCTTCCGGGTCTGCCGCCTCTAACCACTGAGCCACGCTTCTCCACAAGGGGTGGGTTACTGACCCCACAAGATATGAGCTAGAGTCTGTTATGGATGTCTTCCATCAGTGGGAAGCACCGAAGCAGAGATACGTTTTTGAGAAAATGTGTGCTTTTCTTTGTGAGGATTTGGAGGATAAAGATTTGGAGCCCAATCCACCTGAGCTGTGCCGTGTACGGTTCGAGTTTGCAAAAGGCACGATTGTGGGTTCCGATGTTGAGAGAGCAGTTGCGACATTGTTTTCATTTCGGAGTGAGGGTATTTCTCAGTCGTTGTTTGAGCCTGATCCCTCTGTTAGAAGGAAAGCGAGACAGTACCCAATGAGAGAGGTTCCTCCGGTATGGAAGGAAGCAGTTCAGGCTGATGCCGCTCATTACATTGATGCCGTACCGGCTCACTTTCAGCGTGTTTGGGTACATGTTCCTTGGAAGCGAGCTGAAGTTTTGGCCCTTAAGCAGACTTTACCTGACCCCCGTAAAAATCCTGCAGGGTACTATAAGGAATTATCACAGACTGCAGAATCATGCATTATGAATTTAGCTGATATAGACATGTTGTTTGGGAATGTTGTTCCACAGCCTTTATGGGGATTGATTCATCATACGGATCATGCGCAAGAGTTAGGTGACACATGGGCTAATATTAGTGCTGCGAATGACAGACAAGTAGGCGGTGCTAAACCTGAGCCTTTAGTAGCAGAACTCCCTGGTAAGATCGTCACTTACATGAAGACTTTAATGCCTGCGATGAGTGTAAATTGGGATAAATTGTCAGCATGTAAGCAGAAGAAAGATGAAACTGTGTCCGACTTCTTCACCAGGTTTGAAGAAACGTTTATCGACCACAGTGGTCAAGACATGAGTACAGAAGGTGGTCAACGGTTGTTCGTTGACAAGTTTGTGCACAATTTGCTCCCCGAGTGGTGTAAGAAATTGAAAGATTCAGAGAGTTCTTGGGCCGTTTCCTCTTCAGCACAGATATTGGCTACTGCACAGTACTACGAAAATAGAGATAAGGACGAGAAGGATAGAGCAGACAAGAAAACTAAAGAATTGAAGACGAAGGTTCTTTTACAGCAGGCGTATCCGCCTCGTAATGGTCAGCGTGATTATCAGCAACCTCAGCAGTTTCAGAGAAACTCGCAAAGGTTAGAGTTTTCTCAACCATGTTTTCCTGTAGGCCCTAATCAGTGTGCATATTGCAAAGGAAAGGGTCATTTTAAAAGTAGCTGCCCTGTTTTGTTACAGCGTTTGAATGGTGTATCTGGTACAAGAGGTCGCGGTGTTCAACAAGCTCCTAGAGGTAGAGGACGTGGAGGTTTCCCCCAGAACGCACGTTCCTTTCCTCCACAAAATTCAATTAATAGTTTTGATCAGCAGAATAACGCGTCTGGTAGGACGACTCAGTACTATGCTGATGACTACTATGCAGAAAGTGAGAATATGGAAGGTGATGATTGCTAGGACAGCCATAGACAAAGAGAGGGAGTTGTTTCAGTTCCAGTAGATCAGAGTGGACCTTATGTTGAGGTGATTACATCAGGTGTGTCAGAGCCTTTTCTGTTGGATACTGGTGCTACGAAGAGTTCTATTATGCACTCTAAACTCCCTGTCGCACCTTTGTCTGGCGAGACGAATGTTTCAGTACGTTTTTCTGGCGCCCCGGTTAGGAACCAGATTTCTAGTCCTATGTCTCTGTCTGTTGGACCTTGTGAATTCGAAGCACCCCTTATTCTGACGACAGGTTGTGGTGAGAACTTGTTAGGATTGGATCTGTTGAAAAGATTGTATGCGACATTGTATTGTTCTCCTTCGGGAGTACAACTTACACTAGGTAAGAAAGTGGTCTCCTCAATGTATTTGTCGAAGGATAAACTTCCGACAGAATTGTCTTCTCTTCCTGATTCTATTTGGGCTACTGGTCCTAATGATGTGGGTCTTTTGGAAATACCCCCATATGTCGTGACATTGAAAGCGAATGTTAAAATGCCGCGCATTCCCCAATACAAGATCTCTAATGAAGGTGAAAAGGCGTTGTTAGCGATCATTTATGATTTGATTGAAAAGGATGTGATTGAAGAAACAAGAGGTAATGTTTGCAATAGCCCTGTTTTGCCTGTCCTAAAAAGAACGGACTCTTCTCAGCCACCCGTTTACAGATTTGTGATTGATCTTAGAGAGGTGAATAAAATCGTTGTGCCACAATTCCCTGTTGTTCCCGATATCACTGCCTTATTAACTATGATCCCAGCTTCAGCCACTTGGTTCTCGGTCATTGATTTGAAAAATGCTTTCTTCAGCATCCGATTGCCGAGGAGAGTAGGGATATTTTCGGCTTCTGTTTAGGAGGCCGAAGCTTCCGGTTCAAGCGCGCTCCTCAAGGCTATTGTGAGAGTCCGTCAATCTATAGTCAGGCTTTAAAAACACAGCTTGATACGATTGTTTTACCTGATGGTGCTGCACTTATTCAGTACGTCGACGATTTGTTAATCGCTGCAGATACGGAAGAGATTTGTAAAGAAGCCACCTTGTCATTGTTGTGTCATTTGTCTGATTTGCATCACAAAGTGTCTCTTTCAAAATTACAGTATTGTCGACAAGAAGTGACCTACTTAGGTCACCTCTTATCGAAGGAGGGAAGAAGATTGACCCCCAGAAAGAATTCAGGCAATTGCAAAAATGAGTGTGCCAATTACACAGAGAGAAGTGCGTGCTTTCTTGGGTATCACGTCATATTGCAGACAATGGATACCGAATTTTTCCCTGCTGGCCAAACCTTTAGTGGCATTGACCTGTAAAGATACGCCAAATCCCCTTCCGTGGTCTGAAGATTGTCAGAAAAGTTTTTCCGAATTGCGTAATGCGTTGTGTTCGGCTCATGTGTTGGGTACCCCGGACTACAGTAAGCCCTTTACACTGTATGTCCATGAGAAAGAAGGTTGTGCGTTGTCAGTGTCGACACAGTCTTTTGGGGACAAGCAGCGTCCATGTGCGTATTTCTCGTCGACTTTGGATCCGGTAGCTAGAGCGTTGCAGAGTTGTTTGAGAGCTACAGCGCCAGCAGCTGTTTCTATTCGGCAGTCTGCTGGTTTGGTGATGAACAGCACATTGATCGTAATGGTTCCACATGCAGTGGACACTTTGCTAAACAGGACCAAGACACAGCACTTAACTAGTGCTCGATTGTCAGGTTATGAGTTGACACTTTTAGCGGGTCATGTGCACATAAAAAGAGGCAACTCGTTGAATCCAGCTACGTTGTTGCCGATTGTAGCAGAAACAGATGTTTCTGAACAGCATGATTGCTTTCTTAAGACAGAGGAAGAAACGAAAGGGAGAGTAGATCTTAGGGACACTCCTCTTGCGAAGTGTGATGGTACCTTATGGGTGGATGGTTCATGCTTCAAGCTTCCGAATGGTGATATAACTGCGGCATATGCTGTTACGACTTTGCATACGATTGTTGAAGCTGCACGCATCCCACATAATTCAGCCCAAGCAGCAGAGTTGATTGCACTTACGAGAGCGTGTGTGTTATCGAAAGGAATGAAAGTGACCATATATACTGACAGCCAGTATGCGTTTGGTGTGGCCCATAGTTTTGGACGATTGTGGAGAGAGCGTGGGTTCCTGACTTCGCATGGAGCCAAGATACAGCATGGTCAGTTGGTGAATGAGCTTCTCGAGTCACTTACTTTGCCGTTGCAAGTCGCGATAGTAAAATGCAGTGCACACAAGAAGGTTACTGATGATGTCGGTCGTGGCAATGCATTTGCTGATGAAGTCGCAAAAGAAACAGCAAGGGATGTGATGAGTCGAATGTATGTTGCGGGCCCTGCAAGATGGATTGGTGACGTTGGAATGTGTGAAGATACGATAGAGAGTGTGAAGTCCATTCAAGCTGAAGCTACAGAGAAAGAGTTGAGTGTGTGGAGAGAGAGTACGGGTAAATTTGACTCGAATGGTTGTTGGGTTGAATTGTCAGAGCATCAGCGATGGTTGCTACCCGATGCATACGTGCTTGCAGTGGTTACAATGGCGCATGGAATGGCTCATATCAGCGTGAAAGGGATTTGTAAGTTGTTGGCTCCAGTATGGCAAAATGCTGGAATTCCTAAGTGTGCAGAGAATGTGGTCAAGAATTGTATGGTTTGTCTGAAATACAACCCTGGTAGGGGAACTCCAACTCGAGCTGGTCATTTTGCGCCTCCAACGTATCCGTTCGAGGTTTTGCAGCTAGATTTCATCCACATGGAAAGGTGCAACAACTTGAAATACGTACTCGTTGTTGTTTGCGCCTTTTTGAGATGGGTAGAAGCATATCCCCTGAAAGACAACACTGCCTTATCCACAGCTAAAGCCCTTGTCAAATAATTTTTCCCTAGGTTTGGCATGCCAAGAATGGTCTGGAGTGATAATGGGAGTGAATTTGTGGGTCGAGTGATGAAGAGAGTATGTGAAGGGCTAGGTATACGCCAAAAGTTTCACGCTGCAAATCATCCCCAATCAGCTGGACTGGTAGAATGCTACAATGGCACGTTAAAACTGAAACTGGCCAAGATACAAGCGAGCTCTGGTCTTAAATGGCCTGATGCGTTGCCATTAGCACTTTTATCGACAAGAATGACTGTGCATTCACGAGTGGGACTTAGTCCATATGAAATAATTTTTGGTCGTCCGGCAAATATATAGGGAGTGCCGAGACCGACAAAATTCAGTGAGATTGAACACCCTGCACTGCTTGATTACTTATATGATTTGACGGCTAAATTGCGTGTTTTACACCAACAGGTTCACAATACTTTGCCTCAGGTTTCTGAAGACACAGGACACATCATCGATCCTGGATCGTGGGTCCTAATTAAAAACTTCCAGCGGACAAAGAATGATCAGCCCCGTTGGATCGGCCCCTACCTAGTCCTTTTGTCAACGAGATCGGCAGTGCGAGTGCAAGGAAAGAAGAACTGGATCCACGGCGTACACTGCAAGAGGGTCCCTTTGCCTTTGCCATACGACCGGTGGGTCCAGGAGGGTATTGCTGACTCTGAGACTGAGACTGTGCCTCGTTTTCTGCCTTTCAGCGATGCACGTCTAATTGGGACAAATTCTGAACGCGAAAGCGACGATCTTCTGCAAGAAGCCGTGCCATCTTCAGTTCGATTGGACACTACTGAGCCTGACCTATTGTTTCGTGATCAGACATTACCAGGAAAAAGCCGTTATAATCTGAGGCCAAGAACTATGGACAAATAAAAAAATTCCTTTTCTTTGTTATTTTTGAAAGTGCAGCTCTCATTCGAGAAACTGATTTTGTTTTTCGAACCACCATCCAGGTTCAGCTGTAGGGTCGCGGGCGACAAGTCTTTGGAGTGCAAGCCGAAGACACAAGGTCGATGGTTCTGGTTGGTCCTTGGGCGTTTCCCTTGGACTGACAGGCACATTCCTTAGCACGGAACACCCTACCTCCGCGAGCAGCAAGGTTAGAGGATGGAGTTTTTCGAGATGGAGAGACATGCCAAAGAGATGAACTTCAAAGCCAAAATGTGTATAATGATGACCAGAAAACTTTTTTTGATATTATGCATTTTTATGTTGCTTAGTGTAATGATGTTTTTAATAGGATATGTTTTATTTTATTTTCAAGTGACATTTGCACCCACTACACAGCCCATACCTCCTCCTACTGTTTCCTCACATTCTTTTCACCCTTTGCCTGAACATGAGTCCGTTAGAAGATTAGAGTTTATCAATAACTCCTTCGTTCAGCTATTGCTCCAACACCAATTAGTAGTGAACACGACTAACTGTTGGGTGTGTGGTCTTATGCCTCATACTACTGATAAAGGTATCCCTTATCTGGTCCTGCCATTCAGCTACTATGGTTCTGTATGGGCATACAGAACGATGTTCATCTATGCTCGTGAAGTCCACCCCCTACGTTCTGTAAAGGATAATCCAAAGAATAGTGCTCTAGTTAAGGGTATAGTAGATTAGAGAAGATACTACCTATGAGACTATCCCAAGAGATGAGACACTAGCGTATATTGGATGGAACGTAACCCGATATGGAGTTAGTCTGAGTGAGAACCAGCGAGCAAAAAGACCCTCCCCGATTTAGGTTGTACCCCATCAGGGTCACTACTGTCTGCAGGGTAATGGCAAGAATCCGAAAGCTCAGCTAGGGGAGAGTATCTTCAATGAAACGTATGTCTTTGCGTCCCAGACTTCCCCTTCGTTCCTAGCAGCTAATGGTACCTATTTCATCTGTTATGATAGAGCATACACATGGTTGCCCCTGACTTCTCGGGCACATGTTTTGTTTCGTTCCTGTTGCCTCCCACCTACACGGCTGCAGCAGACTACCACAAGACAAGGGTAGTTAGGGGTGTCTTCAGTAAGGAAGACACTGCAGGACAAGAATTGGGAGATTTCTTGAAGGTTTTTCTGCAGTTTTGGGGACCTATGGTTAACAGCAGGAACATAAGGCAATTGACGAGGGTGGTTGAGTCCACCGTAGTTGAAACTGCCGGTGCCCTTAGTAACTTGACTGCTGAGCTCCAGTCGGATCGTTTTATGACTCTTCAAAATAGAGTTGCGTTAGATGTCATACTTGCAGACCGAGGTGGGGTATGTAAAGTGATCCAATCAAGTTGCTGTGTTTTCATTCCAGATAATGCTCCAACAGTGTACCAGGCCATTTCCTAACTGCATAAGATCTCCGAATCTATTCATGTGGATAAAGGAGATTGGTCGTTAATGGGGTGGTTCTGGGAACTAATATCCGCCTGGGGATAAAGATTCTGATGGTCATTGGGATGATCTTAGCCATTCTTTTCCTGTTCTGTCTGTGAGTACAGTGTGCTCCTACTATATGTGGCCTCTGTGCTACATTATGTGTAAGGAAACCTGTATCAAGAGACGAGCTAAGTAATAGGATGATGCTACAGCAACATCTCAATGATTTTATGAATATAGACCTGGACTCAGATTATCGTGCGTGTAGGTTAATTGCCTATGTAAGGGCAAAAGGAGGGTCTGTGGTACTGAAATTCTGAACCCGTGTCATAAACATCGTCGTATCATGACGATTTTGGTATCAGCAGACCGAGAATGACGAGTATACTATATACAAGTATTTTCGTCGTATTCGAGTGACGAGATTACCCTGAAATCAGGGATTCCGTTCTGAACCCTCGGGTTCCATTTTGTGTACGGCAGCCATTTTGTGGTTGCCCTCACATAGGCCGATGACTAAGGCCGACCGGGTCCATGGACACGTACACCTTTTGCTGACTCCTGTGTGACCTGGGCAAGCTGACTCCGTTGCCTAAAGCCAAACCTGCTCAGCCTGTTTCTTTCCCATTGGCCGATCGAGATTAGGGATCAAGCCACAACATGCAATAAACTCTTTATTATACACAACTATGTCTAATCTTACTCACACTTGTCTCTGTTCCTTTCTTTATGACCTGCTTTATGATGAGGAGGTGCCCGTTTTTATTAAGGGTCCGTCCGATATCTGATGAAAAGTGTTGGGCCTTGCCGGGTAATTGATTGTGGGCTGGACAAACTGAAATATGGGCTTGTCATCATGATTCTGATTTTTCTTTGTCGTGAAAATATGTGAATGGTCAACTGTAAATAAGGAATGTTTGCCTGAAGCATAATATTTGGTATAAAAGGGATGACTAGCTTTGTAAAGTTGAGCAGTCTCCTGAGAACATACACCGTGTTGTACTTCTAGGATGCCTGTTACTGGTTGCAGCCAATAAATTTGATCTTTGACGTCACCAAGAAGTCTCTGCGTTTCTGTAGTCTGAGACAGGAGAACTCGAAGTCTTTGGGTGTGTCCCCTGGCACCGCTGGGTTCTTAAAAACCCGGTACTTCACTGGGGCAGACCGACTGCCTGCGTACGGCCACCAAGAAATGATCTGACCCAATCATGAGCAGGGCCACAGATGCCGGCAAGTTTGACACGGTCGAGAAGGATGACATGGTCGACCGTGTCAAACGCTGCCGACAGATCAAGTAAGACCAGGGCCTGAGGGATTCCCATATCAGCGTTATGACGCAGGGAGTCCAAGACCGCCGTGATGACTGACTCAGTCGAGTGAGCTGGTCGAAATCCGGCTTGAGAAGGATCCAAAAAATAGGATTGTTCAATGAAGCTGGAAAGATGTAATGTTACATGGGCCTCCAATACCTTACCCTTGATAAGGCAGGTGGGAAATTGGCCTGTAATTTGATAGAATAGTGGGTTCCGCTCCTGATTTCTTTAGGAGGGGAACCACAACTGCCTCCTTAAAAGAGTTGGGTACTATGCCTTGAGTTAAGGATGTGTTAAGGAGTCCTAAGATGGGAGAATGAAAAGCAGCAAAAATTAAAATGTTTTTTAGGATGTAAGGGGGACAACATTCACGAGGGGATCCAGACTTGACCCTATTCAAAAGAATAAGTAGGGAAGGGGCATCCAGAAGAGGAAAGTGATCCAGGGAATGGGTATTGGTAACATGTGTCAAGTCTAGAGAGACCGGGGTAGTAACAGGAATACTAGATTTAATGGTCTCGATTTTGTCCAGAAAGTATTGGTTGAGAGTATTACAGAAATCCTGAGTGATCGCGGGTTTAGGCTGAGTTCTTCCAGGATTCGAGAGCTTATTAACGATGGCAAAAATGTCCTTAGAATTATTGTTGGATTGCTCGATTAGACTGGAGAAAAAAGCGGCTTTGGCTAGGATAATATCCTTCATATAGTCCGCACGGGCGGCCACATAGAGGGCCTTTTCAAGAGGGTCATAGTTACTCCTCCATACCCGTTCCTTTTGGCGGACGGTGAGTTTTTTTGCCCTAAGGTCGGAGGAGAACCATTTATGAGCCTCAGCTTGACGAATAGTTTTGAGTTTCTTTAACGGAACGTGTATATCGCTTGCAGTTACAAGCCAGTTAGAGATATCGACCTCGGCCTGGTTGAGGTCAGTATTATGGGCTGGAATGGAGTTCTCTAAACATCCCAAAAAGGCTGGAGTGTCCAGGGAGCCCCATTTTCTGATAAAGCCCTTCTTGGTGTCTACATTTATTTTAGGCTTAGGGATAGAGATGTTGAATTGAATCAGAAAATGGTCGGACCATATGCAGAGAGAGACAACGGGGGGGGGGGGGAAATGCTAAGGTTCGTACTCCAGATCTGATCTAGTGTATGGCCTTTAGTATGGGTGGCGGTATTAATGTGATGGCTAACATTGAGGCCTGTGAGAAGCTCTGTAAGTTCACTGGCCAAAGGGCCACCAAGATCGCTGTTAAACCAATAGTTAAAGTCACTGATTATTAAGATTTTGGTGTAATTGGTGACCCTGGTGGCCAATTGGTCTCACAGAGAAAAAGGAAATAGGGGCATACTCTAGGGGAGCCTATATACCAATACACATAGAAGTGGTCCTGACCTGGAGTCGAGCTTAATGACCAGGTTGACGGCTGCAGAGAGATCAAGAGACGTCAGTTTGGAGAATGTATAGCTTTTGTTAATAATGGCTGCTACTCCACCCCCTACTTTCCCTGAGTCACGGTCTACCTGTAAGATTTAGTAATTTTCTGGGAGGGCAGCTAAGATATCCGGGGATGAGTCGATGTGACAAAGAGGATATCAGGTTTTTGACATGTAAGGAGCAGGAAAATGTCCAGTTGATGTTTTACTAGGAACCTGGTATTGAGATAAAAGATATTTAGTCATTGGATTTCGGCCGGTACAGACTTTGGTTGCTGATGCAGGCAGAGCGCCCGAGGCAGGGGTCCCGGAGGGCTGGAGGGGGATTGGAAGATGCCTAGATATTGTAGGCGGTCGATGGAGGCTGGGCACAATGGATAGGCTGCGCTGCGAAGGTTCAACAGGATCTCGATGGAATACATTAATGGGGGGGGCAGAGGAACTGGCCCCTGGGCCCGGTTTAGCGCGGACGGGCGCAGACGGGCTTGCCTTTGGCAGGCCTTCCGCGCCCCATCGGCGCGCCCGCTGTGTGAGGCCGCTGTGCGGCCGGGAGGGGATGATCATTATATGCTGGCTAGAATGTTAATGGCAGGAAGACTGCAGCGGCAACCCGGCGCTACCCCCAAGATGGTGGCTACCCTCACAGTTCCCCGTAACAGCGCCTAATCGGCTGCACGGGTGGAGCGAAGCACAGTGAGGAGGAGAGGGAAATGGTAAGTGCACAAGAAATCAAGTTTTAAAATGACAAACAAATTTTAAAAATGCAAGCGAATGGTGCTCCCAGCTTTCCGCCGCAGGAGTTCTCAATGCATCCTATCGGTGTAGCGCGCGAGGCTGAGACCGCGTCTTATATGCTGGCTAGAATGTTAATGGCAGGAAGACTGCAGCGGCAACCCGGGGCTACCCCCAAGATGGCGGCTACCCTCACAGTTCCCCGTAGCAGTGCCTAATCGGCTGCACGGATGGAGCAAAGCACAGTGAGGAGGAGAGGGAAATGGTAAGTGCACAAGAAATCAAGTTTTAAAATGACAAACAATTTTTAAATATGCGAGCAAATGGTGCTCCCGGCTTTCCGCCTCAGGAGTTCTCAATGCGTCCTATCGGTGTTGCGCACGAGGCTGAGACCGCGTCTTATATGCTGGCTAGAATGTTAATGGCAGGAAGACTGCAGCGGCAACCCGGGGCTACCCCCAAGATGGCGGCTACCCTCACAGTTCCCCATAGCAGTGCCTAATCGGCTGCACGGGTGGAGCAAAGCACAGTGAGGAGGAGAGGGAAATGGTAAGTGCACAAGAAATCAAGTTTTAAAATGACAAACAAATTTTAAATATGCGAGCAAATGGTGCTCCCGGCTTTCCGCCTCAGGAGTTCTCAATGCGTCCTATTGGTGTAGCGCGCGAGGCTGAGACCGCGTCTTATATGCTGGCTAGAATGTTAATGGCAGGAAGACTGCAGCGGCAACCCGGGGCTACCCCCAAGATGGCGGCTACCCTCACAGTTCCCCATAGCAGTGCCTAATCGGCTGCACGGGTGGAGCAAAGCACAGTGAGGAGGAGAGGGAAATGGTAAGTGCACAAGAAATCAAGTTTTAAAATGACAAACAAATTTTAAAAATGCGAGCGAATGGTGCTCCCAGCTTTCTGCCTCAGGAGTTCTCAATGAGTCTTATCGGGATGAGGCATGCTCTAAACAAGGCTTCACTCCCCTGCACTTGCTAGTCTCTGGAACCCCAGACTGATTTTATGTCTATAGTGTCCTTCCAAAACTCAAACCCTTGTCTAGACAGCTGGGCAATAAAGGCTGCAGAGTAGATCTGTTTGGTGTTAGTTAAGATATTTTTCTGTGCTGTTTGCTTTGCAGTCCTATAAAAATAAGAAGATGGGTCTGTGGTATTGAACCCTGAAAATTATGGAAACATCTGTGAAAATGTTTTTGAACTGCCCTTCGGTGGTGTAGGACAATGTTCCCATTGATTGTACATAAACACATTTCTAGGCATTGCAGATCTATGCAAAAAATTATGACCAAAATGCTGATAACAGTACATTTGTTCATAATCTGATGAACCTTCCAAGTTTTCATTATTAGAAAATGCAGCAGATTTCGCTAGATCAGACATCATATTACTGACAGTCTCGAAGTCCCAATCATCTGAATGGTATACAGACAAAATATCGAATCAAAAAAATAGAATAGCACTAATATCGAAGTTAAAATATAGAATGGACAAAATATCGAATGGACAGAATATAGTCAACAAAAATATCGAATTTAAGGTAAGTAATTTAATATCGATTTTCATTAATAAAGAAAGTCAAAATATCAAAGTATATAATATAGGTATTAAATATATAGAATTTTTAAGAATATCAATTTTTTTAAGTGTTTTGTATGTTAGTATAAGTGTGAAAAGTGTATATTTCTTTTATAATTTATTTTAAGTAATGAATTGTATATTATTTAATTTTTGCGTAATTTAATTCTGTAGCCGGTTGTGCGTTTATAGGGGAATAGGGTGGGAAGTAATTTAATTATAATTAATTAAATATTTTTATGTATTTATTGGTATTTATCTTGAATTAATTGTTCAATAATGTTTAATTGGTAATTAAATAAATTGTAATTGGTAATTAATTTTTATTAATTGATTAATTGATAATTATGCTAATTTTTTTAATTTATTTCCTATAGCGGGTTGTGGGTTTATAGGGGTATAGGGTGGAAAGTTTTTTAATTGTAATTAATTAAATATTTTAATTTATGTATTGGTATTTATTTAGAATTAATTGTTAATTAATTTTTAATTGCTAATTAATTAATTGTTAATTAATGTGCATTAATAGGTAATGAATTTTAATAATTAATTGTATTTGTATTTTTAATTGATTAATTATTATATTATATTAAATTGGTAATTACATTTAATTAATTGTTTATTGGTATTAATATTTAATTAATTTTGATTAATATAAGAAGTATTTACTTTCCCTACTGTTACACTCACTGGAGTGGGAATAGTCATTTTTACCCCTACGCTATCCAACGCTTTCCCTACTGTTGAACTCTCTGGAGTGGGAATAGTAATTTTTACCCCTACGCTATCCAACGCTTTCCCTACTGTTGCACTCACTGGAGTGGGAATAGTAATTTTTACCCCTACGCTATCCAACGCTTTCCCTACTGTTGCACTCTCTGGAGTGGGAATAGTAATTTTTACCCCTACGCTATCCAACGCTTTCCCTATTGTTGCACCCTCTGGAGGGGGAATAGTAATTTTTACCCCTACGCTATCCAACGCTTTCCCTACTGTTGCACTCTCTGGAGTGGAAATAGTAATTTTTACCCTCCCGTTATCCAACGCTTTTCCTACTGTTGCACTCTCTGGAGTGGGAATAGTAATTTTTACCCTCTCATTATCCAACGCTTTCCCTACTGTTGCACTCACTGGAGTGGGAATAGTAATTTTGACCCTCCCATTATCCAATGCTTTCCCTACTGTTGCACTCACTGGAGTGGGAATAGTAATTTTTACACTCCCGATATCCAACGCTTTCCCTACTAATGCACTCTCTGGAGTGGGAATAGTAATTTTGACCCTTACGCTATCCAACGCTTTCCCTACTGTTGCACTCTCTGGAGTGGGAATAGTAATTTTGACCCTTACGCTATCCAACGCTTTCCCTACTGTTGCACTCTCTGGAGTGGGAATAGTAATTTTGACCCTTACGCTATCCAACGCTTTCCCTACTGTTGCACTCTCTGGAGTAGGAATAGTAATTTTTACCCCTACGCTATCCAACGCTTTCCCTACTGTTGAACTCTCTGGAGTGGGAATAGTAATTTTGACCCTTACGCTATCCAACGCTTTCCCTACTGTTGAACTCTCTGGAGTGGGAATAGTAATTTTGACCCTTACGCTATCCAACGCTTTCCCTACTGTTGCACTCTCTGGAGTAGGAATAGTAATTTTTACCCCTATGCTATCCAACGCTTTCCCTACTGTGACACTCTCTGGAGTGGGAATAGTAATTTTGACCCTTACGCTATCCAACGCTTTCCCTACTGTTGCACTCACTGGAGTGGGAATAGTAATTTTTACCCCTATGCTATCCAACGTTTACCCTACTGTTGCAGTTGCTGGAGTGGTAATAGTACATTTTACCCTCCCGCTATCCTACAGTAAAAATATTGTATATTATTAATTAATATTATGTTAATATAGGTATGTGTTAAAAAATTAAATTGTATGTTTATTTTTTTAACTTACATTAATGATTTAACATGTTTTTAGTTATTTAAGTATTTTAAGTATGTTTTAGTTAATTATAGTTATTATTTCATTAATTTCAAATTACTTTTAAGACATTTTAAAAAATTCGATATTTTGACTAACTATATATTTTTTTCAATATTTTTGATTAGATATTTTTGTACTTACCTGTTTGTAGATAGGACTTCGATATTTTTGCTTTCTATATTTTTACTTCGATATTTTTAGTATTCTATATTTTTGAATTCTATATTTTGTCAGTGATCCATCTGAATAGGTACTGGAGGTTAATGAAATCACTTAATGAAATCTTAAACAAGTTTTAACATTTCCGTCGGGCCAAAAGTGTCGAAATCAACTTTGTCCCAACCTACACCATCAGGTACATGTACAGCTATAATGTTCACTGGGGGGGGCGTGGCCGAGAGCTGTCTATGGCGGACGTGTAGCTGAGGAGCTCCGTCCTGAGCCCTGAATACACGCGGATTATCCTGTCATCCTGCACTTTTACCTCCCCCCATCTGCACTCCCGAAGTTCAGGGAGTGAGCGGCGTACCTTCGGAGCATTCCACCCCTCTTGGACGCCGCTGAGGCACTGCGGACCTGCGGAGATCCTTGAGGCCTGAACCCTCGTGGCAAGCCGCGGACTAGATTGGTCTGGGGGCGGGGCTGCTGTGCTGCATTGGCTGACTGCTGGCGTGCTCCGGAGGGGAGCGAGACTGCGGAGCCCGGAGGCGCTGGCCGGGTCGGCGCCGGATGCGGTCCCCTCTGCCGCCGCACTATCTCCCTTCAATCTACGAGCCCGGGGGCCCGCTCCAGCCGACCTGCCCGGATCGCGGCTCCGCCGCCGCAGCCGCCCCGGCTCCTGCCCGGACAGCGAGGGGACTCCGCGCCTGATTGGCACCGGTAAGGAGCTGGGACCTGGGATAGACGCACTGCAGGCACTACCGCCCAACTCCTTGTTCCTGTGGTGGACGCGGGGATCACCCGCTCCGGTCTCCCGCAACCGCTGGGTCCGGCCGCCATCTTGCTTTCACCCAGCACCCCGGGCCCTTCCAACGCCCAGCGCGGAGTGCTGAATTGCACCGGGCGCACTGCGGCTGTGGGTCTGTCACAGCCCTGACACATTGCGCGGCCCCCCCCCCCCCCTGCACAGTGTAGAGGGGGTGCCTGAACGTTCCTGCGGGGCCCGGCCACCTGAAACGCCCGTGGAGGTTCCCGGGCTACATGACTCCTCCGGCTCGGCTGTGGTGACGCGACCTCCTTCTTGCTGTCTTCCACCGGACCCCCCGTTGGTGGCCTATTGCCCCTGCACACCACCCTAGGTGGCCGGAACCACGACTGGGTGGAAGACCACCCACTGAGCACCACTGCACTGACGAGGATCCTGCGCTGTGGGCCTGGCGTGGCTCGAGGGTGAGACTCTTTATTCTTTTCTCCGTGGTATCTCTGGTGACTGCACGGACACCTACATACATTGCCCTGAGTGTCATTGCCCTGAGTGATATCAGGCGGCGCGAACCGTGCGCGTGAAGTACGTCTGCTGCCCCGCCACCCTGCACACCAGGTCAATGGGGAAGCCCCGAGGCAGGACCCAGGGACTTAACGCACCGGCGGACATGCAGTCCACCGGCTCGGAGGACCCCCTAACCTCATCCACTGCGGACATTATCCCCCCGACTGGGAAAGGCTCGCAGGACGCCAAGCTGGACCTCATACTTAATGAAATACGGGCCACGCGGGAAGCTCTGGAGTCACGCATTGACAACATGGCGACGGGCCTCTCCCTCCTCCGAGCCGACCATAACAAACTTGCAGAAAGGGTGTCGGAGCAGAAACTTGCGCTGAATGACCTCATTCCCCAGCAGACGGAGCACTCGGCGAAGCTGGAAGGCATGGAGAAACAACTCAGGCAACTGTGGGACAAGGTGGATGATGCGGAAGGGAGGGCCCGCCGCAACAACGTCCGCATCCTAGGCATTCCGGAGCGCAGCGAAGGGAGGAATCCCACCCAATTCGTGGAGGACTGGATCAGAAAGTTGGCGGGCCCGGAAGAACTCACGTCGCTGTACAGTGTAGAGCGGGCACATAGAATGCCGTCGAGACCCCCGCGACCAGGGGCACCCCCACGCCCCTTGATCGCCCGACTCCTTCACTACAAGGACCGCGATACTGTGCTAAGGCTGGCCCGGGAGAAGGCACCAATTCGCTACGAAGACAAGAACATCTCCATATACCCTGACTTCACGCCTACGGTACAGAGAGCTAGGTCCACCTTCCTGGGGGTGAAGCGCAGACTGAGGGAAAGAGACTTGAAATATGCCCTCCTGTTCCCCGCTCGCCTCAAGATTCTTTATGAGAACAAATCCCACTTCTTCGACTCACCTGAGGAAGCAGCGGAGTGGATGGAGGTTACGCTGACGCCGCCGACCTCACAAGACCCTCTTTCGGCATCTGGGAGTGCGAAACACAGGAATCCATCAGAACGGAGTCACCAGGCTTCTAATAGAGGGCGAGCCCCTTCACAAAAGTCTCCCTCACGGGGACGGCCCGCTGGGAACCGCTTGACCGGCGGATCGTCGGTGGTACACCTCACTGAGGAAGCCCTCGCTGCTCATGATGCGGTCACTGAAGGGGATCAGACCGGTGTCTCCGGCACACACACTGAGGTGTCGGGGTCGGCGGACAGCCTACAATTGTTCCCCAAGATCACGGCGCAGACGGCGGAAGACTACTAACACTGGCAGCTTGCACCCTGAACGAGTTCCGGGTGGTAATGTATGATCTACGCATTTCCTCACATGCTGGGAGGTAACTAGCAGGTTTGGTTTCACGGAGGGCTGCCGCACCACCGCAGGCCAGTACAAGTTAGACGCGAGAGGCCCACTCTCCCCCTCCGTATGCACTTGGAACTGTTTACTTTCTGCCCATGTTGGGCACCCTGGTTTGGATCACGGGCCCGTTGGCCCGAGGACCTTAATGTTGAGGGGTTAGCTGTTTGCACGACACTCTTATCATATGGCATGCTGCGCTTGGCATGGTCGCCCACGGTCCCACCATGGTTACATTGCAGGTTTAGTCATGGGACCGCTTAACGTTTATGACATGTGCACCTGGAATGTGCGGGGCATGGGCTCGGTTCACAAGAGACACAGGATACTGGCCCAACTAAATCGCAGAGGCGCCATGATAGCCTGTCTGCAAGAGACACACCTGAACTGCGCTGAAGGCTTGAAACTCAGGAAGAAGTGGAGGGGTCAACTTTTTGCCACGTCCTACTCGGCGTTCTCCAGGGGGGCGGCAATTTGGTTCCGCAATTCTGTTCCTTTTAAGCCGATTGAACAGCGAATTGATAATGAGGGCAGATACGTGTTTGTGAAGGGCCTGTTGGATGGGGAAACGATTGTGATGGGCTGTGTATACTCGCCAAATTCTGGCCAATCTGATTTTCTGGTGCATGTCAATAGGGTCCTTGCGGATTGGGTGGATCATCAATGGGTGATTGGAGGAGATTTTAATGCTGTCTTGGATGTTACTCTAGATAGGTCTCACCCCCCCCTACATGCCACGGAAAGCAGGAGACAGGCGGATTCGCTGGCGCAGTGGGCGGAGGGTTGGGACCTGGCAGATGTATGGCGCAGCACACACCCACTGGAAAGAGAATACACCTTTTTCTCCCCCCCGCACCAGCTACACACTAGGATAGACCACGTATTCTGTTCCCGCTCCCTACTGGGATCGATCGTCCAAGCCCAACACATGGGGAAGACCCTCTCGGATCATAGCTCAGTGGAGCTCTCCTTGCAATGGGGCCGGATGCAGGCCCCTGTCCCGACCTGGAGGTTACCCATAGAACTGCTTGAAGACTCTGTCTTCCGGTCATCCATGGCGGACGCTATTGAGACCTACTTTACTTCCAACGCAAACACTGCCAGCTCCAGACAGGTAGAGTGGGACGCTTTCAAGGTCTACATTAGGGGGGAGGCGATGGCCTCCCGAGTGGGCAGGAGGAGGGTGGTAATAGATGACCTAAAGGAGGTGGAGGGTACACTGGCAATGCTGGAATGCGAAGCTGCAGGCGCAGGCACACACTTCACTCCATTACAAGAGGCGCATATTAAGCACGCAGAATTGCTGGAAGACTTAAGGCTCCTAGATTACAGAGCATACACGGTCAGACAACACACGCAGGCGGATAGATCGGGCCCTCTGCTGGCCCGCATTATAAGGGACTCTCCGGTAGACCATCCGATCTTGGAAATATCGGACCAGGACGGATTGCTTGTCTCGTCCCAGGTGGGCATTAACGCCGCATTCCGGGACTATTATGCCACACTTTATGGTCCACACCAGTGCCTATCCGAGACCGCGCTGGAGGACTTTGTAAGGGACCTTGAATTACCCCAACTCACAGACGGGCAAGCAGCTGACCTGAAGCGTGACGTTACTATTGCGGAAATTAGGCAGGCAATACGTGCTCTCCCGAAGAGCAAGACCCCCGGAATGGATGGACTACCGGCTGAGTTCTACGCTGCGTACGTGGACCTGCTGGCTCCGCGCCTCCACACTGTTTACCTGGAAGCGTTGCGCACTACCTCGCTGCCCCAGTCCTCCCTCCAAGCCCTAATAACCTCCCTTTTAAAGCCAGGTAAAGATGGCATGCACATGGCTAATTACAGGCCATTATCTCTCCTCAACACCGACTGCAAGATTTTGAGCAAGATACTAGCGATGCGTTTGGCGCAATACATCCCGCACCTGATACACCCCGACCAATGCGGGTTTGTGCCGGGGAGGAGCACGGCCATGAATCTTAGGCGGCTTGCTCAGTTGATGCTCCGGGACCCGGCGGTACTGGGTTCGGAAGGTTGCATCTCGTTGGACCTGAAACAGGCCTTCGATTCCCTCAGATGGGATTTCATGTTCATTGCGCTTGCAAGGTTCGGGATCCCGTCCGAGTATATTGCATGGGTCAAACTGCTCTATACTCGTCCCACGGCCCGAGTGCGCACATCCAGACACATCTCTAGTCCAGTGGATATAGCAAGGGGCACCAGACAGGGCTGCCCGCTCTCCCCACTCCTGTTTATTCTGGCCCTCGAACCTCTGCTCTGTAAGCTCAGGGCGGTGGCTCCCCATTATGGGATTCGGAGGGGCACGACCACCCATGTGGTCTCCGCATACGCGGATGATATTATCCTGTACTTTCGTGATTTGAGGGGGGACCTTGCTTCTGTGTCTAAAATATTCGAGGACTTTAGGCTTTTATCTGGCCTCACCATCAGCGAGTCCAAGTCCTACGGGTTCATGTTTGCAGCACCTGACCAACCCACACCATTACCCTTCGCACCACACACGTTTCAAATGGCGGACTCCACCTTCCGCTATCTCGGGATACAAATCTACAGAGATGCAGATCTGATGATCGATGGCAACCTCGGCCGGGCTATGAGAGCGCTCAAATCCCAAATACAATTTTGGTTGTCCTTGCCCTTGTCGGTGGCTGGAAGGGTTGCCATCTCTAAGATGGTGATGCTCCCCCGCCTCCTTTACTATTTTACCAACTTGCCTTTTCTGATTCCCGCCTCGACGTTTAAGTCACTGGATACTCTCCTCACGGAACTCATATGGGGCCCAGGGCGGAGACGCATAGGCCTTGCCAAACTACAGCTCCCCGCCGGTGCAGGGGGCATGGGAGTACCTGACTTTCGGGCCTACAACTTTGCATGCCAGCTGCAATGGCTGGCCTACTGGCTAGCGGGTCGGAACCTGCACGAGGTCGACATTACAGAGGCAGACCACTCTAAAGGGAAGATACATGCCCTGCTGTTACCCCGCTCAGCCTTGCCAGGCGATACCCCGCCGCTGCTCCGGCTTGCCATCCAATACTGGCGGAAGGCCCTGAGATATACCACCCCGGCGACGTCCTATGCCCCCACGATCCCACTTCTGGGTGTCCCACTAGAGGCGGGCCCACTTACTACTCACATACTCACGCCTTGGCATGACACTGGCGTGACAACCGTAGGGGACCTTTTTGCCGAGGGGCGGCTACTGTCCTTCGAAGACTTTAGGACTACACATGGTGTCCCCGGGGGATCGTTCCTCATGCATGCCGGCCTTCGCCATTACGTGGCTACTAGGTGGGCACCTGGAGGACTGGAACCTCCCACTAATCCCTTGCCAACGATGCTATATCTTATGGGGACGGGGAGCCATCTCACTAAATGGTTAGCTGCTAGTATTAAATCGGGGAGGACACTCCCGCTATCGCTTCTCAGGGCTAAATGGGAGGGTGATATGGGTAGACCTCTACGGGACAAGGAATGGGAGCGCATCCTCCAGTTCCCCAAAAAAGTGGCCAGAAATCCCAAATTCAAGTTCATTCAGCTCATGCTTCTCCATAGGGCTTACTTGACACCTCGCCGCATACACGCCATGTTCCCTACTGCTGTAGACACATGCCCCCGATGCTTTGCGGATGACGCATCATTGCTACACATGCTGTGGGACTGCCCCAAGCTGGGCTACTACTGGTCCGTGGTCGCCGGATCACTCGCCAGTGCAGGCGCCTTAACACGCACTCCCACACTGGAATACGCACTACTGGGGTTGGGACCCGCGGCGCGCGCTAGAAGTGTAGCAACACGCTTTGCTGACCTGGCCATGCTCTTGGCAAAGCGGGCAATAACGATGAGGTGGAAGTCACCTAAACCACCTGACCCCGAGCTATGGAGGGCGGAAGTGGCGAGGTGGAGCAAAGCGGAAGGTGAGGCGCTGCAGCGCGAAGAACGCAGAGGTCTTAGGAAAACGCCGATCTCCTTGGATTGGTTTGCCATATTGGGGATGTTCGAAGCAGAGGGGGATGGGGACTCTGCTGATTCGATGCCTTAGCACTGCACTGTGTCCTACGAATTCTGAATTTCATGTGCCGCGTCTATCTATGGTGCACTAGCTACTGGCGCGGGATATCCCGTGCTGCTCATGATATTGCTCATGACTATCTGTATCTGTATTAATCAATACTACTGAGTGGAATAGACTCATGGGTGCCACCAGGCATGACCTAGCCTACACATACATGTATTACGAGTGTCGAAGGGGGGGAGGTTCCTGAGGGTGGAGGGTGGGGTTTTTGTTCCGGTTAGTTCGGGGAGCTGTTACATTATTAAGTATACCACAAACTACAAAATGTACGATGTACTTGCTGATATTCTGTTCACGAGAGCATGCCACCTTCTCATGCTGATCCTAACTGTTGCTTCTGTATTGCTGCTCGTGTTACTATGCTAATAAACAGATTTTCAAAAAAAGCTATAATGTTCACTGCAGACAAGTCTCTTTCTTCACGGTGGGATCATTTGTGAGGTTTTAAAATTAGGTTCACATTTTTACTTGTAGAATCTAGATGATTTTATCTGCTATTTACAACTAAACCTAGCCAGAAAAAAGAACAGCATTTCTGATATTAGTCATGGTGAAGCCAGATAAGTCTCTTTAAGAAAATGAAGAAAATCTTTGGCTTGCTGTTTGTAGGATTTTTTGACTGGCGTTGTTTCAGGGAAGAGGTGTGGCGCCGCGGCCAGGGTGACTGACGCTGGAATATGGGGACCACGGTTCAATCCCCGGCTCCGGCGGCAGGTTAGCCCAGCACCATGTGACTCTGGGCAATAGCTCGCTTAATCTTCCCGACGGCCCCCCAGCGCCTAGAGACCCTTACGGGTGATTGTGCGCTTTACAAATGTGGACTTTTACAGGTTCTCTTGGATCGTCAGAGAACGAATCAAAATTAATGAAATAGCCAGAAGTAGTTCAATCAATTGTTTGGATTGCATCAGGATTTGTAGAATTGCTGTGTTTGCTTGTTCTCGTCGAACTAATTGATCACTTGTTACATTTGTGTAGACAGGTGTATCTGGTCGGACTGTTATTTGGGTTTCTAGAGGAATGAGTTCAATAGCATTGTTGCATAGTCCTTCATTTTGCACTGGCGACTCCTTGATGGTTATGAGTCTTTCAGTTTGAACCTCTTGGATAGTAGCGAGAGGAGGGCGTCTGCTACTAGGGCGGAGACCACGAGGCCACTGTTGAGTATTGGTCACATATTGTGATTTTATGAGGTTGATTGACACACATCTTTTCTCCTTTTTTTCCGGCAAGGGGTGGCAGAAGTACTGTTCTTGTTCCGTTGACAGCTAGGATGGGTACAGGTTTTCTGTATGAAGGTCTAAATTCATTTTTATCTGCAATTTTATCTCTGACTAGATCCTTAACTTTTGGGACCCAGACCGGCCTTGCTGGCACTGCCGATTCTTCCCCAGTGGCGGTTTGCTTCAGGTTAACGTTGCTTTGTTTCGTTCTTAATTAAAGTAAAACAAATGATCCCTTGGATTATGCCACAATGAAGTGGCATAACCCTTTGCTCACTTCAGAGTTCACCCTTAGATGAGTAAGATCCTCCAACCTGTGCAATAGACTCCCACCACTGTGATAATCATATAAATTCCAACACTCAAAATTTATCATTAAATCCTTTTTTATTAAAAACGTTATCATCAGTTTACAGTAATCATCACACACTATGTGTCACACATTTCATCTGAAGCAATACAAGTTTAAAAACCACACATTACATGTGATACAATCAAAAGCCAATTGTAAGAGTAGCACCCTGCAGCACTCCAGGCAACCCTTATGGCGATGTTAGTGGTTTAGCCAACCTTATAAAGGCTCTCAAAGTGGTAGCTATGGAGAGCAACCTTTAGGCTTAGTCTAGGAGGAGTGCAAAGCAGCGCGGTATACCAGTATCTAATCCTTTAGTGTAGGCTAAGAGAAAAAGAACCACACATGCAATATATAAAAATAGATATTTATTACAATAACCAACTAACACTAAACAATGCACACAATATTGCAACAATATATCAGTAAAGCAGCACCAATACACAATAGTCCCCCGAGGGAGACCAAACCTTTCTCAGTGGACCCGCGGAATACAGAAGGTTAAGGAGCCACCCCACCAGTGGATGCCATCGGAAGCAGGATACCTACAACCACTGTCGGAAACAAAGGAGGACTTCCGTTCAATGCCGCTGCTGGAAGGATGAAAGAGTCTGTTGCAAGGTCAACAGAGTCCATTGGATGAAGTCAGTCTGTTGAAACAAAGACACAGTCTGTTGGAATTCTAATGCGGTTCGTGTAGAGAAGTACCTGTAAGCAGATGGGACAGAGACTATGCAGGAGACCTGGAAGACGCAGGTCTCTCGAAGTCAAGAAGAACAGGTTGCTTGTTGCAGAGCCCAGGCTCTGTTGCGCCGAACCAATAGCTACGCCTGAACTACTGTGTCTTTGGAGATGGCCGAGTTGGTCCTATCACACAACTGCATCGGTACGGATCAGTTATAAAGAGGACAGACTCAATGACAGAACCTTCCGTAGTGTTCGACTCCGTTACCGCGAGTTGGTGGAGGTAACCGATGCGGTCATCAGGAAATCAAGTGATCCAGCGACGCAGTGCACAGGGGTTCGGTTCCACGAGGGATGCTGACCTCAACTGGACGAGAGGACAGCTCAGACATCAAAGGGATGCAGGACCACCACCTGTGTTGCTGAACCTTTGGGGAGTCCGCAGGAGCTCAGGCTCGGCCGACCGATCGGTTGCCTTACAGTGCCTACGACTGCAGAGGAGTGACTCCTTCACTCCAAGGGAAATTCCTTCAGTTATCTTAAAGTTCCACAGGCCTTGGTTGGACCTGTATGGAGCACAGGCACAGACGTTGCAGAGGGCTTGCAGGACGAGGCAGTCAAGAGCAGCAAGAATCTACCCCGGTGCGATCTTGAGGTCCAAAGCGAAGTCCAGAGTACCCAGGCGGTCGAGGTAGAAGTGATGTTGATCTGAATCGAATCCCACAATGACTCTAGGGATGCATCCACAGGTAAGTCCTTAAGTACCCTAAGGTGAGGATTGGGATGATTCAGGGGTCCCTCTCAGATACTCCCATGTCCTTTGTCCAGTTTTACACCTGAGCAGGGAGCCAATGGCTTCCTGATCTGGTTTAAACTGGAGTATGCAAGAAGGCCACCAAATGTGCCCTTCGAGCAGACTATGTGGCACTGGTCAGCACTCCCACCCCGGCCTAATACACTAAATCCTGTCTGGGAGGTGGTCACACCTCCCTGTGACAGGAAACCTATTGTCCTACCTTCCCCTGCTCGGGCTTGGCACAGCAACAGGAGGACAGAATCGTGTCTGGGGTTGGCAGCAGACCTAGGTTGCTGTTAGGCTCTGTAACCTGGTTCCCGGAGCAGCTACTGTGATTGGAATCATACCTCCAACACCGGATACAGTGTTGAGGTATGATTCCAACATGTTTGATACCAAACATGCCCAGGTTCGTTCCAGTCAGTTTTGAGATGGACATCGCGTAATGATGCTTGGCCTCTCTATTTCGGGATGGCTGTTACACTTACAGAGCTTGGAGAATGGACTCCTGGGTTTGTAGGGGTGTCCTGCTCATGCAAGGGCACCCTCACACTTAAAACCGAGCACCCTGCCTTTAGGACTGAAAAGGTCTGCCAGAGGGGTGACTTATAGGGTCTTAGTGCACATGGGGAGAGATATAAGGAATCGTATATCTCTCGTGAGAGGTGCAAACATCAACTCACACAGGCTGCAATAGCAGACCTGTGGTCAGGATTTGGAGGGACCCTCATGGGTGGCATAATACATGCTTCAGCCCAGGGGGGGACCCCTGGTTCACCTATGCCCTAGGTTCTTCCGTACCATATACTAGGGACTTACAAGGGTGCACCAGTAGCCAAACAGGAATGTACCAAGGTACTTGCTATAGCCAATTTAGGGGAGAAAGAACAGAGGCTAGGGTCCTGGTTAGCAGGATCCAAGATAGACTAGTCAGAAACAGTATAACACCAGGCACAATGTGGGGCTAACCATAGAAGCATATCCTACTTTCCTACACTGCTGCAGACAGCTTTTTTTCGAGCATCACCACCCGCAATTTATGCTGTTTGTTGGAGCAGAGGCTCGGCCTCTCACTCTCTGAGGAGGACTCCCATGACCCTTGGAAAGACCATGGCAGTTTCCTCCAGGAGGTTGAAATTCAGTTATTTCAAGTTCCTACACCACTGGCACTGGACGCCGGAGTGGATCTCTAAAGCACATTTGGCAGAGAATTCCAAGTCCTGGAGGTGCTGAAGGTGTGGTGCACCGGCCTGTGACATTTTGCATTTCCTGTGGGTCTGTATAGTATTTTTGTACTACTCAGGCTCCGTTTAGGATACCTTGATGACCAACCTAGGGCTTAATTAATGACCCGTCTAACATTGCTTCACAAAATGTCAATATTCCCGGATTTAATGCACCATGGTAATAGTTGGCTGACTACAGCCTTCGTAGAGGCAAAGGTGGAATTTTACACCATTGGTCATCCACCACGCTACCGTCTCATAGTACATGGCTCTTTGACATGCACAACATGGCCACTTACAAAAGACCTATTTGTAAGCTGAAAGACCAACTGCAGAATTTTGGGGTCCCTTCCTACATGGGTAGTGGTATACACTGACACCAATCGACCTGGTTCCGTCCTCTGTACCTGCCCCTTGTCTACTTCGGGGGTGGGAGTTGGCTTCTTGAGGGGCTACCAGGTGGCCTGGCACACTGACTTTTCTCTCCTGTCCCCATGTTCCTTCCCCTCGCGTTCCCCCACATCCTTCTTCCTTGATCATCTGTCCGATCTTCTGGGCCGTATCACCTTTATCTGAAGGGGTTATTCTATTTATTGTTTTTCATGTTATCAATGTATTCTCACAAGTTCTTGTTTACACAGAATCTTGGACTCTGCTTAATCGATAATCATTCATACCGGTTAAATGCTGATTGTATAAGGAAAATCAATAAAGAATTGAGATATTATAAAAAGGCTATTTGAGACATTACTTAATTTATAGACATGATGAGAACACATGTACAGTGATACAATTAACAACCAAGTTTAACTAAAATAGACACATTAGCATTCTTCTGAACTGTAACATGTGCAGTGCTCAAGGTGAAATATGAGAAACGTTTTGCCACCAAAATGTGGACAGAGAGTCTGCTCTGTGTAGAAAAGTTTTGGAGATGCTACTCAGCACACAGCAGAAGTCATATGTGATGTTCTAGTTCATCCCCATAGTTGTGAAGAATGAGCCAGGTTTGTGTGAGACTTCAGCACAACCTCTAAATGTGTGAGTGTCCCTAGTGATGAGTGAGGCTTGAAGGCTCTGATGTATGCACGTCTGAATTAATGTTGCTGTCGAGGCATTCATGGCTGCTTGCATGACAATGCTACAAAGAGTTGACGCACTCGCTAATCAATGGTGTACTGATGACGAGCGTACTATGATATAGGGGCTTATATGAAGGAGTACAATATTTCCGAGTCATGAAATGCCCCTCCGCTGTGCTTCAAACCAGTAACACCCACTCATTCTTTTTATGATACATTGCAAACTGTGTGAGAAAATTCTTGTTCATACTTGATATCTGTATCTTAGGAATTAATTGCTTCAAAGATAAATTGCTTTTTTTGTCAGTGAATCTTTGTTGAGAAAGGGAGGTGGTTACTGTAAACAAAACAACAAAGCCTGGAAGAGGCCGGTGTCTTAATAATTTAGAAGACAGTTGTGCTCTTAAATCAGAAACTCAATACCTAATTAGGGCCTAAATTTCAGTCTTGTTCGAGGATATACAACTGTATCAAATATAAGGAATAAGCCACAGACACAGGAAAATTGGAAATAAACTGTTCCTTTAATTGTCTCTTTCACACATGACCTACGCCACATTCTATTTGATCTGGTGTTTAAAACTCCCTGGTATTTTCCTCAGTTTACTTTCCTATGTACCACGCTCTGGATTTGAAAAACCTGCAAATAAGTTATTTAAAAAAAAAACATAAGCTGTCCAGTTTAATTGCAAAACCGACCGAAATATTCATATATTCTTTAAAATACGGATATATTCATTGATATACAGATATATTAATTGAAATACTGATATATTCATTGTAATACAGACTGTCGCTTCCAGTTGTCACCTTTCTGTAAATACTCTTTAATCCTTTACAGTCAGTGTTTGGAAGATGCTCCTCAGAAGTGAAGCTATAAATGCTTTTTTACAGCAACAACCAAGTGTGAGGCCCTGTACTTGAACTGTCTGACCCTTAAAAACATTCACGTCTGTGACATCTGAAATCCCAGGTTTTCACAGGTATAAATGCTTGTTTGTGTGAAATGGAGTCACTTCTGGAGCCTGGAGGCGGCGGTTCTGTCAGCGGCCACCAGAGGGCGCTCCGCACCTGCTGATGAAACCCACTGAGCTGCACTTTGAATGAAAGGGAGAAGGGTTTCCTCTTCCGGGTCAGCAGTGGCAGAGACAGCACCAGCAGCGGCGGTGACATCACTTCCAGCCTCTCCTTGTGTGTCCAGCCTGCTGCAGAGGAGGAAGGAGCCCTGTCTATCTGTGCAGATACCTTCATCTACAGACCCCCCTCAGACCCCAGATCTGCCCCCAGGAGGAGGAGAGAGCCTGGACAGGTTTCTGCTCAGGTAGGAGAGCTGCCAACTCACTTCACTGCAATTTATGAATCCATGGATCAGATTCACCCCTCCTGGCATTCACTGTGACTTCAGGAGAGCTCAGCTCTTCCTCCTGCTGAGTCCGAGTGGGGAGCGGAGGAAGAGAGGCCTGTCCAGGGGGGCAGAGGAGGTGAGGCCTGTCCAGGGGTACAGAGGAGGTGAGGCCTGTCCAGGGGTGCAGAGGATGTGAGGCCTGTCCAGGGGTGGAGAGGAGGTGAGGCCTTTCCAAGAATGCAGAGGAGGAGAGGCCTGTCCAGGGGTGGAGAGGAGGTGAGGCCTTTCCAAGAATGCAGAGGAGGAGAGGCCTGTCCAGGCCTGTCCAGGGGGGCAGAGGAGGTGAGGCCTGTCCCGGGGTGCAGAGGAGGAGAGGCCTGTCCAGGGGTGCAGAGGAGGTGAGGCCTGTCCGGGGTGCAGAGGAGGTGAGCCCTGTCCAGTGGTGCAGAAGAGGTGAGGCCTGTCCAGTGGTGCAGAGGAGGAGAGGGTTGCCCAGGGGTGCAGAGGAGGTGAGACCTGTCCAGGGGTCAGAGGAGGTGAGGCCTGTCCAGGGGAGCAGAGGAGGAGAGGCATTTCCAAGAATGCAGAGGAGGAGAGGCCTGTCCAGGGGTGCAGAGGACGTGAGGCCTGTCCAGGGGTGCAGAGGAGGCGAGGCCTGTCCAGGGGAAGAGGAGGAGAGGCCTGTCCAGGGGAAGAGGAGGAGAGGCCTGTCCAGGGGTGCAGAGGAGAAGAGGCCTGTCCAGGGGTGCAGAGGAGGTAAGGCCTGTCCAGGGATGCAGAGGAGGTGAGGCCTGTCCAGGGGGTGCAGAGGAGGAGAGGCCTGTCCAGAGGTGTGCAGAGGAGGCGAGGCCAGTTCAGGGGTGCAGAGGAGGTGAGGCCTGTCCAGGGGTGCAGAGGAGGCGAGGCCTGTCCAGGGGTGCAGAGGACGTGAGGCCTGTCCAGGGGTGCAGAGGAGGCGAGGCCTGTCCAGGGGTGCAGAGGAGGAGAGGCCTGTCCAGGGGAGCAGAGGAGGAGAGGCCTGTCCTGGGGTGCAGAGGAGGAGAGGCCTGTCTGGGGTGCAGAGGAGGTGAGGCCTGTCCAGTGGTGCAGAGGAGGTGAGGCCTATCGAGGGGAGCAGTGTCTCTTCGAGGGACTGGGCATAGCGCCTCGAGGATCAGGGCGGAGTGAGAGGCACTGTATGGGGTGGAATGAAGTCTGGGCTCCTCTGTCCTTAATGAGAATCCTTCACCGAGAGCTCCTGAGAGAAGCACCGAGAGGCCTGTCCAGGGGTGCAGAGGAGGTGAGGCCTGTCCAGGGGGCAGAGGAGGAAAGGCCTGTTCAGGGGTGCAGAGGAGGTGAGGCCTGTCCAGGGGTGCAGAGGAGGTAAGGCCTGTCCAGGGGTACAGAGGAGGAGAGGCCTGTCCAGGGGTGCAGAGGAGGTAAGGCCTGTCCAGGGGTACAGAGGAGGAGAGGCCTGTCCAGGGGTGCAGAGGCGGTGAGGCCAGTCCAGGGTTGCAGAGGAGGTTAGGCCTGTCCAGGGGTGCAGAGGATGTGAGGCCTGTCCAGGGGTGCAGAGGAGTTGAGGCCTGTCCAGGGGTACAGAGGAGGAGAGGCCTGTCCAGGGGTGCAGAGGAGGTGAGGCCTGTCCAGGGGTGCATTGGAGGTGAGGCCTGTCCTCGGGGTACAGAAGAGGTGAGGCCTGTCCAGGGGTGCAGAGGAGGAAAGGCCTGTCCAGGGGTACAGAGGAGGAGAGGCCTGTCCAGGGGTGTAGAGAGGTAAGGCCTGTCCAGGGGTGCATTGGAGGTGAGGCCTGTCCTCGGGGTACAGAGGAGGTGAGGCCTGTCCAGGGGTGCAGAGGAGGAAAGGCCTGTCCAGGGGTGCAGAGGAGGTGAGGCCTGTCCAGGGGGTGCAGAGGAGGAGAGGCCTGTCCAGAGGAGTGCAGAGGAGGCGAGGCCAGTCCAGGGGTGCAGAGGAGGTGAGGCCTGTCCAGGGGGGCAGAGGAGGCGAGGCCTGTCCAGGGGTGCAGAGGAGGTGAGGCCAGTCCAGGGGTGCAGAGGAGGTGAGGCCTGTCCGGGGTGCAGAGGAGGTGAGGCCTGTCCAAAGGGTGCAAAGGAGGTGAGCCATGTCCTTTTCAGGGGAGTTGCAAAGAAGGTGATGCCTGTAAAGAGGTGCAGAGGAGGTGAATCCTCCCCAAGGGGAGGAGAGGAGGTGGCCTGTCCAGAGGGAGTAGAGGTGATGAGGCCTGCGAAGCTGATGCAAAAGAGTTGAGGCCTGTTCCGCGGGGGTGCAGAGGAGGTGTGGCCTGTCCAGGGGTACAGAGGAGGTGATGCCTGTCCTGAGGGTTGCAGAGGAGATGCCTGTCCCGGGTGTGCAGAGGAGGTGAGGCCTGTCCCGGGGTGTGCAGTGGAGGTGAGGCCCGTCCCGGGGTGCAGAGGAGATGAGGCCCGTCCCGGGGTGCAGAGGAGGTGTGGCCTGTCCAGGGGTACAGAGGAGGTGATGCCTGTCCTGAGGGTTGCAGGGGAGATGCCTGTCCATGGGGAGCAGAGGAGGCGAGGACTGTCCGGGGTGTAAAGGAGGTGAAGCATGTCCTGTCCGGGGGGTTAAGCGCAGGTGAGGCCTGTCCAGGGGTGCAGAGGAGGTGGTACCTGTTCCTGGCTGGGGTGCAGAGGAGGTGAGGCGTATCCGGGAGGGGTGCAGAGTGGTTGAGGCCTGTCCAGGAGGATGCAGAGGAGTGGAGGCGTGTTGTCTGCGTGGATGAAACGTGCCCTGTAGGGGTAGGAGGTGAGGCCTGTCCTGTTCTCTTGGTATGAAGAATGTGGACCGCCTCAGCCGCTGCTCTCACCGCCCAGAGATGCTCCTTTCCAGACATATCATTTTATTTTAAGAGCTCATAATCTGAATTTTTGAAAAGTATCTGGAGTTACCTTAGAGCCTCAGATGGCTCCTGACAAAGGCAAACTGGCTAAGTTCTCTTTCGTGAGTGCCCTGCCTTGTTTTAAGATGTTTATGTGTCGAATTCTGCTAGTTTAGGTGCTCCTTTGGTAACGCCTCCTGTCCTGGTGACGCAGAATGTCTTAAAGCTTTAATTGTGCTTCCAATTAGTAATTGGGTGCATCCCATAGGGCACACTTACATGGTTCCAGTATAGGATTCCAATAATGTTCAAAATTAAACCAATTTTGCAAAAATAGTTCCAAAAGAATAATGTTTATTCCAATCGTTCAGAAATTATATTAATTTCTTTTCATTTCTTTCATGCTCAGTAAACAGAAAAACTGTATTTTTCATATTGAGTTCAGTTGTTAGCTCCAATGCATTTCGGGCGCTGTTCCCTTCATCTGGGAGCGTGTCTAAAGTAAAAGTAACATAGCTAAGTTTTAGACTACATAGACATCACAAAAAATGTATATAAACAATTGTATCAGCCTGCAACAGTGTCCCCGTGCTCTATAAAATGTGGAGTGAGACGTGATTTAAACGAGGTGTGTAATTCGGCGCAGTAAGTGAAGAACGCTCTATGAGTGAACAACAAGCGTGTGGTTAAAACAATGGTGCGGCGCAACAAGTGCTAAGCGAATCGGTGAGAAGCTTACTTGAAACTCTTCCTGAAATTGCACGGTTGGTCTGGAAAGAGAAACGGGATTGTTAGCCCCAATTAAACGATACAAATGGCGGTCAATATGGTGAAGCGAGTGCAAAATAATACTCACTATGTTGTGTGCTGTGAAGGATACAGCATTCGGGACCAAGGTTTAAGAGACACGTTCAATGTTGTGTCCGGTGTGTGCCGGTACCTCCTGGTGATCGGCATTGATGGGCGCTGTTAGACCTGTCAGCCCTGTTTTTTCCGCCCTTGCCTCATTTTTTCCACCTTCTTTTTGCTGGCCCTTAGGTCTTCGGGCACCTTTTCATGGCTAATCCATGTTAGGGTGCAGGTGCTCTCTCCTACAAACATGGCTGCCACTGGCCCCTGCTACTGCAGCGTGGTCTTTTAGTGTAGCACCGTAGTGCCAGGAGCAGGCTGGATCCCCATACAATGTTGCAATGCCAGCCTGCCATCCCCTGTCCATAGGTAGAGTGGGGAAGCTCCTGGAACCTTCCAGAAGAAAGTCGGAGCTGATTTTTGCCGCCTTAGAGAGTGGTCACCTGACCTGGGCATACTTAAGCAAGGGAGGGAACTTTTTCTAGTCAGTTGGGGCATCACTGACCTGGGGAACCCACGCCGGAGTTTTAGGCGGGAGGGCCTAGTTAGGAACCAATGCTACTGGGAGTGACAGGATTTAGGTGCTGCCTCTTAAGCTGGGTGAGGTGTCCAAGACTAGCCCCCTGTTCTGGCCCAGCGGTAGGGAACCCCAGGGTCCATCGACAGTGACCTGAGGAAAACTCATCCAGCCTCCAACTCAACCCCCCCCACTTCAAGAAACCATCTCCAAAGGGCGCAGAACCATCCAAGCGCCGAGAAGACTACTTGCCCTTAACCAGAGACTACTGGGGGATCAACAAGGTACTGGACAGTGCTGCCCTGTGCACTCCCTGCCTCCCCCTGACTGAACTGATCAACTACTTGTCCTGCTCCCCTCATCAGAGCTGTAACCTGCTGATCTGATAAGCGCTCTGGCTTAGACTGCCTTTCCTGTCAGAACTGCTGGGTGGGCCCCCACATCGCGTCTCACCTGAGCGCTGTAACCTGCCCTGAAGCGCTAATGCCCCATGCGCTGTCCCGAGGCGCTGTATGATCGTCGCGCTGTTGCCCACAACTGCTGTGAAGCGCTGTGCCCCCTGAGCGCTGCTGCGCCTTCGCAGCGCTCACTGAAGTACTCACCACCTCAACCTGTGGGAAGCGCTGGCCTTGAGGCGCTGCTGTTGGCCCCCGGCGGCCCTCAGTGCCGCCGCTGTGTTCCCTGAGGGCCGCGACCGTCCCAACTGTGTGCAGTTTCCCCCGCGGCGGCCCCCGGAGCCTTGGGGAGGCCGCCGCGATTATCGGCCAGGCCGCGCCGGGATTCCTGTCAGGCGGCGCTGGGCCTGCCAGGCCGTGAAGCCGGCTTCTACCCCACGTGACAGGGGAACATCTTTGCACCGCCTCTCCAGGGCCGCGATTGAGCCCGTGGCCCGGCCTGGTCCCTGGCCGCGCCGCGATTGGCTGTTGACTCTCCCGCCCCCGAGGACGCGACCGGATTGGTCCCAGGCCCTCGCAAGGGCTGGGAAGGAAGCCGGGACTGCCTTGGGGGCCAGAGGGAGACCCGGGAAGAGCGCGAGAGTGGCGCGGGTCTCCCCCTACTACCCCCCTGGGGCATGTGAACACCGCTGGAAGGCTCCGTGGATCGCGGGAGCCCTCCCTTGTGTCAGCGAGGGCCCCTTTGCCCGCGTGAGGCCTGCCAGAGGGCCGAAGCCCTCCCCATCTCGCAGCGAACCAACGCAAGGGCCCCGGAGGGCCGAAGTCACAAGGTAACCCCAGGGGAGGAGGGCGGAAGGCCGGAGGAGGCCCCGAGTTCGCCCCTCCCCCGGGGAAAGTGAGACTGGGCCCTGCTGGCCCCCAATGTGCCTCTAGAGTCTGTGAGGCCCCAGTAACTGTTTGTGCCTGTGGACAGGCTTACGCTTGAGTTCAACTGTTTAGACCCTGAGTGTCCATAAAGTGGTACGGGGCCTGGTTGCCTGTTTAGGCCTGAAAACCTGTTGAGTTGGCCTGAAATGGTTTAGCCCGGTACAAGGGGGTTAACTGCTTTAATGAAAATGCTTTAATGAATATGCCTAAGGAAATGCTTTACTGAAAGGCTTTAATGCAATGCATAATGAAATGCTTTAATGAGAATACTTTAATGAAAGGCTTTAATGAAATGCTTAATGAAATGCTTTAATGAGAATACTTTAATGAAAAGGCTTTAATGAAAATACTTTAATGAAAATGCATAATGAAATGCTTTAAGGAGAATGCTTTAATGAAATGCTAATGCATTGTTTGCCTCGATCTGAAGCCTATATAAAAGACATCGATTTTCAATCAAAAGTACTGGTGTGGTCTCCATTATTGCGCCCACTTACTGCCTCGGTGGATGAGTGTGGCAGCCTTCCTGCTCGAGCCAAGCTACCCCCCGGAGAACTGGTGGTCCCAGTTCTTACATTGTTGGCGAGCGGTGGGATCCAGGACCTGTAGCTACCTAACACCCTCCAGTGGGACAGAGTGCGCTGCAATTAAGTGGACACCTGTTGTGCCTACAAGCTTGCCCAATTGCCCACCACTGTCTAGCCTGCAAAGTGTGTAGGGACCTGTGTTGACCCAGCATTGTTGCCTATGTCCTAGGATCTTTCTTCCAAGTTACCTGGGTCCCCACCTGACAAAATGGAGTTCCAGCTGGCTGACCTTGATAGGTACACGGTAGTGCAGTTAAGGGAGTTTTGTCAGGGGATGGGGGTGCCGGTTGGGCAGAGAGCTGTAAAAGAAGAGCTCCGCACCGCCTTGAGGGCATGGGTAAGGGCCCACCCAGGGGAGAGAGAGGATGAGGAACAAGAGGGACAGGTCACACAAGGGGAGGCGGACACTCAAGAAGACCCAGGCCTGCTCAACATTGATATGACTGACAATGTATTGCCAGGAAGACGTTCCGGGGCAGGGAGTAGTGTATCCAGGGGGAGTGTGTCGTCGCAGGAGAACGAGGACAGGAGGGAGGAGAGGCGATTGAAGTGGGAGCTTCCCAAGTTAGAGCACGAGAGGGAGAGAGAAAGGGAAGACAAGAAGCTTGCTTTGGAGAGAGAAAGATTAGCTATGGAGGAAAGGAAATTGGCGCACGAGCTACAGCTCAAGGAAATGGAGCTGCAAGCATTTACAGTTGGGTGCTCCAGGAAGTCCGAATGGTGGCAGTGTACCAGAGGTTCAGCAGGAGCCCAGATTCTGGTTACCTAAGGAGGTGATAGCGAGCTATACCAAGGGTGATGACATTGAAAGATTGTTGGAGGCGTATGAAGTGGCCTTGACTGCCCATGGGGTGCCCAAGAAACATTGGGGAGGTGGCCTGTAACGTTATATACCTCCTGACGTCAGGGACACCCTCCTGTATTTGGATAAGGCAGACCAGTTCAGGTATTCCCCCATGAAGAAGGCGCTCATTAAACATTTTGGCCTCAACCCTGAAAGGTATCGCCAGAGGTTCCGTGGCAGCCATAAGCTGTACACGCAGAATTGGGTGGATTTTTTGGAGTATGCCCGTAAGGCTCTGGATGGTTGGGTGCGTGGCAGCGAGGTGCGTGATTATGAGGGCCTGTACAATCTTTTTTTGAGAGAGCACCTCTTGGATAAGTGTTTTCCGGAGCTGCGCCAGCATCTGGTGGACCGCAATCTTACTGATCCCCGTGAGCTTGCGGAGGAGGCGGATACCTGGGTTAGCACCCGGGTGTCACACAAGGGCCCCGGGGGAGATAGCCCGAAAGGCGGACAGGGCGCCCCCCAGAAGAAAGAGGGTGGAGATAAAAGGACGGAGTTCTCACGAGGCCCACAAACTAGACAGTTTAGGAAAGGAGTAGGTACCCCACCTCAGACCTGTTCCCCAAAACCCACTTACCCTGACAAGAGTCAGCAGCCAAAAGTGGTCCGGTGCTATGAGTGCGGAGAGGTCGGACACTACAAGGGAGATGACCAGTGTCGCAAACGTCCCCATCCCCCACTGGTGGCAAGAGTCCCAGGGGGGCTAGTGTAGCGCTTGGGATGGAGCTGCCCCTAGATAGGGAAGGGGAGTGGACAGGCCTGACCCTGGTTTCACTTGGGGATAGAGAGATGGTCCCAGTGACGCCCTTACCATCGAATACTGCTAAGTACCAGCAGAGGGTGAAGGTCAATGGGGAGGAGGTGGACGCTCTGAGGGACACAGGAGCCAGCATGACCACCGTAGTGAGGCGGCTGGTATCCCCTGAGCAGGTAGTACCTTATGTGTTCCATCCGGCCGTGTTAGCTGACGGCAGTATGAGCTACTATCCCGTGGCTCAAGTTCCCTTTGAGTGGGGAGGAGTGTCAGGCCCGTTGAGAGTTGCGATCAGCCCTGCCTTGCCTGTGGACTGTCTGCTAGGTAATGACCTGGAACATACCGCCTGGAAGGAAGTGGAGTTTAAGGCCCACACTGAGATGCTGGGGTTACCAGGGTGGAGTTGCGTAGTCACGCGGTCCATGGCTGCCCGGCAAAAAGCTCAACCCGGGTTGGAGCCTGAGACAAAATCCCAACCCAATGCTGGTCGTGAAGAGGAGAGTGTGGTGGAGGACACACCCCGTGTGATGGATGGGGAGCCCGCGGAGGTACCCCCGGAGTCCGTGGAGGTGGATATTGTTACCGTGGGGGACTTGCCGACCCTTGCCGAGGGGCATGTGGAAGGAGGGCCTACCCGGTAGGAATTCTGTGAGGCGCAGAAGGAGTGCCCCACGCTTGAAGGCATGCGGCGACAGGCCGAAGCCCAAGCGGTCAACCAAGAGACCGGCAGTTATCACGTGTATTGGGAGGATGGCCTCCTGTACAGTGAGCCAAAGGTTCCGGTGCATGGATCCTCGAGGGCCTTAGTGGTACCCCAGTGCTACCGGGCCTTTTTGTTGGGATTGGCGCATGAGATAACCTTGGCTGGACACCTGGGCCAGGATAAGACCTTTGCGAGGCTAGTCCCACATTTTTATTGGCCCAGGATGAGAGTTGCCTCTGACACCTACTGCAAGACCTGCAAGACTTGCCAGGCAAGTGGCAAGACGGGGACCAAAGTGAAGGCCCCATTGGAACCACTCCCGGTGGTCGGTACCCCTTTTGAGCGGGTCGGCATTGACATCGTTGGGCCGTTGGACCCTCCGACCTCTGCGGGACACCGGTTCATCTTGGTGTTGGTGGACCACGCCACTCGGTACCCGGAGGCCATCCCTCTGAGGACCGTTACTGCACCTGTGGTGGCGCGGGCCCTGATGGGGATATTTACCCGAGTGGGATTCCCCAAGGTCGTGGTGTCGGACAGAGGCACAAATTTCATGTCGGCCTACATGCAGGCCATGTGGAAGGAGTGCGGAGTGACCTATCGGTTCTCCACTCCTTACCAGCCCCAGACTAACGGGCTCGCAGAGCGCTTCAACAAGACCTTGAAGGGGATGATCCGGAGCCTGCCCGAGGAATTGAGGCGGAAATGGGACATCCTCCTCCCTTGCCTGCTGTTTTCGTACCACGAGGTACCACAGAAGGGAGTCGGGTTCAGCCCCTTCGACCTGCTCTATGCCCATCCCGTTAGGGGACCCCTCAGTCTTGTCAAAGAGGGGTGGGAGAAGACTTCGAAGAAGCTTCCCTGTGATGTTGTCAGCTACATGCTGGCATTCCGCAGCCAGATGGCCAAGCTGTGGAAGGAAGCATCAGACAACTTAGAGGCTAGCCAAGCCGTCATGAAGGAGTGGTATGACCGCAACGCTCGGACGGTGGAGTTGTACGCTGGACAAAAGGTGTGGGTCATGGAGCCTGGGGAGCTTAGTGCCCTCCAGGACCGGTGGACTGGTCCGTACGAGATTGTGGAGCGTCGAGGCCAGACCACCTACATCGTGGACTTGAAGGCCCCCCATCAGCCCCATCGGGTGCTCCACGTCAACCGCTTGAAGCCTCACCATGAGCGACCGGAGCTTGCTCTCCTCATGGTAACGGATGGGAGCGAGGAGGAGGAGAGTGAGCCTCTTCCTGACATTCTAGCGGCCCAGGAGAAGGATGGTTCAGTGGAGGGAGTTGTCCTCTCCTCATCCTTGACCCCAGAGCAACAGAGGGACTGCCGCCAGGTATTGGCGCAGCACGCCTCGTTGTTCTCCCTCATGCCTGGAATTACACATCTGTGTACCCATGATGTGGACACAGGGGACAGTCCGCCAGTAAAAACCAAGTCTTACCGGCTGTCCGAGAAAGTGAAGAACAGCATCCAGGGTGAGGTAACCAAAATGCTGGAGCTGGGGGTGATCGAACCCTCCAGCAGCCCGTGGGCTAGTCCGGTCGTGCTGGTGCCGAAAGCGGCCCCACCGGGCACCACACCAGAACTTCGGTTCTGTGTGGATTATCGGGGGTTGAACTCTGTCACCAAGACAGACGCGCACCCGATCCCATGGGCAGACGAGCTGATCGACCGGCTGGGAGCAACCAAGTACCTCAGCACCATCGACTTGACATCAGGGTACTGGCAGATTGCCATGGCCGATGGAGCGAAGGAGGAGACAGCGTTCTCCACCCCCGAGGGCCACTTCCAGTTTCAAGTGATGCGCTTCGGGCTTAAGAATGCTCCGGCCACCTTCCAGCGGTTGGTGAACCAGGTGCTATCTGGCCTGGAGTCCTTCTCAGCGGCGTACCTGGATGACATAGCTGTCTTCAGTAGCACCTGGGAGGACCATCTGCAGCATCTCCAGGAGGTGCTGCGGGCGTTGCAACGTGCTGGCCTCACCATCAAGGCTAGCAAGTGCCAGATTGGACAGGGATCTGTCGTTTACCTGGGACACCTGGTGGGCGGGGGTAAGGTGCAACCCCTCCAGGCCAAAATTGAGACCATCATGGCCTGGGAGCCCCCCAAGACTCAGACTGAGGTCCGATCTTTCCTCGGCCTCACTGGCTATTACCGCAGGTTCATCAAGGGATATGGCACCATCGTGGCCCCCTTGCCCGAGTTGACGTCCAAAAAGCAGCCACCCAAGGTGATCTGGACGGCTGCTTGCCAGGAGGCATTTGAAACACTGAAGCGCGCGATGTGCACCGCTCCGGTGCTGGCCATTCCGGACTTCCAAAAAGAATTCATCGTGCAGACAGATGCCTCAGAGCATGGCGTAGGCGCCGTGCTGTCGCAACTCAACGATGGCGGCCAAGACCAACCTGTGGCCTTCATATCCAGAAGACTCCTCCCTCGGGAACAGCGATGGAGTACCATCGAGCGAGAAGCCTTCGCTGTGGTCTGGGCCTTGAAGAAGCTGAGGCCATACCTTTTTGGCTCTCACTTCCTAATTCAAACCGACCACCGTCCCCTTCGCTGGCTCATGCAGATGAGAGGCGAAAATCCCAAGTTGCTAAGGTGGTCCATTTCCCTACAGGGGATGGACTTTAGGGTTGAACATCGGCCCGGAGCTGACCACGCCAATGCTGACGGTCTCTCCCGGTTTTTCCGCCTTAGCGACGAGAACTCCCTAGAGGTTGGGTAGTTCTCCCCTCTTTCGGCTGGGGGGGACGCATGTTAGACCTGTCAGCCCTAGGGTGGTCTTTCCCTGTTTTTTTCGCCCTTGCCTCATTTTTTCCACCTTCTTTTTGCTGGCCCTTAGGTCTTCGGGCACCTTTTCATGGCTAATCCATGTTAGGATGCAGGTGCTCTCTCCTACAAACATGGCTGCCACTGGCCCCTGCTACTGCAGCGTGGTCTTTTAGTGTAGCACCCTAGTGCCAGGAGCTGGCTGGATCCCCATACATTGTTGCAATGCCATATTGCCATCCCCTGTCAATAGGTAGAGTGAGGAGGCTCCTGGAACCTTCCAGAAGAAAGGCAGGGCTGATTTTTGCCGCCTTAGAGAGTGGTCACCTGACCTGGGCATACTTAAGCAAGGGAGGGAACTTTTTTTAGTCAGTTGGGGCATCACTGGCCTGGGGAACCCACGCAGGAGATTTAGGCGGGAGGGCCTAGTCAGGAACTTATGCCACTGGGAGTGACAGGATTTAGGTGCTGCCTCTTAAGCTGAGTGAGGTGTCCAAGACTAGCCCCCTGATCTGGCCCAGCGGTAGGGGACCCCAGGGTCCATCATCAGTGACCTGAGGAAAACTCATCCAGCCTCCAACTCAACCCCACCACTTCAAGAAACCATCTCCAAAGGGCGCAGAACCATCCAAGCGCCGAAAAGACTACTTGCCCTTAACCAGAGACTACTGGGGGATCAACCAGGTACTGGACTGTGCTGCCCTGTGAACTCCCTTCCTCCCCCTGACTGAACTGATCAACTACTTGTCCTGCTCCCCTCATCAGCGCTGTAACCTGCTGATCTGATAAGCTCTCTGGCTTAGACTGCCTTTCCTGTCAGAACTGCTGGGTGGGCCCCCACATTGCGTCTCACCTGAGCGCTGTAACCTGCCTTGAAGCGCTAATGCCCCATGCGCTGTCCCGAGGCGCTGTATGATCATCACGCTGTTGCCCACAACTGCTGTGAAGCGCTGTGCCCCCGGAGCGCTGCTGCGCCTTCGCAGCGCTCACTGAAGTACTCACCACCGCAACCTGTGGGAAGCGCTGGCCTTGAGGTGCTGCTGTTGGCCCCCGGCGGCCCTCGGTGCCAGGAGAGGGCCGCCACTGTGTTCCCTGAGGGCCATGACCGTTCCGACTGTGTGCAGTTTCTCCCGCGGCGGCCCCCGGAGCCTTGGGGAGGCCGCCGCGATTATCGGCCGGGCCGTGCCGGGATTCCTGTCAGGCGGCGTTGGGCCTGCCAGGCCGTGAAGCCGGCTTCCACCCCACGTGACGGGGGAACATCATTGCCCCGCCTCTCCAGGGCCACGATTGAGCCCGCGGCCCGACCTGGTCCCTGGCCGCGCCGCGATTGGCTGTTGACTCTCACGCCCCCCGAGGACGTGACCGGATTGATCCCGGGCCATCGCAAGGGCTGGGAAGGAAGCCGGGACTGCCCTGGGGGCCGGAGGGAGACCTGGGAAGAGCGTGAGAGCGGCGCGGGTCTCCCCCTACGGCCTACTACCCCCCTGGGGCTTGTGAACACCGCCGGAGGGCTCCGTGGATCAAGGGAGCCCTCCCTTGTGTCAGCGAGTGCCCCTTTGCCCACGTGAGGCCTGCCAGAGGGCCGAAGCCCTCCCCATCTCGCAGCGAACCAACGCAAGGGCCCCGGAGGGCCGAAGTCACAAGGTAACCCCAGGGGAGGAGGGCGGAAGGCGGGAGGAGGCCCCGAGTTCGCCCCTCCCCCGGGGAAAGTGAGACTGGGCCCTGCTGGCCCCCAATGTGCCACTAGAGTCTGCGAGGCCCCAGTAACTGTTTGTGCCTGTGGACAGGCTTACACTTGAGTTCAACTGTTTAGACCCTGAGTGTCCATAAAGTGGTACGGGGCCTGGTTGCCTGTTTAGGCCTGAAAATCTGTTGAGTTGGCCTGAAATGGTTTAGCCCGGTACAAGGGGGTTAACTGCTTTAATGAAAATGCTTTAATGAATATGCCTAAGGAAATGCTTTACTGAAAGGCTTTAATGCAATGCATAATGAAATGCTTTAATGAGAATACTTTAATGAAAGGCTTTAATGAAATGCATAATGAAATGCTTTAATGAGAATACTTTAATGAAAAGGCTTTAATGAAAATACTTTAATGAAAATGCATACTGAAATGCTTTAAGGAGAATGCTTTAATGAAATGCTAATGCATTGTTTGCCTTGATCTGAAGCCTATATAAAAGACATCGATTTTCAATCAAAAGTACTGGTGTGGTCTCCATTATTGTGCCCACTTACCGCCTCAGTGGATGAGTGTGTTGTGTAGCTACTTTACACGTAAGCCCCTGGCTGCCTTCCTGCTCGAGCCAAGCTACCCCCCGGAGAACTGGCGGTCCCAGTTCTTACAGGCGCCTATTGGATATACTAGTACCACGTGGTGAGACCACGTGATCGGACATTTACGAACGACAGGGAAGATACACTGTGGTGGTAACGATGGAAACGGGTAGTTTAGAAGAGGATAGCTTCGAGGATGGAGTGAAAAATTTAAAAATAAAACGTGTGAAATAAAACGTATAAGATAAAACGAGGAGTCAAAATGGCGGTTTGAAAAGCAGAGAACCTGAAAAATGTATTTACGAGTGTGGATTAGATCCGATGAGGAAAGTGCCTGTGTGATCAGGGAATGTAAAATGTGCAAAAAAGTATAGCTTAGGGCTATGCATATGTGTTGCTATGTAGGGAATCATGCCACCATACAAACATAGTGTACAGAACATACGGTCTGTATCGACCCTTAATTACAAAGTAACTGTCATAGATAACAAGCCAGTTCAGTTCGGTAATTTAACCCATTGGGTTTAATTGCTTTCAGTTTATAAATCCAAAAGTTCTCGCGGCGGAGTAAGTATTTGTTGTTGTCACGTCCTTCTGTCTTCTGTATGATCTCTAGGATCATAAACTTTAATTGTGAGATGTTGTGATTTTGTTCTAGGAAATGTGTGGCTACTGAAGACTTGAGATTTCGTGTCCTGCTGTTAGATTTGTGTTCATTAAGCCGCACTTTAATCTTCCGTTCAGTTTTACCTACATAGACTTTCCCGCAGGGTCATTTTAGAAGGTAAACCGCATTTGAAGTGTCACATATTGCTGTTACAGTAAGCTTGATCTTACAGCCTTTCATTGGGTGCATTACGCTACTCCCTGGCATGATGTTTTTGCAGTTATTACAATTTGCACATGGTCTTGTACCTTTTGCTTCCAAGTTGAGTTGTGTGGGTGATTTGACGATTTCCCCTATATTTTTGCCTCTGGTGTAAGCAAACAGTGGTCTATGATCAAATATTGCATTGAAATCTGGTTCTAAGCTTAGAATCGACCAGTATTTGTTGATAATTTTCTTGAAGTCTGCGCTCACATTTAAAAATGTGGCACTTGTTGCGCCGCACCATTTTTTTAACCACACGCTTGTTGTTCACTCATAGAGCGTTCTTCACTTACTGCGCCGAATTACACACCTCGTTTAAATCACACCTCACTCCACATTTTATAGAGCACGGGGACACTGTTGCAGGCTCATACAATTGTTTATATACAGTTTTTTGTGATGTCTATGTAGTCTAAAACTTAGCTATGTTACTTTTACTTTAGACATGCTCCCAGATGAAGGGCACAGCGCCCGAAATGCATCGGAGCTAACAACTGAACTCGATATGAAAAATACAGTTTTTCTGTTTACTGAGCATGAAAGAAATGAAAAGAAATGTATATAATTTCTGAACGATTGGAATAAAAATTATTCTTTTGGAACTATTTTTGCAAAATTGGTTTCATTTTTAACATTAGTGGAATCCTATAATGGAACCATGTAAGTGTGCCCTATGGGATGCACCCAATTACTAATTGGAAGCACAATTAAAACTCCTGACAAAGGCACACATCTCCTCCAAGCATGGAGTTTATTTTTTAAACCACTGTCTTTAGTAAAGTAACCAAGACTACAACCCCCAGAATGCACTTACGTATTACAGGCATGAATATTCAGGGGATCACTCTATGGATATATTTGGTACTTCCCAGGGCATCGTGGCAGATAAGAGTAGAACAGTTCATGTGCAAGGGCGTTCATTCTCAGGCTCTTTCTGCAGATTGTGAGTCCAGTGAGATCTGTGATAATATGACTCTCTCTCAAGGAGATTTCACACAGTTGTATCTGTTTCAGGGAGAAATACAATGAAAAACAGGGGGTGCAAGTCCAGCGCCAGAGTTTCTGGTGTCCTTGGATCTCTGGACTGACCCTTCCCTGGTCCTGCAAGAGAGGACAAACCAGGTGTTTAGTCTGGCCTCTCCAAGGGAGCGAGAGCTGGCTCAGTATCCTGGTGCACCAGGTCCCGTCTCCCATCCTGGTCCTCACAAGGCCCCGGCTCACGTCCTGGTCCTCACAAGGCCCTGGCTCACGTCTTGGTCCTCACAAGGCCCTGGCTCATGTCCTGATCCTCACAAGGCCTTGGCTCACGCCCTAGTCCCCACAAGGCCCTGGGTCATGTCGTGGTCCACCAGACCCTGGCTCACATCCTGTTCCACCAGGCCCCGGCTCATGTCCTGGTCCACACGAGGCCCTGGCTCATGTCCTGGTCCTCACAAGGCCCCAGCTCACGTCCTGGTCCTCACAAGGCCACTGTTTACTTCCGTGATCCTCACAAGGCCCCAGCTCACGTCCTGGTACTCACAAGGCCCTGGCTCAAGTCCTGGTCTTCACAAGCCCCTGACTCACGTCCTGGTCCTCAACAGGCCCTGATCACATCCTCTTCCTCACTAGACTCCGGCTCACGTCCAGGTACTCACCAGGCCAAGCCGGAGAGGGAGATCAATAGGTTGTTGGCCCACAATGCCACCTTAAACAGGAAGCAGACATATGCAAATCAGCTTTAGACTTCTTCCAATAGGGCAGACCAGCCTGTAGAGCCAATCCAGATCCTTTCTGAACCGGAACACAATCAACCCAAGACTGGTTTCAGCCTATGTGAGCCTTGACAGTAGGGTGCGGCTTCATTCCAGTGGAGCAGGGAGCACGGGACCCCCACATGGGCCCACCTGGTGTATTTATGAATAAGCAAAATGATGGGTGGAACGTTTGAGTTCATCTCTGCCACTGGTAATTACTCTGGGACACATCCCAGCCCAACCTTCTTGTTCTTGCACTCCGTCACACCTCAGCATACAGCCAATCAGAGAGTTTTAGCTAATATTACTTCCATTGTTGTCTGCTCCAGTAGTCACAGCAGTTCTAACTCTAAGGATTGACCTGTCTCTCTGCTCCTGATGTTCACCAAATTAACTGAGGCCACAGTGAACAAGCAGCTCACCAAATACCTTGAGTCCCACCAACTTCTGCACAAAGTCGATCCAGGGCTCCAAAAGGGCTCTCTGCAGAGACCTTGCTGTCTAAAGCCACGTGGGATATTAGTGACATTATGTATGGAGGTGGGGGGGTGGGGGCTTTGATCTGATCAGATCTGTCTGCAGCCTTTGCCTCCATCTCCCACTCCACATTCCTACAGAGATTGCAGATGGTGGGTCTTAGGGGAAAGTGCCTGCTTGGTGCTTATACTTTTTGAAAGATTTGACCCAAGTGGTGGCATCAGCTAACTTCATATCAACCCCTAAGACAATTACCCCTCCCCCGGCTGGTTTTGAGCCCCAATCTTTTCAATCTTTACATGGCCCACTTGGCCAGCCTGATCGAGTCATTCGATATCCCCTCTACTCGATGATACACAAATGAATAGATTAGAAGAAAATACACCTGGTCCAGTCATTCGATAATCGATACCACCTCTAAAAGATGATACACAAATCATTAGAGTAGAATTAAATACAGATGAAATGTCCAGTAATTTTAGGAGCTGCCGCCAGGAAGACGCTGATTGGATGAGCTCAAACTCCCTAGACCTAAACAGTGAAAAAAAAACGGAAATAGTGGTATTTGGGACCGGAGCTTCACGGCACAAGGGTGGAGGCCAGTGCCTTTGGGATCTCTGTCCATCCCATTCCATCAGGTCAGCGAACTGGGAGTTTGGGTGGACTTGCATCTGTCCTTAGAAGGATACATTAAAATCACCTGCAATACAGGCTTTTGACTGCTAAAAGTTATCAGAAAAATACATCCATTCATCCCTGCTTCATCTAAGAAGGACCTGGTACTGGTTCTGATTGTATTTGTGCCCGGTGAAAGTGTGCACTGACGACTGATGGTGTCTGTGTCTGGTGAAAGTGTGCACTGATAGTGTGGTTGTGTGTGTGGTGTGTGTGGTTGTATGTGTGGTTGTGTGTGTGGTTGTGTATGTGGTTGTGTGTGTGTGTGGTTGTGTGTGTGTGGTTGTGTGTGTTGTTCATCACTGTGTATGCACTAGGCATGTCGTTTCAAATTGTGCAGGATTTAGACCATCTAATAATTTCAGTTAAACAATTGGGTACGTAATTTTTTGACCAGATGACGGTGACTAAAAAGTACATTTTGGGTGGGAAAATGAACTGTGTAGTGCAGTGGCATAGTTGTAATTGCTTCAGAAAAGGGGGGTGGTGATGAACAGAGTGCCTGAATTAAGCAGACCACTCTTACAAAGTCCAAAGATCAGGGCTTGATCCATCACCGTTTTTTAGCTCACTGCACCATCCCAGCTCAGAACTTGGCTATATGCAAATTAGTCTGTTCCTGTCCCAGTGCATGATGGGAACAGGGCAAACCAAACTACCAAGCCAATTCTTATACTGGGAAGGGAACAAGCTACCGGGGACCGGTTTCTGGCATTTCAGCCTCGTCGGCCCGGCTTGCTTGAATCCTGATGGTGCAATGAGCAAGGGACTCACATCTGAGTATACCCTTCCACGCTTATGGCGGACAAAATGATTCAGAAAAGGGGGGTGGTGATGAACAGAGTGCCTGAATTAAGCAGGCCACTCTTACCCAGTCCAAAGATCAGGGCTTGATCCATCACCGTTTTTTAGCTCACTGCACCATCCCAGCTCAGAACTTGGCTATATGCAAATTAGTCTGTTCCTGTCCCAGTGCATGATGGGAACAGGGCAAACCAAACTACCAAGCCAATTCTTATACTGGGAAGGGAACAAGCTACCGGGGACCGGTTTCTGGCATTTCAGCCTCGTCGGCCCGGCTTGCTTGAATCCTGATGGTGCTATGAGCAAGGGACTCACATCTGAGTATACCCTTCCACGCTTATGGTGGACAAAATGATTCAGAAAAGGGGGGTGGTGATGAACAGAGTGCCTGAATTGAGCAGACCACTCTTACCCAGTCCAAAGATCAGGGCTTGATCCATCACTGTTTTTTAGCTCACTGCACCATCCCAGCTCAGAACTTGGCTATATGCAAATTAGTCTGTTCCTGTCCCAGTGCATGATGGGAACAGGGCAAACCAAACTACCAAGCCAATTCTTATACTGGGAAGGGAACAAGCTACCGGGGACCGGTTTCTGGCATTTCAGCCTCGTCGGCCCGGCTTGCTTGAATCCTGATGGTGCAATGAGCAAGGGACTCACATCTGAGTATACCCTTCCACGCTTATGGTGGACAAAATGATTCAGATAAGGGGGGTGGTGATGAACAGAGTGCCTGAATTAAGCAGACCACTCTTACCCAGTCCAAAGATCAGGGCTTGATCCATCACCGTTTTTTAGCTCACTGCACCATCCCAGCTCAGAACTTGGCTATATGCAAATTAGTCTGTTCCTGTCCCAGTGCATGATGGGAACAGGGCAAACCAAACTACCAAGCCAATTCTTATACTGGGAAGGGAACAAGCTACCGGGGACCGGTTTCTGGCATTTCAGCCTCGTCGGCCCGGCTTGCTTGAGTCCAGAGTGGCACCGATGAGGTGAGTGGGGCTTAGTTGTAGGGGGGAGGGGGTGTCTCTGTACGCTTGTGTGTGTGTGTGTGTGTGTGTGCGCGCCGCGGCGGGGGGGTGTCTCTATGTCTGCATGCGTGTATGTGTGCTCGTGTGTGTGCGTGTGTGTGTTTGTGTGCGTGCGCTCGTGTGTGTCTGCTTACATGGAGCTAAAGGGGAGACAGGAGATGGTGAACGCGCGCGCTACCTGATCCGGTTCCTGAGGCTGCGCGTGCCCATCTCTTGTCGCCCTTTAGCTCCTTGTAAGCAGAGCTGACAACAATAGGTCTCGCTGCGACATCGCTACGCGATGCGTCGCAGGTGCGAGATCTAAAAACTAAAGCTGCTTTCTATACGAACATGATTAAAATCAGTCCCAACCCATCCAAAACTATCTTCTCACTAATTAAAGATATGACTAAAGTAACAGAGGGAACCAACAGTACAATAGTTTCCAACTCCCAATGTGCAGATCTGGCCTGCTTCTTTATTAATAAGGTAGAGGGGATCTATAACCTGCTGAATACTAGTGGACCCTCCCCGTTACCCGGCCGACCCCCCTTACCAGCTGGACTCCCGTTACTCCCTCCCAACTCTCCCGTTCATGACCAATAAAGACCTCGAGCTCCTTGCCATAAAGGTAAAGTCTGGGTCACCCGATGACCCTGTCAAACCTGATACCTTCAGGCAATTCCAGGACTCCATTCTGCTCGTAGGCGGGGAACTGATTAACAGATCCCTCCAGTCCGCCACAGTCCCCAGATCCTGGAAACATGCCAAAGTCATCCCCCTGTTAAAAAAAACCACCCTGGACCCCTCCCTGCCAGAAAACTTCAGACCCATCTCCCTCCTACCGTACCTGGCCAAGGTGATGGAGGCCCATGTGAACTCCACCCTGACCAAATATCTGGAAGCACATGGGATCCTGATGAGTCACAGAACGACTTCCGGGCAAACCATAGCACAGAGTCTGCGCTCCTGGCAGTAACGGAGCAACTAAGGCCATCACAGGACCTTAAACACACCTCAGCTTTGATCCTGCTCGACCTAAGTGCGGCGTTCGACACGGTCTCCCACGAGATTTTACTCAAACGCCTCAGGGAGATTGGGGTCTGGGGCAAGGCTTTGGCATGGTTTGCATCCTTTCTGTCTGATCGTTCCTTCCAGATTCACGCCCCACCTTATTCATCCAGCACATTCCCTCTCAAATGCGGCGTTCCCCAGGGCTCTGCCCTCAGCCCTACGCTGTTTAACGTGTATGTTCGCCCCTTGGCCCTGCTAGCAAAAGAACGTGGGATCAAGTTGATCTTGTATGCTGACAACACGCAGCTTATTTTCACCTTTTCCAACAACACTATATCGGATCAGTTACAATTTCAGGAAGATGTCACAGCCATCTCACGCTGGATGACGGAAAACTGCCTCCAACTTAACAAAAACGGAGGTGCTCCTGATTGGTCGAGACTCACAGAAATGGGGCGACCAGTGGTGTCCCCCGACGATGGGCCCTGCCCTGATTCCCAAGAAGGAAGTTAAGAATCTGGGAGTCCTAATGGACAACTCTCTCTCCTTTGAGTCACATACAAAAAAGGTGGCTGGTACCTGTTTTGGTCGCCTACGCACCCTTAAGCCCATTTTTGGCTTCTTTGAGCCGCCCAGCAGACAAGTAATAGTCCAGTCCTTGGTCCTATCCCACTTGGACTACTGCAACGGCCTATTGCCTTGTGCTAAACTTACAACCACGAATAGACTCCAAAGGGCTCAAAATGCAGCAGCTCGTACTCTTTTTGCCCTACCCAAACGCTGCCACACCTCACACATCCTTCGCCATCTTCACTGGCTGCCGGTGAAACAGAGAATTCGATTTAAAACACTCTGTCTAACCCACAAAATCCTACATGGCCAGGCCCCCCCAAATACTACAGGGTCTCTGCTCTTTCTACGTCCCCACACGTGCCCTTCGTTCTGCGGACCTTCACCTTGCCCGCACCTTAGGGTACGCAAGAGCAGAGCAGGCGGACGTTCCTTCAAATCCCTGGCCCCTGCTCTATGGAATTCCATCCCCCTTGAGGCACGCAAGACCACTGGCTCTTCCGGAAAAAAATAAAAACCTGGCTGTTCGCCTCCATTTAGCACAAGCTTCTCTAGCTCAACTTACCTATCCTGTTCACTCCTCTGGTTGACTATTCTGCAAGCGCTGGGACACCCTGTTGCTGGGGCAGCCATGCACTATACAAACATACTTAACATAACATAACGTAACATAACATCCCCCGAACTGTTCCGCCAATTCCACTATCTTCGGTAAAGCACTCTTAATATCCGAAGTTACGATAGTGACATCGTCTGCATAGGCAAACACTTTATATGCAGCCTGGTGTATCCTAACCGGAATGATACCTCTTGTTTTTTCCAGTCTACTTAAAAATGGGTCAATGTACAAGGCAAATAACAAGGGGGAACAAGGACAACCTTGTCTGGTCCCCCTTGTTATTGCCAAATTGTCTGAAAGATCCCCAGAAATACGGATTGCTGCCTTCGGGTGACTGTATAATGCCTGTATTGCGTTTATAAATTCTTTAGGGAATCCCTTCCAAACTAAAGTAGACCAAAGAAACCTCCAGGAAACCCTGTCAAATGCTTTTTCAGCATCTAACAGTGCTACCGAAACAGGAGATCCTGTAGCTTGTGCCCAATCCAGAAGAGAGATAATCCTTTTTCACGTGGTCTGTTGTATCTCGATTTAAGATAAATCCTTGCTGCCTTATTGAAACTAGACTTGGCATTAAGTCATTCAATCTGTTAGCCAATATTTTTGAAAAAAGCTTGCTATCCGCATTAATAATTCTGTTTGTTACAATTGTATTCGCCCCGCTTACATCATTATGTATCATCACTCCCTTGATGTCATTTTATCATTGACTAGCCCACTCTACGTTAACCTTGAATTAGATAGGATCTGTTATGTTTGCACTATATGATTTTATGCATATTAGTTTCACAATTTTAGTCTGATTGTGATCTTTTTCCTTCCTCTCCCTCTAACTGTAAAGCGCTCTGATATCCTTCGGGATCAAGTTCGCGCTATATAAAACTTTATAAATAAATAAATAAATAAATCGAGAATGGATTCCTGCATCACCGTATACGTAGGCATATCTGAATATCGCCTTCATAGATTGCTGCTGCTACAAAGACAGCACTTGGGCTGGTTCTGAGGTTAATAAAATCATGGTCGATCTCCAACAAACTGGTCAAATTGCACCGGCTTGCTGTCCTGAAAAGATGTCAATATAAAGCACTTCATGTCATTAACGCTCTTCAATCAGGGGGTTCATTCTTATTTGTACTCGCTTTTTTGCCTGGTATCAGCTGGCCGAGGGGTGAGATCCCACTGTGCTTTGCTGACAAAAGTCTCTAAGTTTACGAAAATCAGAATAGATGACTAGTCTCTGCCTGTGGTGACTGCAGGTACCTGGAATGGAATGCCCTCCCACCTGCCCTGTGCGCCCAAGAAAACATGAGTTCTTTCAGGAAACAAATCAAAACCTTTCTGTTCATGTTCAGGGGCTGTGTGATTTTGATACTTAAGTGCTCATATTAGCGCCAGGACACTTCTTTCTCGATTTAGCTATGCAGGGCTATGTAAATTGGCTCTCACATCCAGTCATAAGCCATCGATGTTTGGGCAACAGATCGTTGCAGCTATAGACGCCCTAGGAGGAGGAAAGGCTCCGGGATCTGAAGGTCTGGTGTAGAGTTTTACACAGCTTAGAAATAAATACTGGACGCATATCTGCTGGAGGTGTATGCCGAGGCATTAAAGGGTGGTGTGGCGCTGCCGTCTATAAGTGACACATTCATATCAGCACTCCCCAAGTTTGGGACAGACCTGGCTAAGTGTACCTCTTATCACCCTCTGTCACTGCTGCCCTGTGATAATAAATTCCTGCCTGAGGTGATGCGACTCGGCTATCCCTCCTACAAGAGAGAATAGTCTCATCTACGGACGGTATTCGCAGTGCTGCATCGGGAAAATACACACATAAAGGCTGGTGATGCCGATAAGGTGTTGGACTCCCTGGAAATACCTTTTATGATTGAGACATTTAGTCTCAGGGAGTTTGAGATCACTCATGAAGCTGCTGGACACACAGCCTATGGCCTGCGTTTACGTAAATGGGCTCATCTCAGATGCCATTTAGATCCCCTGGGGCACTGGGCTGGGACGCCCTCTGTCGCCCGTTCTATATACCAGGAATGAACCCTTAGGCCTGTGAACTTCAGGAGAGGCATACCATAACCATACTGGGCTGACACATTTTAGACACTGAAACCAAGAAGTAAACACATCTTTATAAATTGAAAGGTTTATAGTCACGGTGGCCAGGCCTGGAGGTGCGTTGAGAGTTGAGAAGGTCAAACGATGGAACTTCAGAGTACAATTGTTCGAAATCCTTGAAGTTAGAGGTTTTCTGGACAGGCCGCTGTCCTCTGGAGATCTGGTCTTTATTGAAGAGTAGAAAATAAAATATTCTCTTGGCATCAAAAGTATCACCAAATAGGTATAGCCACCATTCAATCCACTCTACTCAATCACATCTACACAAGATCATTTAATGATACATATATACCACCAAGAAAGGAATTCCACATAATAACTTTAATATAATAAAATACAACTTATGTTATTTCCTTTGTATGTAAAAAGGAGATTATATCTGTGACTCCCTATAAACAGTTCTAATTTTAATCCCCCAGTACAAAATATAATTTGGCGCACTAAAACACTTCAGATAAAAATACATGAGGTACTGGCATCAGTGTGGGTTTAATGTGCTGAGAAGTTTGATACCAAACTTCCCAGGTTTCAGTGTAGTCATTGTGGTGTTGTGGAATTCGTAATGACAAAATCCCCGCACCATATACTCATAATGACAGCACTGTACTTACAATGCCCAAGAATGGACTTGGGCACTGTAGGGGTACAGGGCTCATTCACCTGTACCCTCACCACTGGTATACTACACCCAGCTGGAGGGGTGGCTGATCTAGGCCAGGGAAGTGTTTTGTAGGCATGGCACACAGGGATAATATTAGCATTAGATCCTTCTAGTACCTGGCCTGTGTTATTGCATTGTTTGCATCACATTCTCCTAATGCCTCGCCTGTGTTATTTCATTGTTTGTGTGAGATTCTCCTCGTGCCTGGCCTGTGTTAATACATTGTTTGCATCAGATTCTCCTAATGCCTCGCCTGTGTTATTGCCTTGTTTGCGTCAGATTCTCCTACCACCTGGCCCTTGTTATTGTATTGTTTGCATTAGATCCTTCTAGTGCCTGGTCCTTGTTATTGCATTGTTTGTGTCAGATTCTCCTAGTGCCTGGCCTGTGTTATTGCATTGTTTGTGTCAGATTCTCCTAGTGCCTGGCCTGTGTTATTGCATTGTTTGTGTCAGATTCTCCTAGTGCCTGGCCTGTGTCATTGCATTGTTTGTGTCAGATTCTCCTAGTGCCTGGCCTGTGTCATTGCATTGTTTATGTCAGATTCTCCTAGTCCCTGGCCTATATTATTGCATTGTTTGCGTCAGATTCTCCTACCGCCTGGCCCGTGTTATTGCATTGTTTGCATTAGATCCTTCTAGTGCCTTGTCTGTGTTAACAATTACGCCCTTGCCCACTCTCCATCACGGGCTACTCCTCCGTGAATGCTTTGTGCACGCCTACTGTTGACCATACCTACTGCTGCTCCCCCAGGTGACCACCATGCATAGTCTGATCTACTCTCCGGTCCCTGCCTGCTTTCCTTTAGCCCCAATCGCTCCAGCGCTTTTCTCCTTCTGCGCAGTCCTTCCCACCTGAACTGACCACCCACGCCAGGCGCTACCTTAACACTTTACCAGTTTGGAGCGTGCCATTCCACCTGTTCTGCCCTAACCCCCACCCCCTTTCTCTATCCCCTTGTACAGCACTGTTCTTCTTCCAACCCAGTCCTGAAGATGATCCCAATTAACGCGGATCAAAACGCCGTTGACCATTCAGCCTAATAATAGGCGCTACCCACAATGTGGCACATGTTACCAACAGCTAGCTACATCCAAAACAAGCTTTTTTGAATTCATCTGTAGCCACATTGTTTTGCATAAATCACTGTATATATTCGACACTAATCACTATTGCGCCGTTTACGCTGATCAATTTGTCACTCGCGTCGCCACCTTGCTCACCATATGCACCTTTCACGCACCAAGTACAATTGGGGTTGTATTACTTGTGTATCTACAGTGCTGCTACTACTGTAAATTACTTTGTTCTTCCTAGATAAACACGATGCCTCGGGCCCATTCTACGTATGCATTGAGTCTCTTTATTTCTTTGCTGACAATGTTTTCTACATATCCTCTCTAATTGTTCTAATACTTATACCAGTTGGAATACTATATGTGTTTTGCTATGGCCTGTGTTAATACATTATTTGCATTAGATCATTCTAGTGCCTGGCCTGTGTTATTGCATTGTGTCCATCAGATTCTCCTAATGCCTGGCCTGTGTTATTGCATTTTTTGCTTCAAATGCTCCTCGTACATGGCTTGTGTTATTGCATTGTTTGCATCAGATTCTCCTCGTACATGGCTTGTGTTATTGCATTGTTTGCATCAACTCTAGTGCCTGACCTGTGTTATTGCATTGTTTGCATAAGCTTCTCCTCTTGCCTGGCCCGTGTTATTGCATTGTTTTCTTCAAGTTCTCCTAGTGCCTGGCCATGTTATTGCATTGTTTGCATCAGATTCTCCTACTGCCTGTCCCGTGTTATTGCATTGTTAGCATCAGATTCTCCTAGTGACTGGCCTGTGTTAATGCATTGTTTGCATCAGAGTCTCCTAGTGCCTTGCCTATGTTATTGCATTGTTTGCCTCAGATTCACCTAGTACCTGGCCTGTGTTATTGCATTGTTTGCGTCAGATTCTCCCAGTGCCTGGCCTGTGTTATTGTAATGTTTGCATCACATTCTTCTAGTGCCTGACCTGTGTTATTGCATTGTTTGCATCAACCCTAGTGTCTGACCTGTGTTATTGCCTTGTTTGCATCAGATTCTCCTAGTGCATGGCCCGTGTTATTGCATTGTTTGCATAAGGTTCTCCTAGTGCCTAGCCTGTGTTATTGCATTGTTTGCAAAAGATTCTCCTAGTGCCTGGCCCGTGTTATTTCATTGTTTGCATCAGATTTTCCTAGTGCCTCGCCTGTGTTATTGCATTGTTTGCATCAGATTCGTCTAGTACCTGGCCTGTGTCATTGCATTGTTTACATCAAATTCTCCTAGAGCCTGGCCTGTGTTATTGCAGTGTTTGCATTACATCATTCTAGTGGCTGACTTGTGTTATTGCATTCTTTGCATCAGATTCTTCTAGTGCCTGGCCTGTGCCATTGCCTTGTTTGCGTCACAATCTCCTAGCGCCTGGCCCATGTTATTACATTGTTTGCATCAGATTCTACTCATGCCTGGCCTGTGTTATTGCCTTGTTTGCATCAACCCTAGTGCCTGACCTGTGTTATTATGTTGTTTGCTTCAGATTTTGTTACTACTTTGCCTGTGTTATTGCATTGTTTGCGTCAGATTCTACGAGTGCCTGGCCTGTGTTATTGCATTGTGTGCGTCAGATTCTTCTGGTGCCTTGCCTATGTTATTGTAATATTTGCTTCAATCCAAGTGCTGGTCTGTGTTATTGTATTGTTTATATCAGATTCTCCTCTTGCCTAGCCTGTGTTATTGCATTGTTTGCGTCACATTTTCCTATTGCCCGGCCTGTTTTATTGCATTGATTGCATCACGTTTTTCTAGCACCTGGTCTGTGTTATTGCATTGTATGCGCTGCTTTTGGTATGTTATTCTTTGAATAGTCGTACCTTTTTTCCCAATCAAGTGCACTCATCTTGCAGTAGCAATCTACTTCCTATTTATGTAACAACAGACAGCACAGCATGTCTGCCAGAGATGTCGTAAGGTCAGAAACAGTACATAGGTAAGTAAGTATGATGCAAAACAAACTGTTGATTTAAACGAAGAAGCTGCTGTGATAGACGGCAAAACATCCATGTTGAAACAACAGCAGTAGGACAGTGGTACATGGAATGATATTGGTAGATTTATTTACACTTCTGTGCAGTGCGTGTCACTTATTGTTCTTTTCTTCCACTCTCATGAGATGGTTTTACAAGGCAACTCTGAGCTCACTGAGTGTGGAGCGAAGATTGAAAGATCTGATTCTTCATGCTGGCAGGTGGACTGGTGATCCCTGAGGGGGTGTAGTTAGTCTGTGTGTTGTCACGGCTGTCCAGGGGGTGTAAAAAAATGTCAGCAATTTGTGGAGGGCCCTCTTTTGGGTGAGAACCACACAGCTTCATGCAATACGGACTTAAGGGTTTGTGTCTGGTCTGGATGAGTTACATTCTGATAGCAAAATGGAGGACTTTTGTTTTCATTCATCAAGCTTTATTCGAATTGTATAAACAAGTTCATAAAAGCGTACAATGTAAAAGACAGAACAATAAAAACCATTTCATATGTTAAAAACAATTCGATTAAAAGCAAAATAAAAACAATACAGTACTCGGGAGACTAGTTGATAAAAAAGACAGAAATAACCAATACGAGGCAGGAAATGGCATTTTACCGCTCCATGTTAATTACCAGTTTTTCTAAGGTTGCATCAAGTCCCTAACCCTAACAACTGCTTTAAGGTAGGTGGATACAACTTTGACGGTATACAGATTTTCTAAAATGTTCAATCTGTGATAGGCAGCTCTACAGTTACATATGCCCCATGATCTCAATAGTGGTTTCAAAAGGCTTTCCCTCGGGTTCCCATAAAACCTACAGAATAAAATACAATGGATAGTAGATTGGGCTGATATGTCGTCAGAGGGGCAGTTCTCTAAGTTTCTAGACCAGTTGTTGGGATACGGGAAAGTTACTAGTCTATAAAAAATGTCAGTTCAGAAACGGGTCAAGAGCATGCGAATGTAGGGAGAAGGCTCTAATATTAAATATCTTTGTATCCCTTCACACTTAGTGATCAGTTGGTGTTCTACAACTGTACTCTTGCCCGTTTCAAAGGGGATTGATGTTACCAAGGTTTAACATCTTCAGTCACGACAGACAGAGAAAGCCCATCTACCTCGAGGTTCTTGAAAAGCTTTCTCCACTCCTCTGGTGCAGGCAGGATGTTTATTCTCTATTTGGCATTTACCAGGGGATGTTCAGATACAGTGGTTGAATTAAACCTTGGAGCAGCACTTGTAGCGATGACTCTTGGAGTCTTGTAGTGGGTGGTGGATGTGGTAGGACTGTCTCAATGCTCTACGGAGCTCAGAAAATCCAGACTCGCCTTCATCTCAGAGCTCGAGCTCTTTGGCTTGACCAGTTAAACTCCAATAAAGAAGATGACCTAGACCAGTTCTACCTCTCCCGACATTCGAACTCATCATTGAGGAAAGAAGCCCTTGTCTGGAAAGCAGATCTATACAAGGTGCACCTGACAGAAGTCCTGCCTGGAAGGAAGATCTCCGCAAGGTGCAGCTGACAGAAGTCCTGCCTGGAAGGAAGATCTGCACAAGGCACGGCTGACAGAAGTTCTGCCTGGTGGTGACCTCAAAGCAGTGAGAGACCCACAAACCACAAGATCCTTCAAGCTCAGCTAGCCACACTGGACACAATGTACACCAACTGATTTAGTTTTTATCAAATGGTTTATTCCATCACAAATGTGATAGTTATCTTGCCCAACCCATTAAAAATGCATTACATACTGTGCAAATTATAATAAGGCAGACAGGATATGTGTCACGTTTTGATTAGGCCTTGGTGTAGTTTGCAGAGTTTTACTCCTGGGAGCTCCACGAAGTGCCAGAAAAACTCTGCAGAACTCTGCGGACTCCCGCAAGTGGCAGAGTTTGTTAAGTTGCTCGCACTGATTTTTAGTTCCAGGAGTTTGTCCGGCACTGTAAAATGAGCACGAATGGTACTATGCGTCACGCTAGAGGGCGCTGATGCTTCCTGCCACTCAAATTGACATTCTACTCGAGTGGTAGCTTCATCAACGAGAATGGCAGATTTCTACACTCGAGTGGTCGTGACGTGCCGTGACCTCCCGCACTGAGAAATCTCGCCAGGAGGAGGCCTGGCATGTGATTTGTTCTCACAAGCGCTTGCCACCTTACAGTTGGCGAACCGCTTGAGAAACAAAACTCAGTTGTGCATCACTTCGTGATGTTTTTTGAAATGAGCTCCCCCGGCAGAGCGGAATTCTTCACCCACCCCTGGTTTTAAGGCAATAATCTCTTGGACAAACTCTAAACTAGGCCCTATGTCTGCAATCAGTGTTGTAGAAAAAGTGAGATCCATGGCCTTGTGACTATCAGGCCGTTATCTGACTTCTGATGAACCCCACAGAGTGAGTGCGCAGCCAGAGGGCAGTAAAGAGACCGAAGGACAGGAAATGAGGTAAACTTGAATATGAGAAATATGGAAAGGTACAAATGCTGCATCACCTGTGGATAACTGACACCTCCTCCCATTCTGCCAAATGCCTATTCAGTCACTAAGTGGGATCCTGGGCCCCAAACGAACAACATCATGTCAGATACCATGTAATGGTGGAAAAGAGGGGAAAAAGAGTAATATACACACATCTGTTGTGGGGATATGTCAGGTAAATTATTGCTTTCTCAACGCAAACTGGTAGTTTCGCATCGCGAGAGGTCACGAGCATACGCGCCCACTCGCAATGAGAAACCTGACCTCCCCGCATTGAGAATCAGACCTGGAGGTTTATTTTCCACGCTCGCGATCGGCAACTTGATGTTGCTGATTGCGCACGAGGAAAAAGTCTCGCCGGGATGTAATTTTTGCTCGCTCGCGGTTGCCAACTTGAGCATGCGGACTGCGAGCAAGCACAAAATGACTGCTGCACTACGCTACGCTATGCTATGCGTGTTTGCACTGTGCTACATGCAATTCGCGTAGGTCGGAGTACCGCAAACTTCGCAAACTACACAAGCGTAGCGTAATACTTCACTCAGGGTTAGTTGTGAAGGATTCTCTATAAGTACTAAATGACTGATTTCGTTGAATATTAAATTATATGAATCAACGTTTGTTTGCCTTATCTGCGCACACAATATAAAGGACGGGCCCTACAGTGAACCCCTCGTTCTGTTTTACAAAAAGCCCCCGAAGGAGCTGCATCTTACAGAACTTTATCTAACTTAGGAAGAACTAAAGACTTGCTTTTTAAAGTTGTCTTTCAGGGCCAGAACCAGGTGCTGTAAGCTGCACTAGTTTCAGGGAGATGGACAGATGTTATGGCGATAGGAAACCCCCCTCAACCCACAATAATGTTCCAGTCTTCCAGGTTAGAAGAAACCAGAAATGCTTGAACCAAGGGAGCTATTGACAGTGTCAAAGGTGACTTATGAAAAGTGAGTAAAGACAGGAGTTGGTATTTGAGATGATCTTAAGTGAATAGGAAAGAAACGAGACGAAGTGAGTGAATGGAGTTACTTTTGTTATGTACTTCGCAAAGAGTTACTGGAAATTTCGCAGCCCCGCCTGATCCATCTCTTTTTCTAAAATCTATTGTTATTTAAATGAAGTCTTAACCATATGCGTCTATCTTGAACCTCCTTTTCAGATATTAATAAGATGTCACCAGATCAACAGAACTTTTAGTTAAATATCTGTGTATGATGAAATATTCCTTGCTAAGTTTCAAAGGTGGTAAAGAAGAAGGGGTAGATTTACTAAGATTTTGCGCCGTGTTTGTGTCACAAAAGTGGCACAAAAAAGTGCAAAATATTTTTTTCCTAATTTTCTTTCCAGCAAATAATGTAAAAGTAATGTGAAGCATCGCATAGCACCGTGTCACATTACTTTGCGCCATGGGGGGCCTGCCAAGTGTGGTGCATGGGCGTTCCACTGCAACGACCCAAGGTTTCTCACGCTAAACCCAATTTACCAAATACAGTAGATTGGGTTTAGTGTGAGAAAACTGCACCCTTTTAAACTAGGCGCAAGGAAGGAGAAATGCTTTCATTTCTCCTTCCTTTTCTGACTTTGCATGCGTGCAACGCGCATACAAAGTGGTAAAAGCTTTCCCTCATGTCTAGGGTGTCTTTCCTGTACAAAACCTATGCTGGGCTCACACACACACACCCTAGCGCTCTTGTGCTAAGGTGTGTGCATGGCGCAAGGCTGCTGTAACCAGTGCAGGTGCAAGGGAAAGGGAAGGAGAGAGCCATATCTTTGAAAATATGGTGCTCTCCTGCTCCCTCCTTGTCACGCAGCGCAGCCTCCCTGGGGGGAGGGTGGGTTGCGCTGCATTGCATGGAGATTTGGTAAAACTCCACCGAAATGTCTTTTACAACCAGTTAAACGTTGTGAATTCTCATTCCATTATGTTTCAATTTAGTAATTTTAAATATCTTTACATCCAACAGAAAACAAGCCTTGAATGTATGAAATGACCATCAATAACGAAGCTAATTCTGTAAATCTTCAATAATAGCAGAAATAATGAGCTACAGTATTCAGGAAAACATCAGCGCATTCGGCGACAGAGGAACCTGCACACAAATGGACAGATCCTGGATGAAGCATCAAGGAAGTTCAGTGATTGTAAGAGTCTGAGCTGTGCACCTCCACGCCACAAAACGAAGAAATTACCTTAGGAAACTTAAGGCAACAACGATAAGAAACCGCCTCCTGTATAAACAAGTGTCCAACATCAGCTTTGATCATCGGATCGGTATGATGTGATTACCACAGTGCTCTGTTTTATAAAATGATGACAAGCCATCATTCCGTGCTCTAGGAGAATTGTAAACTCTTTCTGGACAAACCACAGTAACCAGAGAAGAGCACAACAGAGCGGAGCCAGACAACTGACGGGTAAAGGAAAGAGGAGTTCTTCTAGCTACAATACAACAGACTGTTCCAATTTGCACCGGCCGGAAGGAAGATACATCTTTACCCGCAATCGTGCACAGCCATAATCCAATCTAAAGGCACAATCGCCTACTAAGACACCTTCTACGTATTAGGAGTGTGGTAAATATTTGGTGGCTATTGCATTTTATTATTAAAACAGAAATCAAACATGTAAAATACCGCACACATATTAAATGTGTGAGAAAAACACAAGTGCTTTATCAGACATGTCGGCCCATCAGGAAATGCAGTCATGGGATGAAGACAAATATATACCCGACCCACAAACACTAACCAAGAAAGAAGAATCATACACATGCAGCAAGAGCTTTAGTTTGTCATCACTACTCAAGCTTCATCAGCACACGTACACAGGACAAAAACCCTTCAAGTGCAGTGAATGTGGGAAGAGCTTTAGTCAGTTATCAAACCTCCAAAGTCATCAGCGAACACACACAGGGGAAAAGCCATTCAAGTGCAGTGAATGTGGGAAGTGCTTTAGTCAGTTATCAAACCTTCAAAGACATAATCAAACACACACAGGGGAAAAACTATTCAAGTGCAGTGAATGTGTGCAGAGCTTTAGTAGGTTATCAGACCTAAAATGTCATCAGCGAACACACGCAGGGGAAAAACCCTATCAATGTAGTGAATGTGACAGAAGTTTTCGAGACTCTTCAGCATTAAGGAATCATCAGCGAACTCACACAGGAGAAAAACCATTCAAGTGCAGTGAATGTGCAAAGTGCTATAGTCATTTATCAAGCCTTCAAACACATCAGCGAATACACACAGGGGAAAAACCATTCAACTGCAGTGAATGTGGGAAGAGCTTTAGTCGATTATCCGTCCGACAAATTCATCAGCGAACACACACGGGGGAAAAACTCTATCATTGTAGTGAATGTGACAGTAGTTTTAGTAACTCTACAGAATTAAGGGTTCATCAGCGAACTCACACAGGAGAAAAACCATTCAAGTGCAATGAATGTGGGAAGAGCTTTAGTCAATTATCAAAACTAAAAATTCATCAGCGAACACACACAGGGGAAAAACCCTATCATTGTAGTGAATGTGACAGTAGTTTTTGCTTCTCTACAGCATTAAAGAATCATCAGCGAACACACACAGGGGAAAAACCATTCAAGTGCAGTGAATGTGCAAAGAGCTTTAGTCAATTATCAAACCTACTAAAACATCAGCGAACACACACAGGGGAAAAACCATTCAAGTGCAGCGAATGTGCAAAGTGCTTTAGTCAGTTATCACACCTTCAAAGACATAAGCGAACACATACGGGGGAAAAACTCTATCATTGTAGTGAATGTGACAGTAGTTTTAGTAACTCTACAGAATTAAGGGTTCATCAGCGAACTCACACAGGAGAAAAACCATTCAAGTGCAATGAATGTGAGAAGAGCTTTAGTCAATTATCAAAACTAAAAATTCATCAGCGAACACACACAGGGGAAAAACCCTATCATTGTAGTGAATGTGACAGTAGTTTTTGCTTCTCTACAGCATTAAAGAATCATCAGCGAACACACACAGGGGAGAAACCATTCAAGTGCAGTGAATGTGCAAAGAGCTTTAGTCAATTATCAAACCTACAAAAACATCAGCGAACACACACAGGGGAAAAACCATTCAAGTGCAGCGAATGTGCAAAGTGCTTTAGTCAGTCATCACACCTTCAAAGACATAAGCGAACACATCCAGGGGGAAAGCCACTCAAGCGCAATGAATGTGGGGAGAGCTTTAGTCGACGATCAGAGCTACAAAGTCATCAGCGAACACACAGGGAGAAAACATAGAAGGGCACTGAAAGTGAAAAGAGCTTTTGTCAATTTTCGATCCCACACAGCCCTCAGTGAATACACTCCTTCATTTAACTCACATGGAAATAATCCTAGAGATGCAGAGATTCCGGAAAGAATTTAAGAACATAAAAAATAATATTGACCCATCTAAGGACATAGACAAGAGCAGAACAGTGCAGTTATTGTGAGAGGAATAAATTACGGAAAAAGATAAAATTCAAATTATGTATGACATTGAAATACCAATGATAGAAGACCTGAATAGCAGTAAAGAGGAAAAACAGATAACAGTATTTGCAGAATTATAATAGTGTTTGGTTCCAGTGATTGTTCACTTCCGTACACATAACAAAGTGACATGATGTACCAGGATACACAGTGGGAGACAAGCACAATGTGGATTTAAAGAAAAGAAACATTGTTGATTTTTATTTGGTGAAGAAGAGATACAAAGAAAAACATTCAATCGCACCTGACCACACTACCTGTAAAGCAACACTGAACAATACTGGGACTAACAACGGTATTTTCAGCTAACTTGTCGGATTAGTGATAACACCTATAAACCCAACACACGTGGACATGTAGTCAGGGCTCTGGAGATGGAAGCTTCATTGGTAAAATGCATGTGTTACTATTAACAAATGCCACTGCAGTATACGTAATGAAATAAAGCGAAGCACAAGTGTTCAAGAAATAACCTATTTTTAGATATAAAAGAACATATACCTTGTTTTTAAGTAATGTTTGCTGCACCTTTTACACACTGTTATCGGTTGATGGATCAGCTTGTGCCTCGGGTCCTATAGCTAAGTGTGACCCATGGCTCCTCTCCGACTTGTCTCTCTCTATTAATTCAGCGTCTTGCCAAACTCTACTTTTTACCAGAATTGAGCGACTGTAAGCAGCAGACTCTGGTTTAATAATGTGGTGAAATAGTGAAATCCCACATCAAAAGCATATATGTACCAGGACAATCCGTTGCACTCCCAGCAACTCGTCTTCCACACTGATAGTCCCTTGTTCTCAAATGTTCTGAATGATTTGTTGTATGAATGCCAGAAGTGGCAGTGACATTCATGAAGCTAAAGCTAACAGGAGTGTGTGGGAGACAGAGAGGGTGAGAGATAAAGAGAGCGAGAGAGACAAAGAAATGGTCGAGAAAAAGAGAGAAATGGAAAGAGGGGGAATGGCACGATATTTGTACTCACCTAAAAATAGAAGAAGCAGCCGAATACATACCAAAGTGAGACATCACCAGAGAAACGGGCTGAACACCTGTGAATTTATCTATTTATATTTATTACCTATAGACTCATGTCATGCAAATAAACAGGGAACAAGTAAGGAGAATAGTGATGGAGCCCATTATCATATGCAAATCACAATGACGTCACATGTAGTGATGTCACAAGAAGTGATGTCAGGCCCTCATAATAATTTTCACGGAAAAGGTTGACGGCCTGTTTTAAAAACAAAAAACAAGAAACATAAAATAATGTAAAAAGAAGTTTTTGGTTTCAGTTTTTATACATCATGTGTTTATCCCACTTTCAGTTTGTAACTAAACTCGGAATTGACTGAAAAATTTAAATATTTTTAAACAGATATGTTGAACTTGGAAATTACATTTTTAAACAGTTTTTAGCAATTAAATAACATGTGCTTTAATTTGTGTTTGTTTCCTGATGTTCTGTATCCAGCCCCTAAGCCCCAAAGTGTTTCACATTTACAGTGAATTAAGCAATAGAAGGGCTAATTTTGTCTGGTTCTCTGTTCCTCTCTTGCGCCACTCATACAAATAAATAAAGGGGACGCTGCTAGTGGGACAGATAATTGCAAACACTCTGAGGCCGGTGTTTGCATATGCAAGAAGCAAAGTAACATTTCCCAGTCGCAGGCTAAGGAGCTGGGTGGAACTGAGTCCCTTTTCTAGATAATAGTGGGGGGACCCCATCAAACTGTGTCAACCTCCGACAAGTGCCGTGCTGATAAAGCAAAAGTGAATTTGAGTACTTTACGATGAATTAAAATGAGAGGAAGAGAAGAAGAGAGCGAGGTGCAGGATGTATTAAAGAAAATGAAAACAAGGGAAGCAAGACTTTACCCTGTTTGTGTACAAACATTTTACGTAAACAAGTTGTGCTGTGCATTTTAAACAGGCTGTCACCCCCCTTTGTATGTAAATGAGCTTCTGTAATCAGACACCCCAGTCTCCCATCTCTTCTCACGCGGATGATAAATGTGAGCACTATAAGGTAATCACAAACAAGGGCTATAGAGAAATAATCGGCTTCCAGGTCACACAGCTGTTGTTATGTAGTTCTTTATTAGTTTTTTTTATTTACTTTAATTTGCAGCAATTCTCCAGGTTACGTTTTCTCAGTATATTGCTTTATATCGTTCTTTGCGCTCCATCAGTTAAACGTGAGGTTTGATGTAGGATTTGTTGTAAGTGTTCCTAGACCATGTCCCAATCCCTTTGTCCTCGATTTGTCGGCATGTGTTGTGTCCACACACTGGTCTAGGATTGGCCTTCTCAAGGTAGACGGCGCTGTAATAGGAATAATAACTCAGACATATATGAAATTGTATGTAAACAAATGTGTGCCTTTCAGTTATCAGGCACCACCAGACTCACATCTACACATGGAATTGAGCACCAGACTAAAGTGACTCCTCTCTATATAAATATTTGCCATCAGTAATCGGGCTTATGGTTCTACTGATGCTCACAGCAAATGAAGTTTCTGGGACTGTACGCATTGGCCTAAATTTTAATTGCTGAAGTTTCACGCAGTTTCGCTGATGCGCACAGCTTATAAGGTTTGTGAATATTGCGCACTGTAAGCAGATCACTGAAGTTCACCCTTAAGTTGTAACTAGGTCAAAACATAGTACGTACATCATACAAAATGTGAATGACCCTCCCTTCTTGTTCACATCTCCAGGAATCTCCTCCGTCATGGCTGAAGTGAAAGAAGGTTTTCACACATTATGCTCATGTCTGTGGCACTTCCTTAAGTGCAGAGAGGAAAGCCTCATTGTTAATGCATTGTTTGGGCTCCGAGGGACAAGAATTCTTTAAACACCTTCCTGAACTCTCTGATAGTGACTCTGCCACTGTTAATGAATACGAGATCTGCATCAAAAAGTTGGACTTGCACCACCTTCCCAAAGTGATTACTGTCCCCAGTTGCAGGCTAAGGAGCTAGGTGCAACTGTGTCCCATTTCTAGATAATAGTGGGGGGACCCCATCAAACTGTGTCAACCCCCGACAAGTGCAGTGCTGATAAAGCAATAGTGAATTTGAGTAATTTATGATGAATTGAAATGAGATAAAGAGTGGTAAGTGTTGACAACTAGTGTTTCGGGGTGTTGCCTGATGAAATTCTGTTTAAAGCGTTTTTTCACTTTCAAGGAGAGACTGTGGGGGTAGGTTATAGCGAAGGTGTTCTGACCGTGGGGTGTCAGGGCGTTGGGAGAAGGGCCTGCAAGAGAGTCCAATTGTGCGGCCGGGTGCATCTTTGGTGGTTGGGGGGTGAGGGTCTTCGGGTGAGGGGGCCGAGGGGTGATGTGGTGGGTGAAGGTTAGGCTGTTCGATTAGGGGGGGTGGGGGTTATAGCGCACTGAGGTTCCCCTTCTTGGGAGGACTGTGGCGGTAGGGGGGGAGGAAAGCTGATTGTCGGGAAGGAAGGAGGGGGAGTGGACCGCTCTGGGGGCGGGGCGGTGTGTTAGGCTGGGAATGCAGAGGCCCTCGGCTCTCCTGGTTAAGGGAGTGGGTAGGGTCAGGGACCTTACTAACCTGGCGATGTTGAGGCGTCGCGGTAATACCTTCCCAATGCTCCCTTGGGGAATTCATCCAGGGAGGTCCTCTAGTTGGGTTGCCCTGGGGCACACCGGCCGCCTAGACAATGCAAGGGGGGGTGTTGCTCCTGGGATCAAAATGAGTTGCAGTGAGGTAGGGATGCTTTATTGATGCCTTATAGTATTAGGCGACCCCTTAGAGTTAATGTGCGCCGAGGCGCCAAGTCCTCGGGGTAGATTAAAAAAAACATATAGTTGCTGAAAATGGTAATGGAGATGTCTCCGGTCAGGGACTGATGTTTCAGGGGGGAGATGGTTAATCTACGGTTGTGATCTGTGATAGTGGTTTTGGAGAAGGGCAGGTGGGAGTTTAAGATAATGACCCAGAGATCTGGTCTGTTGGTATGGAAAATGAAGTCCATTTTCTTCAGCCCTCTAGTAGCTCAGTGGTAAGTGTCAACAACTAGTGTTTTGGGGTGTTGCCTGATTAAATTCTGTTTAAAGCGTTTTTTCGCTTTCAATGAGAGACTGTGGGGGTAGGTTATAGCGAAGGTGTTCTAACCGTGGGGTGTCAGGGCGTTGGGAGAAGGGCCTGCAAGAGAGTCCAATTGCGCGGCCAGGTGCATCTTTGGTGGTTGGGGGGTGAGGGTCTTCGGGTGAGGGAGCGGGGGTTGATGTGGCGGGTGGAGGTTAGGCTTTTTGAGTAGGGGGGTGGGGGTTATAGCGCACTGAGGTTCCCCTTCCGGGGAGGACTGTGGTGGTAGGGGGGATGAAAGCTGATTGTCAGGAAGGAGGGAGGGGGAGTGGACTGCTCTGGGGGCGGTCGGTGTTGGGCTGGGAGTGCAGAGGCCCTCGGCTTTCCTGGTTAAGGGAGTGGGTAGGGTCAGGGACCTTACTAACCTGGCGATGTTGAGGCATTGCGGTAATACCTTACCAATGCTCCCTTGGGGAATTCATCCAGGGAGGTCCTCTAGTTGGGTTGCCCTGGGGCACCCCGGCCGCCTAGAGGATGCAAGGGGGGTGTTGCTCCTGGGTTCAAAATGAGTTGCAGTGAGGTAGGGATGCTTTATTAATGCCTTATAGGATTAGGCGACCCCTCAGAGTTAATGCACGCTGAGGCGCCAAGTCCTCGGGGTCGATAAAAAAAAATGACATTAGAGGCAGACATTGGTGGGCTTCCCGTTCCCAGTTTGAGCTTTTGGTGTTGAAAACAAGGCGGCCATTTTAATGTCAGGCAGCCACTTAGCCTAGAGGGGAGCTGTAGCTTGCTATCCTCCGGTGGTGCCGGGAATTTGTTATCCTTTTTTGGTCGTGGCGTGGGTCTGCTTTCCTCAATCCGGGGGCAAGCGTCCAGAAAGGTTCAATCCGGTCGATGTGCCATCAATTTTGGCTGTTTAGGGAAAGTGGGCGGGCATTTTGGGGGCAGGCAGCCCGGAGGGGAGTGGTCCCAAGTTAGAGCAGTGTTGGGTCCAGTGTTTAAATGTAGAGGGGACTCTGCAGCTGGGGCCGGGTGTTTACTGGGGTCGATCTTCAGCTACAACCTCCGCTGGGCCATCGTTGAGTGGTTGGAGATCGTGTCCTTTGCTCCTTCCATGATCAGTGGAAGTCTGCGGTGGTGGCCATTTTATAGTCAGGTGTCCTAGGAAGGGGGATCCAGCTGGGTCTCCAGGATCTTCTGCAGAAACATGTGTTTGGTACTCCTTAGGGACGGCACGAGGGCTTCTCACAGTGCTCCAGGGCTGGCAGCTTAATGGGGCCGTTTCCGCTTGTATGGCCTCGTTTATATCTTGCGTGGATTGGATTGCCGGTGGCCATTTTGGGGGCAGGCAGCTCCGGCGGCGAAGACGAGCGTGTGCTCACCCGCGCTGCCCACGCCATTTCATTGCGGATCTCCTCTTCGGCTCCGCTCCCTTGGAGGACAGTGCTCCGCTGGGGCCTCTGCGGTGCCCTTGTTATCTGATGGGCAAGGGGGTCCTGTGACTCTGCTGCTCGTGGCCTCCAGGCGCTGCGAGCTTCGATGCGCGTGCCACGAGTCTGGGAGTCACTCCGGTGAGTGTTAGAGTGGTCTTCAGTTTTTTTGTTTGTTGGGAGGCACTCCGGTGGCCCCGTCACGGGACGGGGTTCCAATGGGATTGGATTCCAGGCCTCTTGGCTGGGCCACCCCTGGACCCCGGTGTTGACTCCCTTGTGGGAGTCCGTTGTCTAGGGTATCTTGTATTTCATCGTTGTCTTGAAATATATCTGGAAAAAAGGCAGCGACCGCACAGGTTCCCAACGGAGCTACTTCTGGCCTTTGCGGGACTTGCTTTGAAAAGAAACTACTTCACATTTGAGGACGATTTCTTTCTACAAGTGAAAGGATCAGCAGTGGGCTGTCCTTTTGCCCCCAAAATGGCGATTCTGTACATGGGGCAATACGAGGAGAAGTTTGTTTACAACAATAACCCGTATAAATCACATATCCAGCAGTGGCTGCGATATATAGATGACGTCTGGTGCGTTTGGAATGGATCAATTGAAGCATTGGAGGCGTTTCATATCTGGCTGAACAACCGCAGTCCTGATATCAAGTTCAGCCTCACCTATAACTCCAAATCACTACCGTTTCTAGACGTGGAAGTTAAGGCCACGGCTGACGGACTCGCCTGCTCCCTGTATCAAAAAAAGACGGACAAAAACAACGCCCTGCACTGTAAAAATTGCCATCCTAGGAGCCTCAAGAACAACCTGCCCTATGGACAATTTCTTAGGGTAAGAAGGAACTGCTCTAGAATCCAAGACTTCGATATCCATGGCCAAGCCCTGGTTAAAAAATTACAGGACAGAGGTTATCCGAGAAAGCTTCTCAAGCACTCGATGAAGAGGGCTAGATGGACACCCAGGGAGCATCTGCTCGAAAAAAGACGCAGACCACCAACTCAACGCATGGTGTGTGTGTCTACATTCGGACCCCACACACACCCCTTACAGAAAATCATTCGGAATGCGTGGCATCTAGTTGAAGAAGTGCTCCCGGATGTGGGATCACTCCTCTTTGCATTAAAAAAGAATCGGAGTATAGGACAACTGATCACTACAACAAGACCACAAAAGAAGCGTGATACCCAGAGTACAATATTTGGCGCGAATCCAGTCAAGGGCCACAGAAAATGTGGCACCTGTTCGGTGTGTAACCTCACAGTGGAAGGCTCGCTATTCACAGATGGTAAGAAATTCTGGCGGCATGATGAACACACAAATTGTAAAACCAAGTACGTGGTGTATGCCATTTTATGCCTGTGCCAAAAGGTGTACATCGGCAAAACTACACAAGAAGTCAGACAAAGAATAATTCAACACAGGTCCAGAATCAACAACAAAATACTTACTGCTCCACTAGTGGCCCACTACCTACAGAAGAATCACAAGGCGGATGAATTAAAATGGACTGTGCTCTCAGTCATCAAAGCAGGTGGAGGTGGTGATCCAGACCTACGCCTCTCTCAGAGGGAAGCGTATCTAATATTGAAATTCGATACTGCAAACTTAGGTATGAATGACCTTTCAGAATCAAGCAACCTCCGATCAGCATGAGATCCATGTCCTTCTACTGTACACTCAGAATCTTCCTTCTCAGCCCTTGCACTTCGGCAATAATATCCGTTGCGTGTTGGTTCTGGCGTGCTCCAACAAGTCTGAAAGTCTTTAGCAAACTCTGTTATCCCTGGGCCTCTCTCAGTCAGTTGCAACGGGATTGTCCACTTGTAGTCATTACTCAGTTGCACTACATGTCCCAGTTACCCTGTTGGTACACGTGACCTGTAGGGTTCCCTTTAAGTCAGCTTCAAACGCGCCCGGCTTGCGCAAGCTGAACGCCGCCCGTGAATGCAGGATACTGATCACCCCAATCTATCGAACTACGAGTAAGTCTTAATATAACTTCCAGCGCTGCTGCGCGGCGCTCTAAGAGCCAGAACGTGCTGGGTCATTGACACCTGGTTTCTTCACCATTTCAGATTAATCGACATTGCTGACGAACATCTACACGAGAGCGGCTATCGAGCCTCGGCTCTGGGCGCCTTCTAAAACAGTGAGTTTCGATAACACTGAGCTTACAATGGGTTTGGCCAACCACGAACTGTGCTACATGTGTAGAGTTAATAGCCCGCAGCAAGCGTTATACGTGGACACAAACGTTATACCTCAACTTTTTTCTAGGTAAGTGCCAGCTCAGACTCGCCCCAAAAAAAAGTCAGCTCTGCCAAGCACAACTGCAACTCTGCTAATCTGTGCGAAAAACGTCTTCCCAAACAGGTAGGCTTTTATCCAAATAAGTGCAAACCGATGAAATTGTGTGAAATTCGATGGTCTTGATTTCCCCCCTCATCTGGTTACAGAATTACGATATTGGAGAGGTGTTTCAGTATACTGCAACCTCCGCTGGCCTGACTGAGATCCAGGCTTGATCATATTGCAACCATTCACAAGTGACAATTAACCGTCATTCCCAGGTACTATTCATTTTCCTTTTGAGATATGAGTCACGAGTCTGATTTTTTAATTCTATTCAAGTTCACTATAGTGCACAACACTTACATCATTGTCCCTCACCATTATCATTTGCAGTTTCGGCTCCATCCAGTCCGTGTCCTGAGGAGAACCCTTACTAGCGTTGAGGTTCGAAACGCGTTGACTCTGAGCCTCGGAAAAAGAATTTGGGTGCCGCTAGGACCATTGAGACTTATACAGTGTTATCCCTTGTTGTGCAACCCTGTAAATTTGTTTTCAATACCCTTGGCTCAGTCAGACAGGCAGGCAGCTCTCTCTGATTAGAGGTCCGTTTGTCTTTTTGTACCCAATATAAAGGACTGGTTCCTAATGTTTAAGTCTTGTTAGGTAATTGATTCAACATTGTTTGGTGTTGCGTGTGTCAATGTATAGCATTTATTCTTGATCACTTGTATAGCACTTGTACATATTTTTGCACATTTTTATTGTCTGTATGTATCTTTCACTGTCTGATGACTGTTTATTTGATGACATATTTTAAATATCAAAATGTTTTTCGAAAAATACAAAAAACTAAAATAAAATAGATGACCCTCCAGAATGAATCTGCTGTTTGAGATCATAAATTGTAAAATAAATCTGTCTGGCCCCTTTGGAAGGAAGATCAGCACAGGGTACAGCTGACAGAAGCCCCTTTGGAAGGAAGATCAGCACAGGGTACAGCTGACAGAAGTCCTGCCTGGAAGGAAGATATGCACAAGGCGCAGCTGACAGAAGTCCTGCCTGAAAGGAAGATCTTCACAAGGCGCAGCTGACAGAAGTCCCTGCCTAGAAAGGAACATCTGTACAAGGTGCAGCGGACAGAGGTCCTGCCTTGAAAGGAAGATATGCACAAGGCCCAGCTGACAGATGTTTTGCCTAGAAAGGAAGATCTGTACAAGGCACAGCTGACGGAGGTCCTGCCTGGAAGAAAGGTCTGCACAAGGCGCTGCTGAGAGAAGTTCTGCCTGGCAATGACCTCAAAGCAGTGAGAGACCCACAAACCACAAGATCCTTCAAGCCCAGATAGCCACACTGGACACAATGTACATCAAAGGCCTGATTTAGAGATCAGCGGATGGTTTATTCCATCACAAATATGACCGGTATCCTGCCCGCCCCACTAAAAATGCATTGCATCCTGTGGCAATTAAAATAAGGCAGACAGGATGTCTGTCACATTTTGATCAGGCCTTGGTGTAGTTCGCCGAGTTTTACTCTCCCGGAACTCCACAAAACTCCACACTCTACAAGACTTCCGTAAGTGGCAGAGTTTGTTAAATTGCGCTGCTCTCATTCATATTTAGTACCAGGAGTTTGTCCCGCATTGTAAAATCAGCATGAACGGCACTACGGGGTGAAGACGAGCGTGGGCTCACCCACGCTGCCCGCGCCCTTTATTGCGGATCTCCTCTTCGGCTCCGCTCCCTTGGAGGACAGTGCTCCGCTGGGGCCTCTTCGGCGCCCTTATTATCTGATGGGCAAGGGGGTCCTGTGACTCTGCTGCTTGTGGCCTCCAGGCGCTGCGAGCTTCGATGTGCGTGCCACGGGTGCGGGAGTCACTCCGGTGAGTGTTAGAGTGGTCTTCCGTTTTTTTTGTTTGTTGGGAGGCACTCCGGTGGCCCCGTCACGGGGAAGGGGTTCCAATGGGATTGGATTCCAGGCCTCTTGGCTGGGACTCCCCTGGACCCCTGTGTTGACTCCCTTGTGGGAGTCCGTTGTCTAGGGTACCGGTTCTTTCGCGGGTCCCGCTGCTGGATGTGAGAGCTGTCCGTGCCGTCGGTAGGGGGGGTTGAGTGGGGCCGTTCCGGACGATGTCAGCTGCACAAGGTGCAGCAGACAAAAGTCCTGCCTGGAAGGAAGATCTGCACAGGGTACAGCTGACAGAAGTCCTGCCTGGAAGGAAGATATGCACAAGGCGCAGCTGACAAAAGTCCTGCCTGGAAGGAAGATCTGCACAGAGCACAGCTGACAGAAGTCCTGCCCGATGGAAGATCCGCACAAGGCGCAGCTGAGAGACGTCCTGCCTGGAAGGAAGATCGGCACTAGGCGCAGCTGACAGAAGTCCTGACTGGAAGGAAGATATGCACAAGGCACAGCTGACAGAAGTCCAGCCTAGAAAGGAAGATCTGCACGAGGCGCAGCTGACAGAATTCCTGCCTGGAAGGAAGATCTGCACGAGGCACAGCTGACAGAAGTCCTGACTTGAAGGAAGATCTGCACAAAAGCAGCTGACAGAGGGGAACATCCTTTACAACGCAACTTTTGCAATGCACTACCATTACGACGCAACTTTTACAACGCAAGTTATTACAACACATTGCGCTGGGGGGCGCTCTAGGATAGGGAATAGTTTAATTACTATCCAACACCTTCCCTACTTTCCACGGGGACTGGAGTTGGAATAGTAAATTAAACTATTCACTATCCCGCACCCCCCAATGCAAGTCATTGTAACGACTTGCGTTGTAAAACCTGCGTTGTAATGGCATGCGTTGTAAAAGCATGCGTTGAAACGTCATACATCCCTGACAAAAGTCCTGCCTGAAAGGAAGATCTGCACAAGGCGCAGCTGACAGAAGTCCTGCCTGGAAGGAAGGTCTGCACAGGTCGCAGCTGACAGAGGTCCTGCCTAGAAAGGAAGATCTATATATTTACAACAAGGGGTGGTGAGGGACAGAGTCTCTGAATTAAGCAGAATACTCTCACCCTGTCAAGAGATCAGGGCTAGATCCAACACCGTTTTTTAGCTCACTGCACCATCCCAGTTTCAGAACCTGGCTGTATGCAAATTAGTCTGTTCCTGTCCCAGTGCATGATGGGAACAGGGCAAACCAAACTACAAAAGCCAATTCTTACACTGGGAAGGAAACAAGCTTCCGGGGACCGGTTTCTGGCATTACAGCCGTCTTCGGCCCGGCTTGCTTGAATCCTGATGGTGCAATGAGCAAGGGACTCATGTCTGAGTATACCCTTCCACGCTTAGGGTGGACAAAAATATTTACAACAAGGGGTGGTGAGGGACAGAGTCTCTGAATTAAGCAGAATACTCTCACCCTGTCAAGAGATCAGGTCTAGATCCAACACCGTTTTTTAGCTCACTGCACCATCCCAGTTTCAGAACCTGGCTGTATGCAAATTAGTCTGTTCCTGTCCCAGTGCATGATGGGAACAGGGCAAACCAAACTACAAAAGCCAATTCTTACACTGGGAAGGAAACAAGCTTCCGGGGACCGGTTTCTGGCATTACAGCCGTCTTCGGCCCGGCTTGCTTGAATCCTGATGGTGCAATGAGCAAGGGACTCATGTCTGAGTATACCCTTCCACGCTTAGGGTGGACAAAAATATTTACAACAAGGGGTGGTGAGGGACAGAGTCTCTGAATTAAGCAGAATACTCTCACCCTGTCAAGAGATCAGGGCTAGATCCAACACCGTTTTTTAGCTCACTGCACCATCCCAGTTTCAGAACCTGGCTGTATGCAAATTAGTCTGTTCCTGTCCCAGTGCATGATGGGAACAGGGCAAACCAAACTACAAAAGCCAATTCTTACACTGGGAAGGAAACAAGCTTCCGGGGACCGGTTTCTGGCATTACAGCCGTCTTCGGCCCGGCTTGCTTGAATCCTGATGGTGCAATGAGCAAGGGACTCATGACTGAGTATACCCTTCCACGCTTAGGGTGGACAAAAATATTTACAACAAGGGGTGGTGAGGGACAGAGTCTCTGAATTAAGCAGAATACGCTCACCCTGTCAAGAGATCAGGGCTAGATCCAACACCGTTTTTTAGCTCACTGCACCATCCCAGTTTCAGAACCTGGCTGTATGCAAATTAGTCTGTTCCTGTCCCAGTGCATGATGGGAACAGGGCAAACCAAACTACAAAAGCCAATTCTTACACTGGGAAGGAAACAAGCTTCCGGGGACCGGTTTCTGGCATTACAGCCGTCTTCGGCCCGGCTTGCTTGAATCCTGATGGTGCAATGAGCAAGGGACTCATGTCTGAGTATACCCTTCCACGCTTAGGGTGGACAAAAATATTTACAACAAGGGGTGGTGAGGGACAGAGTCTCTGAATTAAGCAGAATACTCTCACCCTGTCAAGAGATCAGGGCTAGATCCAACACCGTTTTTTAGCTCACTGCACCATCCCAGTTTCAGAACCTGGCTGTATGCAAATTAGTCTGTTCCTGTCCCAGTGCATGATGGGAACAGGGCAAACCAAACTACAAAAGCCAATTCTTACACTGGGAAGGAAACAAGCTTCCGGGGACCGGTTTCTGGCATTACAGCCGTCTTCGGCCCGGCTTGCTTGAATCCTGATGGTGCAATGAGCAAGGGACACATGTCTGAGTATACCCTTCCACGCTTAGGGTGGACAAAAATATTTACAACAAGGGGTGGTGAGGGACAGAGTCTCTGAATTAAGCAGAATACTCTCACCCTGTCAAGAGATCAGGGCTAGATCCAACACCGTTTTTTAGCTCACTGCACCATCCCAGTTTCAGAACCTGGCTGTATGCAAATTAGTCTGTTCCTGTCCCAGTGCATGATGGGAACAGGGCAAACCAAACTACAAAAGCCAATTCTTACACTGGGAAGGAAACAAGCTTCCGGGGACCGGTTCCGGGTATTACAGCCGTCTTCGGCCCGGCTTGCTTGAATCCTGATGGTGCAATGAGCAAGGGACTCATGTCTGAGTATACCCTTCCACGCTTAGGGTGGACAAAAATATTTACAACAAGGGGTGGTGAGGGACAGAGTCTCTGAATTAAGCAGAATACTCTCACCCTGTCAAGAGATCAGGGCTAGATCCAACACCGTTTTTTAGCTCACTGCACCATCCCAGTTTCAGAACCTGGCTGTATGCAAATTAGTCTGTTCCTGTCCCAGTGCATGATGGGAACAGGGCAAACCAAACTACAAAAGCCAATTCTTACACTGGGAAGGAAACAAGCTTCCGGGGACCGGTTTCTGGCATTACAGCCGTCTTCGGCCCGGCTTGCTTGAATCCTGATGGTGCAATGAGCAAGGGACTCATGTCTGAGTATACCCTTCCACGCTTAGGGTGGACAAAATATTTACAACAAGGGGTGGTGAGGGACAGAGTCTCTGAATTAAGCAGAATACTCTCACCCTGTCAAGAGATCAGGGCTAGATCCAACACCGTTTTTTAGCTCACTGCACCATCCCAGTTTCAGAACCTGGCTGTATACAAATTAGTCTGTTCCTGTCCCAGTGCATGATGGGAACAGGGCAAACCAAACTACAAAAGCCAATTCTTACACTGGGAAGGAAACAAGCTTCCGGGGACCGGTTTCTGGCATTACAGCCGTCTTCGGCCCGGCTTGCTTGAATCCTGATGGTGCAATGAGCAAGGGACTCATGTCTGAGTATACCCTTCCACGCTTAGGGTGGACAAAAATATTTACAACAAGGGGTGGTGAGGGACAGAGTCTCTGAATTAAGCACAATACTCTCACCCTGTCAAGAGATCAGGGCTAGATCCAACACCGTTTTTTAGCTCACTGCACCATCCCAGTTTCAGAACCTGGCTGTATGCAAATTAGTCTGTTCCTGTCCCAGTGCATGATGGGAACAGGGCAAACCAAACTACAAAAGCCAATTCTTACACTGGGAAGGAAACAAGCTTCCGGGGACCGGTTTCTGGCATTACAGCCGTCTTCGGCCCGGCTTGCTTGAATCCTGATGGTGCAATGAGCAAGGGACTCATGTCTGAGTATACCCTTCCACGCTTAGGGTGGACAAAAATATTTACAACAAGGGGTGGTGAGGGACAGAGTCTCTGAATTAAGCAGAATACTCTCACCCTGTCAAGAGATCAGGGCTAGATCCAACACCGTTTTTTAGCTCACTGCACCATCCCAGTTTCAGAACCTGGCTGTATGCAAATTAGTCTGTTCCTGTCCCAGTGCATGATGGGAACAGGGCAAACCAAACTACAAAAGCCAATTCTTACACTGGGAAGGAAACAAGCTTCCGGGGACCTGTTTCTGGCATTACAGCCGTCTTCGGCCCGGCTTGCTTGAATCCTGATGGTGCAATGAGCAAGGGACTCATGTCTGAGTATACCCTTCCACGCTTAGGGTGGACAAAAATATTTACAACAAGGGGTGGTGAGGGACAGAGTCTCTGAATTAAGCAGAATACTCTCACCCTGTCAAGAGATCAGGGCTAGATCCAACACCGTTTTTTAGCTCACTGCACCATCCCAGTTTCAGAACCTGGCTGTATGCAAATTAGTCTGTTCCTGTCCCAGTGCATGATGGGAACAGGGCAAACCAAACTACAAAAGCCAATTCTTACACTGGGAAGGAAACAAGCTTCCGGGGACCGGTTTCTGGCATTACAGCCGTCTTCGGCCCGGCTTGCTTGAATCCTGATGGTGCAATGAGCAAGGGACTCATGTCTGAGTATACCCTTCCACGCTTAGGGTGGACAAAAATATTTACAACAAGGGGTGGTGAGGGACAGAGTCTCTGAATTAAGCAGAATACTCTCACCCTGTCAAGAGATCAGGGCTAGATCCAACACCGTTTTTTAGCTCACTGCACCATCCCAGTTTCAGAACCTGGCTGTATGCAAATTAATCTGTTCCTGTCCCAGTGCATGATGGGAACAGGGCAAACCAAACTACAAAAGCCAATTCTTACACTGGGAAGGAAACAAGCTTCCGGGGACCGGTTTCTGGCATTACAGCCGTCTTCGGCCCGGCTTGCTTGAATCCTGATGGTGCAATGAGCAAGGGACTCATGTCTGAGTATACCCTTCCACGCTTAGGGTGGACAAAAATATTTACAACAAGGGGTGGTGAGGGACAGAGTCTCTGAATTAAGCAGAATACTCTCACCCTGTCAAGAGATCAGGGCTAGATCCAACACCGTTTTTTAGCTCACTGCACCATCCCAGTTTCAGAACCTGGCTGTATGCAAATTAGTCTGTTCCTGTCCCAGTGCATGATGGGAACAGGGCAAACCAAACTACAAAAGCCAATTCTTACACTGGGAAGGAAACAAGCTTCCGGGGACCGGTTTCTGGCATTACAACCGTCTTCGGCCCGGCTTGCTTGAATCCTGATGGTGCAATGAGCAAGGGACTCATGTCTGAGTATACCCTTCCACGCTTAGGGTGGACAAAAATATTTACAACAAGGGGTGGTGAGGGACAGAGTCTCTGAATTAAGCAGAATACTCTCACCCTGTCAAGATATCAGGGCTAGATCCAACACCGTTTTTTAGCTCACTGCACCATCCCAGTTTCAGAACCTGGCTGTATGCAAATTAGTCTGTTCCTGTCCCAGTGCATGATGGGAACAGGGCAAACCAAACTACAAAAGCCAATTCTTACACTGGGAAGGAAACAAGCTTCCGGGGACCGGTTTCTGGCATTACAGCCGTCTTCGGCCCGGCTTGCTTGAATCCTGATGGTGCAATGAGCAAGGGACTCATGTCTGAGTATACCCTTCCACGCTTAGGGTGGACAAAAATATTTACAACAAGGGGTGGTGAGGGACAGAGTCTCTGAATTAAGCAGAATACTCTCACCCTGTCAAGAGATCAGGGCTAGATCCAACACCGTTTTTTAGCTCACTGCACCATCCCAGTTTCAGAACCTGGCTGTATGCAAATTAGTGTGTTCCTGTCCCAGTGCATGATGGGAACAGGGCAAACCAAACTACAAAAGCCAATTCTTACACTGGGAAGGAAACAAGCTTCCGGGGACCGGTTTCTGGCATTACAGCCGTCTTCGGCCCGGCTTGCTTGAATCCTGATGGTGCAATGAGCAAGGGACTCATGTCTGAGTATACCCTTCCACGCTTAGGGTGGACAAAAATATTTACAACAAGGGGTGGTGAGGGACAGAGTCTCTGAATTAAGCAGAATACTCTCACCCTGTCAAGAGATCAGGGCTAGATCCAACACCGTTTTTTAGCTCACTGCACCATCCCAGTTTCAGAACCTGGCTGTATGCAAATTAGTCTGTTCCTGTCCCAGTGCATGATGGGAACAGGGCAAACCAAACTACAAAAGCCAATTCTTACACTGGGAAGGAAACAAGCTTCCGGGGACCGGTTTCTGGCATTACAGCCGTCTTCGGCCCGGCTTGCTTGAATCCTGATGGTGCAATGAGCAAGGGACTCATGTCTGAGTATACCCTTCCACGCTTAGGGTGGACAAAAATATTTACAACAAGGGGTGGTGAGGGACAGAGTCTCTGAATTAAGCAGAATACTCTCACCCTGTCAAGAGATCAGGGCTAGATCCAACACCGTTTTTTAGCTCACTGCACCATCCCAGTTTCAGAACCTGGCTGTATGCAAATTAGTCTGTTCCTGTCCCAGTGCATGATGGGAACAGGGCAACCAAACTACAAAAGCCAATTCTTACACTGGGAAGGAAACAAGCTTCCGGGGACCGGTTTCTGGCATTACAGCCGTCTTCGGCCCGGCTTGCTTGAATCCTGATGGTGCAATGAGCAAGGGACTCATGTCTGAGTATACCCTTCCACGCTTAGGGTGGACAAAAATATTTACAACAAGGGGTGGTGAGGGACAGAGTCTCTGAATTAAGCAGAATACTCTCACCCTGTCAAGAGATCAGGGCTAGATCCAACACCGTTTTTTAGCTCACTGCACCATCCCAGTTTCAGAACCTGGCTGTATGCAAATTAGTCTGTTCCTGTCCCAGTGCATGATGGGAACAGGGCAAACCAAACTACAAAAGCCAATTCTTACACTGGGAAGGAAACAAGCTTCCGGGGACCGGTTTCTGGCATTACAGCCGTCTTCGGCCCGGCTTGCTTGAATCCTGATGGTGCAATGAGCAAGGGACTCATGTCTGAGTATACCCTTCCACGCTTAGGGTGGACAAAAATATTTACAACAAGGGGTGGTGAGGGACAGAGTCTCTGAATTAAGCAGAATACTCTCACCCTGTCAAGAGATCAGGGCTAGATCCAACACCGTTTTTTAGCTCACTGCACCATCCCAGTTTCAGAACCTGGCTGTATGCAAATTAGTCTGTTCCTGTCCCAGTGCATGATGGGAACAGGGCAAACCAAACTACAAAAGCCAATTCTTACACTGGGAAGGAAACAAGCTTCCGGGGACCGGTTTCTGGCATTACAGCCGTCTTCGGCCCGGCTTGCTTGAATCCTGATGGTGCAATGAGCAAGGGACTCATGTCTGAGTATACCCTTCCACGCTTAGGGTGGACAAAAATATTTACAACAAGGGGTGGTGAGGGACAGAGTCTCTGAATTAAGCAGAATACTCTCACCCTGTCAAGAGATCAGGGCTAGATCCAACACCGTTTTTTAGCTCACTGCACCATCCCAGTTTCAGAACCTGGCTGTATGCAAATTAGTGTGTTCCTGTCCCAGTGCATGATGGGAACAGGGCAAACCAAACTACAAAAGCCAATTCTTACACTGGGAAGGAAACAAGCTTCCGGGGACCGGTTTCTGGCATTACAGCCGTCTTCGGCCCGGCTTGCTTGAATCCTGATGGTGCAATGAGCAAGGGACTCATGTCTGAGTATACCCTTCCACGCTTAGGGTGGACAAAAATACTTACAACAAGGGGTGGTGAGGGACAGAGTCTCTGAATTAAGCAGAATACTCTCACCCTGTCAAGAGATCAGGGCTAGATCCAACACCGTTTTTTAGCTCACTGCACCATCCCAGTTTCAGAACCTGGCTGTATGCAAATTAGTCTGTTCCTGTCCCAGTGCATGATGGGAACAGGGCAAACCAAACTACAAAAGCCAATTCTTACACTGGGAAGGAAACAAGCTTCCGGGGACCGGTTTCTGGCATTACAGCCGTCTTCGGCCCGGCTTGCTTGAATCCTGATGGTGCAATGAGCAAGGGACTCATGTCTGAGTATACCCTTCCACGCTTAGGGTGGACAAAAATATTTACAACAAGGGGTGGTGAGGGACAGAGTCTCTGAATTAAGCAGAATACTCTCACCCTGTCAAGAGATCAGGGCTAGATCCAACACCGTTTTTTAGCTCACTGCACCATCCCAGTTTCAGAACCTGGCTGTATGCAAATTAGTCTGTTCCTGTCCCAGTGCATGATGGGAACAGGGCAAACCAAACTACAAAAGCCAATTCTTACACTGGGAAGGAAACAAGCTTCCGGGGACCGGTTTCTGGCATTACAGCCGTCTTCGGCCCGGCTTGCTTGAATCCTGATGGTGCAATGAGCAAGGGACTCATGTCTGAGTATACCCTTCCACGCTTAGGGTGGACAAAAATATTTACAACAAGGGGTGGTGAGGGACAGAGTCTCTGAATTAAGCAGAATACTCTCACCCTGTCAAGAGATCAGGGCTAGATCCAACACCGTTTTTTAGCTCACTGCACCATCCCAGTTTCAGAACCTGGCTGTATGCAAATTAGTCTGTTCCTGTCCCAGTGCATGATGGGAACAGGGCAAACCAAACTACAAAAGCCAATTCTTACACTGGGAAGGAAACAAGCTTCCGGGGACCGGTTTCTGGCATTACAGCCGTCTTCGGCCCAGCTTGCTTGAATCCTGATGGTGCAATGAGCAAGGGACTCATGTCTGAGTATACCCTTCCACGCTTAGGGTGGACAAAAATATTTACAACAAGGGGTGGTGAGGTACAGAGTCTCTGAATTAAGCAGAATACTCTCACCCTGTCAAGAGATCAGGGCTAGATCCAACACCGTTTTTTAGCTCACTGCACCATCCCAGTTTCAGAACCTGGCTGTATGCAAATTAGTCTGTTCCTGTCCCAGTGCATGATGGGAACAGGGCAAACCAAACTACAAAAGCCAATTCTTACACTGGGAAGGAAACAAGCTTCCGGGGACCGGTTTCTGGCATTACAGCCGTCTTCGGCCCGGCTTGCTTGAATCCTGATGGTGCAATGAGCAAGGGACTCATGTCTGAGTATACCCTTCCACGCTTAGGGTGGACAAAAATATTTACAACAAGGGGTGGTGAGGGACAGAGTCTCTGAATTAAGCAGAATACTCTCACCCTGTCAAGAGATCAGGGCTAGATCCAACACCGTTTTTTAGCTCACTGCACCATCCCAGTTTCAGAACCTGGCTGTATGCAAATTAGTCTGTTCCTGTTCCTGTCCCAGTGCATGATGGGAACAGGGCAAACCAAACTACAAAAGCCAATTCTTACACTGGGAAGGAAACAAGCTTCCGGGGACCGGTTTCTGGCATTACAGCCGTCTTCGGCCCGGCTTGCTTGAATCCTGATGGTGCAATGAGCAAGGGACTCATGTCTGAGTATACCCTTCCACGCTTAGGGTGGACAAAAATATTTACAACAAGGGGTGGTGAGGGACAGAGTCTCTGAATTAAGCAGAATACTCTCACCCTGTCAAGAGATCAGGGCTAGATCCAACACCGTTTTTTAGCTCACTGCACCATCCCAGTTTCAGAACCTGGCTGTATGCAAATTAGTCTGTTCCTGTCCCAGTGCATGATGGGAACAGGGCAAACCAAACTACAAAAGCCAATTCTTACACTGGGAAGGAAACAAGCTTCCGGGGACCGGTTTCTGGCATTACAGCCGTCTTCGGCCCTTACTAGCGTTGAGGTTCGAAACGCGTTGACTCTGAGCCTCGGAAAAAGAATTTGGGTGCCGCTAGGACCATTGAGACTTATACAGTGTTATCCCTTGTTGTGCAACACTGTAAATTTGTTTTCCATACCCTTGGCTCAGTCAGACAGGCAGGCAGCTCTCTGTGATTAGAGGTCCGTTTGTCTTTTTGTACCCAATATAAAGGACTGGTTCCTAATGTTTAAGTCTTGTTAGGTAATTGATTCAACATTGTTTGGTGTTGCGTGTGTCAATGTATAGCATTTATTCTTGATCACTTGTATAGCACTTGTACATATTTTTGCACATTTTTATTGTCTGTATGTATCTTTCACTGTCTGATGACTGTTTATTTGATGACATATTTTAAATATCAAAATGTTTTTCGAAAAATACAAAAAACTAAAATAAAATAGATGACCCTCCAGAATGAATCTGCTGTTTGAGATCATAAATTGTAAAATAAATCTGTCTGGCCCCTTTGGAAGGAAGATCAGCACAGGGTACAGCTGACAGAAGCCCCTTTGGAAGGAAGATCAGCACAGGGTACAGCTGACAGAAGTCCTGCCTGGAAGGAAGATATGCACAAGGCGCAGCTGACAGAAGTCCTGCCTGAAAGGAAGATCTGCACAAGGCGCAGCTGACAGAAGTCCCTGCCTAGAAAGGAACATCTGTACAAGGTGCAGCGGACAGAGGTCCTGCCTTGAAAGGAAGATATGCACAAGGCCCAGCTGACAGATGTTTTGCCTAGAAAGGAAGATCTGTACAAGGCACAGCTGACGGAGGTCCTGCCTGGAAGAAAGGTCTGCACAAGGCGCTGCTGAGAGAAGTTCTGCCTGGCAATGACCTCAAAGCAGTGAGAGACCCACAAACCACAAGATCCTTCAAGCCCAGCTAGCCACACTGGACACAATGTACATCAAAGGCCTGATTTAGAGATCAGCGGATGGTTTATTCCATCACAAATATGACCGGTATCCTGCCCGCCCCACTAAAAATGCATTGCATCCTGTGGCAATTAAAATAAGGCAGACAGGATGTCTGTCACATTTTGATCAGGCCTTGGTGTAGTTCGCCGAGTTTTACTCTCCCGGAACTCCACAAAACTCCACACTCTACAAGATTTCCGTAAGTGGCAGAGTTTGTTAAATTGCGCTGCTCTCATTCATATTTAGTGCCAGGAGTTTGTCCCGCATTGTAAAATCAGCATGAACGGCACTACGGGGTGAAGACGAGCGTGGGCTCACCCACGCTGCCCGCGCCCTTTATTGCGGATCTCCTCTTCGGCTCCGCTCCCTTGGAGGACAGTGCTCCGCTGGGGCCTCTGCGGCGCCCTTATTATCTGATGGGCAAGGGGGTCCTGTGACTCTGCTGCTTGTGGCCTCCAGGCGCTGCGAGCTTCGATGTGCGTGCCACGGGTGCGGGAGTCACTCCGGTGAGTGTTAGAGTGGTCTTCCGTTTTTTTTGTTTGTTGGGAGGCACTCCGGTGGCCCCGTCACGGGGACGGGGTTCCAATGGGATTGGATTCCAGGCCTCTTGGCTGGGACTCCCCTGGACCCCTGTGTTGACTCCCTTGTGGGAGTCCGTTGTCTAGGGTACCGGTTCTTTCGCGGGTCCCGCTGCTGGATGTGAGAGCTGTCCGTGCCGTCGGTAGGGGGGGTTGAGTGGGGCCGTTCCGGACGATGTCAGCTGCACAAGGTGCAGCTGACAAAAGTCCTGCCTGGAAGGAAGATCTGCACAGGGTACAGCTGACAGAAGTCCTGCCTGGAAGGAAGATATGCACAAGGCGCAGCTGACAAAAGTCCTGCCTGGAAGGAAGATCTGCACAGAGCACAGCTGACAGAAGTCCTGCCCGATGGAAGATCCGCACAAGGCGCAGCTGAGAGACGTCCTGCCTGGAAGGAAGATCGGCACTAGGCGCAGCTGACAGAAGTCCTGACTGGAAGGAAGATATGCACAAGGCACAGCTGACAGAAGTCCAGCCTAGAAAGGAGGATCTGCACGAGGCGCAGCTGACAGAATTCCTGCCTGGAAGGAAGATCTGCACGAGGCACAGCTGACAGAAGTCCTGACTAGAAGGAAGATCTGCACAAAAGCAGCTGACAGAGGGGAACATCCTTTACAACGCAACTTTTGCAATGCACTACCATTACGACGCAACTTTTACAACGCAAGTTATTACAACACATTGCGCTGGGGGGCGCTCTAGGATAGGGAATAGTTTAATTACTATCCAACACCTTCCCTACTTTCCACGGGGACTGGAGTTGGAATAGTAAATTAAACTATTCATTATCCCGCACCCCCCAACGCAAGTCATTGTAACGACTTGCGTTGTAAAACCTGCGTTGTAATGGCATGCGTTGTAAAAGCATGCGTTGAAACGTCATACATCCCTGACAAAAGTCCTGCCTGAAAGGAAGATCTGCACAAGGCGCAGCTGACAGAAGTCCTGCCTGGAAGGAAGGTCTGCACAGGTCGCAGCTGACAGAGGTCCTGCCTAGAAAGGAAGATCTGCACAAGGCGCAGCTGACAGAATTCCTGCCTGGAAAGGAACATCTGTACAAGGTGCAGCGGACAGAGGTCCTGCCTTGAAAGGAAGATATGCACAAGGCCCAGCTGACAGATGTTTTGCCTAGAAAGGAAGATCTGTACAAGGCACAGCTGACGGAGGTCCTGCCTGGAAGAAAGGTCTGCACAAGGCGCTGCTGAGAGAAGTTCTGCCTGGCAATGACCTCAAAGCAGTGAGAGACCCACAAACCACAAGATCCTTCAAGCCCAGCTAGGCACACTGGACACAATGTACATCAAAGGCCTGATTTAGAGATCAGCGGATGGTTTATTCCATCACAAATATGACCGGTATCCTGCCCGCCCCACTAAAAATGCATTGCATCCTGTGGCAATTAAAATAAGGCAGACAGGATGTCTGTCACATTTTGATCAGGCCTTGGTGTAGTTCGCCGAGTTTTACTCTCCCGGAACTCCACAAAACTCCACACTCTACAAGATTTCCGTAAGTGGCAGAGTTTGTTAAATTGCGCTGCTCTCATTCATATTTAGTGCCAGGAGTTTTTCCCGCATTGTAAAATCAGCATGAACGGCACTACGGGGTGAAGACGAGCGTGGGCTCACCCACGCTGCCCGCGCCCTTTATTGCGGATCTCCTCTTCGGCTCCGCTCCCTTGGAGGACAGTGCTCCGCTGGGGCCTCTGCGGCGCCCTTATTATCTGATGGGCAAGGGGGTCCTGTGACTCTGCTGCTTGTGGCCTCCAGGCGCTGCGAGCTTCGATGTGCGTGCCACGGGTGCGGGAGTCACTCCGGTGAGTGTTAGAGTGGTCTTCCGTTTTTTTTGTTTGTTGGGAGGCACTCCGGTGGCCCCGTCACGGGGACGGGGTTCCAATGGGATTGGATTCCAGGCCTCTTGGCTGGGACTCCCCTGGACCCCTGTGTTGACTCCCTTGTGGGAGTCCGTTGTCTAGGGTACCGGTTCTTTCGCGGGTCCCGCTGCTGGATGTGAGAGCTGTCCGTGCCGTCGGTAGGGGGGGTTGAGTGGGGCCATTCCGGACGATGTCAGCTGCACAAGGTGCAGCTGACAAAAGTCCTGCCTGGAAGGAAGATCTGCACAGGGTACAGCTGACAGAAGTCCTGCCTGAAAGGAAGATATGCACAAGGCGCAGCTGACAAAAGTCCTGCCTGGAAGGAAGATCTGCACAGAGCACAGCTGACAGAAGTCCTGCCCGATGGAAGATCCGCACAAGGCGCAGCTGAGAGACGTCCTGCCTGGAAGGAAGATCGGCACTAGGCGCAGCTGACAGAAGTCCTGACTGGAAGGAAGATATGCACAAGGCACAGCTGACAGAAGTCCAGCCTAGAAAGGAAGATCTGCACGAGGCGCAGCTGACAGAATTCCTGCCTGGAAGGAAGATCTGCACGAGGCACAGCTGACAGAAGTCCTGACTTGAAGGAAGATCTGCACAAAAGCAGCTGACAGAGGGGAACATCCTTTACAACGCAACTTTTGCAATGCACTACCATTACGACGCAACTTTTACAACGCAAGTTATTACAACACATTGCGCTGGGGGGCGCTCTAGGATAGGGAATAGTTTAATTACTATCCAACACCTTCCCTACTTTCCACGGGGACTGGAGTTGGAATAGTAAATTAAACTATTCACTATCCCGCACCCCCCAACGCAAGTCATTGTAACGACTTGCGTTGTAAAACCTGCGTTGTAATGGCATGCGTTGTAAAAGCATGCGTTGAAACGTCATACATCCCTGACAAAAGTCCTGCCTGAAAGGAAGATCTGCACAAGGCGCAGCTGACAGAAGTCCTGCCTGGAAGGAAGGTCTGCACAGGTCGCAGCTGACAGAGGTCCTGCCTAGAAAGGAAGATCTATATATTTACAACAAGGGGTGGTGAGGGACAGAGTCTCTGAATTAAGCAGAATACTCTCACCCTGTCAAGAGATCAGGGCTAGATCCAACACCGTTTTTTAGCTCACTGCACCATCCCAGTTTCAGAACCTGGCTGTATGCAAATTAGTCTGTTCCTGTCCCAGTGCATGATGGGAACAGGGCAAACCAAACTACAAAAGCCAATTCTTACACTGGGAAGGAAACAAGCTTCCGGGGACCGGTTTCTGGCATTACAGCCGTCTTCGGCCCGGCTTGCTTGAATCCTGATGGTGCAATGAGCAAGGGACTCATGTCTGAGTATACCCTTCCACGCTTAGGGTGGACAAAAATATTTACAACAAGGGGTGGTGAGGGACAGAGTCTCTGAATTAAGCAGAATACTCTCACCCTGTCAAGAGATCAGGGCTAGATCCAACACCGTTTTTTAGCTCACTGCACCATCCCAGTTTCAGAACCTGGCTGTATGCAAATTAGTCTGTTCCTGTCCCAATGCATGATGGGAACAGGGCAAACCAAACTACAAAAGCCAATTCTTACACTGGGAAGGAAACAAGCTTCCGGGGACCGGTTTCTGGCATTACAGCCGTCTTCGGCCCTTACTAGCGTTGAGGTTCGAAACGCGTTGACTCTGAGCCTCGGAAAAAGAATTTGGGTGCCGCTAGGACCATTGAGACTTATACAGTGTTATCCCTTGTTGTGCAACCCTGTAAATTTGTTTTCCATACCCTTGGCTCAGTCAGACAGGCAGGCAGCTCTCTGTGATTAGAGGTCCGTTTGTCTTTTTGTACCCAATATAAAGGACTGGTTCCTAATGTTTAAGTCTTGTTAGGTAATTGATTCAACATTGTTTGGTGTTGCGTGTGTCAATGTATAGCATTTATTCTTGATCACTTGTATAGCACTTGTACATATTTTTGCACATTTTTATTGTCTGTATGTATCTTTCACTGTCTGATGACTGTTTATTTGATGACATATTTTAAATATCAAAATGTTTTTCGAAAAATACAAAAAACTAAAATAAAATAGATGACCCTCCAGAATGAATCTGCTGTTTGAGATCATAAATTGTAAAATAAATCTGTCTGGCCCCTTTGGAAGGAAGATCAGCACAGGGTACAGCTGACAGAAGCCCCTTTGGAAGGAAGATCAGCACAGGGTACAGCTGACAGAAGTCCTGCCTGGAAGGAAGATATGCACAAGGCGCAGCTGACAGAAGTCCTGCCTGAAAGGAAGATCTGCACAAGGCGCAGCTGACAGAAGTCCCTGCCTAGAAAGGAACATCTGTACAAGGTGCAGCGGACAGAGGTCCTGCCTTGAAAGGAAGATATGCACAAGGCCCAGCTGACAGATGTTTTGCCTAGAAAGGAAGATCTGTACAAGGCACAGCTGACGGAGGTCCTGCCTGGAAGAAAGGTCTGCACAAGGCGCTGCTGAGAGAAGTTCTGCCTGGCAATGACCTCAAAGCAGTGAGAGACCCACAAACCACAAGATCCTTCAAGCCCAGCTAGCCACACTGGACACAATGTACATCAAAGGCCTGATTTAGAGATCAGCGGATGGTTTATTCCAACACAAATATGACCGGTATCCTGCCCGCCCCACTAAAAATGCATTGCATCCTGTGGCAATTAAAATAAGGCAGACAGGATGTCTGTCACATTTTGATCAGGCCTTGGTGTAGTTCGCCGAGTTTTACTCTCCCGGAACTCCACAAAACTCCACACTCTACAAGACTTCCGTAAGTGGCAGAGTTTGTTAAATTGCGCTGCTCTCATTCATATTTAGTGCCAGGAGTTTGTCCCGCATTGTAAAATCAGCATGAACGGCACTACGGGGTGAAGACGAGCGTGGGCTCACCCACGCTGCCCGCGCCCTTTATTGCGGATCTCCTCTTCGGCTCCGCTCCCTTGGAGGACAGTGCTCCGCTGGGGCCTCTGCGGCGCCCTTATTATCTGATGGGCAAGGGGGTCCTGTGACTCTGCTGCTTGTGGCCTCCAGGCGCTGCGAGCTTCGATGTGCGTGCCACGGGTGCGGGAGTCACTCCGGTGAGTGTTAGAGTGGTCTTCCGTTTTTTTTGTTTGTTGGGAGGCACTCCGGTGGCCCGGTCACGGGGACGGGGTTCCAATGGGATTGGATTCCAGGCCTCTTGGCTGGGACTCCCCTGGACCCCTGTGTTGACTCCCTTGTGGGAGTCCGTTGTTTAGGGTACCGGTTCTTTCGCAGGTCCCGCTGCTGGATGTGAGAGCTGTCCGTGCCGTCGGTAGGGGGGGTTGAGTGGGGCCGTTCCGGACGATGTCAGCTGCACAAGGTGCAGCTGACAAAAGTCCTGCCTGGAAGGAAGATCTGCACAGGGTACAGCTGACAGAAGTCCTGCCTGGAAGGAAGATATGCACAAGGCGCAGCTGACAAAAGTCCTGCCTGGAAGGAAGATCTGCACAGAGCACAGCTGACAGAAGTCCTGACTGGAAGGAAGATATGCACAAGGCACAGCTGACAGAAGTCCAGCCTAGAAAGAAAGATCTGCACGAGGCGCAGCTGACAGAATTCCTGCCTGGAAGGAAGATCTGCACGAGGCACAGCTGACAGAAGTCCTGACTTGAAGGAAGATCTGCACAAAAGCAGCTGACAGAGGGGAACATCCTTTACAACGCAACTTTTGCAATGCACTAACATTACGACGCAACTTTTACAACGCAAGTTATTACAACACATTGCGCTGGGGGGCGCTCTAGGATAGGGAATAGTTTAATTACTATCCAACACCTTCCCTACTTTCCACGGGGACTGGAGTTGGAATAGTAAATTAAACTATTCACTATCCCGCACCCCCCAACGCAAGTCATTGTAACGACTTGCGTTGTAAAACCTGCGTTGTAATGGCATGCGTTGTAAAAGCATGCGTTGAAACGTCATACATCCCTGACAAAAGTCCTGCCTGAAAGGAAGATCTGCACAAGGCGCAGCTGACAGAAGTCCTGCCTGGAAGGAAGGTCTGCACAGGTCGCAGCTGACAGAGGTCCTGCCTAGAAAGGAAGATCTATATATTTACAACAAGGGGTGGTGAGGGACAGAGTCTCTGAATTAAGCAGAATACTCTCACCCTGTCAAGAGATCAGGGCTAGATCCAACACCGTTTTTTAGCTCACTGCACCATCCCAGTTTCAGAACCTGGCTGTATGCAAATTAGTCTGTTCCTGTCCCAGTGCATGATGGGAACAGGGCAAACCAAACTACAAAAGCCAATTCTTACACTGGGAAGGAAACAAGCTTCCGGGGACCGGTTTCTGGCATTACAGCCGTCTTCGGCCCGGCTTGCTTGAATCCTGATGGTGCAATGAGCAAGGGACTCATGTCTGAGTATACCCTTCCACGCTTAGGGTGGACAAAAATATTTACAAGGGGTGGTGAGGGACAGAGTCTCTGAATTAAGCAGAATACTCTCACCCTGTCAAGAGATCAGGGCTAGATCCAACACCGTTTTTTAGCTCACTGCACCATCCCAGTTTCAGAACCTGGCTGTATGCAAATTAGTCTGTTCCTGTCCCAGTGCATGATGGGAACAGGGCAAACCAAACTACAAAAGCCAATTCTTACACTGGGAAGGAAACAAGCTTCCGGGGACCGGTTTCTGGCATTACAGCCGTCTTCGGCCCGGCTTGCTTGAATCCTGATGGTGCAATGAGCAAGGGACTCATGTCTGAGTATACCCTTCCACGCTTAGGGTGGACAAAAATATTTACAACAAGGGGTGGTGAGGGAAAGAGTCTCTGAATTAAGCAGAATACTCTCACCCTATCAAGAGATCAGGGCTAGATCCAACACCGTTTTTTAGCTCACTGTACCATCCCAGTTTCAGAACCTGGCTGTATGCAAATTAGTCTGTTCCTGTCCCAGTGCATGATGGGAACAGGGCAAACCAAACTACAAAAGCCAATTCTTACACTGGGAAGGAAACAAGCTTCCGGGGACCGGTTTCTGGCATTACAGCCGTCTTCGGCCCGGCTTGCTTGAATCCTGATGGTGCAATGAGCAAGGGACTCATGTCTGAGTATACCCTTCCACGCTTAGGGTGGACAAAAATATTTACAACAAGGGGTGGTGAGGGACAGAGTCTCTGAATTAAGCAGAATACTCTCACCCTGTCAAGAGATCAGGGCTAGATCCAACACCGTTTTTTAGCTCACTGCACCATCCCAGTTTCAGAACCTGGCTGTATGCAAATTAGTCTGTTCCTGTCCCAGTGCATGATGGGAACAGGGCAAACCAAACTACAAAAGCCAATTCTTACACTGGGAAGGAAACAAGCTTCCGGGGACCGGTTTCTGGCATTACAGCCGTCTTCGGCCCGGCTTGCTTGAATCCTGATGGTGCAATGAGCAAGGGACTCATGTCTGAGTATACCCTTCCACGCTTAGGGTGGACAAAAATATTTACAACAAGGGGTGGTGAGGGACAGAGTCTCTGAATTAAGCAGAATACTCTCACCCTGTCAAGAGATCAGGGCTAGATCCAACACCGTTTTTTAGCTCACTGCACCATCCCAGTTTCAGAACCTGGCTGTATGCAAATTAGTCTGTTCCTGTCCCAGTGCATGATGGGAACAGGGCAAACCAAACTACAAAAGCCAATTCTTACACTGGGAAGGAAACAAGCTTCCGGGGACCGGTTTCTGGCATTACAGCCGTCTTCGGCCCGGCTTGCTTGAATCCTGATGGTGCAATGAGCAAGGGACACATGTCTGAGTATACCCTTCCATGCTTAGGGTGGACAAAAATATTTACAACAAGGGGTGGTGAGGGACAGAGTCTCTGAATTAAGCAGAATACTCTCACCCTGTCAAGAGATCAGGGCTAGATCCAACACCGTTTTTTAGCTCACTGCACCATCCCAGTTTCAGAACCTGGCTGTATGCAAATTAGTCTGTTCCTGTCCCAGTGCATGATGGGAACAGGGCAAACCAAACTACAAAAGCCAATTCTTACACTGGGAAGGAAACAAGCTTCCGGGGAACGGTTTCTGGCATTACAGCCGTCTTCGGCCCGGCTTGCTTGAATCCTGATGGTGCAATGAGCAAGGGACTCATGTCTGAGTATACCCTTCCACGCTTAGGGTGGACAAAAATATTTACAACAAGGGGTGGTGAGGGACAGAGTCTCTGAATTAAGCAGAATACTCTCACCCTGTCAAGAGATCAGGGCTAGATCCAACACCGTTTTTTAGCTCACTGCACCATCCCAGTTTCAGAACCTGGCTGTATGCAAATTAGTCTGTTCCTGTCCCAGTGCATGATGGGAACAGGGCAAACCAAACTACAAAAGCCAATTCTTACACTGGGAAGGAAACAAGCTTCCGGGGACCGGTTTCTGGCATTACAGCCGTCTTCGGCCCGGCTTGCTTGAATCCTGATGGTGCAATGAGCAAGGGACTCATGTCTGAGTATACCCTTCCACGCTTAGGGTGGACAAAAATATTTACAACAAGGGGTGGTGAGGGACAGAGTCTCTGAATTAAGCAGAATACTCTCACCCTGTCAAGAGATCAGGGCTAGATCCAACACCGTTTTTTAGCTCACTGCACCATCCCAGTTTCAGAACCTGGCTGTATGCAAATTAGTCTGTTCCTGTCCCAGTGCATGATGGGAACAGGGCAAACCAAACTACAAAAGCCAATTCTTACACTGGGAAGGAAACAAGCTTCCGGGGACCGGTTTCTGGCATTACAGCCGTCTTCGGCCCGGCTTGCTTGAATCCTGATGGTGCAATGAGCAAGGGACTCATGTCTGAGTATACCCTTCCACGCTTAGGGTGGACAAAAATATTTACAACAAGGGGTGGTGAGGGACAGAGTCTCTGAATTAAGCAGAATACTCTCACCCTGTCAAGAGATCAGGGCTAGATCCAACACCGTTTTTTAGCTCACTGCACCATCCCAGTTTCAGAACCTGGCTGTATGCAAATTAGTGTGTTCCTGTCCCAGTGCATGATGGGAACAGGGCAAACCAAACTACAAAAGCCAATTCTTACACTGGGAAGGAAACAAGCTTCCGGGGACCGGTTTCTGGCATTACAGCCGTCTTCGGCCCGGCTTGCTTGAATCCTGATGGTGCAATGAGCAAGGGACTCATGTCTGAGTATACCCTTCCACGCTTAGGGTGGACAAAAATATTTACAACAAGGGGTGGTGAGGGACAGAGTCTCTGAATTAAGCAGAATACTCTCACCCTGTCAAGAGATCAGGGCTAGATCCAACACCGTTTTTTAGCTCACTGCACCATCCCAGTTTCAGAACCTGGCTGTATGCAAATTAGTCTGTTCCTGTCCCAGTGCATGATGGGAACAGGGCAAACCAAACTACAAAAGCCAATTCTTACACTGGGAAGGAAACAAGCTTCCGGGGACCGGTTTCTGGCATTACAGCCGTCTTCGGCCCGGCTTGCTTGAATCCTGATGGTGCAATGAGCAAGGGACTCATGTCTGAGTATACCCTTCCACGCTTAGGGTGGACAAAAATATTTACAACAAGGGGTGGTGAGGGACAGAGTCTCTGAATTAAGCAGAATACTCTCACCCTGTCAAGAGATCAGGGCTAGATCCAACACCGTTTTTTAGCTCACTGCACCATCCCAGTTTCAGAACCTGGCTGTATGCAAATTAGTCTGTTCCTGTCCCAGTGCATGATGGGAACAGGGCAAACCAAACTACAAAAGCCAATTCTTACACTGGGAAGGAAACAAGCTTCCAGGGACCGGTTTCTGGCATTACAGGCGTCTTCGGCCCGGCTTGCTTGAATCCTGATGGTGCAATGAGCAAGGGACTCATGTCTGAGTATACCCTTCCACGCTTAGGGTGGACAAAAATATTTACAACAAGGGGTGGTGAGGGACAGAGTCTCTGAATTAAGCAGAATACTCTCACCCTGTCAAGAGATCAGGGCTAGATCCAACACCGTTTTTTAGCTCACTGCACCATCCCAGTTTCAGAACCTGGCTGTATGCAAATTAGTCTGTTCCTGTCCCAGTGCATGATGGGAACAGGGCAAACCAAACTACAAAAGCCAATTCTTACACTGGGAAGGAAACAAGCTTCCGGGGACCGGTTTCTGGCATTACAGCCGTCTTCGGCCCGGCTTGCTTGAATCCTGATGGTGCAATGAGCAAGGGACTCATGTCTGAGTATACCCTTCCACGCTTAGGGTGGACAAAAATATTTACAACAAGGGGTGGTGAGGGACAGAGTCTCTGAATTAAGCAGAATACTCTCACCCTGTCAAGAGATCAGGGCTAGATCCAACACCGTTTTTTAGCTCACTGCACCATCCCAGTTTCAGAACCTGGCTGTATGCAAATTAGTCTGTTCCTGTCCCAGTGCATGATGGGAACAGGGCAAACCAAACTACAAAAGCCAATTCTTACACTGGGAAGGAAACAAGCTTCCGGGGACCGGTTTCTGGCATTACAGCCGTCTTCGGCCCTTACTAGCGTTGAGGTTCGAAACGCGTTGACTCTGAGCCTCGGAAAAAGAATGTGGGTGCCGCTAGGACCATTGAGACTTATACAGTGTTATCCCTTGTTGTGCAACCCTGTAAATTTGTTTTCCATACCCTTGGCTCAGTCAGACAGGCAGGCAGCTCTCGGTGATTAGAGGTCCGTTTGTCTTTTTGTACCCAATATAAAGGACTGGTTCCTAATGTTTAAGTCTTGTTAGGTAATTGATTCAACATTGTTTGGTGTTGCGTGTGTCAATGTATAGCATTTATTCTTGATCACTTGTATAGCACTTGTACATATTTTTGCACATTTTTATTGTCTGTATGTATCTTTCACTGTCTGATGACTGTTTATTTGATGACATATTTTAAATATCAAAATGTTTTTCGAAAAATACAAAAAACTAAAATAAAATAGATGACCCTCCAGAATGAATCTGCTGTTTGAGATCATAAATTGTAAAATAAATCTGTCTGGCCCCTTTGGAAGGAAGATCAACACAGGGTACAGCTGACAGAAGTCCTGCCTGGAAGGAAGATATGCACAAGGCGCAGCTGACAGAAGTCCTGCCTGAAAGGAAGATCTGCACAAGGCGCAGCTGACAGAAGTCCCTGCCTAGAAAGGAACATCTGTACAAAGTGCAGCGGACAGAGGTCCTGCCTTGAAAGGAAGATATGCACAAGGCCCAGCTGACAGATGTTTTGCCTAGAAAGGAAGATCTGTACAAGGCACAGCTGACGGAGGTCCTGCCTGGAAGAAAGGTCTGCACAAGGCGCTGCTGAGAGAAGTTCTGCCTGGCAATGACCTCAAAGCAGTGAGAGACCCACAAACCACAAGATCCTTCAAGCCCAGCTAGCCACACTGGACACAATGTACATCAAAGGCCTGATTTAGAGATCAGCGGATGGTTTATTCCATCACAAATATGACCGGTATCCTGCCCGCCCCACTAAAAATGCATTGCATCCTGTGGCAATTAAAATAAGGCGGACAGGATGTCTGTCACATTTTGATCAGGCCTTGGTGTAGTTCGCCGAGTTTTACTCTCCCGGAACTCCACAAAACTCCACACTCTACAAGACTTCCGCAAGTGGCAGAGTTTGTTAAATTGCGCTGCTCTCACTGATCTTCAGTGCCAGGAGTTTGTCCCGCATTGTAAAATCAGCATGAACGGCACTACGCGTCACGCCAGAGGGCGCTGCTGCTTTCTGCCGCTCTAATTGACTTTCTAATTGAGTGGCAGCTTCATCAACGAGAATGGCAGATTTCTACACTCAAGTGGTCGCAACCTCCCTAAATGAGAAATCTCGCCAGGAGGTCTAGCGCATTATATTTTCTCACAAGCGCTCGCCACCTTACCGTTGGCGAACCGCTTGAGAAAAAAAACCTCAGTTCTGCATCACTTTGTGGAGTTTTTTGGAACTCCGCACCTGTCGGCAAAACTTTGCAAGCTCCCCCGGCAGATCAGAATTCTTCCACCACCCCTAGTTTTGAGGCAATAATCTGTTGGACAAACTCCTAACTAGGCCCTATGTCTGCAATAAGTGTTGTAGAAGAAGTGAGATCCATGGCCTTGTGACTATCAGGCCATTATCTGACTTCTGATGAACCCCACAGAGTGAGTGGGTAGCCACAGGGCAGTAGGGAGACCGAAGGACAGGAAATTAGTAAGCTTGAATATGAGGAATATGGAAAGGTATAAATGCTGCATCACCTGTGGATAACTGGCAACTCCTTCCGATCTTCCAAGTACCCATCCAGTCACAAAGTAGCATCCAGGGCCCCAAACGGACAACATCATGCCAGATGCCATGTATTGGTGGGACAGGGGGAAAAAGAGTAATATGCACACACCTGCTGCAGGGATATGTCAGGTAAATTATTGGTTGTGATGGATTCTCTATAAGTACAAAAAAACTGATATTGTTGATTATTAAATTATATGAACCAACGTTTGTTTGCCTTATATACGCTTATAATGTATAGGACAGGCCTTACAGTGAACACCTCGTTCTGTTTTACACAAAAGCCCCGTAAAGAGTTACTGGAAATTTTGCAGCCCCGCCTGATCTATCTCTTTTTCTAAAATCTATTGTTGTTTAAATGAAATCTTGACCCTATGCGTCTATCTCAAGCTATACCTCTAGCACTTGGGTGCCCCGGGAGCGCCCTTACTCTGTAAACCCTGGCAAATCGCCTCCTTTTCAGACATTATTAAAATGGCACCTGATCAAAATGACTTTTGTTAAATATCTGTGAATGAAGAAATATTCCTTGCTAAGTTTCAAAGGCGGTAAAGAAGAGGGGGGAGATTAACTAATAATTTTGCACTGTGCTTCACAAAAGTGGCATAAAATGGCGCAAAATCTTTTTTCCTAATTTACTTTCCAGAGCTAAACTTTTTTTGCGCTGGAAATAACGTAAAAATAATGTGACACTGCGAATAGCATTGTTTCGCATTACTTTGTGCCATGGTGGCCTGCCAAGGGTGGTGGATTGGCGTTCCCGTGCAACCACCCAAGGTTTCTCTCGCTAAACCCAATTTAACAAAAACCGTAGATTGGGTTTAGCGTGAGAAAACTGCACCCTTTTAAACTAGGCGCAAAGAGGGAGAAATGCTTTCATTTCTCCTTCCTTTTCTAACTTTGCATGCGTGCTGCACTGTGCAACACGTATACAAAGTGGGAAAAGGTTTCCCTCATGTCTAGGCATAGTATTGTGTACAGGAAGGGTGCTAAAGTGTGTGCATGGCGCAGGGCTGCTGTAATCAGTGCCAGCGCAAGGGAAAGGGAAGGAGAGAGCCATATCTTTGAAAATATGCTCTCCTGCTCCCTCCCTGTCACACAGCGCAGCCTCGTGCGGGGGGAAGGGCTGCGCTGCATTGCGTGGAGATTTAGTAAATCTCCCCTGAAATGTCTTTTACAACCAGTTAAACATTTTGAATTCTCATTCCATTATGTTTCAATTTAGTAATGTTAAATATGTTTACATCCAGCAGAAAACAAGCCTTGAACGTATGAAATGACCATCAATAATGAAGCGAATGCTGTAAATCTTCAATAATAGCAGAAATAATGAGCTGCAGTATTCAGGAAAACATCAGCCCAGTCGGCGACACAGGAACCTGCACACAAACTGACAGATCCCGGATGAAGCATCAAGGGCAGTTCATTGATTGTAAGAACTGAGCTGTGCACCTCCACGCTACAAGATGAAGAAATGACCTTAGGAAAATTAAGGCAACAACAATAACAAACCGCCTCCTGTATAAACAAGTGTCCAACACCAGCTTTGATCATGGGATTGGTATGATGTGATTACCGCAGGGCTCAGTTTTCTAAAATGATGCCATCATTCAGTCCTCTATGTGAATTGTAAACTCTTTGTGGCCAAACAGTAACCAGAGAAAAGCACTACAGAGTGGAGCCAGACAACTGACGGGTAAAGGAAAGAGGAGTTCTTATATCTACAATACAACAGGCTGTCCCAATTTGCACCGGTCAGAAGGAAGATACATCTTTACCCGCAAGGGGGCATAGCCATAATCCAATCTAAAGGCACCATCACCTACAAAGACACCTTTTCATATTAGGAGTGTGGCAAATATTTGGTGGCTATCGCATTTTATTGTTAAAACAGAAATCAAACGTGGAAAATACTGCACACATATAAAGTGTGTGAGAAAAAGCCAAGTGCTTTATCAGACATGTCGGCCCATCAGGAAATGCAGTCATGGGATGTAGACAAATATATACCCGACCCGCAGACACTATCCAAGAAAGAAGAATCACACACATACAGCAAGAGCTTTAGTTTGTCATCACTACGCAAGCTTCATCAGCAAACCTACACAGGAGAAAAAACATTCAAGTGCAGTGAATGTGTCAAGAGCTTTAGTCAGTTATCACAACTTAAAAGTCATCAGCGAACACACACGGGGGAAAAGCCATATCATTGCAGTGAATGTGCAAAGTGCTTTAGTCAATTATCAAACCTCCAACAACATCAGCGAATACACACAGGGGTAAAACCATTCAAGTGCAGTGAATGTGCAAAGTGCTTTAGTCAGTTATCACACCTTCAAACACATCAACGAACACACACGGGGGAAAAACCGTTCAAGTGCAGTGAATGTGCAAAATGCTTTAATCACTTACCACACCTTCAAACACATCAGCGAATACACACAGGGGTAAAACCGTTCAAGTGCAGTGAATGTGCAAAATGCTTTAATCACTTATCACACCTTCAAAGACATCAGCGAACACACACGGGGGCAAAACCGTTCAAGTGCAGTGAATGTGCAAAGTGCTTTAGTCTGTTATTATACCTTCAAACACATCAACGAACACACACGGGGGAAAAACCGTTCAAGTGCAGTGAATGTGCAAAGTGCTTTAGTCAGTTATCACAACTTAAAAGTCATCAGCGAACACACACGGGGGAAAAACCATTCAAATGCAATGAATGTGGGAAGAGCTTTAGTCAGATGTCAGACCGAAAACGTCATCAGCAAACACACACAGGGGAAAAACCTTATCATTGTAGTGAATGTGACAGTAGTTTTCGCAACTCTTCAGCATTAAGGGTTCATCAGCGAACACACACAGGAGAAAAATCGTTCAAGTGCAGTGAATGTGCAAAGTGCTTTAGTCAGTTATCAAACCTCCAAACACATCAGCGAATACACACAGGGGTATAACCATTCAAGTGCAATGAATGTGGGAAGACCTTTAGTTATATATCAGAACGAAAACATCATAATCGAACACACACGGGGGAAAAACCATTCAAGTGCAGTGAATGTGGGAAGAGCTTTAGTCAGATATCAGCCCGAAAAAGTCATCAGCGAACACACACGGGGGAAAAACCTTATCATTGTAGTGAATGTGACAGTAGTTTTCGCGACTCTTCAGCATTAAGGAAACATCAGCGAACACACACAGGGGAAAAACCATTCAAGTGCAGTGAATGTGCAAAGTGCTTTAGTCACTTATCACACCTTCAAACACATCAGCGAATACACACAGGGGAAAAACCATTCAAGTGCAATAAATGTGCAAAGTGATTTAGTCCGTTATCACAACTTCAAAGACATCAGCGAATACACACAGGGGAAAAACCATTCAAGTGCAGTAAATGTGCAAAGTGCTTTAGTCAGTTATCACACCTTCAAAGACATCAGCGAACACACACGGGGAAAAACCGTTCAAGTGCAGTGAATGTGCAAAGTGCTTTAGTCTGTTATCACACCTGCAGCGTCATAATCGAACACACACGGGGGAAAAACCATTCAAGTGCAGTGAATCTGCAAAGTGCTTTAGTCAGTTATCACACCTTCAAAAACTTCAGCGAACACACACAGTTGGGCAGAAGGATAATCCTTTATTGAGAATTTGGTTGTGTGTATCAGTAAGGTTTGTAATAGACAGATTGATCACCAGGTTATTAGTTAGGGTTTTGCCGTGTACAGTTCCTTCTTTCTTGCTCTGGTTTGAACTCCTATTGTACTTGGTTTTGGTGTCCCCAGGTTTGGAGGTCTGGTGCGATTGTCTTGGACATTCCCTAGTCGATGTCGTTGAACTTCCTCCTGAAAATTTACTTGTGGACGAGTATTGCAAGTTGTTGGTAGTTCTTCTACTGAGCCAGCTTCCGATGAGGTAGGGGTTTGATTTGTGGTGCTGGTATTACTGTTTGATGTTGAGGTGTTAATGTTGTCATATTTTTGTGCGAAGGTATATACCCTTCCCTAGTCATTCAAGTCTTGTCTAAATTTGTGATTTTTCCTTTGGATTATGTCCTCTTCATATTCATCCAAGATTTTGTTTAGGATATCATAGTTTTTCATTGTAATATCACCCCAATTTGCTTCCTCAATTCGTTTGGATAAAGTATCAACCTCTGATTTGTTTTTTTCAAATTCTTCTTGCGCTATATCTATTAGCTGTCTTAGCATGTTATTGGAGGCTGTGCGTAGATTTTCTTCCCAAAGTTGTAATTTTTCAGGAGCCGTGGTCTCTATTGGAGGAAAGATAAGAATTCGTAATCCACGAGGGATAAGATTGTGTTCCAGATATTTTTTGAGTGATGCTTCTTCCCACCATTTGGAGGTTTCTTTTTTGGCTGCTTTCTCCAATGCTTGAAATGTACTTTTAGCTCATAATAAATTAGTTGAGCTCGATGTTTTGCTAATGGCTGCGCTCGAGGGGTCAAATGCTTCTTCTAATCTATTGTTTCATCTTTCGCGTCGATTTGTATAGGTGGACATTTTGTATTAGGATCTTTTTATGCACCAATGCTTTGTTTTCTGGCAAATGTCGATTTATTGATGTAGGCTAATCATTTGATGTCTTATGATATGGTCCTGGATAATCCGTAATTTAAATTTTCAACAAAAACAATAGGTCCAAGGATTCCAGGCCTATATCTGTTTTCACAATTTTATAGAGGCAAGGGAATCATACTCAAAGCTCTGGATCCTATGAGCTTCAAAGTTGCAAAGTTTTGAGGAAAGTATGAGTATGTCTTCCTGTTCTGTAGATGTATTAATTTGAGGCTAAATCCTTTTTCCTTGGGTGCACAGTGCCGTTCAGACGTAAATAAAATTCATTCCATTTTCATTAAAGTTTTTCCAAACAAGTCCTTTATTGATTCAAGATTGAACACAAACAGCCGACACGTGTTTCGCCCTGTGTGGCGAGTGGCGCCAGGGCTTTCTCAAGGCTGTAAATTAAAATAAAGTGTATTTTATCAAAAGATTTCTCTGTAGTTTGAGTGACCCCAAGAGAGCAGAAGTAAAGAAACCAAAGAGTGCAGAGGGATAAGTGGAGCAAGGGGAGTCTTCAACTTGCAGATTTTTAAAGAACATTTTTTCATTTTTTGATTGGATTAAAATACCAAGGCTAAGTTCAGAGTTTCCTTAGAGAAGAATATAACTAAGTAACATATGTGTACATGTCAGAAAAGGTAGGGGGAGGGGGTGATAAGGAAGAAGAAAAAGAAGAGGAGTGAAAATTCCAAAATAAAAAGTGGTATTTACATTTAATAATTAGTGATCAGATATTATAGATCATGGAGACAATTGCATCATTTTGAACTATTATACCACATTCCAGGTGATGCATGCAATCTGATATAAGGGACCCTATTTTGCCTTACAAGAATAGATAGAAGTGAGATTTTAGAAAAGGGAATATGAAAACACCCACAATGTCTGTGCAAGGGATAGCATTGAGCTTTTACAGAAACAGTAACAATACCTATTTCAATTTCATTTGAAAATTCTGTGTGTTTCTTCAGTTTTTGTCGTTGTGTATAATTTAAAAAAAAAAGATGGTTTCCCAAACTTAATTATGTAGATAAAATAACTCATTGATTGCTGGGAATGTTTGAAGAGCTTTAGTCAGTTTTCAACTCACGAATACATCAACAAACACACACAGGGGGAAAGCCACTCAAGTGCAAAGTCATCACACCTACAAAATCATCAGTGAACACAGGGGAAAAAACCATTCAACTGCAGTGAATGTGTGAAGAGCTTTAGTCGATTATCAAACCTCCAAATAACTCAGCGGACACACAGGGGGGGAAAACCCTATCAATGCGGTGAATGTGACAGCAGTTTTCGCTTCTCTTCAATATTAAGGTATCATCAGCGAACTCACACTGGAGAAAAACCATTCAAGTGCAATGAATGTGGGAAGAGCTTTAATCAATTATCAGACCTACAAACACATCAGAGAAAACACACAGGGAAAAAACTATATGATTGCTGTGAATGTTTGAAGAGCTTTAGTCAGTTATCAACGCTACAAAAACATCAACAAGCACACACAGGGGGAAAGCCACTCAAGTGCAATCAATGTGGGAAGAGCTTTTGTCGACGATTAGAGCTACAAGGTCATCAGTGAAAACACAGGGGGAAAACATAGACGGGCACTGAAAGTGAGAAGGGCTTTTGTCAATTTTCGATCCCACACAGCCCTCAGTGAATACACTCCTTCATTTAACTCACATGGAAATAATCCTAGAGATGCAGAGATTCCGGAAAGAACTTAAGAACATCTAAAATAATATTGACCCTTCTGAAGACATAGAAAAGAGCAAATTAGTGCAGTTATTGTGAGAGGAATGAATTATGGAAAAAGATAAAATTCAAATTATGTAGGACATTGAAATACCGGATGATAAAAGATCCTGATAGCAGTAAAGAAGAAAATCAGATAACAGTATTTGCAGAATTATAAAAGTGCTTGTTTCCAGTGATCGTTCACTTCCGTACACATAGCAAAGTGACATTATGTACCAGGATACACAGTGGAAGACAAGCACAATGTGGATTAAAAGAAAAGAAACATTGTTGATTTTTATTTGGTGAAGAAGAGATACAAAGGAAAACATTCAATCACACCTGACCACACTACCAGTAAAAGCAACACTGAACAATACTGGGACTAACAGCGGTATTTTCAGCTAACTTGTCGGATTAGTGATAAAACGTATAAACTCAACACACCCAGAGTGGACATGCTGTCAGGGCTCTGGAGATGGAAGCTTCATTGGTAAAATGCATGTATTAATATTAACAAATGCCACTGCAGTATCTGTAATGAAATAAAGTGAAGCACAAGTGTTATTTTTAGATATAAAAGAGCATATACCTTGTTTTTAAGTAACGTTTGCTGCATCTTTTACACACTGTTATCGGTTGATGGATCAGCTCGTGCCATGCGCCTGCTTACTAAGTGTGACCCGTGGCTCCTCTCCGACTTGGCTCTCCCTATTCATTTTGATACTTGCCAAACTCTACTTTGTACCAGAATTGAGCCATTGTAAGCAGTCGACTCTGTTTTAAGAATGTGGTGAAATAGCGAAATCCCACATCAAAAGCATATATGTGTCAGGACAATCAGTTGCACTCCCAGCAACTCATCTTCCACACTTGATTGTCCCTTGTCCTCAAATGTTCTGAAGGATTTGTCGTATGAATGCCAGAAGTGGCAGTGACATTCATGAAGCTAAAGCTAACAGGAGTGTGTGGGAGATAGAGAGGGGAGAGATAAAGAGAGTAAGAGAGACAAAAAAAGGGGGAGAAAAAGAACGAATTGGAAGGAGGGGGAACGGCACGTTATTTGTACTCATCTAAAAATAGAAGAACCTGCCAAATACATGTCAGTGTGTGACATCACCAGAGAAACGGGCTGAACACCTGTGAATTTAATGTTTATTTTTAATACCTGTAGACCCATGTCATGCCAATGAACAGGGCACAAGTAAGGAAAATAGTGAAGGAGCCCATTATCATATGCAAATCACAGTGACGTCACATGTAGTGACATCACAAGAAGTGATGTCAGGCCCTTATAATAATTTTCACGTGAAAGGTTGACGGCCTGTTTTAAAAACAATAAACAAGAAACATAAAATAATGTAAAAATACGTTTTTGGTTTCAGTTTTTTACATCATGTGTTTTGCCCACTATTAGTTTGTAACTAAACTCGGAAATGACTGAAAGTGTAAATAAAATGTGCTTTTAATTTGCGCTTGTTTCCTGACGTTATTCTTTATCCAGCCCCTATACCCCAAAGTGTTTCACATTTACAATGTATTAAGCAATATAAGGACTAATTTTGTCAAGTTCTCTGTTCCTCTCTTGTGCCACTCACACAAAGAAACACTCAGAGGCCTGTGTCTGCAGTGCTGGGGCACAAAGTAACAATTATCAGTTGCAGGCTAAGGAGCTAGGTGGAACTCAGTCCCGTTTCTAGGTGATAGTTGGGGGACCCCTTCAAACTGTGGCTACCCTCCGACTTGTGCCGTGCTGATAAAGCAATAGTGAATTTGAGTAATTTGCTATGAATTGAAATGAGAGAAAGAGAAGAACAGAGCAAGGTGCAGGATATATTAAAGAAAATGAAAAAAAGAGACACAAGACTTTACCCTGTTCTGTGTACTAGCACTTTACGTAAACAAGTTGTGCTGTGCGTTGTGAACAGGCTGTCACCCCCTTTGTATGTAAATGAGCTTCTGTGACCAGACACCCCAGGCTCCCATCTCTCCTAGCGCGGATGATAATGTGAGCACTGTAAGGTAATCACAAACTAGGACTAAATTGAGAAACATTTGGCTTCCAGGTCACACAGCTGTTGTTATGTAGTTCTTTATTAATTCTTTTTCATTTACTTTAATTTGCAGCAATCCTCCAGGTTACTATTTCTCAGTATTACACTTCAGGTCGCTCATTTGTCGGCATGGGTTTTGTGCTCACCCTAGTCTAGGACGGGCCTTCTCAAGGTAGAAGGCGCTGTAATAGGAATAATAAATCAGACATATATGAAATTGTATGTAAACAAATGTGGGCCTTTCAGTTATCAGGCACCACGAGACTCACATCTACACATGTAATTGAGCACCAGACTAAAGTGACTCCTCCCTGTATAAATATGTGCCATCAGTAATCGGGCTGATCGTTCTACTGATGCGCACAGCAAATACAGTTTTTGGGATTGTGCGCATGGCCTAAATTTTAATTGCTGAAGTTGCACGCAGTTTCGCTGATGCGCACAGTTAATAAGGCTTGTGGATATTGCGCACTGTAAGCAGATCACTGAAGTTCACCCTTAAGTAGTAACTAGGTCAAAACATAGTACGTGGGGCGTGGCCGGGTGCCAGCGAAGATGGCCGCCTGACTTGGGAGCTCCGTGGAGCCGAGCCTTCATCCCGCATAAATTCGCTCAATATCCGGAGAATCCTACACTCCATATGCGGCGCTGAATCTGCGCTAGGAAGGGGCACCGACTGATCCGTCTCCGGCCACGCTGCCTGCAGTGGAAGCCGAGTTACGTGCCTGTGGTCTGGGGCCGGCTGCCGGCGGGAAGTGCTGAAGCGACGCGAGTGGCCTCAGGTCTCAGGCAAGGGCCCGGCTCGGCGGCCTAGTTGGGCGGTTACGGAGCTCGACTCGGCCTGAGGGGAGCCATCTGGTCTGCATCGTGTGGCCCAAAAGTGTAGCGCCGCCAGTTTGGGACTACCACACGCTGTCCTACATCGAGGCTGACTGCAGGCACCAGTGGTTGGGAGGGTTTGGAGGCGGACCAGAGGACACCTCAGGAAAGCAACCGGGGCTGCGTGGGTCCCGGTTCAAAGACAGTAAGCTAGACGCGGAATCCGACTGTCGGTGAGGCAGTGGGCGTCTGGACGGGCCCAGCACAGCAGGGGCGCACATCAGCGTAGGGGCACCCGGCAGTAGAGGAGACGGACTGCAGGAGAATCGAGAAGGCGGGACGGAGAGGCCGCAGCGGTGATTTGGCCCCCATGAGTGAACCCTCTCCCGGAAGGCAGGGGTGACCATCACGTGCGTGGGGGCAGATAACGTGCGACACCCCCCCGGGCAGGACAGGAGGCGGGGAAGGGGAAGGGACGCCTGCAGCCTGCATACATGAGACGGAGCTGCGGCCAGCGGGACAGGGCTGTGTGCGGCAGCGAAACATGCCACCTGCTGGGGTGCGGCGAAAAGCATAGCGCAGGGAGCGCTTCACAGCCTTGGGCCTGGACCGGTGGAGTGGAGGCCTGCCTGGTGATTTGAAGGCCTGAGCTGCGGGAACCCTAGGGGTGTGCCGAATATCAACAGTGGCTGCAGATGCCATTCTTGGATGGACCGGGGCGTGTTGTGTGCCCCAGACTGACCGCGTGGGATTATAGCCAACATGAGGCCCAAATACAATACAGCGACGCAATCAAACAAACTGGACAAATACACGGTCCAGATGGGGACGCCACAAGCAGAGAACGCTGCAGGTGACCAATCAGGCGCGAAAGAACCATCGCTGGCCTCCATCATGGCAGCCATACAGTCACTTGGCGCCAACTTAGAGGCGAAAATTGACAAGGTCTCCATCGAAGTAAATCTCCTCCGGGTCGACCTCGGGAAAACATCGGAGAAGACGAAAGCCAACGAGGCCGACATCAAGGTGCTACAGAAGTCAACCAAGGCACTGGAACAACGTGTCAACGACCTAGTGCACCAACACTGCCAAGTGGCGTTGCGGCTGGAAGACCAAGAAGGGAGGGCCCGCAGAAGCAATATACGTGTCATAGGCGTACAGGAGGATTTGGAGGGGCCCAGTGTGGAACTTTTCCTGAAAGACCTGATCCTCAATCACTTGAAGCCTAAACGCCTCTCCAACATATTCACCGTGGAAAGGGCGCACTATGCACCTATCCCTAAACCCAAACCAGGGGCGCAACCCAGGACCATTATTGCAAAAATCCTGAACTATAGGGATAGAGACGCCATCTTGCAATCAGCTAGACAGGCCGTGGACCTCCGCTACGACAACGCCACAATTTGGTTTTTTCCAGACTTTACCCTTCAGGTACAACGAGAGAGGCGCTCCTTTGTAGGCGTGAAGGCAGCGCTGAGGGAGAGAGGCATCAAATACATGATGTTTTTTCCTGCCAAGCTCAAGGTTCTTGCTGGAGGCAAATCTTTATTCTTTACCTCACCTGCGGATGTGCAGGACTGGATTGACCGGAAGATGTCGACGGCTTGGGATCAGGCCAGAGGTGGGAGTTGGAGACGCACAGGCTGCGTTGCCAGAGTCTGTGGCCGGCAGGTCGGACGTTGATGGACAGAGTCAGCGCTCGTGGAGGTCGAGGTCTGCAAGTGCTCGTTGGGGGACGCTTCGAGAGGCGACTGAAAATTGAGTGCGACGGACCCGCAACTGTGGACCTCTGCTTACTGTAATGTACCGAGGGTTTGTGGTTTAGGTGTGGGTCATGATTTTTCTAAGGACTTCTGGTTGGGGGAGGGAGAGACGATGTTGTATGATACGGGAAGGAGGGCCGTGCTATTGTTGGCGGCTGTGCTGAAGATCCCCCCCTCTCTTTTCCAACTCCGTGACCCAAGTGAGCCCTCGAGGGGCTGCCTTCTTGTCTGAAGGAGTGTAATGCAGACTGAAAATGAATGACTCTTTAGATACATGGAGTGTAGGTTTTTCATGGTACACTGTTACAGTTTACGGGGTGGGCATGGGTGGCGGCTGGAGCTGGAGCCGGCGCACACCCCACTTGCACAAGGTTCATCTGTTGGGAAAAGGGGGTTGTTTTTCTGTTTTATTATTCTCCCGATTACAGGTTGGGTAACGGGTGAAAGGCGCTCTGCTAATCGGGGACGTGGGTAGTTCGAGACCTATTGAGTAGGGAAGCAGGGTTGGGGGGTGCATTTGTTGGGGGGGAGGGACAAGAGTGAGGGGGGAGAGACAGGGACGGTTGCACATTGGAGGGGGAGGGGCGAGGTTGTTAGCAGCACACCACGGCAGGGCACATATTCTGAAACAGCAACATAGGACACACAGGAGAGCACTGGTTAGCTACAGGGTCCATGGCTATGAAGCAGGATAGGAGTCTTAAACGAATTAGCTGGAACGTCAATGGTATGGGGGACAAACTCAAACGGTGTATCGTGCTGCAGTTTGTGAAGAAACACTTGCCAGACGTAGTCTTAATGCAGGAGATGCACCTGAGGGGGTAGACATGCCAGGCACTAAACAGATGGGGATACACACTAGCGGCACATGCCGGTTTCACTTCGGGGTCTCGAGGGGTAGGTGTTTTGGTGCGACGCACCTTTCCCATGGTGGTGGAGGTGGATCCCATGAGGCGCTTTGTGGCTATTTCTGGGAAATGGGAGGGCCGTAGACTCACCCTAGTGTCGGTCTATATCCCTCCAGGCCTCCAGACACAATCCTATAGTGACCTGGGAGAGCTCGTACTGTCCCTCCCGGAAGGCCTCCTGCTGCTGGGTGGTGAATTCAACGCGGTGGTCTCGGGCAGATAGACAGGCAACCGGCAAGAGATATCGGGTGGGGCAGCGGTGGCTCCCCAATCTCCTGGAGGCATTCGGACTGGTCGATCTATGGCGCCTCCTGCACCCGACACAAAAACAGTACACTTTCCTGTCAGGTCCACACCACACTCTTTCGCGCCTAGATTACCTCCTGGCACCAATGCACCAGGACATGACGATACGTGAAGTCACCCACCTGGCAAGGGGCATCTCGGATCACTCCCCTCTCTGGGTGCATCTTACGCTAGGCGACCGGCAGGTTAGCTGTGTCGCTCCCATTGCCGCGTGGCATTTGAAGGGTGAAGCTATACAGAAGAACGTTACCCAGGTGATCGATCGCTACTTTGATGAAAACTCGGGGTCTGTGGACTCGGGGGTGGTCCTATGGGAGGCCTTCAAGATGGTGGTAAGGGGAGAAGCTCTCTCAGCAATAGCGGGACGCCACAAGGAACATGAGACACAACTGCAGACTCTGGAGTCTGAGTTGCATACCCTTGAGGACACTGCGCACTGCACTGGGAGCCTAGACACGATACACCGGCTCCAAGTGAAGGCCACAGAGTACAGGGACCTTGCTACAGACGCAGCCAGGACATTGGCGAGGGACAGAGAAGGGAGGCTCTATGATCAAGGAGATAAGGCGGGCAAACTTATAGCCTGGTTGGATAGGAAGCAACAGGCTCAGAAGGTGTTCGCTGAGTTGCAGACGGCTACGGGAACGGTTCTAACGGACCCGCAAGATATAGTCAGGGAGTTAGCGTCATACTATCAACAAGTTTACGCTCGGAGATCCGCAATGACGGAAAGTGATTCGGCGGCCTTCTTGGAGGACATTGTCCTCCCGTCCCTCTCCGAGGACGAAAAAGAGACTCTAGAAGCACCCCTGGTGGTGGAAGAAATAGTGAAGGCCATCAATGAACTTCGCCCTGGGAAGGCCCTAGGGCCCAATGGGCTACCTGTGGAGCTCTATAAGCTCAAACCTAATGGCCTGGGTGAGCACCTCAAGCGGATGTTCGAGTAAAGTAGGGAGCTAGGTAGTCTGCCCCATGACCAGCGGATAGCCACAATCCTGGCAATCCCCAAGGTGGGGAATCCTAAAGAGTTCTGTGCCTCCTATAGGCCAATATCATTGCTTAACGTGGAACCAAAACTCCTGGCCAAGGTTTTGGGCAACAGGATCAGACTGGTCCTCCATACACTGGTGCACCCAGACCAATCGGGCTTTATGACTCACCGCAAAACAGCGTTGAATCTACAACGCCTCCATGGGGTGCTGGGCTGCTGCCACCGGCTACGCAGAGAGGCAGTGGTGGTGTCATTAGATGCGGCCATGGCTTTCGATACCCTAGAGTGGCCGTACATGATGACAGTACTTTGAAAGTTGGGGTTCCGCCCTAGCTTCATTAGCTGGGTACAGCTCCTTTATGCAGATGCGTTAGCTCAGGTCGCGGTCAACAACAAACTTTCAGCGGCCTTCAGTTTAGGGAGGGGGCACGACAGGAATGCCCCCTCTCACCCCTGCTATTTGCTTTGGCCCTTGAACCATTGGCAGTGTGGGTGAGGCAGACCCCCTCACTGCAGGGGATACGATGGGCAGACGGCTAGGAGGATAGGATCTCGCTTTACCCGGACGACATCCTTCTGTACCTCACGAAGCCACAAGAGTCCCTAGCGCCAGCACTAGACATTTTCCGGAGGTTTGGGGAGTACTCTGGTTACACTATTAACTGGGGGAAATCTCTCATTTATGTTTTGCACGGACCCCCTCCCCCCCCCGCAGACACCTGTCGATTGCCCGATCCAAATAGCCAGCGACGTGTTCACATACCTAGGCATTGACATATCCAAAGACCGTGCTGCACGGTACGAGCGAAACCTTTTACCTCCCCTGCGGCAGCTCCAAAGAGACGTAGCGGTCTGGAAGAACCTCCCACTATCGCTATTAGGCCGGGCCGCCCTATTTAAAATGATGGCGCTGCCAAGATTCCTTTATGTCCTCCAGAATCACCCGGACCTAGTCCAGAATAAATACTTTGCCGCTTTGAGGCAACCCAAAGGGACCTTCTCTGGGCGGGTACGCCCCGCATCTCCCTCCAGAAGCTAACTCTGGGCTGGTTTGATGGGGGGATAGCATTACCTGACATCAGGAAATATTACTGGGCGGCGCATCTATCGGCCATCAATCAGGGGACATACTTTGCAGGTAATGACCCTGGGTACGAGATGGACAAATGGCTCCTTCCAGGGGGGAACTTCGAGGCGGCTCTTTACTCCAGACAGGGAAGGTACCGATTGACGGGGCCGACCAAACACTCTGTCCAGCTGTGGCACATAGTTCAGAAGAAACTGGGCTGGGTGGGCAAACTTACCCAGGCAACCCCACTGTGGGCCTCTGAGAGGCTAGGCCCCCTTAGCCGCACGAAGGGCTTAAGGAACTGGGACTTAATAGGCATTTCTCGGGTCAAGGACGTATGGGGCCCCGCGGGAGTGCTCACATTTGACACCCTTCAACGCACATATGATCTGGCTCAGACAGAACACTTCCAATACATGCAAGTCTGACATGCACTACAGGCCAATATTCCTCCTGGGACGCAGCTCCCAGAGTCCTCGCCACTAGAGGACAGACTGCTAGATGGCCACCTCCCGGAAAAGGCCATATCGCTCACATACAAAAAACTCATTAACCATACCCCTGAACCATTGTGGGCCCTTAAAGAGAAGTGGGAGGCAGACGGACTGGAAATTGACGACGAAGAATGGCGCGAGGCGCTAGCGTCCCCAAAAGAGATAGCATTACCAGTCAAGTTGCGACTCATTCAATTAAAAGTCCTACACAGAGTGTATATTTCTGGTACCCGGCTGGTCCTGATGGGCCGCAGTGATGACGGACTCTGCCGAAGACGGTATGGGGAGATGGGAACCTTTCTACACATATTGTGGGAATGCCGGGAGGTGCAAGTTTACTGGGCACAGGTGCTTGATTGTATGAGAGATGTGTGGGGGGTGGAATTGCAGCCTGAAGCAAAGAGGTGCCTCCTTAACATCTGGGAACCCTCTGACCTCCCTGCAAAGGGCAAAATATGGGCCACGCCGGGTCTGGCAATAGCAAAAAGAAACATCGCAAGACTATGGGGTGCGGCCACACCACCAACACTGGGGGCCTGGCAGAAAGACATGGACTGGAATATGGTGCAGGAAAAGACGGTATACGTGTTTAGAGGCTGTCCGAGGAAATGGGTTGCTGTATGGGCTAAATGAAATGAGTACAGAGGCAACATCTGTGAACCCCCCATGATCAGGACTGTTGACGAGTTAATTGATTAATGTATAGAAGAATGTATGAACTGGACCTACTTTCATGATGCTTATTGAAACGTCAAACTATTTAATCCATGTGTCTTCCTGGAAATGTACTATTGCTAATGATAATATGCTAATACGTGCTTGTGCTGTGGTGATTATGATCTTTCTTTATTTTGAAAATAAAAATAATTTTAAAAAAAACCTAGTACGAACATCATACATAATGTCACTGCCCCTCCCTTCTTGTTGACATCTCCAGGAGTTCCTTCTCTCTCGTGGCTGAAGTGAAAGAAGGTTTTCACACATTATGCTCGTGTCTGTGGCATTTCCTTAAGCGCAGAGAGGAAAGCCTCATTGTTAATGCATTGTTTGGGCTCTGAGGGACAAGAATTCTTTGAACACCTTCCTGAACTCTCTATAGTGACTCTGCCATTCTTAATGAATACGAGATCTGCTTCAAAAAGTTGGAGTTGCACCACCTCCCCAAAGTGAGTACTGTCCTTGAACGATATCACTTCGGGAGAAGGATGCAAAGGCAGGATGAGGCAGTCAAACAGTACATGACTACCTTGCACAAATTGGCTTCCACGTGGAATTTTGGTGCAGCTTAGAGGAGCGGTTAAGATATCAGTTCATGTTGGGATGCGCCCTCGACAAAATGAGAGACGCCCTGTGGCAAATAGAAAAGCCATTGCTTCAAGAAGTGCTGACCATAGCCAAAAGTCACTAGCATTCAAGAGCGTGTGTTGATATTATACGCAAAGACAGTTCAGGTGAAAAAAGGAGAACATTGATGTCAAGGTGCTGGTGGATAGATTAGTTTAACCCAAATCGAGCACCACTTCAAAACCCTTTAACACCAAAAAATTTCATGTGAAGTGCTTCAGGTGTGGCAACCCTGGCCATATGGCCAACTTTAAAGACCACCCAGGCTGGAAGGCCATGTGCAAAACTTGTGAGAGAAAAGGTCACATCTCAAAGAGCTGCAGAACGGGCCACGGGCATAAAAATGTCAGGGAAGTTTATCTTTATGAAGAAGATTTGGAAGGAATCAATGTTCTCCCTGTCACAGGGAATGCTAGAGATGCCCTCAGGAGCTAGTTTTGATCAATGGTGCTCCAGTGAGCATGCTCTTCGACTTTGGGGCCAAGATAACTCTAGTCCCAAAAACATTTTATGAGCGTAATCTGCTGGGCAAAGTCACCCTGTTGAAGCCAGACATTAGACCAAAAGGTTACGGTGGGGTGACTATTGAGCTGCTGGGTTATTTCTGGGGCATGATTGACTTCAAAGGGAGAGTCATGCCTGGTAAAATCTATGTGTTGATGAAAGGGGATTCGATCATAAGTTGGTCCCATCAGCATGATCTACATATCTGCCTTGATCCCAATGAGATCTGTCTGCATAAAAGAATTACCACCGGTTGGGTTGTTAGTAATGCTAATTGAGACTGGATCAAGGAATTCCCTGAGGTCTTTGCTGGTGAGCTGGGTGTGTCTTAAAAACTATGTACATCGGATAAAGGTCAAATCTAACGCTGTTCCTAAAACAGCTAAGGTTAGGAATGCACCTCTGTTAGTAAGGGACTGCATAAAAGTTGAATTAGACAATCTCTTTGCCAAGTGCATCATTCAAGAAGTTGAAGCAACGGAGTGGGTCTCTCCTGTTGTTATGGCCCGCAAACCAATGGGGAAGCCAGGCTCTGTGTCGGCTAGAGGGAGCTCAACAAAGCAGTTATTGTTGATCATTACCCTTTACCCAACATAACTAAAATTCTGGATTCTCTTGAGGGGGAAAGGCATTTTTCATCCTTGGACTTGACCTCCGCCTATCACCAGGCTGGGCTTCAATCGCTCAATCAATCAATCAATCATAGCATTTATAAAGCGCACTACATACCCGTGAGGGTCTCAAGGCGCTGGGGGGGGGGGGGTGCTGCTACTGTTCGAAGAGCCAGGTCTTGAGGAGTCTCCTGAAGTTTAGAAGGTCTTCGGTCTGCTGTAGGCGGATGGGGAGGGTGTTGTAAATGTAAATGTACAGGAATTTATATAGCGCAAATCACCAAGCGGTTTCTAAGCGCTTGCTTAGGGAACCCGTCCTGGTATTCCCCTGTGAGATAACCCCGGCAGGGTATCCGCAAGGTGAAAGCCAGGCATCCCGCCGTGAGGGGCCGTTGTGGAGATTAAGCAAGCTATTGCCCAGAGTCGCAGAGTGTGAACCCGTGAATCGAGTAGGCACCGGAGCGAGAATTGTCGAGTCCATGGACATTTTAGGACTCAACACCCCGCCGAGCCGGGAATTGAACCCTGGTCCCGGGCTGACCTCTGCTTCCAGGTCTGCCTCCTCTAACCAGTGAGCCACACTTCTCCACACTTCCACATCTTGGCGGCGAAGTGGGGGAATGATCTCCCGCCGGCGGTCATTCTTCGAATGCAGGGGACAGTAGCGAGGGCGTGGTCTGCGGAACAGAGCTGGCGGGCGGGATTAATAAATCCACATTTGTAAAGCGCACAATCACCCGCAAGGGATTGTAGAGGCTGAGTCGCCTGTTGAGGTACGCTGGTCCGGTGTTATGGAGTGACTTGTGTGCATGGGTGAGGAGCTTGAAGGGTATCCTCTTGTTGATGGGGAGCCAGTGAAGGTCTTTCAGGTGGGGTGTGATGTGGCTGCGGCGGGAGATGTCAAGGATCAGGCATGCTGAGGCATTCTGGATGCATTGGAGTCATTTCAGGAGTTTGGCTGGGGCTCCTGCGTAGAGTGCATTGCCGTAGTCCAGTCTGCTGCTGTTGAGGGCCTGGGTGACCGTCCTTCTAGTTTCAGTGGGGATCCACTTTAAGATCCTGCGAAGCATGCGCAGAGCGTTGAAGCAGGAAGAGGAGACGGCGTTGACCTGCTTTGTCACGGAGAGTGTGGAGTCGAGGATGACCCCTAGGTTTTGTACGTGGTTGGTGGGTGTAGGGGGTGCTCCTTCTGCCATCGGCCACCAGGAGTCGTTCCAGGCTGAGGGGGTGGAGCCGAGGATGAGGACTTCCATCTTGTTCGAGTTCAGCTTCAGTCGGCTGTTCTTCATCTAGTCGGCGATGGCCTTCATTCCTTCGTGGTAGTTGGTTTTGGCGGTGTGGGGGTCCTTGGTGAGCGAGATGATCAGCTGGGTGTCATCGGCATAGGAGCAGATGTTTAGGTCGTGCTGTTAGGCGACGTGGGCGAGTGATGCCATGTAGACGTTGAACAACGTTGGGCTGAGAGATGAGCCTTGGGGTACGCTGCAGATGATCTCGGTGGATTCGCAGCGGAGAGGCTGACGCTCTGGGATCTCCCGGAGAGGAAGGAGGTGGTCCAGTCCAGCCCCTTCTCTTGGATTCCGACATTGTAGAGGCGTGTGTAGGAGAGTAGGGTCTGCTATCCTATGGTCACCCCAAATTTTTGCTTTTTGCTTCACTGGTTTATGACTTAATGTGGCTGTGGGCCTGCTAATCAGACCCACAGCCTGCTGTTCTCTCTCTAAATTGTTACCCATGTACTTTAGGTGCATAACGAAATTGGAACTGGTTCACCTTATTGGCCCCTGTAACAGTGTACCCAGGTACCCAGGGCATAGGTGCTTCCAAGGCCTACCAGGGGCTGCAGCATGTATTGTGCCACCCCTGGCCTGGCCTCCATATTTGACACAACTGGCTGATCACTCAGCTGGGGTAAGTCGGTGTAACCACCCCTTACTTAGGTGTAGTATGCCTATACCTAAACAAAAATGGACACATATGTTCCTATCAGCCACTCCTATGGAAGGCCTCATCAATCCTGGAGGCAGAGTGCTTGGAAATATGTGAGATGGTGCTCTGGCATGAGCTGAGCCTGTCTGCAGCTTTCGGAACCATGTCCTTTAGCTGTTCCATGATATTGCCATACCATATACTCTTAAGTGCATTATGAACCTCGCGGTTAAATGCTATCTTAGGTTTGGCTTTATCAAAACATGTCGAGTAAGGTGTCATACGAATTGGAATACTACCCCCTCGCCAGTTCTGGCGACGGGGGTAGCATTCCACCCTTCTAGAGGGATACGACATGTACCTAGCCTGAACCCCGGTTAAAGTTAAACAGAGCCTTAGCATCACAAAATGGATGCTGCCACCACAGACACAAGTCTGACCTCCTGCTGCTGGGAGTCCTTCCAGCGAGGGCAGCTTGGACAAAGGGTTTCCTGCCTGGGGAGGTGCTAGCACCACCCCAGACAGGATTTTGTGTATTGGGTAGGACAGGGCTGAATAGAATCAGACATGCCTGGGGCACACAAGGTGTCCCTGTGCATAGGCCAGTTCAAACCGGTGCTGGGGCTTTCCAGACCCAGTCCTGGCGCGAAACTGGACAAAGGAAAGGGGGTGTAACCACCCCCCTTCCTGGTTCCACCCAGAGGAGGGACCTAGTAGGTGATCCGGCCCCCCAGATTCGAATAAGAGTGGGAGCTGTGTCCTGAGACTTCAGATCATCCTGAATCAACTTGAAATACAGAAGAAGACTGGACTTCGACATTCTGCTGCACAGAAGACGGAAGAGAATCTCCCTTGTGGCCAAGGAGTGACCACCCTGTTCACACAGGCACCATCCAGCAACTCGACGTCTGCTTTGCCGCCGCCTCCCGCCAGAGCCCGAGCCCAGAGCCTGACAAGACCCAGACTCCCAGACTTCTCACCGCCCGATCCACAGTCCCTACAAAGAAGGGACCCGTGGAGGCACCGAGCGACGTGGGACCGGACCTCTTGGAAGACCCCCGAAACGCTGACTGCGCAGCATCAGAGGCACCCTCGACCCTGGGCTTTGGGGTGAGAAGCCCCAACCTCGAGCAGCCCTTGCACCGAAGATCAGCCCCCCAGCATCTCCACGATCTGCGTGGGGCCCTTTTGCATCGTGCCACTCGACGCGCCTAACCGTCCACTTGCCACGCGGCTAGTGGCCATCTTGGCGACGAAACCTACAACTTTCACTGCAGGTCTGGTTGCTCCAGACTTGCCCTTGCTCCTGTAAAAAGGAGCCCCTGCTCTGACCTTGCTGGTCCGAGTAACAAGCCTTTTTTGATTCCTGCGTGGCTTGCATTAGCCAAGGCCTGTTTGCTTCTATCAAGTTGCCAACACCGCCAACAGCGAGAAGCCTGCGCGGGACAGCTCGTGACCGACTCCTGGACGTCTTCGACCCCTCGTGTCCACGTGGCTGCAGAGAGAAGCTACACCTCGACGCCTGTTTGCACCCGACATCGCCTGGTTCCAATCTGGTTCCACGGTAGTCACTGGCTAGTGACTTTGAACATTGTCCCCTCTGCTTTCAGGTCTTCACCTCTTCAGATCCACCCTCGGATCCACCGGAACTCTTCACATCGAGCCGCCTGCAGCATCTTCAGCTCCAAGCACCATCGACCTGCGTGACGAAACCCGACACTACTTCGACCCTATGCACCAGCTTCCTGTGGGTGAGGTAACTCAGCTCCGCCGGTGTTCACACACTGGTACACACCTCTAGTGTCTGTGTCTGAAGTTTCATCCTTCTAGGTCACTCGGAAGGTTCCTTTCTAACTAACTTTGTACTTTTTACGCACCATAGACTTTGCATTGGTGAGTGCGTGCACTTTAAACACTGCACCCGAGTCCCGCGGGCCTTTCCCGACTTCTTCGCTGTTAGTCCCGAACAGCTCCAGCGATTCCCCAGGCCCTAGGCCTATTTCCTGTCCAAGTGGCATCTCTTATACCACTTTCTTAGTATATGGTTTAGGTGGCCCCTAGGGCTCATCCATAATTGTGCAACTTTTGTGTATTTTAACTGTGTTTTGTTTTAACGCATTTGCTTCTGTGCTCATAAAGAGTATCAGGGATATTTGTAATAATAAATCCATATATATTTTCAATATATATCTGTGTGGTGTCCTTTCATTTGGTATTCAAGGGATTGTGTATGGTAAAACAGCTTGCTTCACATGCCTTTACAGAGTTTAGCCTAAGACTGCTTAGTCCATGCTACCCCTAGGATAGCTTGTCTATAAGGTTGACTTTACAACCTGCACCATAAGGGTTGCTTGGCATGGTACAAGGTGATCACTAGAACTAGTGAGCATCATATACCAGGCCAACTTCTCACATTGGTGAGCAGCGGATTGGGATTTGAGCTTGCTGTTGTTTTACCATTACAATCTTTGAAAATATCATTTGAAAGATCATACAGGTACCTGATAGGTACACTAAAACAAGACTAGATATACTTAAGTTCTACTGAACTTAGTTGTTGTAGAGGATAGGGAGTAGCACACCCTGACTACAACTACTAGATAGGTTTTGTAGGAAAACACAAGTGTAGGTAGATTGCAACACATCCACCACACTAGAGCAATGTCTGGAGCAGAGGGATCCACTGGACCAACCCCTGTTGAGAGTGACCCTCCAAGGGCACCATCCAAATTTGCTACCTTTCCATTTAAGGAACTGAGGCAACTGTGTTCCATGAGAGGAATCAAAACAGGTCCTTCTCCTACAGCAGGACACCTCAGAGAGCTGTTAGACCAGTCTGAAGCTCTAAGGAACTCCAAACCAGGCCCCTCAGGGACTGGAGATGGAGGATCTCCCACTGAAGATGATAACCCTGATGCCCCTGCCCCTGTCATCCAGTTAGATGAGGAAAACCAGACCACTGGGAATACTCAGCCTGAGGAAGAAGAAGAGGGGGAGGAGGTAGACGAAAGTGAGTCTGATGATGATAGAGATAGCCAGGTGTTAGTCAGCAGGCGTAACCAGGCTAACCTAAGCTTATTTGGGACTGAAGGTGGGTCCAACCCATTCAGACCCCCAAATGGACTTAACCAGGAGCATAGGAGGAGGAGGAATCACTCAGGTGAATCCAATACTTCCCATGTTTCTAAAGGTTCTCATGGCAACTCCAGAAGGGAGTTGACTAGCCCTCAGAGAAGGGAACATGAGGCCAAAATGAGAGAGGCTGAACTTAGGATCCAGAGACAAGAATTAGAAGTTGCCCTGGCCAAAGAGAAACTTGCTAGAGCAAGGCAGCCTAGAGAGAGTGGATCAGATTCCACTGGTGGCAGCACAATCCCTAAGGATTAAGACAGGTCCTATGACAATAGACACCTGAGTAAGATTGTGCCCCCCTACAAAGTTGGGGATGATATCCACAAGTGGATGACTGCACTTGAGAGAGCTTGCAAAGAACAGCAGGTCCCTCAGGAGCAGTGGGCAGCAATCTTGTGGCTCTCCTTTGAAGGTAGAGGCCGAGACAGACTCCTCACAGTTAGTGATGGGGATTCTAGAAACTACCTGGTCCTGAAGAGTGCTCTGATTGATGGGTTAGGCTTAACCACTGAACAGTACAGGTTAATGTTCAGAGATACCCAGAAGACACAGACTCAGGACTGGTCTGAATTTGTTGAATGTGCCACTAAGGCTCTGGAGGGCTGGTTGCTGGGAAGTAAGGTTACAGACTATGAAGGATTGTGCAATTTGCTTATGAGAGAACAGATTTTAAATAACTGTCAGAACCAGCAGTTGCATCAACATTTGGTTGACTCAGATCTAACCTCTCCCCAAGAATTGGGAAAGAGGGCAGACAAATGGGTTAGAACCAGAGTTAAGCAAAAGAACCAGAACCAGGGTGGTGACCAAAAGAAAACAGACCAGAAGGGTGGGGAGCAGAAAGCTAAAGACCAGAAGTCTTCAACAGGGCCCCAAACTAATACTGAGGGTGGGTCCCAAACTTCCAAGAAGAAGAAGAAAGAAGGTCAAAGAAAACCCTGGTGTAGCTTTTGCAAAAACACCACTCACTGGACAAGTGATTGTAAAAAGGGTGGAGCCCCCAACACTGCAGCCCCTAAGGCACCTGCACCCACTAGTACAGTTAGCAGTGTTGGTCCACAGACTAAGGGGGTAGTGGGTATCACCTTGGGAACTGATGGAGATTCTGACCTAGTCAGAGTCCCCACACAGGCTGTTCTGATTTGTGATGGGGAGATTGATTTTTCCCCTACTGTCAGTCTCAATAATTTGGGCAAGTACAGACAGACACCTTTAATTAATGAAAAAGTGGCTCAAGCATACAGGGACACATGTGCCAGTGTCACTATGGTGACGCCTAGCTTTGTGTACCCTGGACAATACATACCAGGTGATAATTACCTGGTGACCAATGCCAGCAATGTCACTACTACACATAGTGTGGCAATTGTTAACTTTTCCTGGGGAGGGGTAACTGGCCCAAAAAGAGTTGTGGTTAGTGCTGATCTCCCAGTAGAATGTTTGTTGGGCAATGACCTGGAGAGCTCTCTATGGTCAGAAGTTGAGTACAGGACTCATGCAGAGATGTTAGGGATATCATCACATGTCCTTGCTGTGACCAGGTCACAGGCCAAAAAGTGCCTCTCTGAACCTCAGGTCTTGGATCCTGGAACAATGGACCAAGTACCTTTCAAGACAAGGAACAGGAGGGCAAAGGCTGTGCCTTCCCAAATGCCTACAAGTGAGGATCAGCCTTCACAGGAAGATGATTCTGAGACCCCTGAAGGAACTGTCCCTATAGAGCTTGAACCTGATCAGGTTGAGTTTCTGGGGACAGGAGGACCTTCTAGGGCAGACTTGGGGCAGGCTCAGTTATCCTGTCCTTCTCTTGAACCCCTCAGACAGCAGGCTGCTGCTGAGGCTGCTGGGAATGCTCAAGGTAACAAATAAGGTTTATTGGGATGATGGGCTCCTTTATTCAGAGGGTAGAGACCCCACGCCTGGTACAACCAGGAGGTTGGTCATACCTCTTCAATTTAGGGGCTTCCTTCTCACCTTGGCACACGATATTCCCTTAGCAGGACACCTAGGCCAGAACAAAACATGGGACATACTTGTCTGTCCCTTTCACTGGCCTCACATGTCAGAAGATACAAAGGAGTTTTGTCGCTCCTGTGTAACCTGCCAAGCAAGTGGCACAGCAGGTGGTTCCACAAAGGCCCCCCTTATACCATTACCTGTGGTGGGGGTGCCCTTTGAAAGAGTGGGGATTGACATTGTTGGACCAATGGATCCCCCTACAGCATCTGGGCACAGATTCATACTGGTGGTGGTGGACCATGCCACCAGGTACCCAGAGGCAATTCCACTTAGGACCACAACAGCTCCTGTTGTGGCCAGGGCCTTACTTGGAGTTTTCTCCAGAGTGGGGTTTCCTAAGGAGGTAGTATCCGATAGAGGTGCCAACTTCATGTCAGGATACTTGACAGCTATGTGGAAGGAATGTGGTGTTAACTATAAGTTCACCACTCCCTATCATCCACAATGCAATGGGCTTGTTGAAAGATTCAACAAGACCCTCAAGGGCATGATCAAAGGATTACCTGAGAAGCTCAGGCGAAGATGGGATATCCTTCTGCCCTGCCTTCTGTTTGCTTACAGAGAGGTCCCACAAAAAGGTGTTGGCTTCAGCCCCTTTGAATTGTTGTTTTGACATCCTGTAAGAGGACCCCTACGTCTGGTGAGGGAAGGATGGGAGTTACCTCTCAAAAAGCCAAAGCAAGACATAGTGGACTATGTACTTGGTCTCCGCTCCAGGATGGCTGAGTATATGGAGAAGGCATCCAAAAACCTTGAGGCTAGCCAGGCCTTACAGAAAGCTTGGCATGACCAAAAGGCTGTCCTGACTGAGTACCAGCCTGGACAGAAGGTATGGGTGTTGGAGCCAGTGGCCCCAGCAGCACTCCAAGACAGATGGTCTGGACCCCATACAATCATTGAGAAAAAGGGAGAGGTTACCTACTTGGTGGACCTTGGAACTCCCAGGAGCCCCCACAGGGTGCTCCATGTTAACAGGCTGAAAGCATATGTTGACAGGGCAGACATGGGCTTGCTCATGGCTACAGATGAGGGGCAGGAGGAAGAGAGTGACCCTCTCCCAGACCTGCTGACTCAGAACCCTGAGGATGGCTCAGTTGATGGTGTGGCCTTAGATGGCAGCCTCACTGAACATCAGCAACATGACTGTAGACAGGTTTTGCAGTCATATCGACATATGTTCTCCCTGACACCCAGTCAGACTAACTGGTGTACCCATGTGGTGGACACTGGTGATAGTCTTCCTGTAAAGAACAAAATTTACAGGCAGCCTGACCATGTCAGAGACTGTATCAAGGCTGAGGTGCAAAAGATGCTGGAGTTAGGTGTCATTGAGCCTTCAGAGAGCCCCTGGGCTAGCCCAGTGGTTCTGGTCCCCAAACCTCACACCAAAGATGGAAAGAGAGAGATGAGGTTCTGTGTGGATTACAGAGGACTCAATGCTGTCACCAGGACAGATGCACACCCAATTCCAAGGGCAGATGAGCTCATAGACAAATTGGCTTCTGCCAAGTATTTGAGCACATTTGACTTGACAGCTGGCTACTGGCAAATCAGGTTAGCTGAGGAGTCTAAAGCCAAAACAGCATTTTCTACCCCCAGTGGGCATTACCAGTTTGTAGTGATGCCCTTTGGTTTGAAAAATGCACCTGCCACCTTCCAAAGGTTGGTGAATCAAGTCCTTACTGGGTTGGATGACTTTTGTGCAGCATATCTGGATGATATTGCTGTCTTTAGCTCCACCTGGGAGGATCACCTGATCCACCTGAAGGAAGTGCTAGAGGCTCTGCAAAAGGCAGGCCTCACTATCAAGGCAACCAAGTGCCAGATAGGGCAGAGTAAGGTTGTGTACTTGGGCCACCTTGTGGGTGGAGGCCAAGTTCAACCACTGGAGAGTAAAATTCAGACCATAAAGGACTGGACTCCTCCAACTACCCAGACTCAGGTCAGAGCTTTCTTGGGCCTGACTGGGTACTACAGGAAGTTTGTTAAGAACTATGGGTCCATTGTGTCTCCTCTTAATGATCTGACATCCAAGAAGATGCCCAAAAAGGTTCAGTGGACAGAATACTGTCAAAAGGCATTTGATGACCTGAAGAAGGCCATGTGCTCTGCACCTATCCTGAAGAGTCCGGACTACTCAAGAGAGTTTATTGTCCAAACAGATGCTTCTGAGTTGGGAGTGGGAGCTGTGCTTTCACAACTTAATGTAGATGGTCAAGACCAGCCCATTGCTTTCATTAGCAGAAGGCTGACCCCCAGAGAGAAACGTTGGTCAGCCATTGAGAGGGAGGCCTTTGCTGTGGTGTGGGCCCTGAAGAAGTTGAGACCATACTTGTTTGGCACTCACTTCAAGATTCAGACCGACCATAAGCCCCACTTATGGCTTAATCAGATGAAGGGTGAAAACCCCAAACTGCTCAGGTGGTCCATTTCCCTACAGGGGATGGACTTTACAGTGGAGCACCGCCCAGGGACTGACCATGGTAATGCAGATGGTCTCTCCAGGTACTTCCACTTAGAACATGAAGACACAACTGGTCAAGGTTAGTCTAATGTCCCTGCGTTTGGGGGGGGGGGGTTGTGTAGGAGAGTAGGGTCTGCTATCCTATGGTCACCTCAAATTTTTGCTTTTTGCTTCACTGGTTTATGACTTAATGTGGCTGTGGGCCTGCTAATCAGACCCACAGCCTGCTGTTCTCTCTCTAAATTGTTACCCATGTACTTTAGGTGCATAACGAAATTGGAACTGGTTCACCTTATTGGCCCCTGTAACAGTGTACCCAGGTACCCAGGGCATAGGTGCTTCCAAGGCCTACCAGGGGCTGCAGCATGTATTGTGCCACCCCTGGCCTGGCCTCCATATTTGACACAACTGGCTGATCACTCAGCTGGGGTAAGTCGGTGTAACCACCCCTTACTTAGGTGTAGTATGCCTATACCTAACCTAAAATGGACACATATGTTCCTATCAGCCACTCCTATGGAAGGCCTCATCAATCCTGGAGGCAGAGTGCTTGGAAATATGTGAGATGGTGCTCTGGCATGAGCTGAGCCTGTCTGCAGCTTTCGGAACCATGTCCTTTAGCTGTTCCATGATATTGCCATACCATATACTCTTAAGTGCATTATGAACCTCGCGGTTAAATGCTATCTTAGGTTTGGCTTTATCAAAACATGTCGAGTAAGGTGTCATACGAATTGGAATACTACCCCCTCGCCAGTTCTGGCGACGGGGGTAGCATTCCACCCTTCTAGAGGGATACGACATGTACCTAGCCTGAACCCCGGTTAAAGTTAAACAGAGCCTTAGCATCACAAAATGGATGCTGCCACCACAGACACAAGTCTGACCTCCTGCTGCTGGGAGTCCTTCCAGTGACGGCAGCTTGGACAAAGGGTTTCCTGCCTGGGGAGGTGCTAGCACCACCCCAGACAGGATTTTGTGTATTGGGTAGGACAGGGCTGAATAGAATCAGACATGCCTGGGGCACACAAGGTGTCCCTGTGCATAGGCCAGTTCAAACCGGTGCTGGGGCTTTCCAGCCCCAGTCCTGGCGTGAAACTGGACAAAGGAAAGGGGGTGTAACCACCCCCCTTCCTGGTTCCACCCAGAGGAGGGACCTAGTAGGTGATCCGGCCCCCCAGATTCGAATAAGAGTGGGAGCTGTGTCCTGAGACTTCAGATCATCCTGAATCAACTTGAAATACAGAAGAAGACTGGACTTCGACATTCTGCTGCACAGAAGACGGAAGAGAATCTCCCTTGTGGCCAAGGAGTGACCACCCTGTTCACACAGGCACCATCCAGCAACTCGACGTCTGCTTTGCCGCCGCCTCCCGCCGGAGCCCGAGCCCAGAGCCTGACAAGACCCAGACTGCCAGACCTCTCACTGCCCGATCCACAGTCCCTACAAAGAAGGGACCCGTGGAGGCACCGAGCGACGTGGGACCGGACCTCTTGGAAGACCCCCGAAACGCTGACTGCGCAGCATCAGAAGCACCCTCGACGCTGTGCTTTGGGGTTTGAGAAGCCCCAACCTCGAGCAGACCTTGCACCGAAGATCAGCCCCCCAGCATCTCCACGATCTGCGTGGGGCCCTTTTGCATCGTGCCACTCGACGCGCCTAACCGTCCACTTGCCACGCGGCTAGTGGCCATCTTGGCGACGAAACCTACAACTTTTACTGCAGGTCTGGTTGCTCCAGACTTGCCCTTGCTCCTGTAAAAAGGAGCCCCTGCTCTGACCTTGCTGGTCCGAGTAACAAGCCTTTTTAGATTCCTGCGTGGCTTGCATTAGCCAAGGCCTGTTTGCTTCTATCAAGTTGCCGACACTGCCAACAGCGAGAAGCCTGCAAGGGACAGCTCGTGACCGACTCCTGGACGTCTTCGACCCCTCGTGTCCACGTGGCTGCAGAGAGAAGCTACACCTCGACGCCTGTTTGCACCCGACATCGCCTGGTTCCAATCTGGTTCCACGGTAGTCACTGGCTAGTGACTTTGAACATTGTCCCCTCTGCTTTCAGGTCTTCACCTCTTCAGATCCACCCTCGGATCCACCGGAACTCTTCACATCGAGCCGCCTGCAGCATCTTCAGCTCCAAGCACCATCGACCTGCGTGACGAAACCCGACACTACTTCGACCCTATGCACCCGCTTCCTGTGGGTGAGGTAACTCAGCTCCGCCAGTGTTCCCACACTGGTACACACCTCTAGTGTCTGTGTCTGAAGTTTCATCCTTCTAGGTCACTCGGAAGGTTCCTTTCTAACTAACTTTGTACTTTTTACGCACCATAGACTTTGCATTGGTGAGTGCGTGCACTTTAAACACTGCACCCGAGTCCCGCGGGCCTTTCCCGACTTCTTCACTGTTAGTCCCGAACAGCTCCAGCGATTCCCCAGGCCCTAGGCCTATTTCCTGTCCAAGTGGCATCTCTTATACCACTTTCTTAGTATATGGTTTAGGTGGCCCCTAGGGCTCATCCATAATTGTGCAACTTTTGTGTATTTTAACTGTGTTTTGTTTTAACGCATTTGCTTCTGTGCTCATAAAGAGTATCAGGGATATTTGTAATAATAAATCCATATATATTTTCAATATATATCTGTGTGGTGTCCTTTCATTTGGTATTCAAGGGATTGTGTATGGTAAAACAGCTTGCTTCACATGCCTTTACAGAGTTTAGCCTAAGACTGCTTAGTCCATGCTACCCCTAGGATAGCTTGTCTATAAGGTTGACTTTACAACCTGCACCATAAGGGTTGCTTGGCATGGTACAAGGTGATCACTAGAACTAGTGAGCATCATATACCAGGCCAACTTCTCACAGCGTGCTCTTAGTGTGCGGTAGCAGACTGTGTCGAAAGCGGCTGACTGGTCCAGGAGGATGAGGGCCGCGGTTTCTCAGTTGTCGAGCATGTTCCTGATGTCGTCGGTGGCGGTGATGAGGGCAGTTTCGGTGCTGTGGTTGCTGCAGAACCCTGACGGGGATGGGTCCAGGATGTTGTTCTCTTCAAGGAAGCTGGTCAGTTGTATGTTGACAGCCTTTTCTACAACCTTCTCCGGGAACTGGAGCAGGAAGATGGGCCGGACGTTCTTGAGGTCCTTGGGGGTCCGCCTTGGGTTTCTTTAGTAAGGCGTTGATCTCTGCGTGCTTCCAGCTCTCAGGGAAGGTCGCTGTCTCGAAGGAGATGTTGATGGTTTTCCAAAGGTGGATTGCAATGGTGCTGCTGGCTTTGTTGTAGATGTGGTGTGGACAGGGGTCTTCCGGGGATCCGGAGTGGACGGTGTTCATGATCTTGATGGTGTCATTGTTGTTGATGTTGTCTAGGCGCGCAGGCGGTTGATACGGGTGGTGGTCATGGGAGCGGGGTGTGGGCTGTTGCCGGGGTGGTGATGGCGTCGAAGATGTCGTGGATGTCTTAATTCCTCTTCAGAACAACCAGAACATTCACTCCTCTTCCCAGTACCGTACCTCCTGTGTAACACCCTTTGGTACCTTTAGATTTCTAAGAATGCCTTTTGGTCTGACTTCTGCAGCCTCAGTTTTTTCAGAGGGCGATGGAGGACATTCTTGGAGGCCTTCAGGGTGACAAGGTGTACCCAGATGATGTGTTCATCTTTGGTGTGGATCTTGAGGAACATAATGGGAGGCTGAGGTCAGTATTGAAGAAGTTATGTGATGCTGACCTCACCCTTAGGGCTGACCAGTGCAAATTTGATGTCAAAGGATTAAAGTACCTAGGGCATTTTGCGTCCGCTGCAGGCATCAAACCCAAAGACTCATTGGTAAACACCCTTTGTAATTTGCGCACCCCTTTGAACAAAGAAGAGTTGATAAAGTTTCTGGGCATGGCTGAATTTTATCAGAAATTTGTTTTGAACTTTGCAGGGAAAACCTCTTGTTTGAGGTCTCTCCTCCATTTGTTTTGTCCAGGGGCTGTGAGGAAGAGTTTGAGTGCATTAAGAAACATCTGAATGAAACACCTTGTCTAGGATGTTTTGACCCCACAAAGGTATCTTATCTAATGACTGATGCCATCTCAAAAGAGTTAGGTAGTTCTTTTGAAGAAGGTTAATATGGAGGATAAAATGATTGATTTAGTCTCTAGGCCTTTGAGGGGTGCTGAATGCAACTATTCTGTTGTGAAAAAAGAAGTGCTGGGAGTTTTCTGGGTGGTGCACAAGCTGAGAAAGGTTTTGTGGGGGAAAAGGTTCAGAATTCTTACTGACCACAAACCTCTTAAAGAGGTCTTCTCCAAGAAAGGCATTGACTTTGTCTCCTGTGGGATACGGAAGTGGGTTGTAGCTCCACAGTTCTGGCAGACTGTCTGTCAAGACTCGTGGTGTGGAGTGTGAAACGACAGATGATGTTGAGAGGTTTGGAGGTGAATTACTGGAGGAAGAAATTAATGTGTGTGTGATTATTGAAGGGTTGATTTCCGAGAGAGAGTGGAGGGAACATCACATGATCGATTTAGACTTGTAGAAAGTCCTAACCATGTTCATAGGTGGCTTTTGGCATGTTAGCGAAGATCTGGCGGTGGTGGATGGTCTCTTCATGCGTGGTCGGACTCGTAAGTTGGTTGCACTCCTTGCACTTAGACATAAACTAGTAAAGAGTGCTCACGCCTCACACATGGCCATTGCCAAGACAAAGGAAAGGATCAGGGAAGCATATTGGTGGGCTGCCAAGGATGTACATGTAGAGAGGTTGGTGCGTGAATGTGCTGAATGTGCGTATTGAAGTCCAGGACGCAACCCATGGTTTTTAGGGAACAGGCTACTGGTCCTGTTAGTTTTAAAATCCCCATTTGCGTAATGCTTCCTTTCACATGACGTCATAAGTATGTTAGGTTAGCATTGTGTGGCTAAACAGATACAATTCACATTTCATGTTGTACAACCCACTGAGCTATCTGAGTAATGAGTAGGCCCCTATGTATACTTGTGACTCCATTAGCTTTTGCAGTTCCTATTAGGTTGCTTTAACTAGGCCCGAAGTAGGCCGCAAAATGTTCAGGTTGCTTTCCTCAGCAGAATACTGCATTTCGTTATTATTTTCTGCCTGCCTTTCCAAGGCCGCTTTCTGATGTACTGATGAATAAGCCATTCTGTGTGTAATGTTTATCTGTAGGGAGGTTTCTGCTCCCACGTTAAGGAGATGCTGAGACTCAGCACCATGGCCTTGAAGCCCTGATAGTGTGCCCATCTGGCGAGGTGTTAGCCTACTGTGCCCGCATTGTTCCCTGTTCAGCCTGAGCTGTTAGTTTTCCATTGTGGGCGTGGATGGGGGTTTCTTGGATGGATAATTGTGCATTACTGACCGTTAGGGGTCAGTCCCTCTGCGAACACCACATGGATCAGACTGGGCTCGCTCTGCAGAGATATGTTAATAAAGTATGTTTGTATTCTCCACTGTCTGACCGACTCTTCATTTGGGAAGGGATAGTAGGTGGTTGTGTATATAACCCGTGGGGCCCTTAGTGGCCCTGTCCTTCAGTTGGTGGCCGAACAGGGACCCCACAAATTTGTGGCCCCCTCACCCATCGGCTGGTGGCACGGGCCAGGGTGGTGTCTGGTCGGTTGGGCGGATTGTGGCCCCACATCTGAAGACCGAGCTTGGTTCTCGCAGCTGCCCCGCCCTTCAGATCGGGCGGATCCGTGGCTAGTGGTCACCAGCTGGGATCCTGAGAGGGCGAACCCTGGATTTGACTGTTTAGTCCGGAGATTCGACAGTGGAGAATAATTTGCCTCACTCTGAGTGCACCAGGTGAGTGGTTTGGGTATTTGGTTCTTTGTCCTTTGGTTCTTTGGAAGTGGCACCACATTTAAATGACACTGGCCTGTGGGCAGTGCCTGGTAACGGTCTTCGGACCGTCTTGAACGACACCAGACGATGGGCTGAGTGCCTTGAACGGCAGTCTGTGGATGACCCAAAGGTGTGATGATAGTGTGCGAAAGTGATTTATTCTGGAATGGAGAGTTTATTTTTTAACGCCGTTTGTTTGCGTGGAAGTGTTTGTAACAGATCGCTCATTAGTAACAGAATTTTGCAGTGTCTTGGTGGGTCTGCGGACCCTTGAGGGACACAAAGTGCTTGTGAGTGGTCTACTGGTCCAATTGGTAATTGGCTTCTTGAAAAGGTCCGGGTCCATTTGCAGACAATCTGCCAGGCCAACTGGGAATTCAGTCCGCGCTTGAAAATATCTGGGTTAGAACCTGTGCTCTTGAACTAGGAATAGTCTTTGGATTGTGGAGTATGGTTTTTGAACAGTGTGGGTCTTTTTAAAGTGATAATGCCTTGTTTTAGTAAATGTATGTGTTTTGGGTGCCAATGCTGTTTTTCTAATGCCCGATTGGAAGAAAGCCAGCCTCCACCTCCCGAGGGTACCCCAAATTTTGACATATAGGTTAAGCATGGTATTGGCCCTAATATGTTTAGCACGCTGTGGCATAAGTATACGAGGGACAATGCCAACCTACAATGGCCACTTACTGCCTCTTTTGATGAACAACAATTGGTTTTACTTGCAAGATAAATTGTTTGCTAAGAAAAGCAGGCAGTCAATGTTTGATTCGGTAAGAGTGGAAGGAAGCAAAACAAAAATGTATGAGGACAGAAAAGGAGGAAAGGAAGTGACAGTCGCAAACAATTACGCAGAAAGCAGTGGCATAAGAGAGAGGGAAGATAAAGTAAGGAATAGAATGTGCCGACAGGAAGTTTCGATTGCAGACCGAAAAATGTTATGTTACTATGGAAGAAAAGGACAATTTTCTTGAAGAAGTATTGGATTCTTGTCCGCCACCCCTTATGCCCCTGAACGGATATATCCAATAGTCTAGACATCTTCGTCTGCAACCTCTGGGTCCGCCCCCTCTAGCTCCCCTGTACCTAGCTCTGTTGCGTCAGCTCCGAGTGCGCTCGCCCTCTCCCCGCCTTGTCACGCGGGAGTGGCGAGAGCGGTCGGTTCTCTTATTATGCATACTATCTTGTCTGATGATGCTGCCTCGGCCACTACTATCCCTTTCACCCCTGTAGTGATTTCACCTCATGCCATGGTACCTGTCTTCGCATCTGCTCTTTCTTCTTTGAATTTGACATCCCATACATTGCCGAATGTGGATACGCCTGTGCGTGGAAGGTTTGAGGGGGATTAGACAGCAGCACGTGATCGTATAGAGAAGGTGTTGGTGCGTTCTGCTGTGGGTACTGAAGAAAAGAAGATGGTGGTGAATCAAACGGCCCTGTGGGGTCGGAATACAATTTATACTGTGGAAGACGTGTGGAGTGTGATGAAAGATTATGAGCCATTTTTGCAGCAACATGCTCTTAAGCACATTGATAGCATTATGGGAACAATGTTACAGGGGTGTCGCACCACAAGCTATTTATGACATACGGGACAGGGTGTATGCTACTGCTATGGCCCCAGGTGAAGTTTGAAGTAATGTGAGGATATTAGTAAGTTATTGAGAACGTTTGCCTCCAAAGGTTCCAACAGAAGGGACGCTGCACCCTATGAGGGAAGTTCATCCCATATCATCCCAAAGTACCCGAGCTGAGTGATTCCACGAACACGGCAATTAGACAGCGGGTGGACGCTTGAATTCAATAACAATGGATATATACTCCTTCGAAGAGGAATGAGGTCCTATCCTTAAAGAGCCAGTTGCCTGATTCTAGCTTCCTCCACAATAATGACGTTAGCTGACAGAGTTATTTTTTAGACTGTTGGTACTGGTAGATACCTGGCGACAGGTACATACGCAAGATCATGCGCTGGGACTGGGGGGGACATGCGATGAAATAAAGGTGTGGGACAAGGAGTGCAAGCCCGGTGACAAGTCAAAAACAGAGTTGATGGCATTGCGGGCAGGATTATAACGTATATGCACTCCCTTATCCCGCTGAGGAAGGTGGACTGGGATAAGTTGACTGCATGTCGTCAGAAAAAAGATGAGAGCATATAAGATTACTTTACTAGGTTTGAGGGGGTGTTTATGGATTTTAATGGGCAGGACCTGTCTTTAGAGGGTGGCGTTCGGTTGTTTGTTAACAGGTTCTTCACTAATTTACTTCCTGAAATTGTAACACGGTTGCAGGCCTCAGAGAGTACTTGGACGACAGCATCCCCATCTGTAATTTTGAGAATGGTCCAGTATTATGAACATAGGGGCATATTATCAAGGCAGGCGATAAAATTATCGCCGCTTTAGCGGCAGTTTTCTGCCGCTAAAGCTGCGATAATTTTATCACCTGTCTTGATAATATGCCCCATAGAGACAATGAGGATAAGGAGAAAGTGGAGAAAAAGACAAAGGATTTGAAGACAAGGGTGTTGCTGCAACAGATTGCGAGGTAGAGGTTAGGAGCTAATCCAGAGACCACCTCACTCAAACAGTCACAGGGCTGGTAGAGGTGGTGGTTCCGGCTCACCCGTTGGGTACACCCAGTGTGCGTACTGTAAAAAAGAGGGGCATTGGCGGACTGAGTGCCTGGAATTGTGGCAGAACAACGCAGCAGCGGGAGGCCGCGGGTTTCGAGGAAGAGAAGGAGGAGGAGGTGGAGGCCGGTAACAGATGCAGTCAGAGAATGCTTCAGGATATAGACAGAGTGGGAATTATTTTGATGCCACTCAGAGCAGATAGTACTATAATGAGGACTACGAAATGGATGAGGTGATGGGGCTGTCTCACAGCTAGGACACGGAATTATCAATTTATTCGTTCTAGTGATCTCTCACTCTCATTTTAATTGGAATCAATTTCCTATGTTTTGTCCCTTGTTTTGTAACTTGTGTGAATATGTTTTTAAATTATTTTTGCTTTTAACATTTACAAAAATAAAATGTACATGCTTTTTTATGACTGTTTCATGTTGATCATTATCTGCTCTTAAGTTCATTTGTTTGGGTGTAATTCAGTGATATTGAGTGGTGAACTGTGGTCTGCCTAAAAAAGTTCGCCCAAAGGGGAAACTTTACTGACATATTGTCTCACAGCTAGGACAGCCAACGACAGGGCAAGGGACCAGTTCCTGTGCCTGTCGATCAGTGCGGACCTTATATCACGGCTGATTTGCAGGGCGTCATGGAAAAATTTTGATTGATACAGGAGCTATGAATAGTTCTGTTTCCCGTACACTGGTCTCTGTCTGGGCAAAATAATGTTTCAGTTGGATTTTCAGGTGTGCCCGTTGTCACCCCCATTTCTAAACCGCTTGCTTTGACTGTCGGTCCTTTTACTCTTGACTCACCATTTTTATTGACAATAAATGGTGGTGAAAATTTAATGGGACTGGATCTGTTGAAAAGGTTGCACGCAGCAATATCTTGATCTCCAGATGGCGTCTTTATGACAGTTGGGCCTAGATGGCCCCTACAAAACAATGTCTTTTACAAGGTGCCCCTCCCAATAGAATTTGACGGTGTCCCACATACGCTGTGGGCCACAGGAGACACAGATGTGGGGCTGCTCCAGTTCCCACCAGTGTCTATCAGTATGAAGGATAATGTTAAACTGCTCCGTATTCCCCAGTATAAGATTTCCCAAGCAGGAGAAAGGCCCTATTGCAGATTATACAGTATTTGATTAAGACTGGAGTAGTGGAAGAGACAGTGTCTAATGTGTGCATTAGCCATATTCTTCCCATTCTTAAAAAGGCCCCTTCGGACTCTTCTGGTGTCCAATCAGATATGTACCGCTTTGTAATTGACCTGAGAGAGGTTAATAAAATTGTGATCCCTCAGTATCCTGTGGTTCCAACTGCAATATTGACAATGATTCCCCACTTGGCAAAATCATTTTCTGTTATCGGTTTAAAGAATTCTTTTTTCAGCATCCAAATACACCCAGACAGCAGGTCGCTTTTCAGCTTTGCTATAGCTGGTCGAAGTTTTAGATTATGTCGTGCTCAACAGGGCTATACAGAAATCCCTAGTATTTATAGTCAAGCCTTAAAAGCCCAAATGGATTCACTGGAATTTGCTTCTGGTAATGTTTTGATCCAGTATGTCGATGACCTCCTCGTAGCATCAGACACTGAGGAAGGCTGCAAAGAGGCCACGGTTAAATTATTGCACCATTTGGCATGCCACGGACACAAGGTGTCTCTTTCGAAATTTCAGTATTGTCGAAAGAAGGTCACCTACTTAGGTCACCTACTGTTGACAGAGGGTCGCAGACTAACAACTGAACGTATTGCTGCTATTAACAGTATGGCTGTTCCTAGGACCCAACGTGAGGTACGCACGTTTATAGGGATAACATCGTATTGTCGCCATTGAATCCCAAATTATTCCTTACTAACGAACCCCTTCTTTACCTGACCACTAAGGATGTGCATGAACCCCTGCCTTGGACACCTGAATGTCAGCATGCTTTTGAACAATTAAAAGTTGCGCTTTGCTCTGCTCCTGTGCTTGGCACCCCTGATTATCAAAAGCCCTTTGTGCTTTATGTGCATGAGACGGATGGTTGCGCGCTTTCTGTGTTAACACAGGGTTTTGGTGATAAGCAGAGACCCTGTACTTATTTCTCGGCCATGTTGGATAATGTTGCCAGAGCACTCCTGAGCTGCCTGAGAGCTACCGCGGCTGCTGCAGTTTTTATCAGACAATTGTCAGTGCTCGTTCTTGATACTGATCTCACAGTAATGGTACCTCATGCTGTGGATACACTTTTGAATAAGACAAAGACGCTGGACCTTACTAGTGCAAGTCTTACTGGATATTAATAGACTTTGTTTACATAGCATATTACCATCAAACGATGCGCTACTTTGAACCCTTGCGCCAGTTCAAGACTGCCAATTCCCCACGATAATCAAACTCTCCGAGTGGTCACTATTCGATGATGTCTCCTTTGCCTATTGTCTTGAGAGCATCAAATCTGGTTCTCCTTGTGATCCTTTACCGGCAACAATTCTTAAAACAGCTTGACCTGAACTCCCGTCGCGTGGTGATGAAACTCCTTTAATGCCTCGCTGACAGAACCATGTGTTCCACAGAAATGGAAACACGCGATGGTAGTCCCTCTGCTGAAAAAGGCCGGAGCGGATGCTTCAAACTTATCCAATTTTAGGCCCATTTCGTTGTTGCCTATTTATTCGAAAATTCTAGAAAGGCACATTAATTCACAACTATCTCTCTTGGTTGAGAGTTCGGGCTTTTTACATCCATCTCAATCTGGATTTAGAGCCCACCATTCCACAGAGACTACACTCTTGGGAGTTACTGAGAATTTACGGCACAGTATCGATCACGGGGAAACATCTGTACTTATCCTTTTGGATTTAAGTGCAGCGTTCGAAACCGTGTCCCATTCTTTTCACATCTCTCCAATCTCTGGGAGTTGAGGGTTCAACCCTGACTTGGATTGCTTCCTTTTTAAGTGAGCGCACCTTCCAGGTATTTTCGGCTAAAGCATCCTCAAAAATGTGTGCATCGGCGTATGGCGTTCCCCAGGGGTCTATTCTTAGCCCACTACTTTTTAACATCTATGTTAGACCCCTGGCCACTATTGTGGAGGAAGCCGGTTTGACTTTATTTTCTTACGCCGATGACACACAAATTATTTTCTCCCTTTCTGACAGGGAAGGTAATAATACTTCGGCTCTTAAGCAGGGCCTGTCCCAGGTGGCAAGGTGGATGCAGGAGAATTTCCTTAAGTTAAATGGAGATAAGACCGAGATTGTGATCCTGGGCAAGGATAAAGATCTCTGGGGCCCTCAACAGTGGCCCGAGAGTATGGGTTCTACCCCGCAGCCCGTGACCCAGGTTCGCAATCTCGGATTCTTAATTTATGAAAAGCTTACAATGCTACAACAGGCCGTTAAGGTGGCTTCTATCTGTTTTGCAACCTTAAGATGGCTTCAAAAAATTGTGTGGATGCTCCCTGGCTCTACACAAAGGACGGTAGTCCAGGCTTTGATAACATCTCGCCTGGACTACGGGAATGTCCTGTATCTTGGTGCCGATTTGACAACTTTGAACAAACTTCAGGTTGTTCAAAACGCGGCCGCATGGCTGTTACGCAATATTCCTCGGAAAACATCTTCCTCTCAAGCTCTTTGTGACCTGCACTGGCTGATAATAATGAACAGAATCAAATTCAAGGCCTTATGTTACATCTTCAAGATAAAACAGGGCTCTGCTCCGAGTTATCTACAGAATCTCATTCATGCTTACATACCAAGTCGCAGTCTGAGATCCTCAGGAAAAGGAGACTTCATTGTTCCTAGATTTAGGTTAGTGAAGATGGGCGGCCGCTCGTTTTCCCATCTGGCCACCAAATCCTGGAATGCCCTGCCTGTGAGGCTGAAGATGGAAACAGATCTTCTGCGGTTTCGCAAGGGCTTAAAAACGTGGCTTTTCCAGCAATAATTTTGAACAGTCTTCTGGAACAGCCACTTATTGATGCCTGGTAGTTATTTCTTCTCCAGTCTATCCCTTGGCGCCGGGAAACCCATTGCGGGTAGCCGTGCGCCTTATAAGTTTAAATAAATAAATAAATAACCCAGCCACGTTACTACCCCTCCCGTCGGAAGAAAAGGACAATGACTTCCATGATTGTTTGTTTCAGACTCAGGAGGAAACAAAGGGATGGGTAGACCTGACTGACGCTCCCTTATCTGAACCCCAAGGGGAACTGTATGTTGATGGCTCATTGTGGCGATTCCCTGGTAAGGCCCTCGCTGACACGGTGTTCACCGAAACAATCCGGACTGTTTTCACTGACTATTTTGAGCTCAACACGGGGTCAGTAGAGACTCACGCAACCTTGTGGGAGGGGTTTAAGGCCACTATCAGGGGGGTATGCATTGCTAAACATGTGGGAGTCCTGCGCTCTATTAGATCCACACTCACTCGCATCGAGAAAGATATCCGAATGTTGGAAGAGGACCAGCTCCGAAACCCCTCTGAGGCACACGAGACGCGCCGTCTTTCCCTACTGTTAGAGTTTCGGGAAGAGGCGGATAGGGAGCTACGCTTGCTAGCAACACAACACTCGGCGCGGCAATACGGGGAGGGAGACAGACCCGGGAGGCTACTTGCACACCTACTCCGCCCTCCGCGTCAAGCACAATACATAACGGGAATAACTGCCCCGGATGGAAACCTACTACACACCACCCCTGAAATCTGCCACACCTTCTTGTCCTACTATACTGACCTCTATTCTTCGTCCATTGCCACTGACCTACGTGATCAACGCTCTTACCTAGACGAAATTGCATTGGTCTTTTTGGAAAGACACATGCAGGAGTTTCTCGCCCATCCAATAACGGTCGACTCAGTAGTGGAAGCCATAGACGCCCTACGAGGCTCAGCTGCTCCTGGCTTAGATGGCTTCTCGGACGATTTTTACAAGGCATACAAGGAGGAACTGGTGCCAGAGCTGATAGAGGTCTATGCTGAGGCTTTAGAGAGGGGTGTCTTACCCCCCACGTTTAGGGAAGCGGTAATCATATTGCTCCCGAAGCCCGGAAAAGGCCCGACCCTCTGTGGCTCCTACAGGCCTCTTTCGCTATTGAACACAGACTATAAAATCTTGGCAAAAATAGCGGCCACGAGACTGGCCCTCTTAATGGAATTCATCATATCCCCCGCCCAATCTGGGTTCGTGCCACATCGATCCACCTCATTGAATCTGCGTACATTATTCGCAGTGATTCACCGGGTGGACCCCAGCACTCCGGCGGCCGCCGTGCTTTTAGACGCAGAAAAGGCGTTCGATTCCCTTGAATGGCCCTTTTTCCTATCAATTATGAGACGCATGGGTATGCCGGAGTGTTTTGTCTCCACGGTGGCGTTGCTATATACTAAACCTACGGCCCGAATACGCTTAAATGGCACCATCACAGAGGCGTTTTCCCTGTCCAGGGGCACGAGGCAGGGGTGTCCATTGTCCCCCTTGTTATTCATCTTAGCGATGGACCCACTGGTCCGTCACTTTCAGGAACACCACATCTTTCGGGGCCTGCAATTCCGCACAGGTCCTCTACTAGCGTCGCTATATGCGGATGATTTAATACTCTATGTCCGAGCACCTTCCATAAACCTGACACCGCTGCTAGCGGAAATTACGCGGTTTGGCACTTACTCTGGACTGCGCATGAACTGGCACAAATCCCTGATTTTCCCGCTGACCACCGCCACTACGCCTTGGGACTGCGAGTACCCACTGGAGTGGTGTTCGGATTCGGTGAAATACTTAGGTATACACGTCCATATCAACACTGTAGACATTATTCGGCTCAACTATGGAAGAGCACTAGATTTTCTGGAAGATAACATTGACAAATGGCTATGGTTGCCGCTATCTATGGTGGGACGTATTGCTATAGTGAAAATAGTGGTACTGCCCCGGTTTTTGTATTTATTTAACAACATACCAATACCCTTGACTAAGATTTTTTTCACACAGCTGCGAACGCTACTGCTACGGTTGATATGGGGAAACAAAACCCCTTGGGTCACATGGCACACTCTGACCCTGCCCTATGAGAAGGCGGCCTGGGGGTCCCTGATTTTTATCTATACTTTTTGGCAGCACAGTGTTCCTTCGCATATCCCTGGTTCCACCCAGATGCCCGCATACTGTACCTGAAACCAGAGGCGGACTTGGTACTACCACACTCCTTAGCTACACTGCTCCCGAAGAGATTCCCTCGCGACCCCCAGGATATCCAGACAGTATCTTCCACAGGCTGGGCGTGGGAGAAACTCCGGAGGCTACTGAAACTGGATATACTCTACTCCCCACTCCTCCCACTCCCTAATGCACACTGGCTCCCAATCACTGGTGAAACGGTGGTACGTACTACACTCTCCAAATTCGGCTTAAATACAGTAGGTGACCTGTTCCCAGACGGACATGCCTTTAGTCTGACGGAGGACCCCCGCTTCCTAGATCGCAGCTTTATGGACTCCTTTGTACTGTGCCGACTGCGATCCTTGCTGCGGGCTACATTTCCCACCTTCCTGCTGGCTCCGGAGGAGGCGCTGCCCCTGACGACTATCATCCAGCATCCCTCAGGGGCTCATATGGTTACTAAACTTTACAGACTTAGCGTCGCAGCCACTCCCGCAGCTGATGCGAAAGTCCGACTGGCGTGGGAAAAAGATCTGGGGAAGCCAATATCAGATGTAGAGTGGACACAGTGCTGCGCGGTAACCAAAAAGGTGTCGCTGAACAGCAGGCACAAACTCATTCACTTTAAATTCTTGAGGCGTTTGTATCACACACCTGCATTGGCCCATAAGATAGACCCCTCTCGCTCTCCTAACTGCCCAAAATGTAAGGCTGTGGACGCTGATTTTGCACACTTATCGTGGACTTGCCCCAGATTACGTGACTACTGGCTACAGATGCACACCACATTTGGTAAAATACTGGGTGTCCCCCTGGTTCCAGCCCCTGAATTTGCCTTGTTGGGCTATGTGACAAACTTTCCACAGGCAGTCCGTAGACCTGCAACGTTGGGCTTCTTGTTGGCTAAGAGGGAGGTGTCCTTGCTTTGGTGCTCCGGGAGAAGCCCAACTGTGCAGTCCTGGCTAAAGAGCCTGGCCTCCTGCAATGTTAATTGTGTCGAATACTCCTCCACCATCCCTACTTCATCTAGACCCTTGGACATATGGGGACCGTACCGCAATTACATTGCTAAACTCACGGCGGAACGTCAGGCACAATTGGACAATCAACTGTACCAAGAAGGGGTGGGCTAGCACACGATGTTGTTAAACTCCCTACGCTGTTACTGAGTACTGAATGTAAATGCCTGGTGGGAATGGTATTGAGACCGGGGCTCTTTGATGTCTGTGAATCATTGCCATGGACGACCCCCTCCCTTTTTGGTTAAACATTTGCTACTGTGCCGAGGTCTGTCGAAATTGGTGTACTGCATTGTAAGATGGTGTGTGCTTTTTACATTGCTGATGGTTTATGTGCGATGCTTGTGAAAATGACAAATAAAGTAAAAAAAAAAAAGAATTTTCAGAGGAAGAACAGTCTGGAACCGAGGTGGAAAGGCCCACTGATTGTCTTGCTTGCCACCCGCTCCTCAGTAAATGCGTAAGTAAGGAAGCACTGGGTGCACGGAAGCCACGTAAAGAGAGCGCCACTCTCGCTTCCATATGACCGCTGAGTCAGCGACGGCATTCCTGATCAAGAATATGAGCAGGTGCCCCGATTTGTTCCTTTCTCTAATGCTCGATTAAGGGGCGCGCAGACGGATGAGGAGATTGACACAGTCCTGCTTAAAGCAGTTCCTAAGGAGATAAGGGCTGCCTCAGATCACTCTGCCCCCAAAGCGCCTGTTTCAGAGCCCAGATCTTTGCCTGACCCTGAGTTCCTACCCCTCTTTGCTGATGACACAGTGCCAAGTGTAACCAGGTATAACTTACGGCCCGGAAGAAGAACGGGACAACAGCTGAACAGTTTAGGAGCTAGTAAAGGACTTGAATTTAGGGCACAGGTGCTGTGCCTAAGGTGCCTGTTAGAGTAGAACGAACGTCATTGGTGCACTGTGTGTGAACACTGGACAGGATTCACTGAGGGTATCCTCCAAGGAGGGAGGGGTGCCCTATCCTGCAAGAAGAGACTTTTGAGTTCAGAATACGAGCTCAGCGAGCAGCTCCAACGCCAGTGCTCAACAGCACCTACGCCTGATGAACAATAGGAGTATACTAGTGCAGGGTCATTAAATGGACACTGGAAAGAAGATTTTGCTTTTGTTCCATCTGATACTGTAGTTGCAATAGTGGCTCTAGCCTGTGAACATTTTTTATCCTTATAGTACGTATATGTTGTTTGAAGTTTTATTGAAAATGCTCCCTTGTGGCCATCTAATTATGAGAGAGGAACAGCCCCTGATGGTTCCACCACCTAGACAGAATGGTAATGGGTGATCCGGGTGGTCAACAGGAAGTAAGGTAGGGGTGGTAGTGTTTATCCTCATGGTGATGAAAATGCTGTTCGGGTGGTTTGGTATTTGGAGGAACAGCATCCAGTGCATATTTTATGGTTCAAATGTCTTTATTGATTTTTAAACGGATCTATGACGTTACAACGCATGCTATTACAACAAAATTTTTACAACGCAAAAACCATTACAACGCATGTATTTACAACGCATGTTTTTACAACGCAGGTACTTTTACAACGCATACCATTACAACGTAAGTATTGGTAAGTATATATTAATTTTTTTAATGTAAATTAATTAAAATTAATATAATTTAATTTCATTTCATTTCATTTAAATAATTTATTTTAAATTTAATTTTACTTTATTTTTACCTTGTACCTCTGTACCCCAAAAACCCAAAACTGACCCTGAACCCTAAAAATACTCCTTTACCCAAAAACCCAAAACTGACCCTGAACCCTAAAAATACTCCTGTGCCCCAAAAATCCAAAACTGACCCTGAACCCTAAAAGTACCCCTGTACCCCAAAAACCCAAAACTGACCCTGAACCCTAAAAATACCCCTTTACCCAAAAACCCAAAACTGACCCTGAACCCTAAAAATACCCCTTTACCCAAAAACCCAAAACTGACCCTGACCCCTAAAAATACCCCTTTACCCAAAAACCCAAAACTGACCCTGAACCCTAAAAATACCTCTTTACCTAAAACCCAAAACTGACCCTGAACCCTAAAAATACCCCTTGACCCAAAAACCCAAAACTGACCCTGAACCCTAAAAATACCCCTTTACCCAAAAACCCAAAACTGACCCTGAACCCTAAAAATACCCCTTTACCCAAAAACCCAAAACTGATCCTGAACCCTAAAAATATCCCTTTACCCAAAAACCCAAAACTGACCCTGAACCCTAAAAATACCCCTTAAAAAAACCCAAACATATAGCATTTTAAATATAATTATATACTTACCAATACTTACGTTGTAATGGTATGCGTTGTAAAAGTACCTGCGTTGTAAAAACATGTGTTGTAAATACATGCGTTGTAATAGTTTTTGCGTTGTAAAAGTTTTGTTGTAATGGTAGTGCGTTGTAAAAGTTGCGTTGTAATGGTTGTTTCCCTTTTTAAACACATAAGCATATCCATATACATTTGGCTAGTGCCAGGCAATATCTATGCAATACAACCGGACAGTGTCAATTGAGGGCACGAGCCCAGCTTCAGACAGAATCGGTTTGTTGCATGTATATGGAAGGAAACAATAATAAGCAGAATAAGGAACAAAACAACCCTCTTTCCCTAGAAACCCCCCTCTCCCCTGGTCCAGTGTCCCTTATCTTTCGCCAACCCCCTCCCCTTCCTCCCTGCCACGCTATCCCCCTGATGACCCATTTAGCAATCCGTCTTCCGTGGTTCTGTAAGACGTAGCAATCTAAGATATCGTGGGCATGTTACTTTACTCCATCGCCAAGAGCGACAGAAATGGGTGCCGAAGCTCATCATAGGTAGATCCCTCTCCCGCCATCGTAAGGGTCAACTTCTCCATTCCAAAGACATGCCACAGTCGATGAAGCCAACCCGCGAAGGAGGGTATGTTGGGAGTGCACCAATGTGTAAGTATATTTTGTACCCCTGAGCCTAAAGCAATAGATATCTGTCTGCCTCTACGGTATTTTAGCGGGTAAGTTAGGGGGTTAGGAAGACCCAAGAGCACATAAACTGGAAAGCGCGGAATTTTTGTCTCAAAATGCTTATCCACTTCCGCCAGCACCTGAGTCCAGTAAGGTTGGATATGTACGCATTCCCACAACAAGTGCCCCAGAGTGCCTACTTGGCCACAGCCACGCCAGCAGTTCTTCTCTCGTTGACGATCCAGTGCATGTAGCCTCTCCGGAGTATAGTACCAATATGTCACTACTTTTGTGAAGGTCTCCGTCAATCCCATATGGTATGCAGAATGTCGAGCCCGGTAGTATATCCCCTCCCACTCTTTGCGGCTGAGCGTCCTGCCAAGTTCTCTCTCCCACCTTTCTCTGCCAGGACTATACGTGTGTGTGCGGTGCATATTTTAGTGGGAACTACCCCATCCCCATCTGAGCATATGTTTGTTTCATTAGCCCGGCATAAGGAGAGACACTGACAGACCTATGTTGATAATGCATTTATTCAAATGCTTCATCAGGTGCCCAGTACCACTAATACCACAAATTGTTTGGTGATTTGCTAGTCTCTTTGCCGCTATCATATTTAGGTAGTTGCGAGGCCTAGTTCCTAATTGCTTTCCGTGGTGTATATGCATTATTATGGCAATGTTATGAAAATGGGAGCGGATGATTATGAAGCAGTGCTGTAGTATATAGTGATACACCAAGGTTATACGCCTGGGAAGGATGGTAAGGAGGATACTCTGCATCCCGACGCCTGTGGGAATTTGTTCACAGCTAACGAGAATGTGACGATTTTGCAAGGTGAGATGTTAGACTTCAAGGGGTTCAATGTTACTGAGTATTTGAAATGTTTCCAAGAACGAAACATTACAGAAGACCAAGCCATGCCCGAACCAGTGATCAATGCCTTAGCCAGTTTTTGTGTCGAAGGTTCAGGGAATGTACCAGTGGGGCAGTGCATTTGTAGTAACACCTATAGGTTGAATATAAGTAGTAGCCCGCCTTACACCTCCAAATGTATATTTCATCTGTGGAGACAGAGCTTATACTTGGCTTCCTAGGGGCTGGTCTGGTCATTGCTATGTCTCTTTCCTCTTGCCTCCCATTTACATTGCCACGCCCAGTTATCACAAACATAGCAAGTTACAGTGAAGAGATCTCCATGTCTACAGAGTTAAGAGAGTGATTGATTCAGATGAGATCGATCAGACAGATACTTCTCTCCAGCAAATTACGGACATAATGAAGGGCATTATACCGTTCTGGGGTCCCATATTCAATATCCGCAATATACGTCGCTTGACCAGAGTAGTTGAGGGAGAGATTAACACTACTGTGAGTACATTGACTAATATCACGTTTGAGCTTCAGGCTATGAAGCTCGTTGCTCTTCAAAATAGGATGGTTATAGATGTCATACTAGCTGATGGGGTGGAGCTTGCTGCGTCATCGGCAGTAGTTGCTGTGTTTTCATTCCTGATTCTGCCCCTACAGTATACTCAGAAATACAGAATTGCTTCAGAAATACATGAGGATAATGGTTCATGGTCCATATCAGGGTGGTTCTGGGACCTGCTGACATCATGGGGTTGGATGATACTCCTTGTCCCGATAGTTATCACAGGCGTCATCTTCACATGATTCCTTTGTATTATCATCATTCCAGCATGCAGTACCTATTGTATGAGCAAAATAATACCTGCTCCGCAAACACCAGGACATGATGCAAAGGCTTCATCTATGATGATGCAAGAAGTTCAGGATCTGATGCTGATTGATGATGGCATCTTCAAAAACTAGTATTATTGATGCGATCAAGAGTGTTGTATTCCTCTGTTATATCTTGAGTGTTATATCCTGTGTGTGCCTATTGCTTCCCTCCCCTCGACCACTCCCCTTAGGATTGTGAAGATCCTACCTGATGCCAATTAAAACATTTCAAATGTAAGGGGAGAAATGGTTAACTGTCAGGTGTCAAATGCTTTGCGCCTTGTCCCAGACGTCGACAAACCCTGAGCGTTACCGAACATTATTGCGGAGGCTTATAAGACCATTGGCCACAATAGTTTGGGTGTTAAGCCTTTTGCTAAATCAGCAGCACAACCGCAAACTCAGACGGCGAAGTCTACTAAAGACGACCATCCAAATTTTCAAAAACAGAATTGGAAGAATAAAAAACAGGGGAAGCAGCAACAGAAACAAGGGTTTGCGTCCTGCGTCACCGATACCAGTGTCTACTGAGCGCACTTATGATTTGCGTGACTGGGCGAGAATTAGGTCTCCTGATAGATTTCAGGTTCCTGATCAACGTTCTCCTCGTTCTTCACAGGAAACATAGGGCACACAAGCCGGTGGAGGAGAACGTGGCAGAGGTTGGGACGCCCCACAAGGACATGCCCGACTGATGGTAAAGACAAGCAGGACGACTTTCCACGTCAACGCCCTCAGGTTCAGAAAAATAAAGTTGCTGTGTTAACCGCAAGGTATGCCACAGATAGTGGGAACACAGCTTCGGAACCTGACATGGGCATTAACGCTGCTAGACAGCGCAGCAGAGATTACAATAGCGCGGCAAGCACTCCTTCCATATCTGAAGGTAACAGCAATTGACACTTTCATCACAGTGGAAGCTGCTGACACTAGAGTGGCTCCCCCTGACAGACTATATGACATAGTTCTTTTGATAGAAGGTGACATACAACGTGTAATAAAAGGGATTTTTTGGGAAAATCTGACCTCTGCATATGACATTCTGTTAGCTGAGGCAGACTGGCACCCGCCTTTAGTTTTGGCCGCTCCGAGAGGGGAGGAGGTGATCCTCCTTAGTTTTTCACACACAGTGCCCAAGGAACGGGTGCAGAACTTTGCAGAAGAGTAGGCTCTGGTGCTTGCACGAGTGTTGTTCCGTACTCAGGTCGGGTTGGATAAACTTTCTCCCAGCTACGAGATTCCATTGCGGTCGATGCCACAGCCACAACCCCAATATCCCATGCGGCGAGAGGCTAAAGGTCCCGTTGCGGAAATCCTTGAACAATTAGAATATCAAGGTGTGATTGAGACATGTGTGTCACCCATGAATAATCCTCTTTTCACCGTTACTAAAACTGATGGGTCGTACCGCCTGGTTTTGGGTTATCGACATTTAAATTCACATTGTCGTACATGTGCGGTACAGAACAACCACAGTTCAGCTCTCGTTGACAGTCTGATGCGAAAAAGATTTAAGACCACACTAGACATTTCCAATGGCATTTTTAGTCATAACTTGTCTTCTATTAGTAGTCAATGGACAGCGTTCACTTGTGGTGGCAAACAAAAACAATTTAAAAGATTGGCCATTGGCTATAAAAACAGCCCAGGCGTCTTTACCGAGCACGTCGTCTCTGTGTTAGATGGCATTGACCCTGATACATACTCATATGTTGATGATATTTATATCATGTATGGCGAATTATGGCCGCATCCCATTGCGCTGACCGCATCATAGTTATGTTTGCGGACTTCGGTTATAAATGTAACTTTGCTAAATCACATATTGCAGAGTACACAGTGTTGTTCCTGGGCTATGAGCTTAACAATGAAGGTAGGGGTCTTGCACCTCACTTCCTGGAGAAATGCGCACGTTTGCAATATCCTACAACTCTCAAAAATCAACAATCCTTGCTGGGATTTTTTAATTTCGGGCGTAATTACATTTCCGATTATGCCCAGCATATCAAGCCGCTATATGCTTTGATAGAACCAACTTTTACCATGTCATGCTGGCTGCCTGATCATTCAGCTAATCTGCAATATGTTTAGTCTGATCTTCGTGAATCTAAATACTTATTGACTCGTGATAACCACACTTACCTGGTAATAAGAATTGTGCCAGGTGCCGTGTGTTTCACGTACTTGATGTTTAATGAAGGAGACACAGTGCCTATCGCTTACAAGTCGCACTTGTACACTTTGGCTGAAATGCGATTTTCTTCTGTAGAAAAAGTCTTGACGGCTGTACAAATGGCGATTCTACAAGAGAGAGCGCTGTCACAAGGAAAATGCATGTTGGTTGTCGTACCTCATCCTGCACTTGAAGCAGTGACGAAAGCCAGTGTACCAAATTCTAAAGCTTTACATCCTCGTTGGATACAATGGGCCACCTCGCTGACATCTCTGGATGTCACATTTATCTTTGACCCCTCCTTGCAGACTCAGGAGTTCTTGCAGTATGAGTTTTTTCATCCTGCTCCTCTGTCCATGCGCCCGCTTGAATATTACCATTGTATCATTTACACTGGCGCAACCAGCGATAGAAACTAAGCATTGTATTCAGCGGCCTGCGCAATAGTGGCTGGTACCATGGTGAATGGAGAATTCAAGTCCGATGTCATGCACACGCAGACATTAGGTGACTGTACCGCCCAGTTGGCAGAGCTACGTGCTGTAGTGCTTGCACTGGAGTTTGCAGACCCTCCTGTGACTACTTTAATTGTGAGTGACTCTTACTACTGTGTTCAGTCCTTCAAAATTACTATCGTAATTCCAAAGGTAGCACAATTAAGCACAAAATGCTATGGGTTAGAATCGCAGAACTTAAAGACCGTCTACCTCTCGTTAATGTAATTCATACTCTTGGTCACCGGCACGTAGGAGTACACGCAGTTGGCAACAGTCTTGCTGATGAAGCAGCAAAGACCGCAGTGGCAACATATGTAGTAGCAGCAGTTACAAGGTTCAACAGTAAGATTGATGATGAAATCTTGGCAGCTATTGCTACTACAGAGGAGGGTGATAATTACCCTAGGGGTTTCCCGTCTAAATACTCTTATCATTTAAGTCCTGATAAAGTTCCCTATGTGAGAATTAACGACGTTGGTGACAGGCTGATTCACAATGCGGACCGCAGGCTAACCTTGATAACAGTTGCTCACAAAGGCATGGCCTCAGCTCATGCAGGCGTTTCAGCGACTATCTCTATCAAACAGCAGTGTTACTGGTGGCGTGGATTGTATAAACAAACTTGTGAATATTTCCTTTCATGTGATATATGTCAGCAGATTAAACCTTCGATTGCTGCACGCCCGCCACAGACTCAGCTGTACATGTGTAACAGACCACTTGGTTGTGTTTATTTAGATCACCGTGGTCCTTTTTATTCTGATACTGCGTATAAGTATATCTTAGTTGTAAAGGATATGTGCACACATTTTCTATGGGTTTGGCCACAAAGGAGTGCTGTTGCTCAACTGTCATCAGGGATTTGCGTGCCTTGTGGGAATTTTTGCAAGTGGCACCTTCCATTCTGACCACGGTCCAGCGTTCGCCTTTAGGGCAGACAAGGAAGCCATGGGGTCTATGGGGGTGCAGGTCACATTTTTGTCTCCAAACCGGCCTGAGGGCAATTCTGTTGTGGAGCGTATGAACCGTGACTTAAAGCAATCTTTGACAGCTAGGGTTTTAGGTACTGGCAGGAACTGGTTTGCCCATTTGTATAGCGTACAAAGTGCACTAATTAATCTCCCTAGAAGATCTCTGGGTGGGCGGTCCCCATACGAAATGCTCTTTGGCATAAAAATGTTTGTCCCGGACCTTGATGGTCTAGATATAGCAGCGTCAGCCGTACCCTTTGACATAGATAATTATTCTGCTGTATTACAGAACCTACAAGAGACCCGAGACAGTCTTGCAAAGGAACATTTGCCCTCCACATCTGGAGCTGAAGCTGCTCTACAGATTCCGGTAGTTGGCTGGCTATCCCCAGTCGGTGCCCTGGTCCAAGAGAAGGTGGAGAACAAGAAAGAGTTTGGCCCCTCTTATCGTGCACCAATTCCAGTGCTTGGCGTGCAGGGCACTAGAACAGTCATTTTACCACCACTTCCTGGGCGCAAGGGAAACAGGTACATTTCCATTGACAATGTCAAACTACAACGAGTGGCTGAATCTTCTTAGTATGACTCCTGATGTCTCTTGTCCAGCAATGCTGAGAAATTCTGTTTTGGCCTCGGCTGACACCAACAGGACTGACTTTGCAATAGAGATGTCCACAGTCACTAATCCGTGATACTGAGTATACCTATCCCACAGATGTGTCGTTGCCTGGGGTGCAGACAAGTCCAGTTGACCAGTCACGTTTTTCATTTGACTCTGACTCCATAACATCGAGTCTACCATCAAGGTTTTCTATTTTAGTTACTTGGTTTATGTTAGATTTGGGGGTCTCTGGTTGGCACATGTAGGTACTTGTGACAAGCAGGGACCCTCTACTCTAGTCAAGACAAGGGGATTACCCCCCCTTAAATAACCCCTGCTCACCCTCTAGGTAACGTGGAGCGAGCAGTCAAGGCTATTTCAGAGGCGTTGTAAGTTAAGCAGTTGTGACCACAAACAGTAACCCAGTGACAACACAACAAATGGACACCGCACAGGTTTTATATTAAAAATAAGTAGACTTTATATAGATTTACCACAAGACCAATAAACGACAAAAATACACACTATGATTACTTTAGGATGATAGATTTAAGCTTAGTTCAGTTCAGTTCTTCGATGCGACACTCTGCGTCAATGTACCTTAAGGTGCGTTGCGCTTCCACGACAAGCAATGTCGCAGCGATGGGAAATGCGGCAAAGTTCAGGTGCAAAGAAATAAAGACGTGAAGATCTTCCAGATGCGGCACGCTTCTCAGGGGTTATGAGAAGCTCTCAGTTCGATGCATTGACTGCAAAGGCGACACCCATACGATGCGACGGCAACAGCTCCAGCGGCGACGCTCTTCTCCACGATGCGTGAAGCTTCCGCACGATGCGACAACTACAGTTCTCGGGGATGCGAGGTGCTCTTGGTCGATGCGGTGCAGTGCGACAGTTCCAGCAGCGACACCCTCCTTTCTCCGAAGTTGCGACGGCAGGCACAGCGACGGCGACACGCTCCGACCTCGTTGCGAGATTATTCTTCTGATGCGGTGCAGTGCGACAACCACAGCGGGGACGCCCTCCTTCTTCGGAGTTGCAACGGTAGCAGCAGCGATGGTGACACGCTTCCTCTTCATTGCGGCACGCTTTTCTCCGATACGGTGCAGTGCGACAGTTCCAGCGGCGACACCCTCCTTTCCTTGGAGTTGCGACCGCAGGCTCAGCGACCACAGGCACAGCGACCGCAGGCACAGCGACGGCGACATGCTTCTTCTCGTTGAGTCGCGCTTCCAGCTCCTTGCGACAAGCACTTCCTCAGTAGGCCAAAAACAGCAGCAGGCACTTCGACAATAATTCTGGGGAGCTGGGGGGTGAAGTATGTTGTCCCTGAGACTTCAGCAGGAGGCAAGCTCTTTTCCAAGCCCTTCGATATCCTGCACAAGTTGATAGCAAAGTTACTCAAAAGTTCCTTTCCCCTTCCTTTGGTAGTAAGACAACCACTGCAGGCCAATCCCCCAAGCAGCACTGCAGCTTGGGAATAGTCTCTCCTCACTTTCTTCAGGTTCCTCTCCACAGTCAAGGTTTCTTCTTGTAGTTCAGAGTGATCTAATTTCATGGGAGCAGGGTCCCAATATTTATACCCAGAAATCCTTTGTTCTTGGAGGGGAGAGGGGTCTTTGCCTAGTCCAAACCAGTTCCTGAGCACTTTGTTTTCCAGACTTCTCCTCTCCTTTCACAGTGCAAGGCAAAAACATCAGACGCCCCACAGGATGGTGGAGCCTGCATTGTGGAAGGCAAGTACAGTCCTGGAGTACTCTGTTGACAGTCTTCCTTCTCTTCTTTCAGTGTGCTGGGCAGAGACATCAGCCACTCCCCAGGAGGTGGAGCCAGCATTGTGGAAGGCAGGCATAGCCCTATTCAGAGTTCAGGTGCACTCCTCCCTCCCATCAAGATGCAGATCTCTCTATTCACCACTGGGTGACTCAGCCTGTCTCCTGGAATTCTCCAGCCTTGTCACTCACAGAAACCAGACATAGGAATACACAACCTAGCAGAGGCAGGTTTGAATGGTTAGACAAGCAAATATCTACTTTCTAAAAGTGGTATTTGCAAACACAGAATATTAAAATAAACTTTACTAAAAGATGTATTTTATTATTCTGAGTTCAGGCATACTAAACTCGAATTTCTACCACGTTCTCTGAGCCTGTTAGCATTATAAAATGTAACAATTCTAACAGCCTATTCGGGCCTATGGAGAACAGGTAGCCTTGCAATAGTGAAATAACGAAAATGGGTGTAATTCACTATTAGAACATGCCACACACACTAGGGCTTGTTCTACATTATACTTACAATGCACCCTGCCCTTGGGCCTACCATAGGGGTAACTAATATGAAGAAAAGGGAAGGTTTAGGGACTGGCAAGTGGGTGCACTTGCCCAGTCAGCATGACAGTACCAGACTGCACGCAGGCTCTGCAATGGCAGACCTTAGACACACTTTACAAGGCTGCTTCTGTGGGTGGCACAACCAGTGCTGCAGGCCCACCAGCAGCATTTGGATTTACATGCCCTGGCACACTCAGTGCACTAGACTAGGGTCTGACAAGTAAACCAAATAGCCAAACATGGAATCACCAATCAACAGATTCATTTACAGTAGGGAGCACTTGTACTGCGGCACTGGATAGCAGTTGCACCGTGCCCAAAGAATCTAACACCAGCAAAAATACATGAGGCAACAGCAAAAATGGAAGGGAGACCCACGCCAATGGTGCCAGGTCTAACAGTTTAAAAGACATTTTTTGGTTCCACCTTGGACTTACATCTGGTTGGTTCTCATCTCCATTTTTTTGTTCATGTCAATTGGATTTATGATTTTATTTTTTCATCTAGTAAATGGACACTATATAACTGAATGATCAAAAATCAGTTCAATTGATGGAACTTTGGCCCCACACTCCTCATCACACATTATGAAAAGTGATCAGACTTTTGTAAACATCACAGCCTAGCCTGTGCTAGATGGGATTGTATGGGATGCTGTAAAATTTCAAATTCATGAACCCACGGAGGTGTTTATTGTTCCAAATGTACATCGTGTTTCAATGTGGTGATGTTGTGTAACAAAATATACGTTCTGATGATTGGGATGTGTAAGCCATTAAAGCTCTCTTTTCTGATTTAAAATATTATGCTTCAAATTCGAAAGTGAGACTTACTCACACAAAATTGTTGTATTCAAAATCCTTTATGGATCAGTTGGCAATAGGTGGCTATGAGCTATGGAAAGATGCCATAGATCTTAAATCTGTTTGGGGTTCTAGACCTTGGCAGGTGACGGGCACTGATGCTTTACAACGAGCATAAATTATTCCGGGCTAGCAGTTCAAGATGATTGATATGGAACACTTTTTGTTGAATGGTCCATTTCCCTTGAGTTGTGTGATTGAGGAGATGTGCTCCCCATCCTGTGAGTGATGCGTCTGTTGTTAGTACTATCTGTGGAACAGGCTAGAGGAACGGCTGCCCTTTCGATACGTTTTTTGTGTTCCACCACTGCAGAGAGCGATGTGTGCGGCTGTCTACCAACACCAGACCTGAAAGTGGTCTTTGAGCTTGGCTCCACTGATGTGCAAGACATTCCTCTACGGGACGAATCTGAAGTCTTGCATACGGTACAATGAATATGCAAGATGCCATCATGCCTATGAGCTGCATGAACACTCTGGCTGTGAGAGAGTGTTGTATTTAAAATTTGCTGATGAAAGCTTGTATACTGGCTATCCTTGCTGGACTGGGATATGCTAGAGCCGTGGAAGTATTTATTGTGGCTCCTAGGTATTGATGTACATGAGTGGGTTGGAGGTGCGACTTGGTATAGTTGATTGTGAACCCCAAGTTATGCAGTGTTTGGATGGTTTGTTGAGTGTGTTGAACACACTGGTTCATTGACTTGGCTTTTATCAGCCAGTCGTCCAGATATGGGAAGACATGGATTGTTGTCTCCTCAAGTGTGTTGCTACCACTGCTAGGCATTTGGTAAATACTCTGGGAGCGGTGGGGACTCCGAATGGAAGGACTTTGAACTGATATTGCTGTCTGTTCACTATGAACCGTAGATACTTCCTGTGAGCAGGATGTATGGGAATGTGGAAGTAGGTATCCTTGAGATCTACTGTGGCAAGGAAGTCCCCTTGTTGGAGCAGAGGAAGCAGTTGTTGGAGGGTGATCATGTGAAGATGATCTGAATGTATATACAGATTGAGGGGTCTGAGGGTCTGAGGTCCAGTAATGGCCTTAGGGATCCATCCTTTTTGGGGATTATGAAATACAGGGTGTAAACCCCTGTTCCCTGATGTAGTAAAGGGACTGGCTCTATGGAATGCTTTTGAAGTAGTGAAAGAACTTCTTGTTTTAAAAGTGCAAGATGTTCTGTGGACATTGCATGCAGCTTGGGTGGTATGTTTGGGGGGGGTAGCTGTAAGTTCTAGGCAGTAACCATATTGGATAATTTGTCTTACCCACTTGTCTGTTGGGATGGATTCCCAGACAGGTAGGAACTGTGATAATCTTCCCCTGACCGGAGTGGAATGGTCTGGGGGGACTGGAGGGAATCAATAAATCAATCAATCAGAGTACTTGTAAAGCGTGCTACTTACCCGTGAGGGTCTCAAGGCGCTGAAGGGAGGTGGGGTGCTGCTACAGTTCGAAGAGCCAGGTCTTGAGGAGTCTTCTGAAGGCGAGTAGGACTTGGGTCTGCCGTATGTGGGTAGGGAGGGTGTTCCAGGTCTTGGCGGCGAGGTAGGAGAAGGATCTGCTGCCGTAGGTCATGCGGGGGACAGCGGCGAGAGCGAGGCTGGCGGGTGGGGGTGTGGAAGCTGAGTCTGCTGTTCAAGTAGGCTGGTCCGGCGTTGTGGAGTGCTTTGTGTGCGTGGGTGAGGAGCTTGAAGGTGATCCTCTTGTCGACGGGGAGCCAGTGTAGGTCTCTCAGGTGGGAGATGATGTGGCTGCTGCGGGGGACGTTGACGATCAGTCGGGCGGAGGCGTTCTGGATGCGTTGTAGTCGTCGTAGGTGTTTGGCTGGGATTCCTGCATAGAGTGCGTTGCCGTAGTCCAGTCTGCTTCTGACGAGGGCCTGTGTCACCGTTCTTCTTGTTTCGGTCGGAATCCACTTGTAGATCCTGCGAAGCATGCAGAGGGTGTTGTAGCAGGAGGAGGAGACGGCGTTGACCTGCTTGGACAAGTCGAGGGAGGAGTTGAGGGCGAATCCTAGGTGGCGTGCATGGTCGGTGGGTGTTGGTGCTGTTCCCAGTGTGGTTGGCCACCAGGAGTCGTCCCAAGTTGAGGGCGTGAGCCCGAGGATGAGGACCTCCGTCTTGTCAAGAGTTCAGCTTCAGACGGCTGCTCCTCATCCAGACAGCGACGGCCTCCATTCCCTCGTGGAGGTTGGTTTTGGCGGTGTGTGGGTCCTTGGTGAGGGGGAGGATTAGCTGGGTGTCGTCGGCGTAGGAGATGATGTTGAGGTTGTGGTGGCGGGCCACTTGTGCGAGGGGGCCATGTAGGGAAGTCCCTGTTTAGCAGCAGTGGAGGTGCGAGGGTTGTTGTTACCTCGGCCTCTCCATCTGTTATTATTTGCTCTATATCCTCCTCTAAAATATCCTTTATTGGGGGATGTTTGGGTCGCGATTTTAAAGAAAGATGAGGTATCTGTGCTGATGTTTTTGGAGGCTCCTCTGTAAAAGGAGCGAGGAAAGGAGCCACATGTTTGTGGAGACTGTAAAGCCTGCTTGGACTTAGCAGTGAGAAAACTATTTTCTCATGCTTGTCCAATAGAGGTTTGGAAGGTGCTCCAGAAGCTAAACTGTGAGCATATTTTCTGTAAATTCACATTATGTTTCATAGTCATGTGTGAATGAAGTCTGACATTCTCAATACAACATGTACATCCAACAAGGGCAGAGACTGTCAGCTGATTCCTTAGTGTTCTACTACAGCTTCCCAGAGTGCTCTAAAGAACAAGTAGAGCGCTAACAGTCCTACTTATGACAACCGCATGGCACACCTGAAGCCATCTTGATTGGAATATACTGGTAACACTTAAATCACTTTATTTAAAAAGAAATAAAATTAGGGTGTTTATTTTGTCATAGAAATTATGGTTAGTGCTGTAGAAAGAAAAATTAAGGCATGTTTTAAGAAATATCTCAAATCCTCTATTTCATTAGAAAATGATGACATGCAGACTGAATAATCACTTTCAATACCAGCAGTAGACATCCAGTTAACTCTCTGGTGAGCACTACCCCCTACACTACTCAAACACCACTGCACTACCCTAAACACTAAAACACTACCCCAGCACGACCCCCAACACCATCCAAACATCTCTGCACTACCCTAAACCACAAAACACTACCCCCTACACTACCTAAATGCAACTGTGCTACACTAAACCCTAAAACCCTACCCCCTACACTACACAAACACCACAGCACTAACCTTAACTCTAAAACACTACCCCCAGCATGACCCCCTACACTACACAAACACCACTGTACTACCCTAAAGCCTAAATCACTACCCCCTACACTACACAAACACCACTGCACCACCCTGAACCCTAATACACTATCCCCAGCATGACCCCATACACTACACAAACACCACTGTTCTACCCTAAACCCTAAAACACTACCCTCAGCACAAACCCACAAACAGTACACAAACACCACTGCACTACCCTAAACCCGAAATCTATCCCAGTACGACCTCTTACACTACCCAAACACCACTGCACTGACCTAAACCCTAAATCTTCCCCCAGCATGACCCCCTACACTACTCAAACACCACTGCACTACCCTAAACCCTAAAACACTAACCCAGCATGACCCCTACACTACAAAAACACCACTGCTCTACCCTAAACTCTAAATCTATCCCCAGCACGACCCCCTACACTACCCAAACACCACTGCACTACCCTAAACCCTAAAACACTAACCCAGCACGACCCCTATACTACATAAACACCACTGCACTACCCTTAACCATGAAACACTACCCCCTACAGTACACAAACACCACTGCACTTCCCTAAACCCTAAAACACTACCCCCAGCATGACCCCCTACACTACCCAAACACCACTGCGCTACCATAAACACTAAACCACGACCCCTACACTAACCAAAAACCTCTGCACTATCCTAAGCCATAAAACACTATCCCTGCACGACCACGTACACTACCCACACACCACTGCACTACCCTAAAACCTAAATCTACTCCCAGCATGACCCCCTACACTACCCAAACACAACTGCACTACCCTAAACCCTAAAACACTACCCCCTACACTACACAAACACCACTGCACTACCCTTAACCCTAAAACACTACTCCAGGACGACCCTCTACACTACACAAACCCCACAGCACTACCCTAAACCTTAAGACACTACCCCTTAAACTACACACACCAATGCACTACCCTAAACCCTAATCCCTATCCCCAGCATAAACACCTATACTACACAAACACCAGTGTACTACCATAAACCCTAAAACACTACCCCCAGCACGAACCCGCAACCACTACACAAACACCACTGCACTACCTTAAACCCTAAATCTACCCCTAGCACAACCCCTACACTACCCAAACACCACTGCACTAACTTAAACCCTAAATCTACCCCCAGCACAAACCCCTACATTACCCAAACACCACTGCACTACCATAAACCCTAAAACACTACCCCCTACACTACACTAACACTGCACTACCCTAAACCCTAAATCTACCCCCAGTACGACCCCCTACACTACCCAACCACTGCACTACCCTAAAACACTACACCAGCACGACCCCCTACACTACCCAAACACCATTGCACATCCCTAAACCTTAAATCTACCCCAGCACGACCCATTACACTACCCAAACACCACTGCACTACCCCTAAACCACTACCCCAGCACGACCCCCTACACTACTGAAACACCACTGCACTACCCTAAAACCTAAATCTACACCCAGCACAGCCCCTTACACTACACAAACACCACTGCACTACCCTAAACTCTAAATATACCACCTGCACAACCCCCTACACCACACAAACACCACTGCACTACCCTAAAACCTAAATCTACACCCAGCACAGCCCCTTACACTACACAAACACCACTGCACTACCCTAAACCCTAAAACACTACCCCCTACACTACCCAAACACCACTGCGCTACCATAAACACTAAAACACGACCCCAGCACGACCCCCTACACTACCCAAATACCTCTGCACCACCCTAAGCCCTAAAACACTACCCCTGCGCGACCACGTACACTATCCAAACACCACTGCACTGCCCTAAAACCTAAATATACCCCCTGCATGACCCCCTACACTACCCAAACACCACTGCACTACCCTAAACCCTAAAACACTACCCCTACACTACACAAACACCACTGCACTACCCTTAACCATAAAACACTACCCCAGCACAACCCCCTACACCACACCAACACCACAGCACTACCTTAAACCCTAAAACACTACCCCATACACTACACAAACACCAATGCACTACCCTAAACCCTAAAACACTACCCCCAGCATAAACACCTATACTACACAAACATCACTGTACTACACTAAACCCTAAAACACTACCCCCAGCACGAACCCGCAACCACTATCCAAACACCACTGTACTAACTTAAACCCTAAATCTACCCCCAGCACAAACCCCTACGCTACCCAAACACCACTGCACTACCATAAACCCTAGAAGACTACCCCTACACTACACTAACACCACTGCACTACCCTAAACACTAAATCTACCCCCAGTACGACCCCCTACACTACCCAAACACCACTGCATTACCCTTAACCCTAAAACACTACTGTGAGAAGTTGGCCTGGTAGGGGATGTTTCCAATTCTGGAACCACCTACTACCTGACCAAACAATCCCTTATGGTGTCTGGTTGTAAGTCAACCTTATTAGACAAGCTATCCTAGGGGTAGCATGGACTAAGCAGCCTAAAGGCTTAACTTAAGAGGTCGTGTTAAGCGAGCTGTTTTACCACATACAATCCTGTAATATCAAATGAAAGGACACCACACAAGTATATATTATAAAAATATATGTGTTTATTACTAAAAACAATCCCCAGTATTCTTTATGAATAAAGGGGCACAAGCGTTAAATCAAAAGCACTGTTTAAACATACAAGTTGCACAATTATGGATGAGGGCGGGTGGCCACTCAAACCATATACTAAACAAGTGGTATAAGAGAGGCCACTCGAACAGTGGTTAGGCCTAGGGCCTAGGGAATCGCTGGGAGCAGTCAGGACAAGCAATGCTGAAGTCGGGAATGGCCCTCGGGATTCGGGAGATGTGCGGAAAGCGCACGCATGCACCAATGTTAACCAATGGTGCGTAAAAGTCATAAAGTTAAAGTTTAAGGACACTTCCGCTGGACCTAGAGGAACAAAACTTAACACACAGACCCTAGAGATGTGCACCAGTGTGGGAACACCGGCGGAGCAAAGTTACCTCACCCACAGGAAGTGGGTGCACCGGGTCGAAGTGGCGTCGGGTTTTGACACGCAGGCTCTTGGTGCTTGAAGCTGAAAGGGCTGCAGGCGGGTTGAAGATGAAGTGTCCGGTGGAGTCCAAGGGTGGACTCAAGTTGTAGAGTACCTGAAAGCAGAGGGGACAGAGTCTGGGTCACTCAGCAGTGACCAGGGTGGAACCAGGACGGAACCAGGCAATGTCGGGCGCAATCAGGTGGTCGTCGAGGAGCTTCTCTCCGCTGTCACGTGGGCTCTTGGGCATCTGCGACGTCCAGGAGCAGGTCACGATCTGTCCGACGCAGGCTCTCACCGTCGGTGCAGTCGGCTTCAAGTTTGGATCAAACAAGCCTTGGCAAGAGCAATCCACGCGGGACCGGAAGGTCAGAGTCGGGGCTCCTTTTCAGGGGAGCTGGTGTGGATCTGGAGCAACCAGATTCACGAGTCTTCTTTGTAGTTTCGTCGGCACAGGGACCACTAGCCAGCTGGCAAGTGACCGGGCCAACGCGTTGAGCCAAATAGAGCCAAAGGGCCCCACGCAGCACTCGTCGAGTGTGGAGGGCTGAACTTCGGCTCAGGAGCAGCTCAGGGTGGGGGCTTCTCAAACCCCGGTGCACAGCTTCGAGGGTCACTCGTGGGCTGCACGGTCAGCGTCTCGTGGTCAATTCAAGATGGCGTGCCCCACGCTTCCGGTCGCCTCCACGGGTCTCAGCTCTGCAGGGACTGTGGATCGGGCTGTTGGAAGGCAGGCAAGCTTGATCTCGTCGATCTCAGTCGCTCGAGTTCCGGCGGGAACTGCAACTAAGTAGACGTCGAGGGCTGGATGGTGCCTGCTGCTGCAGGGTGGTCACTCCTTGACCACAAGGGAGATTCTTCGGGCTTCCACGTTGAGATGGAGGTCCAAGGGTCCAGAGTTTCGTTTCTAATGTTTCTTCCAGGAAATCTGATGTGCATTGGCACTGCTCCCACTCTTATTCCAATCTGGGGGGCGTGATTACCTGCTAGGTCCCCTCCTATGGGTGGGACCCAGGAAGTGGGTGGATACACCCCCTTCCTTTGATCCAGGCCGCCCTGGCACGAGGGCTGGAGTGCCCCAGAACCGGTTTGGCCGGATTATGCAAGGGGCAGCCTTGTGCGCCCCAGGCAGTGTCTGGTTTCTTTCAAACCTCCCTGCTACAATCCACTATCTCCTGTCTGGAGGGCGGTGACACCCTCCTGTGACAGGAAACCCTTTGTCCAGGACCCATCTGGTTGAGTTTCGGTCAACTGCAGGGGTCCAGACATTTGTCTGTGGCAGAGGCATCCATTTTGTGGATCTTAAGGTCTTTGGAGAAATTAACCGCATTTAAGTGAAGTAACATGTCTTACCCCTCTAGAGGGGTGGAATGCTATCCCCGTCGCCAGAACTGGCGAGGGGATAGTATTCCAAATCGTATGACACCTTACACGACATGTTTTGATAAAGCCAAACCAAAGTTGCTATTTAACCGCGAGGATTATAAGGCACTTAAGAGTATATGGTATGGCATTATCCTGAAACAGCTTAGGGAGTTGTTCCCGACAGCTGCAGACAGGCTCAGCTCATGCTAGAGCTCCATCTCACATAAAACCACGCACTCTGCCTCCAGGATTGATGAGGCCTTCCATAGGAGTGGCTCACAGGTTTACATGTGTCCAGATATAGGTTTAGATACAGGTATACTATATCTAAGCAAGGGGTGATTACACCACCTTACCCCAGCTGAGTGATCAGCCAGTTGTGTCAATTTAAGAACCAGCCAGGGGTGGCAAAAGATATGCTGCAGCCCCTGGTAGGCCTTGGTGGCCCCTATGCCCTGGGCACCTATAGTGCATTATACAGGGGCTGACAAGGAGTCCATTTCCAATTGGTATGTGCCTATAGCACATGTGTCATTAATTTAGTGAGAGAACAGCAGGCTGGGGGTCTGATCAGCAGGCCCACAGCCTCAGTAGTCGACAACCAGTGAAGCAAAAAGCAAAAATTTGGGGTGACCATAGGATAGCAGACCCTACTCTCCTACACAACCCCCCCCCCAAACGCAGGGACATTAAACTAACCTTGACCAGATAAGTCTTCATGTTCTAAGTGGAAGTACCTGGAGAGACCATCTGCATTACCATGGTCAATCCCTGGGCGGTGCTCCACTGTAAAGTCCATCCCCTGTAGGGAAATGGACCACCTGAGCAGTTTGGGATTTTCACCCTTCATCTGATTAAGCCATAAGAGGGGCTTATGGTCTGTCTGCACCAGGAAGTGAGTTCCAAACAAGTAGGACCTCAACTTCTTTAATGCCCAAACCACAGCAAAGGCCTCCCTCTCAATGGCTGACCAACGTTTCTCTCTGGGAGTCAGCCTCCTGCTAATGAAAGCAATAGGCTGGTCTTGACCATCTTGATTAAGTTGTGAGAGCACAGCTCCCACCCCCAACTCAGAAGCATCTGTCTGAACAATGAACTGTTTGGAGTAGTCAGGACTCTTCAGGATAGGTGCAGAGCACATGGCCTTCTTCAGGTCATCAAATGCCTTTTGACAGCTAACTGTCCACTGAACCTTTTTTGGCATCTTCTTGGATGTCAAGTCATTTAATGGTGTCACTATAGACCCATAGTTTTTCACAAACTTTCTGTAATACCCAGTCAGGCCCAAGAAGGCTCTGACTTGTGTCTGGGTAACTGGAGGAGCCCAGTCCTGTATGGCCTGGATTTTGCTTTCCAGTGGCTGAACCTGGCCTCCACCTACTAGGTGGCCCAGGTATACAACCTTACTCTGCCCTATCTGGCACTTAGTGGCCTTGATAGTTAGGCCTGCCTTTTGCAGGGCCTCCAAAACTTTCTTCAGGTGGATCAGGTGATCCTCCCAGGTGGAGCTAAAGACAGCAATATCATCTAGATATGCTGCACAAAAGTCATCCAACCCAGTAAGGACTTGGTTCACCAACCTTTGGAAAGTGGCAGGTGCATTCTTCAAACCAAAGGGCATTACCACAAATTGATAATGTCCACTAGGGGTAGAGAATGCTGTTTTGGCTTTTGACTCCTCAGCTAATCTGATTTGCCAGTAGCCAGCTGTCAGATCAAATATGCTCAGAAACTTGGCAGAAGCCAATCTGTCAATGAGCTCATCTGCTCTTGGAATGGGGTGAGCATCTGTCCTAGTGACAGCATTGAGACCCCTGTAGTCCACGCAAAATCTCATTTCTCTCTTTCCATCTTGGGTATGAGGTTTTGGCACAAGGACTACTGGGCTGGCCCATGGGCTCTCTGATGGCTCAATCACTCCAAGCTCTAACATCTTTTGCACCTCAGCCTTGATGCAATCCCTGACATGGTCAGGTTGCCTGTAGATCTTATTCTTGACAGGCAGACTGTCACCAGTGTCCACAACATGGGTACACCAGTCAGTCTGGCTGGGTGTGAGTGAAAACAAATGCCTGTGGGCCTGCAAAACTTGTCTGCAGTCCATCTGTTGCTGGTCAGTGAGGCTGCCTGCCAAGGCTACTCCATCAACTGAACCATCATCAGGGTTCTGAGAAAGCAGGTCTGGGAGAGGGTCACTCTCTTCCTCCTGTTCCCCATCTGTGGCCATGAGCAAGCTCATGTCCTCCCTGTCCACAAATGCTTTCAAGCGATTCACATGGATTACCCTGTGAGGGCTCCTGGGTGTTCCAAAGTCTACCAAGTAGGTGACTTCTCCCTTCTTTTCAATGATAGGATAGGGTCCACTCCATTTGTCCTGGAGTGCTGCTGGAGCCACTGGCTCCAGTACCCACACCTTCTGTCCTGGTTGGAACTCTACCAGTACAGCCTTTTGGTCATGCCAAGCTTTCTGCAATTCTTGGCTGGCCTCCAGGTTTTTGGATGCTCTTTCCATGTATTCAGCCATCCTGGAGCGGAGACCAAGTACATAGTCCACTATGTCTAGTTTGGGCTTTTTGAGAGGTAACTCCCATCCTTCCTTCACCAAACACAATGGACCTCTCACAGGGTGGCCAAACAAAAGTTCAAAAGGGCTGTAGCCAACCCCCTTCTGTGGGACCTCTCTGTAAGCAAAGAGCAGGCAGGGTAAAAGAATGTCCCATTTCCGCCTGAGCTTCTCTGGTAATCCTTTTATCATGCCTTTAAGGGTCTTGTTAAATCTCTCCACAAGCCCATTGCATTTTGGATGATATGGGGTGGTAAACTTATAGTTTACTCCACATTCCTTCCACATTGCTTTCAGATAGCTGGACATAAAATTGGTGCCCCTATCTGATAACACCTCCTTTGGGAAGCCCACTCTTGAGAAAACTGCAATGAGGGCTTTTGCCACCACAGGTGCTGTGGTGGTCCTCAGGGGAATAGCCTCTGGATACCTGGTGGCATGATCCACTACCACCAGTATAAACCTGTTCCCAGATGCTGTTTGGGGGTCCATTGGACCCACAATATCAATTCCAACTCTTTCAAAGGGAACCCCCACCACAGGTAGTGGTATTAGGGGGGCCTTTGTTGTGCCACCTGACTTACCACTGGCTTGGCAAGTGACACAGGAGCGACAAAACTCCTTGACATCCTCTGACATGTGAGGCCAGTGAAAGTGTGAAACAAGTCTGTCCCACGTCTTGTTCTGGCCTAAGTGTCCTGCAAGGGGAATATCATGGGCCAAGGTAAGAAGGAACCCCCTAAACTGCAGAGGTATGACCAACCTCCTGGTCATGCCAGGCTTGGGGTCTCTAGCCTCTGAGTAAAGGAGTCCATCATCCCAATACACAGTATGGGTACCTTGGGCATCCCCAGCAGCCTCAGCAGCAGCCTGCTGTCTGAGGGGTTCAAGGGAAGGGCAATCTAATTGAGCCTGCCTCAGGTCTGCCCTTGAGGGTCCCCCTGTCCCCAGAAACTCAACCTGGTCAGGTTCAAGCTCCTCAGAGACAGTCTCCTCTTGGACTGCAGAATCAGTTTCCTCTGAAACTTGATCCTCAACCTGGGGCAAGGTGGAAGGCTGAGCCTTTCCTCTCTTGCTCCTTCTCTTGGGTTGTGGTTGGTCTATTGTTTCAAGATCCACCACTGGTTCAGGAAGGCACTTCTTAGCCTGAGCCCTTGTCATGGCAAGGACATGCTCTGAAATCCCTAGCATTTCTGCATGAGTCCTGTACTCCACTTCTGACCATGCTGAGCTTTCAAGGTCATTGCCTAACAGACAGTCTACTGGTAGGTCTGCACTCACCACAACTTTCTTTAGGCCATCAACCCCTCCCCAGGAGAAGTTCACAACTGCCACACTATGGGAGGTAGTGGAGTTGCTGGCGTTGGTCACTAGGTAGCTCTCACCTAGTACAATCTGTCCAGGGTCCACAAAGTCAGGTGTCACCATCGTGACACTGGCACATGTGTCCCTGTAGGCTTGAGCCAGTTTCTCATTAATTAAGGGAGTCTGCCTGTATTTGCCCAGGTTAGTGGGGCTTACTGCAGTGGGCAACTCAATGTCCACATCATACAGGAGAACTGCCTGTGTAGGGATTCTGACTAGGCCAGATCCTACTTCAATACCCAGGGTCAACCCAGCTACACCCTTGGACTGTGTTCCACCACTGCTTACTGTACTTGGGGTTGCAGTTGCTTTAGGAGCTGTAGTGGTGGGAACTGGATTTGCCTTGGTGCACTCACTGCCCCAGTGTGAAACTGATTTGCAGGTATTACACCAAGGTGTCTTTGGACCTTTGTTCTTCTTCTTCTTGTTACCATTTTGGGAACCACCCTCCTTACTATTAGTTTGGGGGCCTGAAGACTTCTGGTCTTTTTCTTTATCTTTCTGATTCTGATTACCACCCTTCTGGTCTGTTTTCTTCTGGTCACCACCTTGGTTCTGGGGTTTCTGCTTAATCCTTGTTCTTACCCATTTGTCTGCCTTCTTTCCCAATTCTTGGGGAGAGGTCAGATCAGAGTCAATAAGGTATTGATGCAACAGCTGGTTTGTACAGTTATTAAGGATCTGTTCTCTCATTATAAGATTGTACAATCCTGTATAGTCTGAAACTTTACTTCCCTGCAACCAACCCTCCAAAGCCTTAGTGGCACACTCAACTAAATCAGTCCAGTCTTGAGTCTGTGCTTTTTGGGTGTCTCTGAACAACAACCTGTATTGTTCAGTGGTTAGGCCAAACCCTTCAATAAGAGCACTCTTCAAAACAGAGTAGTTTTTGGCATCCTCAGGTCTAACTGTGAGGAGCCTGTCCCTCCCTTTCTCAGAAAAGGAGTACCATACAATTGCAGCCCACTGATCTTGAGGAACCTGCTGTACCATGCAGGCTCTCTCCAGAGCAGTCATCCATTTGTGGATGTCATCCCCTTCTTTAAAGGGGGGGCACAATTTTTGTCAGGTTTCTATTGTCATAGCCCCTGTCTTTTTCTCTTGGAAAATTGCTGCCACCAGTGGCATCTAAGCCACTTAATTTCTGCTCTCTTGCCAAGGTAAGTCTAGCTTGAGCCAAGGTAAGTTTAGCTTGAGCCAGGGCTACCTCCTCCCTCTCTATCTGGAGTCTGACAGCCCTCATTCTGGCCCTATGCTCAGTCTTTTGAGAGGCAGTCATACCTCTCTCAGATTCTCTGGAGGCACTAGAAATATGAGAGTCCCCTGAGGGAGATCTCACTCTTCTGTTGCCTGGGAGAATAAGACTGTGGGATCTGGGGAGGTGCTGGCCCTCTCCATTTCCCAGTAGGTTTAAATTGGCCTGGCTAAGCCTGGCAAATCCAACCTGGCTACCCTCCTGACCCTGGTCTTCTGTGTCCTCAATCTCTGAGTCCTCATCCACCTCTTCTCCTTCTTCCTCCTGAGGGGTACCAGTTACAGCTGGGTTCTCTCCATCTCCTGACCTTAGGGGAATTCCCTTCGCCCTTTCTAAGTCATCCTGTTCTAGAATGGCTATCAGGATTGGACAGGTGGGGCTTCTGCCCCTTTTTAACCCTCTTGATTTGCACAAGGCAACCAAGTCCTTTCGGGTTAGCTTGTCATAGCTGGAAGTTGCCTGGGTAAGGTCAACTGTCACAGGAGTAGACCCTGAGGCTTTTCCAGTGTCAGACATGACTCTAGTGTGGTGTAAGTGATGCACCTACCTACACTAAGTGTTTTCCTACTGTACCTTACTAGTGAGTTGTAGTCAGGGTGTGCTAATCCCTTCAACCTACAACTACTAAGTTCAGTAGAACTTAATATGCTAAGCTTTTGATTTTATATGTACCTAGAGGTACTTGATGTGATCTTTCAATTTGATACAAAGATTGCAATGGTAAAACAACAGCAAGCTCAAATCCGCACCGCTGCTCACCAATGTGAGAAGTTGGCCTGGTAGGGGATGTTTCCAATTCTGGAACCACCTACTACCTGACCAAACAATCCCTTATGGTGTCTGGTTGTAAGTCAACCTTATTAGACAAGCTATCCTAGGGGTAGCATGGACTAAGCAGCCTAAAGGCTTAACTTAAGAGGTCGTGTTAAGCGAGCTGTTTTACCACATACAATCCTGTAATATCAAATGAAAGGACACCACACAAGTATATATTATAAAAATATATGTGTTTATTACTAAAAACAATCCCCAGTATTCTTTATGAATAAAGGGGCACAAGCGTTAAATCAAAAGCACTGTTTAAACATACAAGTTGCACAATTATGGATGAGGGCGGGTGGCCACTCAAACCATATACTAAACAAGTGGTATAAGAGAGGCCACTCGAACAGTGGTTAGGCCTAGGGCCTAGGGAATCGCTGGGAGCAGTCAGGACAAGCAATGCTGAAGTCGGGAATGGCCCTCGGGATTCGGGAGATGTGCGGAAAGCGCACGCATGCTCATTGTTAACCAATGGTGCGTAAAAGTCATAAAGTTAAAGTTTAAGGACACTTCCGCTGGACCTAGAGGAACACAACTTAACACACAGACCCTAGAGATGTGCACCAGTGTGGGAACACCGGCGGAGCAAAGTTACCTCACCCACAGGAAGTGGGTGCACCGGGTCGAAGTGGCGTCGGGTTTTGACACGCAGGCTCTTGGTGCTTGAAGCTGAAAGGGCTGCAGGCGGGTTGAAGATGAAGTGTCCGGTGGAGTCCAAGGGTGGACTCAAGTTGTAGAGTACCTGAAAGCAGAGGGGACAGAGTCTGGGTCACTCAGCAGTGACCAGGGTGGAACCAGGACGGAACCAGGCAATGTCGGGCGCAATCAGGTGGTCGTCGAGGAGCTTCTCTCCGCTGTCACGTGGGCTCTGGGGCATCTGCGATGTCCAGGAGCAGGTCACGATCTGTCCCACGCAGGCTCTCACTGTCGGTGCAGTCGGCTTCAAGTTTGGAGCAAACAAGCCTTGGCAAGAGCAATCCACGCGGGACCGGAAGATTGCTTCTCACTCGGACCAGGAAGGTCAGAGTCGGGGCTCCTTTTCAGGGGAGCTGGTGTGGATCTGGAGCAACCAGATTCACGAGTCTTCTTTGTAGTTTCATCGGCACAGGGACCACTAGCCAGCTGGCAAGTGACCGGGCCAACGCGTTGAGCCAAATAGAGCCAAAGGGCCCCACGCAGCACTCGTCGAGTGTGGAGGGCTGAACTTCGGCTCAGGAGCAGCTCAGGGTGGGGGCTTCTCAAACCCCGGTGCACAGCATCGAGGGTCACTCGTGGGCTGCACGGTCAGCGTCTCGTGGTCAATTCAAGATGGCGTGCCCCACGCTTCCGGTCGCCTCCACGGGTCTCAGCTCTGCAGGGACTGTGGATCGGGCTGTTGGAAGGCAGGCAAGCTTAATCTCGTTGATCTCAGTCGCTCGAGTTCCGGCGGGAACTGCAACTAATTAGACGTCGAGGGCTGGATGGTGCCTGCTGCTGCAGGGTGGTCACTCCTTGACCACAAGGGAGATTCTTCGGGCTTCCACGTTGAGATGGAGGTCCAAGGGTCCAGAGTTTCGTTTCTAATGTTTCTTCCAGGAAATCTGATGTGCATTGGCACTGCTCCCACTCTTATTCCAATCTGGGGGGCGTGATTACCTGCTAGGTCCCCTCCTATGGGTGGGACCCAGGAAGTGGGTGGATACACCCCCTTCCTTTGATCCAGGCCGCCCTGGCACGAGGGCTGGAGTGCCCCAGAACCGGTTTGGCCGGATTATGCAAGGGGCAGCCTTGTGCGCCCCAGGCAGTGTCTGGTTTCTTTCAAACCTCCCTGCTACAATCCACTATCTCCTGTCTGGAGGGCGGTGACACCCTCCTGTGACAGGAAACCCTTTGTCCAGGACCCATCTGGTTGAGTTTCGGTCAACTGCAGGGGTCCAAACATTTGTCTGTGGCAGAGGCATCCATTTTGTGGATCTTAAGGTCTTTGGAGAAATTAACCGCATTTAAGTGAAGTAACATGTCTTACCCCTCTAGAGGGGTGGAATGCTATCCCCGTCGCCAGAACTGGCGAGGGGATAGTATTCCAAATCGTATGACACCTTACACGACATGTTTTGATAAAGCCAAACCAAAGTTGCTATTTAACCGCGAGGATTATAAGGCACTTAAGAGTATATGGTATGGCATTATCCTGAAACAGCTTAGGGAGTTGTTCCCGACAGCTGCAGACAGGCTCAGCTCATGCTAGAGCTCCATCTCACATAAAACCACGCACTCTGCCTCCAGGATTGATGAGGCCTTCCATAGGAGTGGCTCACAGATTTACATGTGTCCAGATATAGGTTTAGATACAGGTATACTATATCTAAGCAAGGGGTGATTACACCACCTTACCCCAGCTGAGTGATCAGCCAGTTGTGTCAATTTAAGAACCAGCCAGGGGTGGCAAAAGATATGCTGCAGCCCCTGGTAGGCCTTGGTGGCCCCTATGCCCTGGGCACCTATAGTGCATTATACAGGGGCTGACAAGGAGTCCATTTCCAATTGGTATGTGCCTATAGCACATGTGTCATTAATTTAGTGAGAGAACAGCAGGCTGGGGGTCTGATCAGCAGGCCCACAGCCTCAGTAGTCGACAACCAGTGAAGCAAAAAGCAAAAATTTGGGGTGACCATAGGATAGCAGACCCTACTCTCCTACAACTACCCCCAGCATAAACACCTATACTACACAAACACCACTGTACTACACTAAACCCTAAAACACTACCCCAGCACGAACCCGCAACCACTACCCAAACACCACTGCACTAACTTAAACCCTAAATCTACCCCAGCACAAACCCCTACACTACTCACACACCACTGCACTACCATAAACCCTAAAAAATGACCCCTACACTACACTAACACCACTGCAGTACCCTAAACCCCTAAATCTACCCCCAGTACGACCCCCTACACTACCCAAACACCACTGCACTACCCTAAACCCTTCTAAACACTAGGGGATTCAACAAACTTCATTTGGTTTTATAGAAGAAATAACCCATAAAAGTCATACAAAGGATGCCCAGTCTGCAATTTTTTAGTCAGCCCCTGACATGACCCCTGGCAATGGGTTGGGCACAGGAGGCACTAAGAGGAAGCGCCCCTCAGTTGGGGGCCCTTGTAAACGCAGAAAGAACATTGGATCACAGTCATCTTCAGCAGTCCACCCAGTAGCTGCCTTGCTGTCAGCACTTAGAACTAAAATGGAACCCATCCTACTCCGACTTTCTGCACTGGAAAGCAACCTGTCTGCACTGATAGCTGCTTGCAAAGGGATCGTGCCCTTCTATCCACAAGTATCCCCCCTACAAGGCCTACGATCTCGACCACCATTTTCAGTCCCAGTGGTAATGGCACTGGGGCAGGGGACAGAGCAGTGTCTATCACGAAGCAGCCTAGTCACATGGTAGGAGATACAACGCCACCTATTATGCCCAGGACTGACCCTCAGCACCATCCAGCCAACCGGAGGGGGGCAGTGGGGCACCCTGAACCCAATTTCTCCTCAGTCTCGGCAATCGCAGGGTTTCAAAGTGGGTTGATTGTACAGTTCCGATGATAGGTGGGAAGGGCTGGAAGCCATGCCCCCCGGGGACTAGAATAACTGTTCTCCTAGTTTGGGCTCTCTTCATCTCCTACCTGAGTCCACTCCACTTGATGTTGTGTTAGCTAGAGTACCATGCCTCAACCCCGGGACCAAGGAAGACTTTTACCAGCTGAACAATAAGGTGGTGCACTGGCTCAATTCCAACATTGCCCCTGGGCTTAGGGTGGAAAACCAAATTCTCATGGTGCGCCGTACACAGTGGGTTGGTAGCACCAAGAAATCCTGGCTAGGGGACTGCCTCATCATCAATTTTAACAATCCAGTCATGGTAAACCGAATCTTAAGCACGGTTGCCCAGTCTAACTACAAGTGTTGGAACTCAGCAATCTTGACACTCCCGCTGGGATACTTCTACAGACTAAATTATTACCAACTACAGTCCCAGCGCGAGCGGCTCCAAGAGGTGGGCCATAGGGGTTGCGCAGAGGGGATGATAAGGGTAAGCACAGCAAATAGGTTTACTCCTCTGAGCTCATTGGAAGATTGCAATTGACGATGTGTGGGTCCCTCGGACCCTGTGGCACCCGCATCCCAGGGAAATGTATTGCCCCCGGAACAGGTATTGAGTGTGAATGGAGGGTGTAATGCCCACGCTGTTGGCAGCCCGATGTGGATCTGCTCCATATGCTTTGGTCTTGCACCTCCCTTCAAGGCTACTGGAGAGAGGTCGCTGCAACTCTGGCGCAGTGTAGCGACACCTCCTTCAGAGACCTAGGTTTAATAACTGCCAAGCACTTAATTACAAAACGGTGGAAGCAGAAATGAACGGCTGGATAAGCTCACTTAAAATATGGGCACAGGTAGAGAGTACAGCGCTACACAGGGACAAAACGGCAGGGCTCCGCAAGTGCCCCATAGCGCAACAATGGGACACCATACTTACGGCCTTCAGAAATGGAGTAAACGGGGAGGGCAATGACACTGAGCCAGCGACCCCATGATATACTAATTGAAGTTTCCGGGCGGCGGGGCTAGAGATAGCGGTGGATGCCTATCGCTTTGCACTAGATGATACCCCGTGGGGGACGTCTGATGTATTGGGGGCCCTGTTCTTTCCTGCCCCGATGCCTAGTGCTCTGACATTAGCCCCCTACACATACATGAGTCCGAGTTGAGTCCCAATGAGTCTCCAAGTAGTTATTCGTGCAATAACTCTCACTCCCTGCTCTGCCCTCCACCTCCCTCACCCGGGCTCTCACTCCCTGCTCTGCCCTCCACCTCCCTCACCCGGGCTCTCACTCCCTGCTCTGCCCTCCCACCTCACCCAGCTCTCAGTTCCTGCTGTCCTCCCCCTCCCATCCCCTCTCCCCTGTGCAGTCAGCCTGGCTGACACAGCCTCCAGGGCACCCCAGTACTTAACAGGTCTTTAAACGACCATTTGTTTGTTAATGAGGCTTTGTTCACCTCTTAGCGCCCCTGCAGCTCCACTCTTGACTGTGGCTGGAATCGCCCGGGCCCCCACAGAGCAGTGTCTCTGACTCGCACTGCTGCTCTCCGAGGTGTTTGCTGAAGTTAAAAAAAAAACCACACAGGTGCGATGTCTCAAGCTCCGCGGGCCGCCACTGAAGGCTTGCCGGGCCGCTACTGGCCCGCGGGCCGTACTTTGAGTACCCCTGGTCTAGATATAGCAGCGACAGCCGTACCCTTTGACATAGATAATTATTCTGCTGTATTACAGAACCTACAAGAGACCCGAGACAGTCTTGCAAAGGAACATTTGCCCTCCACATCTGGAGCTGAAGCTGCTCTACAGATTCCGGTAGTTGGCTGGCTATCCCCAGTCGGTGCCCTGGTCCAAGAGAAGGTGGAGAACAAGAAAGAGTTTGGCCCCCCTTATCGTGCACCAATTCCAGTGCTTGGCGTGCAGGGCACTAGAACAGTCATTTTACCACCACTTCCTGGGCGCAAGGGAAACAGGTACATTTCCATTGACAATGTCAAACTACAACGAGTGGCTGAATCGTCTTAGTATGACTCCTGATGTCTCTTGTCCAGCAATGCTGAGAAATTCTGTTTTGGCCTCGGCTGACACCAACAGGACTGACTTTGCAATACAGATGTCCACAGTCACTAATCCGTGATACTGAGTATACCTATCCCACAGATGTGTCGTTGCCTGGGGTGCAGACAAGTCCAGTTGACCAGTCACGTTTTTCATTTGACTCTGACTCCATAACATCGAGTCTACCATCGAGGTTTTCTATTTTTGTTACTTGGTTTATGTTAGATTTGGGGGTCTCTGGTTGGCACATGTAGATACTTGTGACAAGCAGGTACCCTCTCCTCTAGTCAAGACAAGGGGATTACCCCCCCTTAAATAACCCCTGCTCACCCTCTAGGTAATGTGGAGCGAGCAGTCAAGGCTATTTGAGAGGCGTTGTAAGTTAAGCAGTTGTGACCACAAACAGTAACCCAGTGACAACACAACAAATGGACACCGCACAGGTTTTATATTAAAAATAAGTAGACTTTATATAGAATTACCACAAGACCAATAAACAACAAAAATACACACTATGATTACTTTAGGATGGTAGATTTAAGCTTAGTTCAGTTCAGTTCTTCGATGCGACACTCTGCGTCAATGTACCTTAAGGTGCGTTGCGCTTCCACGACAAGCAATGTCGCAGCGATGGGAAATGCGGCAAAGTTCAGGTGCAAAGAAATAAAGACGTGAAGATCTTCCAGATGCGGCACGCTTCTCAGGGGTTATGAGAAGCTTGCGGTAAATAAATAATTAATTACCGGTACTATTTTTCTATACATTAACTAAAACAGATAGCTCAATAAATAAGAGGCAGGATCCGTGATATCTGAGTCAGAATGGCTTTAATCGGATGGCTCGAGCCTAAAGACCATGAAGTGGCATGCAATGGAATAGAATGGCAGCTGCAACGTCTCATTAACAGTACATAGTATATATAGTAAAACAGTATAATTGCATTACATACAGTAGGCGTAACAAGTGACAAACGTAAGATAAGAACATATGGGCGTACAAAGAAGGCGTGCACAGGGCGTGCACGTAGACATGTGATGAAAACGTCACAGAAGTGTCATAAATGGGTGGATACATGGAGGGGGCTACCTGGGCAGCTGGAACCTTTAACCTACTGGTGCGCGCAAACGGGCCATGACGTGTAACGGGGGAGAGCTGGGGGCTCTGACTTCTGCGCTAAAAGAGGAGACTAAAGTCTGGGATGTCAGGACGACATGTACCTATAGCATATCTGGTATCTCGTGTTTGGAGTACATGTTGATTGAATCTAAATGTCATCAGGGCAAAGGCTACTTGACACTAAGGCTGGTGCATGCATATATTCTACATGTATTGCGTGTGCTATGAATCTTCTATAGATATTAATTCAGTAATTCTCTTGCATGGAGACAGGAAGACTAGACTATAGCTGAAGATGTTTATGCGGTTCGTTAGCTTAGGAATGTGAAGCCGGGGAGCTGAACTGATAACTAGAGGCATAACATATCCTTGGCAGACAGGCAGGCAGGCCAGGCCGGGCACCGCGCTGCTTGGCAGAAAGTAAGCGAAGGGTCAGGGATGCGGGAGGGGCTGTATCGCTCCTTGGAGTGGTTTCAGGAGACTGGAGCTTGAATCTGGTGTCCGGGCCCTTTGAGGCCTAGAAACGGGGACAACTCGATGAATTAACGTGCACAATGTAAAACGTTGGCAACATAGGCCTAATACTCGTTGCTTTCACGAGGACTGGAAACTGGCATACCAACGTTGGACACAACTATAATTGCGTCTTTATTCGTCAAGGGGGAACATATGCATATCGATCATGCACATATAACATATAATGGGGAACACGTAGGGACACATGACAAGGCAAAATTCAATTTTCCTCAAGCTCTCAGTTCGATGCATTGACTGCAAAGGCGACACCCATACGATGCGACGGCAACAGCTCCAGCGGCGACGCTCTTCTCCACGATGCGTGAAGCTTCCGCACGATGCGACAACTACAGTTCTCGGGGATGCGAGGTGCTCTTGGTCGATGCGGTGCAGTGTGACAGTTCCAGCAGCGACACCCTCCTTTCTCCGAAGTTGCGACGGCAGGCACAGCGACGGCGACACGCTCCGACCTCGTTGCGAGATTATTCTTCTGATGCGGTGCAGTGCGACAACCACAGAGGGAACGCCCTCCTTCTTCGGAGTTGCAACGGTAGCAGCAGCGATGGTGACACGCTTCCTCTTCGTTGCGGCACGCTTTTCTCCGATACGGTGCAGTGCGACAGTTCCAGCACCCTCCTTTCTCCGGAGTTGCGACCGCAGGCACAGCGACCGCAGGCACAGCGACCGCAGGCACAGCGTCCGCAGGCACTGCGACGGCGACATGCTTCTTCTCGTTGAGTCGCGCTTCCAGCTCCTTGCGACAAGCACTTCCTCCGAAGGCCAAAAACAGCAGCAGGCACTTCGACAATAATTCTGGGGAGCTGGGGGGTGAAGTCTGTTGTTCCTGAGACTTCAGCAGGAGGCAAGCTCTTTTCCAAGCCCTTCGAGATCCTGCACAAGTTGATAGCAAAGTTACTCAAAAGTTCCTTTCCCCTTCCTTTGGTAGTAAGGCAACCACTGCAGGCCAATCCCCCAAGCAGCACTGCAGCTTGGGAATAGTGTCTCCTCACTTTCTTCAGGTTCCTCTCCACAGTCAAGGTTTCTTCTTGTAGTTCAGAGTGATCTAATTTCATGGGAGCAGGGTCCCAATATTTATACCCAGAAATCCTTTGTTCTTGGAGGGGAGAGGGGTCTTTGCCTAGTCCAAACCAGTTCCTGAGCACTTTGTTTTCCAGACTTCTCCTCTCCTTTCACAGTGCAAGGCAAAAACATCAGACGCCCCACAGGATGGTGGAGCCTGCATTGTGTAAGGCAAGTACAGTCCTGGAGTACTCTGTTGACAGTCTTCCTTCTCTTCTTTCAGTGTGCTGGGCAGAGACATCAGCCACTCCCCAGGAGGTGGAGCCAGCATTGTGGAAGGCAGGCATAGCCCTATTCAGAGTTCAGGTGCACTCCTCCCTCCCATCAAGATGCAGATCTCTCTAGTCACCACTGGATGACTCAGCCTGTCTCCTGGAACTCTCCAGCCCTGTCACTCACAGAAACCAGACATAGGAATACACAACCTAGCAGAGGCAGGTTTGAATGGTTAGACAAGCAAATATCTACTTTCTAAAAGTGGTATTTGCAAACACAGAATATTAAAATAAACTTTACTAAAAGATGTATTTTATTATTCTGAGTTCAGGCATACTAAACTCGAATTTCTACCATGTTCTCTGAGCCTGTTAGCATTATAAAATGTAACAATTCCAACAGCCTATTCGGGCCTATGGAGAACAGGTAGCCTTGCAATAGTGAAATAACGAAAATGGCTGTAATTCACTATTAGAACATGCCACACACACTAGGGCTTGTCCTACATTATACTTACAATGCACCCTGCCCTTGGGCCTACCATAGGGGTGACTAATATGAAGAAAAGGGAAGGTTTAGGGACTGGCAAGCGGGTGCACTTGTCCAGTCAGAATGACAGTACCAGACTGCACGCAGGCTCTGCAATGGCAGACCTTAGACACACTTTACAAGGCTGCTTCTGTGGGTGGCACAACCAGTGCTGCAGGCCCACCAGCAGCATTTGGATTTACATGCCCTGGCACACTCAGTGCACTAGACTAGGGTCTGACAAGTAAACCAAATACCCAAACATGGAATCACCAATCAACAGATTCATTTACAGTAGGGAGCTCTTGTACTGTGGCACTGGATAGCAGTGGCACCGTGCCCAAAGAATCTAACACCAGCAAAAATACATGAGGCAACAGCAAAAATGGAAGGGAGACCCACGCCAATGGTGCCAGGTCTAACAGTTTAAAAGACATTTTTTGGTTCCACCTTGGACTTACATCTGGTTGGTTCTCATCTCCATTTTTTTGTTCATGTCGATTGGATTTATGATTTTATTTTTTCATCTAGTAAATGGACACTATATAACTGAATGATCAAAAATCACTTTAATTGATGGAACTTTGGCCCCACACTCCTCATCACACATTATGAAAAGTGATCAGACGTTTGTAAACATCACAGCCGAGCCCGTGCTAGATGGGATTGTATGGGATGCTGTAAAATTTCAAATTCATGAACCCACGGAGGTGTTTATTGTTCCAAATGTACATCGTGTTTCAATGGGGGATGTTGTGAAACAAAATATACGTTCTGATGATTGGGATGTGCAAGCCATTAAAGCTCTCTTTTCTGATTTAAAATATTATGCTTCAAATTCGAAAGTGAGACTTACTCACACAAAATTGTTGTATTGAAAATCCTTTATGGATCAGTTGGCAATAGGTGGCTATGAGCTATGGAAAGATGCCATAGATCTTAAATCTGTTTGGGGTTCTAGACCTTGGCAGGTGACGGGCACTGAAGCTTTACAACGAGCATAACTTATTCCGGGCTAGCAGTTCCAGATGATTGATATGGAACACTTTTTGTTGAATGGTCCATTTCCCTTGAGTTGTGTGATTGAGAAGATGTGCTCCCCATCCTGTGAGTGATGCGTCTGTTGTTAGTACTATCTGTGGAACAGGCTAGAGGAACGGCCGCCCTTTCGATACGTTTTTTGTGTTCCACCACTGCAGAGAACGATGTGTGCGGCTGTCTACCAACACCAGACCTGAAAGTGGTCTTTGAGCTTGGCTCCACTGATGTGCCAGACATTCCTCTACGGGACGAATCTGAAGTCTTGCATACGGTACAATGAATATGCAAGATGCCATCATGCCTATGAGCTGCATGAACACTCTGGCTGTAAGAGAGTGTTGTATTTAAAATTTGCTGATGAGAGCTTGTATACTGGCTATCCTTGCTGGACTGGGATATGCTAGAGCCGTGGAAGTATTTATTGTGGCTCCTAGGTATTGATGTAGATGAGAGGGTTGGAGGTGCGACTTGGTATAGTTGATTGTGAACCCCAAGTTATGCAGTGTTTGGATGGTTTGTTAAGTGTGTTGAACACACTGGTTCATTGACTTGGCTTTTATCAGCCAGTCGTCCAGATATGGGAAGACATGGATTGTTGTCTCCTCAAGTGTGTTGCTACCACTGCTAGGCATTTGGTAAATACTCTGGGAGCGGTGGGGACTCCGAATGGAAGGACTTTGAACTGATATTGCTGTCTGTTCACTATGAACCGTAGATACTTCCTGTGAGCAGGATGTATGGGAATGTGGAAGTAGGTATCCTTGAGATCTACTGTGGCAAGGAAGTCCCCTTGTTGGAGCAGAGGAAGCAGTTGTTGGAGGGTGATCATGTGAAGATGATCTGAATGTATATACAGATTGAGGGGTCTGAGGGTCTGAGGTCCAGTAATGGCCTTAGGGATCCGTCCTTTTTGGGGATTACGAAATACAGGGTGTAAACCCCTGTTCCCTGAGGTAGTAAAGGGACTGGCTCTATGGCATGCTTTTGAAGTAGTGAAAGAACTTCTTGTTTTAAAAGTGCAAGATGTTCTGTGGACATTGCACGCAGCTTGGATGGTAAGTTTGGGGGGGTAGCTGTAAGTTCTAGGCAGTAACCATATTGGATAATTTGTCTTACCCACTTGTCTGTTGGGGTGGATTCCCAGACAGGTAGGAACTGTGATAATCTTCCCCTGACCGGAGTGGAATGGTCTGGGGGGACAGGGGGAATCAATAAATCAATCAATCAGAGTACTTGTAAAGCGTGCTACTTACCCGTGAGGGTCTCAAGGCGCTGAAGGGAGGTGGGGTGCTGCTACAGTTCGAAGAGCCAGGTCTTGAGGAGTCTTCTGAAGGCGAGTAGGACCTGGGTCTGCCGCATGTGGGTAAGGAGGGTGTTCCAGGTCTTGGTGGCGAGGTAGGAGAAGGATCTGCTGCCGTAGGTCATACGGTGGATGCGGGGGACAGCGGCGAGAGCGAGGCTGGCGGGTGGGGGTGTGGAAGCTGAGTCTGCTGTTCAAGTAGGCTGGTCCGGCGTTGTGGAGTGCTTTGTGTGCGTGAGTGAGGAGCTTGAAGGTGATCCTCTTGTCGACGGGGAGCCAGTGTAGGTCTCTCAGGTGGGAGATGATGTGGCTGCTGCGGGGGACGTTGACGATCAGTCGGGCAGAGGCGTTCTGGATGCGTTGTAGTCGTCGTAGGTGTTTGGCTGGGATTCCTGCATAAAGTGCGTTGCCGTAGTCCAGTCTGCTTCTGACGAGGGCCTGTGTCACCGCTCTTCTTGTTTCGGTCGGAATCCACTTGTAGATCCTGCGAAGCATGCAGAGGGTGTTGTAGCAGGAGGAGGAGACAGCGTTGACCTGCTTGGACAAGTCGAGGGAGGAGTTGAGGGTGAATCCTAGGTGGCGTGCATGGTCGGTGGGTGTTGGTGCTGTTCCCAGTGTGGTTGGCCACCAGGAGTCGTCCCAAGTTGAGGGCGTGGGCCCGAGGATGAGGACCTCCGTCTTGTCAAGAGTTCAGCTTCAGATGGCTGCTCCTCATCCAGACAGCGACGGCCTTCATTCCCTCGTGGAGGTTGGTTTTGGCGGTGTGTGGGTCCTTGGTGAGGGGGAGGATGAGCTGGGTGTCGTCGGCGTAGGAGATGATGTTGAGGTTGTGGTGGCGGGCCACTTGTGCGAGGGGGTCATGTAGGGAAGTCACTGTTTATCAGCAGTGGAGGTGCGAGGGTTGTTGTTACCTCGGCCTCTCCATCTGTTATTATTTGCTCTATATCCTCCACTAAAATATCCTTTATTGGGGGATGTTTGGGTCGTGATTTTAAAGAAAGATGAGGTATCTGTGCTGATGTTTTTGGAGGCTCCTCTGTAAAAGGAGCGAGGAAAGGAGCCACATGTTTGTGGAGACTGTAAAGCCCGCTTGGACTTAGCAGTGAGAAAACTATTTTCTCATGCTTGTCCAATAGAGGTTTGGAAGGTGCCCCAGAAGCTAAACTGTGAGCATATTTTCTGTAAATTCACATTATCTTTCATTGTCATGTGTGAATGAAGTCTGACATTCTCAATACAACATGTACATCCAACAAGGGCAGAGACTGTCAGCTGATTCCTTAGTGTTCTACTACAGCTTCCCAGAGTGCTCTAAAGAACAAGTAGAGCGCTAACAGTCCTACTTATGACAACCGCATGGCACACCTGAAGCCATCTTGATTGGAATATACTGGTAACACTTAAATCACTTTATTTAAAAAGAAATAAAATTAGGGTGTTTATTTTGTCATAGAAATTATGGTTAGTGCTGTAGAAAGAAAAATTAAGGCATGTTTTAAGAAATATCTCAAATCCTCTATTTCATTAGAAAATGATGACATGCAGACTGAATAATCACTTTCAATACCAGCAGTAGACATCCAGTTAACTCTCTGGTGAGCACTACCCCCTACACTACTCAAACACCACTGCACTACCCTAAAACACTACCCCTAGCATGACCCCCTACACTACACAAACACTACTGCACTACCCTAAACCCTAAAACACTACCCCCTACAGTACCCAAACACCACTGTGCTTCCCTTAACCTTAAAACACTACCCCCAGCATGACCCCCTATACTACCCAAACACCACTGCACTACCCTAAACACTAAAACACTACCCCAGCACGACCCCCAACACCATCCACACATCTCTGCACTACCCTAAACCACAAAACACTACCCCCTACACTACCTAAATGCAACTGTGCTACACTAAACCCTAAAACCCTACCCCCTACACTACACAAACACCACAGCACTAACCTTAACTCTAAAACACTACCCCCAGCATGACCCCCTACACTACACAAACACCACTGTACTACCCTAAAGCCTAAATCACTACCCCCTACACTACACAAACACCACTGCACCACCCTGAACCCTAATACACTATCCCCAGCATGACCCCCTACACTACACAAACACCACTGTTCTACCCTAAACCCTAAAACACTACCCTAAGCACAAACCCACAAACAGTACACAAACACCACTACACTACCCTAAACCCGAAAGCTATCCCAGTACGACCTCTTACACTACCCAAACACCACTGCACTAACCTAAACCCTAAATCTTCCCCCAGCATGACCCCCTACACTACTCAAACACAACTGTACTACCCTAAACCCTAAAACACTAACCCAGCATGACCCCTACACTACAAAAACACCACTGCTCTACCCTAAACTCTAAATCTATCCCCAGCACGACCCCCTACACTACCCAAACACCACTGCACTACCCTAAACCCTAAAACACTAACCCAGCACGACCCCTATACTACATAAACACCACTGCACTACCCTTAACCATGAAACACTACCCCCTACAGTACACAAACACCACTGCACTTCCCTAAACCCTAAAACACTACCCCCAGCATGACCCCCTACACTACCCAAACACCACTGCGCTACCATAAACATTAAACCACGACCCACTACACTAACCAAAAACCTCTGCACTATCCTAAGCCATAAAACACTATCCCTGCACGACCACGTACACTACCCAAACACCACTGCACTACCCTAAAACCTAAATCTACTCCCAGCATGACCCCCTACACTACCCAAACACAACTGCACTACCCTAAACCCTAAAACACTACCCCCTACACTACACAAACACCACTGCACTACCCTTAACCCTAAAACACTACTCCAGGACGACCCTCTACACTACACAAACCCCACAGCACTACCCTAAACCTTAAAACACTACCCCTTACACTACACACACCAATGCACTACCCTAAACCCTAATCACTATCCCCAGCATAAACACCTATACTACACAAACACCAGTGTACTACCCTAAACCCTAAAACACTACCCCCAACACGAACCCGCAACCACTACACAAACACCACTGCACTACCTTAAACCCTAAATCTACCCCTAGCACAACCCCTACACTACCCAAACACCACTGCACTAACTTAAACCCTAAATCTACCCCCAGCACAAACCCCTACATTACCCAAACACCACTGCACTACCATAAACCCTAAAACACTACCCTCTACACTACACTAACACTGCACTACCCTAAACCCTAAATCTACCCCCAGTACGACCCCCTACACTACCCAACCACTGCACTACCCTAAAACACTACACCAGCACGACCCCCTACACTACCCAAACACCATTGCACTTCCCTAAACCTTAAATCTACCCCAGCACGACCCATTACACTACCCAAACACCACTGCACTACCCCTAAACGCTAAACCTCTACCCCAGCACGACCCCCTACACTACTGAAACACCACTGCACTACCCTAAACTCTAAATATACCACCTGCACAACCCCCTACACCACACAAACACCACTGCACTACCCTAAACCCTAAATCTACCCCCAGTACGACCCCCTACACTACCCAACCACTGCACTACCCTAAAACACTACGCCAGCACGACCCCCTACACTACCCAAACACCATTGCACTTCCCTAAACCTTAAATCTACCCCAGCACGACCCATTACACTACCCAAACACCACTGCACTACCCCTAAACCCTAAACCACTACCCCAGCACGACCCCCTACACTACTGAAACACCACTGCACTACCCTAAACTCTAAATATACCACCTGCACAAACCCCTACACCACACAAACACCACTGCACTACCCTAAAACCTAAATCTACACCCAGCACAGACCCTTATACTACACAAACACCACTGCACTACCCTAAACCCTAAAACACTACCCCCAACATTACCCCCTACACTACCCAAACACCACTGCGCTACCATAAACACTAAAACACGACCCCAGCACGACCCCCTACACTACCCAAATACCTCTGCACCACCCTAAGCCCTAAAACACTACCCCTGCGCGACCACGTACACTATCCAAACACCACTGCACTGCCCTAAAACCTAAATCTACCCTCTGCATGACCCCCTACACTACCCAAACACCACTGCACTACCCTAAACCCTAAAACACTACCCCTACACTACACAAACACCACTGCACTACCCTTAACCATAAAACACTACCCCAGCACAACCCCCTACACTACACCAACACCACAGCACTACCGTAAACCCTAAAACACTACCCCATACACTACACAAACACCAATGCACTAACCTAAACCCTAAAACACTACCCCCAGCATAAACACCTATACTACACAAACACCACTGTACTACACTAAACCCTAAAACACTACCCCCAGCACGAACCCGCAACCACTATCCAAACACCACTGTACTAACTTAAACCCTAAATCTACCCCAGCACAAACCCCTACGCTACCCAAACACCACTGCACTACCATAAACCCTAAAACACTACCCCTACACTACACTAACACCACTGCACTACCCTAAACACTAGATCTTCCCCCAGTACGACCCCCTACACTACCCAAACACCACTGCATGTTAATGTTAATGTTAATGTTAATGTTATTTGGGATTTGTTGAGCGCTCGTACGCCCGGAGGCTTCATGGCGCTATAGGAAGGAACCAGGCAGGCAGTCAGTGAGTGGAGCTATACTGTCAGTGATGAGCTTGAGAAAAAAGCCAAGTTTTCAGGGATTGTCTAAAGCTGAGGATGTTATCATTCAGCTTTATGTGAAGAGGGAAAGAGTTCCAAAGAACAGCAGCAAGGTGGTCGAAACAGCTACCTCCAAGGCGCTTCCTTTTGAATAGAGGTACAGTCAAAAGAGATTTATAAGTAGATCGGAGGTGACGGGAGGGGCAGTATTTTTTGAATAACTCTCTGATGAATAGAGGGCCAGAGTCGTTCAGAGACCTGAACAAAATACATCCGGCCTTGAAGGCCACACGCTGCTCGACAGGCAACCAGTGTAGCTGTTTGAGGCCAGATCTGATGGATTGCCTCCTGGGTATATTCAAAAGAAGCCTGGCGGCTTGGTTCTGAACAAGCTGGAGACGTTTGAGCTCTCCAGTTTGGAGGCCAAGATAGAGACTGTTAGAGAAATCCAGCCTGGACAGAACCAAGGAGATGACAATCTGTGTGAGGGCTGCTGAGGAAAAGAAGTGAGCAATTTTTTTTATTTTCCTCAGTTGGAAGATACTGGAAGATACCACCGCTCCAACCTGTCTTTTTAGCGAGAGATCCTCGCTGATGAAAATACCTAGGCTCTTGACCACGGATGACTTAGATGGGGGGACTCCCATACTAGTAGGCCAGAAGTTGGAATTCCAACTAAGTAAGCTCTGTCCGGGCAAGACCAACTCGGTCTTGCCCGGGTTGAGCTTCAGGTGATTGCAGCTCATCCAACTCAGTATATGGGACATAGTTCTTTGAAATTCAACCACAGAGTCCTTGGTGTTAAGAGGAAAGATGAGCTGCAAATCATCCGCATAGTTAAAAATAGTTACATTTGCATTCCGAAGGGAGTGCAAAAGAGGGCGTAGGTATACATTAAAGAGCAGGGGAGACAACGAGGAACCTTGTGGTACCCCGCAGGTGGTAGATATAGTGGGAGCAGAAAAGGAGCCCAATCTGACCGATTGTGTACGGCCCGTAATAAAACAGCGGATCCAGCTCAGAGCAGGGCCCCTGAGACCTGCCTGTTCGACACGGTCGACCAAGATGGTGTGGTCGACTGTGTCGAATGCAGCAGAGAGGTCCAGTAGCCCTAGCGCCTGGTGAATTCCTGCATCTGCATTCCGCCTCAGAGTATTTAGCACCCTTAACCCTAAAACACTACCCCCAGCATAAACACCTATACTACACAAACACCACTGTACTACACTAAACCCTAAAACACTACCCCAGCACGAACCCGCAACCACTACCCAAACACCACTGCACTAACTTAAACCCTAAATTTACCCCAGCACAAACCCCTACACTACTCACACACCACTGCACTACCATAAACCCTAAAAAATGACCCCTACACTACACTAACACCACTGCAGTACCCTAAACCCTTCTAAACACTAGAGGATTCAATGAACTTCATTTGGTTTTATAGAAGAAATAAACCATAAAAGTCATACAAAGGATGCCCAGTCGGCAATTTTTTAGTCAGCCCCTGACATGACCCCTGGCAATGGGTTGGGCACAGGAGGCACTAAGAGGAAGCGCCCCTCAGTTGGGGGCCCTTGTAAACGCAGAAAGAACATTGGATCACAGTCATCTTCAGCAGTCCACCCAGTAGCTGCCTTGCTGTCAGCACTTAGAACTAAAATGGAACCCATCCTACTCCGACTTTCTGCACTGGAAAGCAACCTGTCTGCACTGATAGCTGCTTGCAAAGGGATTGTGCCCTTCTATCCACAAGTATCCCCCCTACAAGGCCTACGATCTCGACCACCATTTCAAGTCCCAGTGGTAATGGCACTGGGGCAGGGGACAGAGCAGTGTCTATCACGAAGCAGCCTAGTCACATGGTAGGAGATACAACCCCACCTATTATGCCCTGGACTGACCCTCAGTACCGTCCAGTCAACCGGAGGGGGGCGGTGGGGCACCCTGAACCCAGTTTCTCCTCAGTCTCGGCAATCGCAGGGTTTCAAAGTGGGCGGATTGTACAGTTCCGATGATAGGTGGGAAGGGCTGGAAGCCATGCCCCCAGGGACTAGAATAACTATTATCCTAGTTTGGGCTCTCTTCATCTCCTACCTGAGTCCACTCCGCTTGTTGTGGTGTTTGATAGAGTACCATGCCTCAACCCCGGGACCAAGGAAGACTTTTACCAGCTGAACAATAAGGTGGTGCACTGGCTCAATTCCAACATTGCCCCTGGGCTTAGGGTGGAAAACCAAACTCTCATGGTGCACCGGACACAGTGGGTTGGTAGCGCCAAGAAATCCTGGCTAGGGGACTGCCTCATCATCAATTTTAACAATCCAGTCATGGTAAACCGAATCTTAACCACGGTTGCCCAGTCTAACTACAAGTGCTGGAACTCAGCAATCTTGACACGCTTGCTGAGATACTTCTACAGACTCAATTATTACCAACTACGGTCCCAGCGCGAGCGGCTCCAAGAGGTGGGCCATAGGGGTCCTGCAGAGGGGATTATAGGGGTAAGCACAGCAAATAGGTTAACTCCTCTGAGCTCATTGGAAGGTTGCGATTGACGATGTGTGGGTCCCTCAGACCCTGTGGCACCAGCATCCCAGGGAAATGTATCGCCCCCGGAACAGGTATTGAGTGTGAATGGAGGGTGTAATGCCCACGCTGTTGGCAGCCCGATGTGGATCTGCTCCATATGCTTTGGTCTTGCACCTCCCTTCAAGGCTACTGGAGAGAGGTCGCTGCAACTCTGGCGCAGTGTAGCGACACCTCCTTCAGAGACCTAGGTTTAATAAGTGCCAAGCACTTAATTACAAAACGGTGGAAGCAGGCAGATCCCCCAGAAATGAACGGCTGGATAAGCTCACTTAAAATATGGGCACAGGTAGAGAGTACAGCGCTACACAGGGACAAAACGGCAGGGCTCCGCAAGTGCCCCATAGCGCAACAATGGGACACCATACTTACGGCCTTCAGAAATGGAGTAAACGGGGAGGGCAATGACACTGAGCCAGCGACCCCATGATATACTAATTGAAGTTTCCGGGCGGCGGGGCTAGAGATAGCGGTGGATGCCTATCGCTTTGCACTAGATGATACCCCGTGGGGGACGTCTGATGTACTGGGGGCCCTGTTCTTTCCTGCCCCGACGCCTAGTGCTCTGACATTAGCCCCCTACACATACATGAGTCCGAGTTGAGTCCCAATGAGTCTCCAAGTAGTTATTCGTGCAATAACCGGTCCCACACTCAGTAAGGCAATGGTTAACATACTTTTTCCAGATAGAAGCCCTTTAGTTTTGTTGCACAATATTTTTCATTTAGATAAAATATGCATTATTGATGTGTCTGTTGTTATAATCATGCACCATCCCTATTCTTCTTTGGCAAAACCCGCTTCATTGTAATATCGAACAGGTCACATGTATAGGTCTCCAGCGCCTGATAACGCTGTGTCCATTTGACACAAAGGACTTAAATAATGTGGGAAATATTAGCAAGTGACGTTAGAAACATGTCCCTTTGTTCTCTTTATATTTTTATTCTAGCAAAGGCACTTGAAAGCTGCAGAGATATGTGGTGGGCGGGCAATCGCAATAATGTATGTCAAACTGTCTATTAGCAATAAGCTGATGTGAGACTATACATGTGAAATCGTGTTGCTGAAATAGGAACAGTTATTCTATTATAATCTTATTAAGACGACGTTACATATATACACTGTATTCTCCACACTTTTGCTTTGCCATGTATTGTAAGAAAACGGAATATTATGAAAAAGACCAATAAAGATATTTAAAAAAAGAAAAGAGTGAATGGAGGGTGTAAATTTCTTTCTTGGAATATAGCGGGGCAGGAGAGCAAGACCAAGAACACCGTTGGCCCATGTTAAGAGTTTTGATGTGATATGCCGCCAGGAAATATGGGCTGTAGACAATAATTATCACCCGGATGGCTATAAAACCCTCTTCGGTCCAGCTACCCCGTCCAGGTCAAGGAGAGCCAAGGGGGGGCTTATCACCTTTGTTTATCTAGCTGTCCTTGGCATCTCCGCTACCTCACTATACGTCTCTCCCAATTTACATGTGATGTTGTTGTCCAGTGGAAAGAGCAAGCTACTTCTGGTAAACTTTTACAACGCGGGAGTTACACATGCGGATGAGGGTAATATAACTTTGCTGGGGTCTGTACTTTAGCATAGCATGTTGAAAGGTCAGAGTTATCACTACATTTTTTTAACGGGATTTTAACACTCATGTGTGGGGACATCAGGAAAGGAGGAGTGGAAGCTATGGGCTGTGCACGACAGGCAGGCTTACACATGGAACATACTACCCAGGTTATTGAGCTTAATTCCATCTTGCTTGAATTTGATCTAACATCTGTAATGAATACGCTGCCTTCAGTGAAAAAAGACATTACTCCCACCTTTTTGGGAGAGGGTGTGAGACCTTTATTGATTTCACCTTTGTATCAACCCCCTTTTATTTTCTGGTTACCGATTTTTCTGTGCAGGCGAGTGAATGTAGTGACCACATCCCCATTTGTGTCTTAACAGGCTGGACCTAAACACTCGGACACACCAAGGTGGGCTGGAGAGCTGGTGTCCCCCTTAAAGGGGTGGAAGCGGGAAGGAGCGTAAAGTGTATTGTCCCAGAGCTACTCCACGAGTCCCTTTTATCTCAGTGTCGGAGCGAGTTTGCCACTTGTTTCGATGATGAGGCAAGTGCTCCGGACATCATGGGTGCATTTGGATCCATGTCTACTGTCAGAAGGAAGTTACTACGGGACCCGGGTGGGGGCTGTAAGCAACCATGTCCAAGATGGTTTGATTCGGCATGCTCCCAGGCTTCCAGGAACCTGGGACAGGCCTTGGGTGTTAAAGCCCAGAGACCGGTTGGAGGTCAAAAGCCTACGAAGAGCATATAAGGCTACTCAAGCAACTCGCAAGTCTGCCCTGAAGGAGGAGGCCTGGATCGATGTAGTGAAGGCTAGTACTCTGTGTAATAGCTCAAAGTTCTGGGGCATTATTACCAGCCCATTTTTATCTGCAAGTAATGCTAATTTACTGGATGCCCAAATCACAGAGGATGATTGGATACATCATTTTGAGGGTATCTTCCAGTCGTATACCCCGCCAACTGAGGGGCAGGAAAGGGTGGAAAGCAAGTTGCAACTTATTTTCACCACGCAAGAGGTGAGAGGCGGTATTCTGGGTCTCTCTAAAAACAAGGCCCCCGCGCCAGATGGAATCCTGCCAGATCTCCACACCGCCCACGTGGAAACCTAGGGTGTCTGTCCTCACAGCTGTCATCTATGCTGCAGTCCAGATTGGCCGCCCAGATTCTTGGGCTTTATCGATTATAGTGCTGGTATTTAAAAAGGGATAACGGGACAGTACCTATTGTTATAGGCCCATTTCTCTGCTGGACTCTGTGGTGGAGGTGGTGGGCCGCATGGTACTTGACACACTTGTATCTTGGGTTGATGAAAACAACTTTTATCCGATATCCAAAACAGCTTTCGACCAGGTCGTTTCACCGTGAAACAGTGTTTAAACCTGTACATGGTCCTGAACAAATACACTGTGGCTCGTTCCAGCCCCATATACCTAGCCTTCATGGACCTGTCCCCAGCATTCAACTGTGTCAATAGGTCCAAGCTGTGGCAGTTGATGTCCTCCATTGGCATTGACAATAACATCATTATATTTCTGAGGGATCTTCACTGTGATTCAACTGCGGTTGTCCGCTATTCAAAGGATCTGAAAGTGTCCCGTTAGCTTGACTTTAAGTGAGGAGTGTGTCAGGGGTGCATTTTAGTATCCTTTCTTTTTAACCTATATATTAATTCCTTAGAGAAGGCCCTCTCGGCCACAAATGCGGATTGTCCCCAGGTAGGCAAGTGTAGCCTGCCAGTCCTCCGATACGTGGATGACGCAGTCCTCTTGGCGAGGACAATTAGGGGCCTACAACTTCTTCTGAATTCTTTTTCCCTTTTTATGGAGGACTTGGACCTTTCATTTAATCATGCCAAGTCATTCATTATGCAGGTGGGACATCGTAAAGCTAAGCAGTTCACTTTTAAACTCTGACTTTCGTCAATGCCGAAGACCAATGTTTTCTCCTATTTGGGAGCTGTGTTTGATGATTCCTTTAGTTGATGCCCTTTGCTTACTCGGAAGAAAGGGGACCTAGGGAAAACTTATGCAGCTGTTTTTAACTTTGCCAACAGAGTGGGAGGGAAGCCAATATAGGATCTTTTGAAGATATATGAAGCCAAATATATCTCAAAGGTTAGTTATGGGCGTGAGATATTGGGCCACATTGGGGTAGGGGCAGTGTAAAGTGCTGAAAATTCTTTCCTGCGATGGGCCTTTCAGTCCCACAAAGCACCCCGTTTTATGTTGTGCACGAAGAATTGGGGATGCCTTTCCTCTCAGATGTACTGGCATTCCGTCCCCTGGTTTTGTGGCTTAATATTTGGGCTAAGCAAGAAAATACACTCAGCAAAGACATCTTACAGGAATGCCTTTCACTTGACCGTGTCTCACGCATCCGTTGGTTCCAGTATATAAGAGTTGGCCTCTCCATGGTAGGTAGGAACTATTCGCTAACCCTGAGCGTATATGTAAGAGGGACCTTTCTCTGGTCAAAGAGTGTTTGTTAAGAATGAGCCACTGTGATAGAGAGGGAAATAAGATGTGTAACCTTAGTGTGCATAAGTACATTGTGCTAAAAACTTTACCAACCACCAAACCTTATCTTCTAGGGCTTAAAAGCATCCATGATCGTTTTCTATTGACCCGGTTTTGGCTCAACCTCTTCCATTACCCCTAGGCACACTCCTGCGGCTCCCACAGAGGCCTGTGCCTCATGCCCTGTGGCTGCAACAGTGAGTCTCCTCAGGACATGATGCAATTTATAATGTTTTGTAATTTTTATGCTGTCACTAGAAAGTTTCATTATTCCCATTCTCAAAAAAGCGGGTTTTAGGAGGGTGAGACCAGCTTTTATCTTTTTACCACTCCTCTCTAGTGGCACTGTTTTGCATACGCTTTACTTTTTACGGGTCGCTGTTAGACTTCGGTCAAGCTGCGATTAACTTCTGTACTGTAATTCATGAATTTGTATCTTGTGTTTTGATTAACTTGGACATATTATATTTGTCAATCTGTAACTTGGAAGATGTTTTATCATTTTATGTATGACTTTTATAGTTTTCTTTTATAAAACCGAATAAAGTTTGCTGATACTAATCACTAGGGGGTTCATTTACAGGGTAGCATAGTATACCTCACAATCTCTCCATGAGTCACAGTCCACACAATGTACATGGTTGTTCCTCCTACTTCCAACCTTACATATACCCCCAATCACCAGCCCAAACCTCTCCCTGCTGATGCCAATGTGGTTTCCATCAGCCCACAGACCATATTTTTGGCCCCTTTGAAACTGCCCACTCAATAAAAATGCTGCAGTTGTAAATACATATCAACTACCATTTCTTGTGTTTGAAACATTTTATTGAATATTAAAAGCTAATAAACATAAGCTGATTATTAAATCAAAACAGAACATCAGTTGCCATACACATAAGAGACAAAAGTTGTACATAAAAATCAACATACTGTAACACAGCAAAGTTATGTAGAGCACAATTCCTAATTTCGGGCAATCTTTAAAGTTCAACAATAGAAACGTTCATAAAGAGCAGGAAAGGAAAGAAAGAAGGTGGGATACAGCGATTTCATTAATGTAATGCTTCCTACATATAGAAAAACAAATACTAGTTATTTTCCTTAAACAATAAAGTCCTCACATTAAAATAGTAAGAGAAATATATTGAACATTGAACATTTCATATGTAATTAGAATTCAATTTGAATATTTTCACCTCCTCAGCATTATTTGACTCATGATTACAACCTGAATGCTTTCTGGAAAGGAACCGCCTCATGGGGTTCAAAATCACATCTTTTCCAACAATAGGATTCAAATGATAAACTTGAATTTCAATTCAATTTATTGATTTCGGCCATTTTGGAGATCAACAATTTTGAAATACATACAAAATCCATACACTTTTGTAAAATTGTCACCTAAACTTGAATTCAATCCACCTTTTGATTAAACACTTCCCATTCCAGCAAGCATCACAGGACCACTTGTTGTTATCGTCCCAATTAGTGATAATGTTTCGGCTGGCAACAACAATAAATATGTTTAGAATTTTACCTCCGAAAGCAAAAACATGCCATTTCCGAATCATGGTACACAATAAAATGTAGGAACAGAAGGGCATCTTTTGGTGTAGCATTCATTAAGGTTTGACCAGGCTTGGAACTAGAATTCCTGAATTTTTGGACATTTAAATGTCATATTTTAAAAGAGTTCTAACAGACCCAGCACGAGCTCCGCGAAAAATAGAAGACGACTGAATTGTACTTAGAGAAAATGTGCTGATAAGTAATCTATTGATGTAAAATACAGTGATCTGGCAATGCTTGTGGATCTAATCTATTCAGACTTTAACTCCATAGTTTGTTCAATAAATTGACTGAGCATAATACTTGAAGGTCCACCTCTCAGATCAGTTCTATTTCAGTTTTAGTTGCAATAACACTAATAGAGATCATTGATAAATAGATTTTAAAAGCTATGGGTGGAATTGATCCTTGGTCTAAATCTAGATTATTGTCTGCAATAGAAACCAGTACAAACAGATCAAATCTAAAATCATTGAATATGTTTATTATAGTGGTTTAGAGTAAACCCAGAAGACACACATTGTTCCTGAAACTCAGAAAATGTATCAAAAGATTATGATTACATCCTATTTTATGTCCAGAGACTGCTTTAGCTGCTTTCCTGTTTAAGTGACAACATTTGCAAATATGTTTAACAAAACAATAACGCTGAATGTCAGAAATTCTGTCTTTAAGTATTGTGTAAGAGTTATGTGTGATGGTTTTTATTTGATCTGAAGCAACACTAATACTAAATAGGTACATGCACCGGTTATCATTCAACTAACATTATAAGCAAACTTAATTTGAAGGGAATTGAGAAAAATGGCCTCATGTTTTATTGTTAAAAAATCCACTAGTTCAGTAATTCACAGAGTTTGCAAATGCTAAACCCCTTTTTGAAATGTACTAAGCCCATATAACAATTCAGAATTTGGAAGGTGAATGTTAATAGTTTCCCTTCTGAATATTTAATACGTTGTTAAGGTATGTATTGAGCTTTGAAACCATATGTCGGCTGAAAAACCATAACAGGAGGTAGTGACCCAAGGGGACATTTGTGAATCTGAAAGTAAAATGCGGTGCATTAAAAAATTGCCTTTATTTAAAAGCAATCACAGACACAGTAGTGTGCTGACTCTACAAGCAACCACTTTTTACCAAATGGATTATTAGTACATGAGCCTCAGTATTTCCTATATTGCTAAAATGTAGTCTCTAATAATTTTGTAATGTCGTGTAAATATTTGTTCCTGTTAGTTCCCATTTCAATATTATCATGAAATGTACCTATTCTTTTTGTCAAACATATTGAAATATCTTTATCACAATTTTAGGAGCATTCTAAAAAGTGTTTTCACTCTCTAACTTGAAGCTTCCTAAGAAACATACTGACGCCAGTTCCTGGTTTCTCCTAGATCATTTAGCTTTCTCACTAAAACAAGCACAATATTGATTTGAGAGCGGTGGTTATTGTAGTCATACGCACTGGGGTTAGTTTAGAAAAGATCAAAATAGAACTTCCTTAATCTTTAGAAATAATACTTGGAAAAGTTTATGTTCAATAATTTCAGATAATTTACTGATAAAGATATCAGATAAAGATCCCCTACTTTCTTATACCTTGTGGTATCAAAAATATGCTAGAATTAACAGACTTCTCTTCTAGATAAATCCAGGTATGAGAAGTTATTAAATGCGATTATCAACTTTCTGTTATTTTAACACATTTTCTCAGTGCACAGAATATTTTCCCTACATAGATCACAACATTTCATGCAATGGTCTGTGCTTGAACGTACAATGAAGGGGTACAAATGCATTTCTACCACAATCAAGAAACCCTTGTGTCTCTGAGGATTACTGTTGCAAATGAAGACCTAGCTAAAATGAAATATCCCTTTCAAAGGACGATTTCCCTCACCCTCCATAGTTGGCATGCTTGCTTATTGGGAATCTCCTTGTACTATGAAACAACCCCCTTACTGAGAGGGAGGAGTTCAGGCCTATTTTGTTATAGAGAAAGGTATACTAAATACCACAATAATGAGCTCAGGGTAGTGGAGGCAGCAGAGTGAAAGTTAAAACTTGCTATAGGGTATGTGGTTTCCATTATTTGTACGCCCCTGGGCCAGGATTAAAAACAGGACACTGTGGGAGAAATATATATGCAGTGTTAGAGTCAATAAGAGGTCAACATGTTTCAGCCTATTAACCCTCCAAAGACGTGTTTGCAGCATTCTTCAGGACTTAATCAAAAGTTCTGCCACTCAATGTACTCAATCAATAACAAGCATTGTCATAGCCAATAGGTCTCGCCTTTGGGACCTTATAAGTGTTTATCCATGCATATTCAGTAACAATGTGAAATAATTACTATTAAAAAAAGAAGACTGTAAAGTAACTACGCTAGACGTGACTTCATAACTGGTTAATCAAATGTTTCTGGTAAGAGTACACAACGTCACAAAAATTCAATACTGCTTTTATATTAATATACCTTTTAAAGCTTGAAGTGAAAGACAATTCTAAGTGGCATTTGGTTATGAGTAGGCGCTAATGACTATTTCCGGATGACAATGTAATTAGGATTTTTTGTATAAGATGTGTTAAAAGTATGGGTAGGGAAAATGGCTATTTTGGCCAAAGGCTGCCCTTTCTATATGCATGCTATTTTTAATTTGTAAACAGAATCACAATTTGTTATGTGGTACACTGTAATGTTAGATGAATCTGTTTTACCCTTCTGATAAGCAAGGGATGACGATGAACCGTTTTTTCGTCCCTGGTTTTAAATGGATTCAGGTTGGAACAGAAGAGGTGTTGGTTGACTTTACCTCAGAAAATGGTTGTTTCTCGCAGGCTGCTTTCATGCGACTTAAATCCCTTCAGAGGAAGAGGCGGCTGCATGCCTGCATATATGGCCAGATCAGTACTTGGCTGTTTCAGTTCTCCAGTGGGACTAGAATAGAAGCTGTTAAGGGCAGGGGCTTAGCTTCCCATTGGTGCAGCAGGTGCAGTGGCACCAGGTCCCAGGTGCCTTAAAGGCCCACTGAACCCTGATAACTGCTGTTTGTCACAGTTCAAACAGAGGCCTGAGGGGCCCACAGAACAATGATTTTTTTTTTTTTTTTTTTTTTTTTATCCTCATATTGCGAAAAATCTATGTATATGGAAAATTTGGTTTCTACCTCTGGAGCTTTTTTTTTTTTTCTTTTTTGTACCGTCACTGCCCATTTCTCACTTGCCATGTGAGTTTCCTTTTCCTTGTTTTTCTCAGAGGTGACCCCTTTCCATTACATATCCACAAGTCTGTAAGCGAGGGAAGAGGGAGCTAGCCACCTTGACTACTCTTATGAGTATCATACTCATATTCCAGACTGTGTATTCGCTTAATCATAGGACAGAATGTCATATCCTTCTCATGGATTTATGGATTTAAGTGTTTTTCCATAATTTCCCAATAATTAAACCTTTTACTGCTATTTCCCCTTCTGTCTAGTTTGTTTATTTTTATAACGGAGTTCATCCATTCCCCATGTGAGGGGGGTGTTGGTCCAATCCACTTAATGCATATTTCTCTTCTCGCTATTACCATTAAGACAAAAAGTAACTTAGTTTCCATTACTGTTAGCCCTATTTGATCTGTTATATTACCAATCCCGAAAAGAATAAGAATTTCACTTACTTTTAGATGTTTTCTGAATATCAAATTTAGCGTCTTACCAACTTCTTCCCAAAATGTTCTTATTGTTGGGCAACTCCAGAACATGTGAATGTCATCTGCCCTTTCTTCCCCGCACTTAGGGCATTTCTTAATTCCTGCATTCTTAAATTTTGAAAGTTTTTTCGGGGTCCAATAAGCTCTGTGCAGGGTATACAAGTGATTTCTTTTCAGTCTCACAGATTTTAATGTTGACCAACATTTTTCTACTGACTCTTCCCATAAGTTTTCTAATTCGTCCGTTTCCAAATCTTTCCCCCACGTTTGTTCTGCTATTTGGTAGCTTTCCTCTTCTTCTGTTAAAAATGTCCAGTACCATTTTGCTACCTCCTTTTTTATGGGTAAGGTTTTTGTCATTTCTTTTTCCAGGGTCTTGCTATCTTTATCCTGTGATGGTATTGTTCTTGCCCAACTATTTAATTGATAGTATTTAAATTTTGATATTGTTCCATTAGTGATTTTGTTTATTTCTTCCCAAGAGATCAATATTGAGCCATTTAGTAATTGACCCCAGTAGTTGATGTTGTTTTGTCTTAAGGGAATTGCCATAACATCTTTCAGACAGTTCGGGGTTCCTGGGGAATTCCATATTGGTGCCAATGCACTGTAGTAGGGAATTTTTAGGGTCAATCTAATTTGTGTCCAGAGTTTTAGTGCTTCTTTAAGGACCTTTAATTTAATTTTTTTAAAGTATTTTTGATGTCCAAATTTGAAAAGATAATGATCCTCTGCTTCTGTAGTTATTTGCAAATATTCTGGATAGTATTGGTGTGTTCCCAGAAGGTTCCTTATGTTTTTAAATTGGAATGCTCTGCAGTATTCCATTAGGTCCGGACTTGCAATTCCTCCTTTCTCTTTTTTTCTCCTTAGCTTCCTCCAAGATATTCTGGTTCCCTTAGATGCCCATATGAAGCTTGATAATTCTCCCTGTAATTTTCTTAGTTCAACTTTTTTGAATTGCAATGGAATATTGTTATACAAAAAGGTAAATTTTGGGAGGATGTTCATTTTTATGATGTTTGACTTCCCTATGAAACTTAAGGGCAGGTTAGACCATACTTTAAGTAATTTCCTTACGTCTCGGGCTACTCTGTTTAGATTGTTTTGTGCTATTTTATCTATATTTTGATTTATCAAAATGCCCAAGTATCTTATCTCTTTTTTTATATTAGGGCTATGAAAATGGGTATTCCATGTCATTATTTCTGTTTTAGTATGGTTTACTAAATAACCTGAGACTAAACCAAAATTAGAAATGGTTTTTTCTATAGCTGATTTGGATTTCTCATATTCCTCTGTAAATAGCATAAGGTCATCTGCGTATAATGCTAATTTTTTCTCCCAACCATGATATTTAAAGGGGATTATATCTTTACAGTTTCTAAGTTTATTAGCTAGAGGTTCTATATACAAGTTAAAAAGTAAAGGAGAAAGGGGACACCCTTGTCTCGTACCTCTAGCAATTTTTATGTTGTTTGTGAGATTACCATTTACTAAGATTCTGGATCTAGGGTTTTTATATATTTCACCTATTACATGAAGGAAGGGTTCCCCTAGATTATTTTTGGCCATTATACTATTTAGAAAAGCCCAATTCACTCTATCGAATGCTTTAGCAGCATCGACCGTTAGTATTGTAAGAGGGATGTTTTTTGATATAGCCAGATCTATGGTACTTATGAGTTCATGTGTCAGTTCATGTAATTGCCTTCCCTTTGTAAAGCCTTTCTGATCTGTGTGTATGAGGTGGGGTATGATCTTTCCTAATCTTGTTGACATGATTTTAGTAAAAATTTTATAATCTGCATTGAGCAGAGATATAGGCCGGTAGGATTCGCATTTTTTGGGGTCTTTTCCTGGTTTTAATATTATTGTTATTATTGCATCATTCCAAGTATCTGGCAATGTTTCATTTTGTGTTAGTATTACATTTGTTAGTTCTGTTATTTGTGGGACTAGTGTGTCTATTAACGTCTGATATAATTCATTTGGCAGTGCATCAGGTCCCGCTGCTTTTCCTTTTTTCAGTGATTTTATTATGTCTTTAACCTCATTAGGTGTGATTTCTTTATTCAGCTCCCTTTTCTCCTCCTCCGATAATTTCAATGTGGGCAAATCTTTTAGGTATTTTTCTATTTGATCTTTAGTTGGATTTATATCTTCAGTGTATAACTCTGAGAAGAAAGTCTCGAACTCAAATTTCAAATTCAAAACTTTATTCGGAAACATGTAAATCATGTCCATAAAAGTACATACAACAATACAAATAAAAGAAAATACACTTAGTCAATCGCAATCGGCTACAAATACGGTGAGATACATATAACAAGCAAATAACACACTTAAAAATTTCCCAATAAATAAGATAGAATAAGAATATTGATAAATATGTTTAAAAAATCATGCTTTTCCTATAGCTGATGGCCCTGAGTAAAAAACTAGCCGTATAAAAACAGATGTCAGGGTGATGCAAGTTAAAAAGTAATTTCATTGCCGCTTTAACAGTTCTTGCTCCAAATTTAATAAGTAGAGGTTTTAAAAAGAATTTGCGACATTCGCTATACAGGTTGCATGTAAACAAAAAGTGCTCTGTGCTTTGTTCTGAAATATTGTCGCACCGACATGGACCGGTAGGGCGCTTCTTAATCTCAGGGAATGCAACCAATAGGTGGACCGTACCCATCCTCATCCTGGTGAGAACAAACCGATGTTGCCCTTTGGTCACCTGGACGAGGTAAGGGTGTAGGCCCACAGATTCATTCAAATGGTTATAACGTATACAAGTAGAAAGTTTAAGATCATCCGTAGCTCGTCTTTCTGCACAATGATTTAAAAAAGTTAATTTCAGACTCTCCTTGGAGAGATCCGAGGCAGAACAGTGATCTAATGTAACGTTAAGCCCAAATACACTAGAGAAAGAATCAATTGTGTACTTAATCCATGGGATTTTAAGGAAATAGTCTAGGCGTAAACAATCCTCGATAATGGCCCTGTTAAATGAGGTTTCGTCTTTTATCCAGACTGAACGCCACAACATCAAAGGCCTCAACAATAATAGATCATTTATATGATGTAGTCCTAGTTCTTTATGGACCAAACTATTAGCAGTAGAAGTCGGGAGACACAACAATTTTTTCAGAAACATATTCTCTTCAACCTGGAGGGATTCAACCCTGGATACTCCCCATACCCCTGCTCCGTAGAGGGCAGCCGAGAGACACCTGGCTTCAAAAATCTTGAGCATTTCTTTAGGCCTTCTACCACCTAACTTACTTGCAAATGCAAATATTCCATTGGCGCTCCTGATCATTTTGTCGCGCACCACCTTGTGCTCGACATCCCAGCGACCATTTTTGGAAAAATTAACTCCCAGGTAGCAGAAGTTTTCCACGGACTGCACCACTTGGCCGTCAATGAGATACCTATAGGGCTTTTTAATTTTTACCTTACTAACTCCGCACTCCATCACAAATGTCTTGCTTTTATTAATGACCAACTTTCTTTTCTCAATAAAGGCCACAAATTTATCAATCAAAAGCTGTAGACCCCGAGGAGTCCTAGAGAGCAGCACAGCGTCGTCCGCATAGAGTAACACGGGGATGGTACTTGTGTTTACTCTAGGTGCGTCGGCTGGCGCCCTCTGTAAGACCGAGTCTATTTCGTTAATGAACAGAGTGAAGAGCAAGGGTGCCAATACACACCCTTGTCTGATACCTCTCCTGACCTTGAATTTGTCTGTGCATTCGCCCGAAGGCCCATACCGGACACACGAGCTAAGCCTCTCATATAAACGGGCCAGAAAATATATGATTTCCCTGGGTGCTCCCATTTCTAACAAGGTGGTCCATAATATGGCGTGATCCACTAGGTCAAAAGCACTGCTCAAATCAGCGAAACAGAGGTAAAGTGAACCCTTTTTCGCACGGGTATATTTCCCAATCAATAGCTCCAGATTTAAGCATTGTTCAATGCAACCCCTCCCTTTCCTAAACCCATATTGGCAGTCTGTCATTATTTTATTAGTCTCTGCCCATTCTTCCAATCGAACGAGGAGTACACGACTCATAATCTTAACCGACGAATCCAACAACGAGATTGGCCGGTAGTTTTTGGCGTTTCCTCGGTCCCCTTTTTTATGAATTGGAACTATTATGGATTCGGACCAGGTACACGGAATAGTATAGCGAACAGCGGCATTAAAAACTTTGGCTAGTACTGGCCCCCAAGTCTCGGGCGCAAATTTATATACATCAACTGGGACACCATCGGGTCCCTGGGCCTTACCGCCCTTGCTAGCCCTGATACTACTTAGGACCTCCTGTAAGGTGATATCTAAATTAAGTACTGGCCAAGAGCAACTTTCCGGCAACGTTACCATGTCAGGATTAAAAATGGCAGAAAAATGCTGTACCCATGATTCCTTACCCACGTTTGAGGTTAACGTGGGAAGTTTATCATCTCTTAAAAAAGGGCTATTTACTGCTGCCCAAAAAAGCGTACAGTTGTTCGATACAGCCGCCAGATCAAATCGCTCCCAAGCTTCCTCACGTAATTCGGCTTTCCTTTGCCTAAGAGCTAAATTATAATCAGATCTAAGCTTAACTACAACTGTTTTATCTCTAGGTTTTGTGGATAATGCTTTTTTTAATGTTTTCAATGCCACAGTGCATGCATTATCAAACCATCCCCTGGCCTTGGAGTTAAAATTTCCAGCAGACCTAGTAAACTTACTGCTAATAAAAACATTGATTTTTGTAAAATGGAAAATACAGGCCATCATATTTGAATTCTCATCAGTAATAGAAATAATATCATTTAAACAACAGGAGATAATGCAATTTGAGGTTACTTCAGCCTTATCCCCTGCCCACCTTATTCTAAATCCATTTGGCCTATGTACTTCAATGTTTGAAATAGCACTACTATCTGGGATTATACAAGCTTTCCAAAACCTAGTTTCAATAACAAGACAGTTGTGGTCACTGACCATATGATCTACAGCCTTGACATCGGAACTAAAATCAGCTAATTCGGAAGACATGCAAATAAAATCAATCACAGTGTTCGCCCCTCGCCCTACAAAGGTTGGCAAACTAACGCCCTTCCCATCCTGTTCAATCTCTAAAATCTCTAAATCATAAGCGAATAGGAAAGAGTTCAAAGTTTCACCATATGTATTATGTTTGAAGTGCATAACTGGCTCTCCAACACGATTCAAGTTACCACACAACCTTTGATTAGAGAGAGGGCAAACAGAAGTATTAAAATCACCGACATATATGTATTCAAAAACCGTATTGGAGGTTTTCATCAGTTGTTTGATTGCGACATCAAGTTCTACAATAACCGTATATCTACTGGCATCAAAAACGTTATTGTACATATTAATCAACAAAATGTTTTTACCTGCCTCATCCGCTAACCATAGTAATTGAGAATTATTGCCCACTGTAATATATTCCTTCACCCTGATTCGCATTTTCACAGAAATCAGAGTTAGCAAACCTCCTTTGGCCCTCCCTGAAGTAGTTGCCACTGCTGGTAGCTCATAGGCTACAAAACCGTCAAGCCCCTGGAAATTTGTACACCAGGTCTCTTGCAAGCATAAGATATCAAATGTTCTAATTAGTTCTAACCACCCTGGTACATTTAATTTGGAAACCAGTCCTGCTATATTCCAACTAGCAATAAAGCAAGTTGTCGATGATGCCCCCACTAGGATATTGCGGGATATACCCACAGGCTTAGGCAGTATACTACCAATTGTAATTGGAGGCTGATGTAAATCTACTCCTGCAACCACTGCGACAGACTCATGTCTGACCTCTTGTCAATCGCAGTTGTTAAGACCAGACAGGGCATCAAATCTATTATGCAATAGCAGACTAGGTACTAAGGGGGATGCCCAGCGATTATGCAGATTCAGATTATTAATCAAATTGTTATCCCATCCCAATGCTGGCGTTTTCGGTAGGGTTACATTTTGCTGTTCCCCGTGGAAAAATTTTAATGTTAGGGGAACCACCGTACCTCTTCTACGCTGAGGTGGAAAAATATGTGTTAAAACATTGGGAAGTATATTGGGATGAGCAAATGTTATTGCCACGCAATCACCTTTAAATCTTTTGGGGCGGTTCCCTATCCAGGGAATACGTTTAACTGTTTTGATATCATGCGCTAGTTGCTGTAAACCACCAGGCGCTAACCTCATATTACCAGAGAGCCAGTGAAGGGCCTTACTACTCAGAGAGCTGGCTGACTCGGTGATGCCGTCATCCAACTGGGGTACATTAGCTAACACTAATACAACTGGTGAAGCTTCCTCAATAAATTGGAGAGGGTCTATACCGTGGGCTTGTGCTTGTGGAATATTAACTGACAACGGGCACCCTTCTACTGTTGTAATATTATGATTAGCTTTGGGTGCCAACGTATGGGCTTGATCAGTCAACACGCCAGATATACCTTCTACGGCATGATCAACACCCTCTATAGTGTTTTTTGCAGATAATAAAGTATTAAGACTACCTATTTCCTCCGTCAGCTTAGTTTGCAGACCTCCAAGCCTTTTAACTTCCGCCTGAAGCTTATCTATTTTTGAGATCAGAGGTTTTACAATTTCGATAAGTTTGCCCTCTACGACCTCAAGCAGTTTAGCAAACAATTCATCCTCTCCATTATTTCTTATAATCCCGTCCCCTACTGCCTTTGGGGGAACTCTCGCGGAACCTGGAGATAATGTTCTTTTCCTTTTCGCTCTTTGTCTTTGACCACCCTGTTTCCGTTGGTTCTTCACACAGGCACGCACAGGTCGAGGTGTGTGCTCAATTAGAGGTGAATCGTCCTCTACAGGACCAGTAACAGTGTCTGGGTCAGAATCAATAACGCTATCAAAGTCTACATTCAAAATAACAGGAGATACTAACGTGATCAGTGGCTGACTGTCAGACTCAATCATGGGTGAATCATTAGTTGATACCCTTGTGTCCACCATCACAAAAGGACTATCCTCAGCTGACATAGGCAAGGTAGGGCTTAATCTGCGCAAATCTGGTGACTGGCTTAGCCCTAGTGATTCTCTCCTTTGTTCGTTTATTTTCTTTACAGTTTGCACAACATAATTATCCATGGTATTAGCGGGAACAACAGCAGGTTTCTTTTTGGTTGCCATATATGTAACACGGTATACAACTGGGGGACTGTGTCTTACTTGTGGATATGTCTCTGTTGAAACAGGGGGTCAGGCCCTGCCCCTGCCTCTTCCTGCCGATGAGGGCCGTAGAGGGCCCGCCCTTTGCCCGGGCTTCGCCCCGGGCGTCCCGCGAAGCGGGTAGCTGCGGCGCTTATGAGCGCCTCCTGGCGCCTTCGCGTCGTCAGAAACGCGCGCCGCCGCGTAGGCTGCCGGGAGTTGTGGTCCCGGAGCGGCGGCGCGTGGAGTCAGCTGGTTTTTGACTCTTGGCGGTGGCGGCGTGCTGCAGGACTTCCTCGCTGCCTCAAATGACTCCTGGCGGTGGTGGCAACCTTCAGGTAAGTCTTTCCTTGTCTCCCCCCGCTCCGCCGGTAGCTGCGGCGCTTATGAGCGCCTCCTGGCGCCTTCGCGTCGTCAGAAACGCGCGCCGCCGCGTAGGCTGCCGGGAGTTGTGGTCCCGGAGCGGCGGCGCGTGGAGTCAGCTGGTTTTTGACTCTTGGCGGTGGCGGCGTGCTGCAGGACTTCCTCGCTGCCTCAAATGACTCCTGGCGGTGGCGGCAACCTTCAGGTAAGTCTTTCCTTGTCTCCCCCTCGAACTCTTTTCTGATTTCGTCTTCTTCTGTAGTTTGTCTTGATTGATCTTGTTTACTTATGATGTTTATTTTGTTTCTTACAAAATCAGTCTTTAATTTCCATGCAAGCCATTTCCCGCATCCTTCTCCGAATTCATGCTTAGCCAACTTGCTTGCTTCCCATTTAACTTTCAGTCTTTCCTCAAGGATATCACTTAAACCTTCTTTTTGTTTCTGTCTCTCTTTCTGCAGATTTTCCTTCCTTGTTGGATCCCTTTCTGTGTGTATTTGTGTATCTAAGATGTTTATACCTTTTTCGATATCCAGTAGTTCTTGTTTTAATTTCTTAGTTCTGTAAGCTCCCAAACTAAGTAGCTTACCCCTGATTACTGCCTTATACGTGTCCCAAGCTATTTGTTTAGATGTTCCTGTTTTATTATTCTCAAAAAAAAATTCTGTTTCTTCCTTAAGAGCTTGTACTATTTCTTGATCTGAAAACATGGCTCTTTCCACTGTGAATCTTTTCTGTGTGCGTATTATTTTAGTTTTTAGTGTTAATTGTATAGCTGAATGGTCTGATAGGTGGGCTGGAATGTGAGTTAGGTTTGTTACATTTGTTAGTAGATTCCTGTCTACTAGAAAAAAAATCTATTCTAGACCTGTGTCCTAACCTTTTGTTATGGAATGTAAACGGTTGGCCTTTATCTCCTTTTTCTTTCCATATGTCTATTAAATCTAGATCCCTCTTATATATGCTTATCCACTCCCTCATTTTCGGTAAATTAGGTGAGTTAAAAATTTTTCCTGGGGGAGACCTATCTTTTTTAGGATCTGGAATAAGATTAAAGTCTCCTCCTAGGATTACCGGGGTATTGGCTGTTAAAAGTTGTGTATACAAGTTCTGTAAGGGTTCTGGGTCATCGAGATTGGGGCCATAATATCCTACTATTGTATACGCCATATTCCCTAGTTTTATTTTTGCTACTGCCCATCTTCCCTTCCTATCAACTTCTGAAGATTCTATACTTGCCTTTAAGGATTTTTTCAGAATGATTATTACCCCTTTAATGTTGCAACTTTGATTTGTACATATATACGCATCTACCCATCCTCTATTTTTCATTGCCTGATCCCACTCTTCTTTCAATAAGTGTGTTTCCTGAAGTATGATAATTTCACTTTCAGATGTTTTGAGATATTCCAAGATTTTATTTCTTCTACTTTTGGTTCTCATACCATTAACATTCCAACATAATATTTTAATGGTTCTGCTAGTGTCTCCCATTTTCTTTGATCTTTTTTCTCCCGATAAGTTTCGGTAGCATTCTGCTTTTGTTATTACATTTTTGTTTTTCCATTTTCTTTTCCAATATCGAGGATTTATTTTTTAATTTTTTTTCCCTATTTTGCTCCCCACCCTTTTTTTGATTTTTGTTTTTTGTACGTTTCTGTTTTAGTGATTTGTTCTTACCCTCCCCGGGGAAGCCTCCTTTTTCTTCTTTCTTAGGCGCTTTCATTTACCCCCTTTCCGCTCCTCTTCTTAGACCTGGGAGATATATTCAGGAATCTAGCGTTTTAGGCGCTTATTTTTTATCTATTTACATGTGTTTTCATTTACAGTCTATTTGCGGACAATTTTCAAATCGTGGAATTTTCCATTTGAGCAGTGTCTTTCATTAGACAGATCAGGTTTTTCGCCTCTTCAGGATCTCTAATGTTCCTCATTTTATTTCGCCACATAATTCTTAAAGAGGGAGGAAACTTCATTTGTACCGTGGCCCCTAAAGATTGTAGCTCTGGCATGAGTTTCCCTAGTTCCCATTGTCTGTCTTGAGACGCTTTGGACATATCTGATCTTATTCGGAAGGCCCACGAGTCTTTATTGAAAGTTCCCTTTTTCAGGGCTTCACCCAAGATTCTCTCCTTTAACGTGTACGTCTTGAAATTTACAAGAATTTTTCTGGGGTTCTTTCTTTCTTTGGGCTTTCCATAAGGGTCTCTATGAACTCTTTGTATGTCTTCATCTATAGATTCTGCCTCACACCACGGGAAGTGTTCCACAAGTAGTTCCACAATAAATTTCTTAATATCACTACCCTCTTTATTTTCTGGAACATTCAAAATTCTTATGTTATTTTTTCTAGCCTGATTTTCAAGAGATTCCATTTTTTCGTTTATGGATTTCCCCTCCTGTCTCAGCGTGTAGATTTCCTTTCTGTTACTTTCCACCCTACTGTTCAATTTAGACACTTCTCCTTCTATAGCTGTTACTCTCTCCCCTAGTGCGTTTAGTTTACAATCCAATTTTTCACATACTTCTTGAATTTTATCCTGTTTCGCCTCAGATATAGCGAATTTGTCCCTCATTTCATTCCATATTTTCTCAAGAATATCATTGGTCTGACTCCTAGGACTTTTAGGACTCGCTGGTCCTTCCTTCTCGATTACTTGTTGCTCTACTACTTCATTGTTACTAAATAGAGTTTCTCCCAAATCTCCATTTTCTTGTGTTGTAACTGAAGTAGCCTTAGTTGTTGGTGCACCTCCTTCGGCCATTACTTTCTGTTCGGTCTGAGGTCCGGTTGTATCAATTTTTTGATTTCTACTCCAGCTTTAGTAACCAGGTTTAAGGGGAGATTTGAGTTCAGAGTTTTGCTTTGTGGGTTAATGAGAGGCTCCTTTTGTGAGACGTGATTTTCTTCTTCTTCCTGTAATGAACTTTTTTTTCCGAATTTATCCAGTGCTGGTACAGATAGGTTTATATCCTCAGCCTCTTTTGTTTTTTGTACCTGAACTTTAAAAAAAGTTCTTAAGGAGGGAGTAATTTTTATTTTTTGACTTGTATCAGCTTTATCTCCAGGTAGTTTTAAGAGCTTTTTTGTACGCTCTAGAGATGATTTTTTTGTCTTCCTTCTTTTAACTTCCCTGGGGGTGATATTTTTAGGGTATTGTTCTTGTTTAAGGAAGTTTCTGTTCCTAAGGCAATAATTTGAAGCCACAGCCACTTCACTTTTCTCCTCTTTATCCTTCAAAATGTCTGATTTCTTTGTATCATCCCTCTTTTCTGGAATTCGTGTTTTGGCTTCTATTTCTTTTCCATTACTCAGATCTTTCCCTCTAAGTTTGCCCTCCTCCTCCTGTGCCTTTTTATTCATGTGAGTCTTAAAGCTGAACACAGCTTTTTTTTGGTGTTTTATGGCAATACTGATATTTAATTTCACTTTTTCCTGCGTCTCTTTTGCCTCTCCTGTCTCTCCTGACTCCTCAGTCTGACTTAGATTTTTAGTCTGACTGTTTATTTCATTTGCCCACACGTTTTTCCAAACATTTTCTTGGGTCTCAATACCACATGAAACCACTCTCTGCACTCTCTGCTCCCCCTCGTTACAGCCGTTACCTGTACTGCTGCTGTTGTTCTCTCTACCGCTGATACCCCGGAACGGGAAGCCCAGCCTTCCACACGCCCTCCTGTGCGCCGCTTTCGCCTTCACCGCTTCAGCCCAGACGCCGACGAGGCTCACGTTGTATTCCGGGACGTTTCTCTTTACCCCTGCCAAAGGCACAGCATTTCCAACAGGCTCCACCACCAACTCTTCCCGAAACAGGTAACTGACCATTGAACCAATCTCGTGAAAAAAAAACGCTGAGGTTGCAAGCTAAAAAGACCACGAAATTGAGGGACTCTGTCCGTGTATTTTCCAGCTTGTATTTCCGTATTCCATATTCCGTCTTATGGCACTTCTCTCCGCATTCCTCTGTATTGCTCCGCTTTTAGAAATATTTGCTCGATCTCATGATTCACATACGCCGCTCCAAACTACGACAACGACGATTACGCCTTGTAATCTGAGTCCCAGGTCTTTTGCGAGGAGCGCTCCGACTGAGCGTCTTACTCAGCCGCCATCTTCCCCTCTGAGGTGTCCCCCACAGAACAATGATTATTGCTGTTTTCCACAGTCCAAATAAACGGCAGAGGTCACATTTCCTTTCTTGCCTTGGTGCTAAGGGCACACTGGCTAGGCCACTGGTTAAGGATGCATTGAGGAAGAGGTGGCGAGACAGGTGGATTATCTAAACAGCTCGACGATGACTTCATGCCTGAGTATTAAAGTATTCATTACAATTAAAGACTGAAGCAGGAATAGATATCATAATATAGGAAGGCCTATGTACAAATGCAGCTCGATTAGCGGCTGCCTTTAACTTCTCACTTATCACCTCTCCTAATTTACAGTTTTATTTTAGATGCAGACATAAATCGTGACCTATGAATATGTTTATCTATCTTTAGGTTCAAATGACCCATCTTTTCCATATGCAAGTATCAGACAGGTCGGGAAGGCCTAATGGCTTTAAACTTGATAAAGCCACATTAATCACTGGTCTTGAAATACAAATGGCAGCATTAGGCACGCAGAGGTGTATTCTACATAATCTCATTATGTTCAGGGTACGGGAGAGTGTTTAGGGCATAAAGCACTTTGACAAAAACATTTCTGCCACCATAGAAATTCCATCTTCCCTGTCCTACCCTAGTATACAAATAGTACCACATTCTTTGTATACCTGAATTAAATAGGCACACAAAATAGTACCGTATTTAAAGGCCCAGTTCAGAATTACATGGAAGGTGCACTGTCCCAGACTACACAACGGTGCAGTTTTCAGTGGGTGCTATCATCCCACACAGGGGGGAGCACACCAGATTATGCTGGAAAAAACATGTGGTGCCCCAACGTGGGCGCAGCTGTAAACCACCAGTCTGCTTACATAGTAAAGCGTCTGGCAGCTATTAAATGAAGTGGCATGTTTCCCGTGCAGGAGGTTGGGGTCTGTCAGGTGGGGGGTATACAATCAATGCGCCTTGTTTGCCCTTTCACCTGTGTCAACAATACAGTGCAGTCACAAGACAAAAGGTTTTCTCACATTTCTCCCAACTAAGAGACCAACATGTCCAGCTCTCAAATACATTTTATATTTCCCTATACTAATTAACAACTAATCATTTTGGATCCTGGAGTAGCGTGCTTCTCGCCAAAAATGCGCTTCAATGTTCGTCAGGGGTAGTAAGCATTATATAAATGCAAATACATTACAATGGACTGGAAGATGCCACCAACTTCCAAAAGGGAATGCTTGCCATTAGCAACTGGATGAACATAAACTGTCTAAAGCTCAATTCTGACAAAACCGAAGTCATGGTATTCGGCAAACTCACTCCTAGCTGGTCCCCTACCTGGTGGCCCCAAGACCTTGGACCCCCACCTATCCCAGTCACCAAGGTTAGGAACCTGGGCGTGATTTTCGACAACAAACTTTCCTACATACACCAAGCCAACTCCATAGTTTCTGCTTCGTTCTATACACTAAAAATTATCAAAAAACTGCAACCTTACCTCCCCTCGAACACTATAAATACCTTGATTTCAACTCTTTTAATGTCCCGAGTTGACTATTGCAATGCCCTCATGCTCAATGCCCAAGAACAGGTGTTGAACAAGCTCCAGCTGGTTCAGAATGCGGCCGCCAAACTTGTTACAGGAACACCTAAGTTCAAACCCATTTCTAATAGCATCCGTAAACTTCACTGGTTGCCTGTGGAGGCAAAGAATCAAATTCAAGGCTCTGTGCATAGCCTTCAAAAGCATTCACGAGAAAGGCCAGTTTTTCCTAAAACACTCCCTCTGTCCCTACCGACCACTCCGCACTCTGAGATCTGCCAATGCCAATCTTCTGGAGGTAGCCAAAACCAGGAAAGCTACATGGGGAGACAGATTCTTCGCAATAGCTACGGCCAAACTATGGAACACCCTTCCCTGCCATCTCAAGAGCATTCCTACATTAATTTCCTTCAGGAAACAACTAAAAACATGGTTATTCAACCAATAGACCCAGTTTAATGCACTCGAACCCTAACTCATCCGATCTTCTGTCCAGCGCCAAGACACCTATGGGTATTCGAGCGCTCAACAAATTGTATAAAATAAAATAAAATAAATAAACATGTGCAGGGATACCCACTTGGCTGTGTGACAGATGTCAATCAGCAGATCTCCACGTCCCAAAGCAGTAGTGGCTGCCGTCGCCCTGGTAGAGTGGGTGCGCAGTCCTACTGGAGGTTGATTTTCAGCCAAAGAATAACAGATCTTAATGCATAGGACGACCCATCGAGAGATGGTACCTTTGTGCACTGCCCGACCTTTCTCGATACCCACATAATCCGCAAAGAGTTGATCGTCCACTCGGAAGTCTTTAGTGCAGTCAAGGTAGAAAGATAGCACACGTTTTGGGTCCAGCCAGTGGAATCTCCCCTCCTCTTTGGAAGGGTGCAGAGGCGGGAAGAAGGTGGGCAATGTGATGGTCTGACCTATGTGGAAAGAGGTAGAAGGTGGGCAATGTGATTGTCAGACCTATGTGGAAAGAAGTAATCACTTTGGGCAGAAAAGAAGGCTTAGTACGGAGGACTACTTTGTCCAGATGGACAGCAAGAAAGGGAGGTCTGGAAGATAAGCCTGAAGCTCACTCACCCTGGGAGCAGAGGTGATGGCAAGCAAAAAAGTATTCTTCAAAGGAGGCGAAGAGGACAATTATGTAGGGGCTCAAAGGGAGCACGCATAAGATAAGTGAGGACAAGATTCAAGTCCCACTGGGGCATTACGAAAGAAGAACGAGGAAAGAGATGAGTAATGCACTTCAGAAATCTGTTAACAATTGGATTGATGGCCATGCTTAAGAGCTCGGGATGCCAGACTCTTCGTGCCCATTCCGGAGCCACAGGAATGATTTGGGACTCACCGCGTTTGATATTCTTCAGCAATTTTGGCAGAAGTGGTACAGGCAGAAAGGCATACAGGAGGCCGTGACGAAAAGCGGTGCTGAACAAGAGCCGCCTTGGAAACTCCAACACGTAGAACTGCTCACATTACGCGTGCTCTTTGGTGGAGAATAGATCTAACCAAGGCTCTCCCCCACTGCAGAAAGAGACCTTGCACCACCTTCGAGTGAAGACGCCATTCGTGATCCATCATGCACTGGCGGCGGAGTTTGTCCGCCCTGGCGTTCAGGGAACCTGCTAGGTGTTGAACCACCAGAGGTATGCCCTGATGTTCCAGCCATGTCCAAAGGAGAAGGGCCTCTTGACATAGGGTCCACGACCCCACTCTGCCCTGTTTGTTGCAGTACCACATGAAGGTGGTGTTGTCCGTGAACACCTGCACCACTCATCCTTTGACAGAAGGAAGGAATGCCTTCAGTGCAGGACGAATCGCCCAGAGCTCCAGAAGGTTGATGTGGTGCCTGGACTTCGCCGGAGACCAGAGGCCTCTGATCTCCGCCTCTCCCATATGGCCGCACCACCCAGGAGTGATGCATCCGTCACTATTGTGAACTCAGGTTGGGGAAGGGAGAGGGATCTGCCGTTGACCCAATCCTGGTTTGTGAACCACCACTGCAACTGACTTGCAGTCCCCTCTGAAATGTGAATAGCATCGGAATGATTCCCCTGGTGCTGCGCCCACTGGAACTTCAGGCCCCACTGCAGAGCCCGTTTATGCCATCTGGCATGATCCACCAGCAGGATACAGGAGGCCATGAGGCCCAGCAGCCTCAGGGTCATTCTCATCAAAAGTTAATGCCGGTGGGCAGGTAAGACGGGGATGTGAAAGTAAGCGTCCTGCAAGTCCAACGCTACCATCAAATCTCTCAGATCTGTGACTGGGGGTGAGTGTCTGAAAAGTTTCAGCGCTCTGTCGATCATCTCCTTGTGTTTGCTGGTAAAACTTATTTAAAAAAGCAACCAAGGCTGCTCTAAAGTATATGCAACAAAAAAAAAAGCAACAGAAATGAAATCACAATGGAAAACTTTACATTCTTTCAAATGAGGTTGCATGAACAAAGAGAAATGAAAAAAGGGCAAGGTCAACCACCTGCAAAGAAAGGGAAACCAAAAATGTTTGAAGCACATTTGTACAAACCAGGTTTAAATATAGGTGCGTAGAAGTCCATTGCAGTCAGGAAAACAAAACAGAATAAGATCAGGTGACAAGGGGAAGATGAATTTCAAATACAAAGTCTGCCTTATGGTAACCCACAGTGATTAGGAAAAAGTCCGATTAAAAGTGCGTAAGGAAAGTCCGAATTCATACCAAAATCACCCTCAGCAAGAAAGGGAAGTAAATACTGAAACCTATTCACTATGCAACACTGGTAGTGCCAAAGAATGGAAAAAATTGAACAGTTTGCAAAAAATCCACAAAGGAGGGTGAAAACATATCAACTGAGAGAAAAAAAATGAAACCTCGTCAATTCACGTTCTTAGAAAAGGTTTTTAAAAACACCAAAAAAAGGAATATAGTGTAAACAGGAATACAGTGAACACATAAGAACTCATGATGTAAAAAGTATGAAACATGAATGTATGGGCTCAAAATCACAACAGGCCCCTCCCCCCAAAATAACAAAAAATTCAATATTTGGAATTGCTTTTGGCCGCATTTGATAAAATGTAAAGCAGGTGTCTCCAACCAGTCGATCGCGAGCTACCAGTAGCTCCCAGACACCACTGGATTATCTCACAGCTGTGAGTTAATTTTTAAAGAAGAAGAAAGTCATATTTTACTTTTAAAGTTAAGGGAAGGCTGTGTTTATTTTATATTATTATCATCAGGCTGCAGCTAGCAGAGTCTGATAATGTAAATGTTAATTTTTTTATCAAGCGCACGATTACCAAAAATATATCTTGGCACTAGTGTCATTTGAAACCTGACAGTACAGGATATAAAATACCTAAACATTTGCCTAGCAGTTAGATGAGAACATTAAACTATGGGCTGAAAAGAAAAGTCTTAAGTTCCTTCCTCAACTATAATAGTTTAGGCTGAACTCAAATGATTGCACAGAGTTCCACCATCTGGAGGTAGAGTAGGAGAAACGTCTTCCTCCCAATGTACACTTTCTATTCTGGGTACAGATACCTAGTATTTCTGGACCATAGAGTTTGAGAAGGGGCATATCATTTGAACATCTTGTAGGAAGCGAGGGCCAACCTGATGCAGTGCCTTATGGGCACAGAATAAGGCTCTTAATTTAATTCTTTACCTAATAGGCAGCCGATGGAGGTCATAAATGGCTTCAAAGGGGGGCGTGGCCAGCAGCATGGCAGACTAGACGTGCCTTGCCGGTGCTCCGGCCGAGCCGCGCATAATCCGACTTTCCATATCCCCAGTGCTCCACTAACGGCACCGAAAGAAAGGAACAGCAGCCTGGGCACCTGCCAGAAGTGTCACAAAGGCGGCGAGGTGCAACTTTCACCGGGAAAACCGTGCGGAACGCCCGCTCCAGAGAACCCTCCAGCGGCCAAGATGGCGACCGCGACGCTCAGCGCTTCGCCGAGACCCTAGAGATCCGCCTGGGACCCTACGGAGCCGAGCCCAGCTGACGGCTGCTCTGCGACCCGCCTGGCCGCAAAAAGGATCCGGACTGCAGCTGCCGGGAGGACGGAGGTGGATCGCGGCGATCCCGAACGACCGGCCGCCTTTACCAAGATGGCGGCCGGCGGTGTCCAGGACGGACGGTAACAGCGGAGTCCTCCTGCTGCCTTCCCCATCCTAGGGTGAGACCGGGGGCCGTCGGCGAGGGGGTCCGGACCTGGGGAGGTGAGGCCGAGTCGGAGGAGTTGAGGGCTGAACCCGCAACACGCGGGAGGCGGGGACGAGCTCGGGGGCGGCACCCGCCATCTCCAACGTGGCGGCTGCGCTGGGGAGCTACAAGGAGAAATAGACATCGGCGAGGGAGACATAGCCCACGGCCATAATTTGCTGGGAGCGAGGTGACCCGCAGGGGTGAGAGCCACAGCTACCACCTGAGAAATTAGACTGTTGAGAGACATAGCGGTGTTCTGGAATCATACTACCTGGAGGTGCTAAGGGCCGAAACGTAAGGGATACCTGGGAGGTCGCAAACGAGGCATAGCGGACGGAGGTGCCCAACACTGCTACCCCGGCGAAAAGCACACGACTGGACCCCTCAACACAGCGGAGGGGGGTGACCGGCGGAGGGGACCTCTGGCCCGCGAACCGAGTAACCATGGGGAAAGGGAACCCGGTGACCAAGACCACGAAGCAGGGCACCATGGACGGCTTTGCGACACCGTGACGTGTGGCGGAACAGCACTCCACGCCACCTGGCACGCGAGACGACACGGCCATGCTGCTGGAGGCCATCCAGGCATCCAGGACGGACATACAGGCATCACGAACAGCCCTGGAGATGAAAATTGGAGAGGTAGGGTCTGAGGTGACGCTACTGCGGCAAGATTTTCGTAACCTGACGGAAAGGGTGACGGCAACAGAATCCAGATTGACCGACAACGCGGAAGCGATCACCACACTCAAGAAGGACATGGCGGAACTGCAGGCCTCACACCGTCAACTGCTGTGGAAAGTGGACGACGCCGAGAATAGGTCAAGGCGCAACAACCTTCGCTTTGTAGGCTTTAGAGAAGGAATCGAGGGGAAGAGCATGTCCACCTTCCTGCACACCTGGTTGACGACCACTTTCCCGACAGTGCAGTTCTCCCCGTGCTTCATCATAGAACGGGCGCACAGGACCCTGCTGGCCAAACCACCGGAGGGGGCAAGACCGAGACCAGTTATAGCGCGCTTCTTGAACTTTGCCGACAGAGACTTGATCCTACGAGAAGCCAGGAAAATGGGGGAAATCCGCACGGAGAATGCTACCATTATGATCTTTCCGGACTACAGCCAGGAAGTCTCAAAACAGCGCCGCTCGTTTGACTCGGTAAAGGCAAAGCTAAGGTCCCTGAACATTACGTACATGCTCCTCTTCCCCGCCAAACTCAAGGTAATCTACAAAGATAACTCCATCTTCTTTACGTATCCGGACGACGCATGGCAGTGGCTCGAGGAGCGCCCTATCCTGAACAGCAGAGAGGCAGCAGGTCAGGTGGCGCGAGACAGGCCGATACGGACAGAGCAGCCCCGGCAGATGTCGGAACCACAGCAGCAAAGAGCGCGGAAGTCGCAGCAGAGGACACCGGCAACACCATACAGAACGCGAGGCATGGAGGGCAGAAGAGGAGGCAGATCGGCATCACCGGGCGGGGATTCGGTAGCAGGCTCTAGGTTCAGCTGCCTGAGGAACGGTACCCGCTCGGAAGGAGAGGACATGGAGGAATCGGAGGGCCACGCATCCGGAGGGGAGGAGGACGACATGGTGGGTGATTCGATACACCCACTGGCCAAAGAAATCCAGCAACTGGAGCAGGACTCCTCAGGACGGGGGCAATCCATGGACACGCAAGACTCACATTCGTGAACAGTGCAGCGAGGGGATCAGGGAAGAGAGCGGCTCGGCGAGACGGAGCAAGCAAGTTGACACACACCCCCCCCTACTGTTTTGAGTTTTTAACACTGGTTATTGTTTAATGCGGGCAGGGAGATGTGGGTGGGCGACAGGCCTTCTCCCATGGATAGTTTGGTCCCAGGTTGGGATGCAACTGGAAGGGGGGGAGGTGGGGAGGGGGGTGCGGGGGGGAGTTGGTTCCAATTTTACCACATGTTGGGGTTTCAGGGGGTTGCGAGGGGGAGGGGGGAGTCAGTTGAGAAACAGCAGCGGCAAGCCAGCCCACACTTGATGCCATCCTTACTCAGAGGCCCCACATGGGGAGGGCACTGTAACACACAATGGCAGGTACATTAGATACTTCACACGTTGGTGGCAAAGGGGTCACGGTGCTGACTTGGAATGTAAACGACCTGGGATCCAAAATTAAGAGGGGTTTAGTGACGGCTTACCTCAAACGACTGGCGCCTGACATTATCCTTCTCCAGGAAACGCACCTTAGAGGGAATCAATGCGCCTTTATAGCGCGAGGACGGTATACTGTCCTA